>NW_028255715.1:0-630000 GCF_964263255.1 Lissotriton vulgaris
AGGGATGAGGACTTGACGGGCAGGAGAGTTGTAGGGTGATGGGCACAGAGGTCCCACCAAGCATATGGATACCTCTGAACCACCACACCACCGCCAGGGAACAGCGGTTCTCTGGCGGAGTTAGCGGTCCCAGGGCGGCACGACCACTAGGGTCGTAATCTGCTGGTTATCAGAGGACCACCAGACTCGTAATTATGCCCAGGATGTTAAGGTGATGCTGAGACTCAAACCTGGTTCCCTACCCCCAAAGCATCTCGGATAGGAAGAAGTGTTGAGGGTGATTTAAAAGGGAGTGGAGGCAAATGCCTGGGAGGAGCGGGAGAAAGAGAGATCTGCAAGGTTGCAAAATTAACAAAAAAGAACTAGGATTTGGCTTGCATTGGGGCGCATGATCTGGAGGATGAAGGAGAGAGAGAGACAGATAAGGAGAGATGGATAAGAAACCCAAGGATTGTGGGGAATGAAGCACGAGAAATAATGAGAGGCAGAGATACACCGTGGGAGAGAAGGTGGGCAGCGAGCATGTGGGAGCGAGGTTTGGCAGAGAGGCAAAAAAAATATGGGAGAAGCCAGACAGAAGGGGAAAGGAGGGTAGAGGAGAAGGAAGAAGTGTATGAAGGAAAGGGCTGGAGCCGTGGGATGTGGAGCAGTGCCACAGAGCAGCCGGTGCTGCCTTTGTGCGGCATGGCCCTGGCTGTGCTTGCTCTGGCACCACATAACCCTGCCAGTGTTTGCCCGCCGTGCCCAGAATGCTAAAGAGCCCCTGGGCCATTGTGTGATGACGGATCTTGGGCAAGTGTCAGCCCTCTTCGCTAAGGAGTGGGGAGCTTAGCAGTGGGGCTTGGGAAGAAAGAATGAGTCTCGAGGACACATCTAGTACAGCCTCGGCCTGAGCAAGGCCGAGTGTGGCACCGATGCTAAGAGTTACTGTGCCCATGTAAGGGCCTGGGCCTCTCTGAGGATTGCACCACGTGACCACTCCCAACTCTTTCCAGTGACGTTTTTCTGCCTCAAGTCTTTACCGAGTGTGGAGCCATCACTGCCACTACCAGTTCCCTTGCCTTGTTTTTAGAGCACTTCATAGGTAGATTTTAACAGATTATACCTTTGATAACATAGACCATGGAGATGTGAATGCCCTATTTAACAAGGAAGCTTGAAAACCAGGTGTCACAACATCAAGAAGAGAAAATAAAAAGATGTTATTCAAATGGATGTAAATGAATAGACATCAGAATAAAAATATTCTGAATTTCAGACAGATCAATTACTTTTGCAAAGGTAGGAAGGAGGGTTAGAATACAGCTATCTACAGTATGGCCAAAGGTTTAACACAGAGCCAGCATTGCAACATCCGTTCTAAGCCTCCCACTTATCTGAACGCTTCACTGCGTTTGCATGTTCCTTTTGGGGTCCAGCCTGCTCTCATTTATTATAATGGCCACCCTCAGGCGTTCTGCATTTATAAAGACACACACTGTCTCCCTCTTTCCATGGTCTACCTGAAGCCTCCAGTATTTCTGAGTGGCACTGCTCATGTCTAGTGTCGTGGCCGTACCCTGGCATGCGGGTCGCCCTGGGCAACCCTTTGGCCATGGCCGCTCCGGGTCCTTCCACCCACAGCGAGGCTGTGCTGCATTCATGTGCTGCCGCAGCCATCCTGAGGCGTTCCACTTCACTGTTTTCCTCCAGACAGTTTCAGTACCTGTCCTCAGACCTCGCAATTCTTTAAGGGACTCGTGGCCATCCCTAGGCCTCCTGGGTCTCTGAGGGCCACTGTCGCATGGACCGCTCCCAGGCCTCTGGCTTCTGGGAGGGTGCTCCGCTCCGGTCAGCTTCCAGGACTGTCCAAGGCCTCCCGCCTCTGAGGACCGTCCTGCTCTGTGGTCTCCATGAGTATCAGAGGGTTGAACGGCTCCCATCTGTTGCCCTGGCTGGCCTGGGGTCTTAGCCCCCTCCTCCCTGATGTTGCAATCCTCTCAGCCCTGCGCCCCTCTGTGGTAATAGCTGCCTGCCTTCTGGCCTCAGCCTCCCTGTCCCTCCGAGTGAGCGCTGTTCGCACCTGCCTTGGACTCACCTTAACTTTTGCTCTGGGCGTCCTTTGAGGGCCTAATTAATGACTCGCTTGCAATGGGTGCCCTCTGGCCTCAGCCCCCCTCTCTGACGTCACTTGGGAGTACTCCGAGCACGTGCTACAGTTGGCGCCCCCTGGCCTCGGGCCCACCTTCCTTCTCGGCTCCCTTACCTGTCCCCACAGGCGTCCGCGGGCCGCCGTCCTCACGGGGCTCCCCGCTCCGGCCTGTTGCCAGGGCCTCCGCCCGTTCCAGGGGGGGATTCATCCTTTGTGGCAGCCCGGCTGTGCCTGCCGGAGCAGTCATTTGAAATGTACTTTCTCTTGGGCGTCTTTTCAGTGGTTTAATCCAGTGCAAACAACCTCTCGCTGGTGCAGGAAAGGGACGTCCGGTTTAGACAAGGGAATGAGAGCTTAGAGAGCTCAATCTCAGTGGCGGCTGGTGACATTTGAAAGTGGTAGGGCGGAAAATGCGAGCGAGCGCAGCGAGCAAGCCCGAACCAAACTGTCACCCCATAAGCATAAAAAGAGCTTTTGTCACCTCTTGTGCCCAGCTATAATTTTCTACTTGTTCTTGCTAAGGTGTTTTGGGGCATTGATTGCCACATCTTGCACATGACTACTGACTTTTTCCAAGGAAAATACTCTTTAGGGAGGAATGGGAAAACAGAAAGTTGTAGCTGGAATGCATGAATTCATCCCAGCCCTTGGTAATTACTCTTAGTTGAATTCCAGTCCATTATTTTTCTTAGTCTCTGTGTCACTAGAGACAAGGTCCCACTCTATGAAAATCGGTCCAAGTCTTATTAAAAAAGGGACAGCCCGAACTACTGGACTCTGTCCCTTCTGATTGGGAACTGAAGACCAAACAACCTCACAGATGTTCCAGTTTTATTTGGCTTAATCATGTTGGCACACCTGACCCACTTAGGATGACTCACTGAGAGTTAATCTCTGGCACTTTCCAGAGTTTTTTTCTTTTTACTCACTGTGTCACAAAGATAGGGACACCACACCACATGCAAATCATTTTTGTACACATGCTATGTGTGTGAACACAAGAGACCCCAAACTTGTTTCAGCCTTGTTCGGCTTGATCAGTGTGGTGCAGCTAGAGACCTGTTCTAGGCCCAGTTTAGTCAGAACCCCTATATCCGCCTATTTACAGTTCCGCATTGAAAATATCTGAAGTGTAGTGTGCAATTATTGAATTAATCTCAGCCAAATGTAACTACCCAGGGACGAATTCTAGTCTATTGCTTACTGTTCCAATACACACAGCAAGCCCCCTATGCAAATCAGTATAGGCCACACCACAAAAGGGACCACTACAACGAGGCCTACTATGTATTTCTGTGGTGTGCATATGCCGTCTGCCCTCTGTTCCACTTCGAAACATAGCACCTGACCACACCCCAAATGGCAGTTTAAGTATACTCACTGTCCAGAATGTGAATCGGAAACGCAACCTGTGAGAATAGACGAATGAGACAGTCTGCATCAAAACACAAGGCTAGCGCTGAGTAGCAGCTCCCCCCTGTCCCTGGAATAACATGTATCCTTGGGAAGCTAACCATATTCCACTAAACAGCCTGGTGATAGGCACACAAGTACATTAAATGGCTAGGTGTCACGTCACAACAAATGAATCACCATCCTGAGATTGTAAAGCAACCACCTTTCCCATCAATCATGCCTCATGGTAGATGCTGCACTTTGCCGTTGCGAGTTCGCACGCCAGTGCGCCACGACCCCTACGGAGCATAGAACATATAGAATTCACTGCCAAAGCCTGAATTGCCCTGCATGTATGAGGCACAACACAAGAGAATACATCATGTTACATATAAGTTTGTGAATGTGTCAGGCCTGGGTAGCTTAAGCACAGACGGCAGACCTGTAATCTGCCAGTGTGCCAAAACCTGAGCTGACTCTACCAGATGTCCCACTGTGACCCCCGCTCAACCAGAAGGTTGGCTCCCACCTTCATCAACAATTTTATCTCTTGGTTTACACACTGCCTGCCAACAGATGTCACGTCCAGAACAGACAACAACTTTTGTATGCAATGAGAAGGCTTAAACGATATAAAAAGCAGTATCAGCTCAAAATAGAAACAAAAAGCAGACATATTACAACCTCTCAGACCAATTTCAAGATGAAAAAAGTTTGTTTGTGCAGCTTACTTTCGAGACTGGTAAATCAAAATACCTGCTTGCACATCATATTTTTGAAAACAGAAGACAGCGACGCTACATTAGAATGCAAGTAGTAAGGACTCCAGTGAAGATTACATGTAAACAGCATGCAACACAATTGCCACTGCAAAAACACCATACTTACAGCTTTCTGATGAAACAACACACCAGAAGGAAAATCATAAGGAAACGTTGTTAGTTTTACAAAAACCCCAACAACTGCCACATTTTCTTTTTTCGGACATCAGCTGCCTTAGAATCAACTTATAATTTCCTGACATTATTGGCAAAGCACAACCTGCAAGAGGGTAGCCTGCTTGCAAGGACTAAGAATGTTCCACAACAAGCGCACATTAGAGAGGAGGGGTTTGTGCAAATTATCATAGCGTAAACGCCGTAAAGGAGACCAAAGAGGAGACAGCTTTGTTAACACTGAAGTATATTTAGTCAATTTTTTTCTCTAGTAAACCATGGGCAGGATGACAGAAATCCTACAAGATAAGACGCAAATACTAGCTCTTGTTTCCCTCTACCTCACACCTCTACCACCACGGCTATCTATGCCTGATGCTGCGGTGCCACTTCACAAAATTCTGTGTCACTCTCTTCTGTGGTGAAGGAGGGGGGTGAGGGGGTGGTGGGTGAGGAAAGGATTTTCCTGTGCCGTCTGTCCACAGTGGATTATGTTCCTGAGTGGGTATGTGTCGCAGGACTGCTGTCAGGACATCTTAAACATTGGCATGCGAGGGCGAAATGACAGCAGCGAGTAGAACGTGTCACTAGATCTCACCCGAGGTAAGGGGTTACCCAGTGGCCAGGGCAGGGGCAACGCAGGCCGGAACCGGCCCAGTAGACAGTCTGAATAGTATCTATGATTAAACTATAACTCGCGATATCACGGGCCACGCTCTCTTGTTGTGCACAAATTCCCTGCGCCGAGTATTGGATGTAAGATGAGAGGCCTTAAAGGGGGCAAGGGAGGCCTCCTTATTGGCACGTATTCTGGACGCGAGGTTTGGTGTTGTGATAGGCCTGTTGCGAGAGGACTCTTTTGTCGCTGTTATTACGGGCAGGCGTGGTCAATGCGCACGCTGTGAGCAGACAATAGTATTGTGGTACGTGCCGGTTTTTACTTGAAATGCAGTCTAGCAGCATAACGATTCACCTCTCCCCAAATAGGTTGTATGTAATTATAAGAAGCATAAGCATCACACATGATGCTCTAATTTCTTACATATCAGTGGAATGTTGTTTCTCGTCACAATCCCCAGACTACCCAGTTTGTCAATTTTCGAATATTGATCGATATGCTGTATTGTAGTGCTGGGTCCCTAAACCAGGCCTCCTGTTGACACTCGGAAGTCGGCACCAAGTCACAAAACAAAGAGCTGAGCTACACGAACCCACACGACAGGCGCTGCTGAATGAAACTAAGCAAAAGGGTAATTTACCTACCTGACCGCCGTCCGTCCGTCAGCTCCGCATCCTGGGACCTCCGACCTTGGCGCCTTCATGGAAACCGTTACCCCGCCCTCCGTCCTCAGCCAATCCTGGTGCTGGAGCAGCACCAGGATTGACACAGGGCATGGTTGCTTTCTGCCCTCCTGCCCATTAGGAGAGCGAGGTTTCGCTCTTCTAATGGGCATGCAAGCAGGCACAAGTACGCATGCGTGGGCAAGGATGAAAAACGTGCCTCCGTCCCCATTCATGCGCACCTGTTTGCTGCTGCCTGCCCCAGACAATGCCTTATGCCTGTCAGTCAGCATGTCACAGGACCGCCCACCCCCTTCAGACTCTGAAGGGGGTGGGCGGTCCTGATTCATGCTGACTGACAGGCATTGTCCCTCGGCGTTTTGAACTTAAGTAAACTGAGAGTTTACTTAAGTTCAGAGCAGTACGCAGAGGGAGCTGCGGGTGCGGGCGGGGGGGCAACGCCCCAACGCCCCTAATGGACGCACCGCCACTGCTCAATCTTTCTTCACTATCTATCGCCCTGTCACCCCTCACCAGTACCGCTGCCTCTGCAGGGTCAAACGGCTGGGCCCACATTCTGTGACCGCTCTTCAGACACCCGGGTCTTCTGTGCACTTCTTGTTTGCTTTTGGCGTTATTGTGGCGCTCTGCCGACCGCGTCAGAGGGTCCTGGCCTCGTGCCTGACGGTAGTTCTGTTCCCTGCTGTGTTGGGCCATCAGCTGAGCGGCAGTGCTGTGACCGTCTCCCGGTGGCCCAGTGATAGTATTATTCTCCTTTTTCCATCTTAGTTGCAATGCCGTCGCCATGGCTCACTTGTCGTTTTTTGGTGGCCCACAGTGGTGTAATGGTGTGTCAGTGGTTCAGTAGTAGAGTTATGTCTACTGGTCACACGGTTCGTGAGTTGTGCAGCTGTAGGACTTCCCAGTCCTACAGCTGCTCGGTGATTGTTTAGTTTACTCTAACAATTATATAGTGCTATCTGCCACTAGTGAAGCCCCAAAGCGCTAACCAGTACGGTTCTAACAAGCATGGTATGTATGTTTTGCAGAGTCAATGTTTATAGCATGACCTGAGTGCTAAGCATTGGGTGCCATGAGGGCTGGGGTGGACTCCAGTCATGCCACTGCGAACTTGGCGCTGCACTTGTATATGTTGGTGAAACAGAAGGATGCACCAAGCATTGAATTCACAGGGCGGTGTCTTGTCTGCTGTGTCTGGTTGGGTGTGCTTATAACCAGACTGATGGAGGATTCATTGAGTGTGGTGCGTGAGGGATCGAAGTGTGCTCCGCTGCGCTTGTCTCGACCATGTCGCACTGGCCTCCAGGATGAACCGGCTCAGTTTCTGTTTCTTGATGGACTATGCTTGTGGGTGCAGTGCGGCTGCTGGGGTTAGACCGTGATGGGCCGTAAGAGTTGGTACACAAACTGAGCCAGACACTTGCAGTGGGCGAGGGCTCTGCCTCTGCTCGAGGGTTTCTTGGAACCTCCAGCCCCAAACTTCTAGCCAAGTCTTCAGGTGACTTCTGGTTTCCACTGACGCTGTAACCTCATGCCCCAAAAATGAAAGACAAAGCAGTGACCTTTATGTAAAACCAGCGCTTGAAATGAAAACACAGAAGTGAGGTACCCTGTACCAGAGGACCTGCTCATTTCTGAGAGGGCCGGTGCTATCCAATTAAAAGTATTACGTCTCCCTTAAGAAGTGCAGGTACTCTCTCTCCTCCTAAATAAAAAGTGCCAGTACTCCGTACTGGACAGTACCGGCCCATTTAAAGCACTGTGTAAAACAGGAAAGGGAAAGTGAAACCCATCTCGTGGCTTAATTGCACAATGTGAAATAGGAAAACCCGTAGTCCAATCCCAGATTCCCTTTCTGACCAAATTGGATACAACTAGGCAATATTTTATTTCACTGTTCCTCCCTTTTCTTCATTCCCCCGCCTCGAAAAACAGGAGTTGAAGTAGTGTGCTGTACAAAAACTTTGGTAGATTGATGTAACAGAATATACTCACTGGTGATCATGCATAATAACATAGGGCCCTGTGAGGGGTTAAATAATTGACGTGGCTGTTGTTTTGATAATGGCATCTGCATCAGGTGCGGGGAGAGGACAGCAGATGTTTCTAAGTTCATGTTTAAAAATTATCTCTTCTGGGAAATGCCACTCTCAGCAATATAATCTGATGTACAAAGATATAATGTTTCTACATGTTAAAAGAACACTCTTTTGAACTTTTAAGAGATGTTATCATGTTTGTATGTGATGTTTACTGCATGATTTACATGCCCAAAAATGTTTGTAGCTCGAATCGTGCAGTATCTGATTAGAATTACTCTTGGAGGAGTAGTGTTATGTGCTCTCCCAGTGGCTGCAAGCCCAGGCTGGCTGTACCAGGCACCAGGCGTCTTCCCTGTAGGCTGGCTGGGTGGGGCTGGGCCCGCCCGCTGCACCTCAACACTTTACAAACTATAAAACCATTTGTTTTGCATTGAGTGTCTAGCAAATCAGCTCCCTTCAAAACATTTGCCTTTGCATTTAGTATGTTCCTGCCTCCTGCAGCCTCTTCACAGCAGGGAGGGGGGAGGAGGGAGATCTGCTGCTGCTTGGCTCTGAGAGTATATACATATATGGTTAAGACTCTTTAGAATGGTATATTTCTTTATAGTGTAACAGTTGGAAATCATTTCATTTTTGTATATTAAATTATATCATTGCATTGAGTGAAAATTGTTAGAAGTGATTCTTACCATGACCATAGAAGTATTCATGCCCCCCCCCCCCCGCCCTTTTCTGAAGGCAACGCTGATAGTGAGCCAGGAGGGCAGTTAGTTGTGTTTTGCCTTCGTAAGTCGCCTAGGGTAGTTACTGTAAATGGAGTACCATTACAGTCATGAGTTTTTGTGCAGCGCACTCCCTGAACTGATGTATTTAAGGGTGCTTTCATGTGAGGATGAATTAAAATTAGGCACTGTGAAAAAAAGGTGATTGCCTTGTATCACACAATGTTGTCAAGCGGAAGCTGGAACTGATGCAAGGTTTCGTGGTTTCATGTTGTGTAGTTCGCCCACTACATGGTTATCTCTTTCTCTCTCCTGTTTTAGATTTGTGTTTAATTAATGTTAGGATTCTCGGACACATTTTTATAACAAAGCCTGAACTGGTTTGGACATGTTCTCTTACATATGATATGTTTTTAATTGTGTATTAAATGTCTTTTGATTATGATGTTGAATTGTGAAACAGTCATCCTTTTGATGTGCTTTATGAAGTAATTTTTAAGATTTTGTGCCACAATAAATGTTTGGTCTTATGTATATCAGCTGATTATATCTTACTGGATAGTAAATAGTAGAAAAACATTTTTTTAAATTGCATTTACTTGGTGAATAAAACATTTATATACTTCTCTTTGGCATTTTCAATAATTTGACATATGAGTTTGGTGTGAATGAGGTTTGAGTTCCACTGTATGCTATTGAGGAGTCCCAAAGGGAATTTTCTTTGACTTGGTGTGAGGCTATATTGACACCAGAACACCCACCCTCAATCAGTGCATCGAGACCATTTGTTCCACGTAGCTTAACGTCTGTATTCAGTGTCATCCATTGTTGAATTCATTCATTCACCCACTCCTCACCCATTCAATGATTCATTAATTGAGCCATGCAGCCACATCTCCAATCTCCAGCAATCAATTCCAATGATTGTACAAGGTTCTATAATACAAAATGTGTTGTAAAATGCAACATATTTGCATTTTTTTTTCAAAAATGTATTCGGAGAGAACCCCCCAAACCTAATTTGCAGCGGGCGGGCTTGCTTCCTGTGCTTGCTCGCTGTGTGGTGTTTGAGCACAGCTCTGACAAAACTTACTAGGCCTGCTTTTGGTTCCCAGTCCAGCTCTGTGTGGCTGAGTGACAGTACTATGCATACTGCCTCTGTTGCTTGGTGGTGACACTGTGTGTTGCAGCCACTATTGCTCAGCAGTCTTGTTTAGTTTGCCAACTCAGATGAAGTTCTGTGCTTCTTAGCACTGTTGCTCTGTTGAAGTATTGTTCATGTTGCGACTGAGGCTCGGTAGTAGGGAGGCATTCCCTGTGAATGATACAGACACACTTTCACCCCTGTGCACCCCTCTCTTGCTTTCCTGCTCCTCTTCATGCTTCCTTTCATCCCCTGTTCTGCTCTTACTTTTCAGCCAATCATTGGGAAGTCTGGTATTCCCCAAGGCCCATCTGACCAAAAGGTGGCTGTTGTGACGGTGGATGATTGCGACACAGCGGTGGCCCTGCGCTTCGGAGATGAGTTGGGGAACTATTCTTGTTCAGCACAGGGGACTCAGTCTGGAACTAAGAAGTGAGTATCTTATCCAACATAGAGCAACCTCTTTGTCAGTCCTCTTTTTGAATTTGAGGCACTCGCTCCATAAACAAGATTGGCGTTCACGAATACACAAGTTCCCTGAAATTATGCTACAAAGGAGCGCAACATTATTCCTCAAGAAAATGAAGTTTTGTCTTGCATGGTGTTAGATAAATCCCTTTTTATGTTTAACACTGTCCTTCATAAAATGGTACAGGTACACCACACAGGCTCCAACATAAACTGGGTGCCTGCAAATCACCATTTCGAACAGAAAGGCAACATGTTAAAACTTCCTGTCTGCTCCAAAGTCCCTTTTCGTGCTGACAATTCATTATTTTCCAAAAAGTGGATACTCTCACAATCACATAAGTATTTTGACAAATCCGACACTGTTATTATTATCATAATTGTTGTTGTTTTATTGGTGTGGTGTGCAAAAAAAATGGATTGAACTCAGATCTGTGACTGGGGGTAAATGTTTGATTTGTTCAGTATTCCGTTCGTCATCTGTTCTTTTTGCGTTTGTCGCCCTCAGTGCGCCAGTAATGCCCAGATTTAGGTCACGTGTTCACTATGCCACCAGATTCAAGGTAACCTAGCTGATGAGGGGTGATACCCCGAAACCAGTCCCAGGATGCTTGTTTCTGGTCCAGGGAGGGCCTGGCCTGGCTGTTCCGGCTGAACTGTTCCCCTGGGGCGCAGGGTCAAGACTGATTTGCATATGGCTGGGTCTATACAGGAATGGCGGGCGTGCAAAAAAAACAATGGATTTAACCCAGATTTGTGACTGGGGATAAATGTTTGATTTGTTCAGTATTCCGCCCTCAGTGCGCCAGTAATGTCTAGATTTAGGTCATGTGCTCACTATGCCACCAGATTCAAGGTTACCTGGCTGATGAGGGGTGATACCCCGAAACCAGTCCCAGGATGCTTGTTTCTGGTCCAGGGAGGGCCTGGCCTGGCTGTTCCGGCTGAACTGTTCCCCTGGGGCGCAGGGTCAAGACTGATTTGCATATGGCTGGGTCTATACAGGAATGGCGGGCGTGCAAAAAAACCAATGGATTTAACCCAGATCTGTGACTGGGGGTGAATGGTTGATTTCTTCAGTGTTCCGTTCATCATTTGTTCTTTTTGATTTATTTTATTAGCAGAGCCTTTCATGCTCGTTTACCCGTTATTTGTTGTATGGTTACGTAGAAATGACACACTCCTGGTAAAATAAATATACATTCCCAGCAATGCAATTTTACTCCTGCATTTGTTCAGATTAATAGACCCTCTTGTTTATCTAGGGCGTTAAACTAACAGCAGAGTAAGTCCTTGCGTGGCACTGGAAAGGTTCTGCTTGGCTGTGGAAGGCCTTTGTTGGGCATTGGAAGGCAGCATAAGAGAGTGCTTGGAGTAGGTCACCACTGGGTATTGCCAAGCACTGAAAATAGAGGGCCTACATCAGGCATAGGAAGATGAGTGCTGGCCAGGAGAAGGCCTTTGAGTGACAGGACCAGGCCTTCGCCGGCATGCGATTGTCCTAGGTGGACAGAAAAGAGGTGCTCCTCTGCCGTGATGCAATGGAAGTATTTTTAATTAATCAGGTGAATTTAGCTTCCTGGTTAAATCTATAGTTTGCTGTTTATCCAGTCTTCATATTTACTTTAGGTCCAATTCTGAGGCCATTTCTACAATACAGCGCCGGCAGTGCTGAAAAGCGCATCAAGACTCCTGTGGTGAACCTGCCAAGAGGCAGAATGAAGCCCACTGGTACAAGGAGAGCAGTTTACTGAGTGTAAAATGGACATACGTTTGTGTGACTTGACACAAGTATCTTCTGGGTCGTCACAGGTTTTGGTGGTGATTCTCATCATAAGGTGGAGGTGTAGAGCATTATTATTGCTACTAGGATATTAGATGACTCTTGTCTCCACACACCAACATTTTTTGTTGGGTTCTTTTAAGCAGTATAAGCGCATTTGCCTGGTCAGTTTATGTCTTTCCCATACGTTACAGGAGGATGAATAGGTTCTTCTTCAACATTATAATTTCATATCCTACACTTAGTCCTGGTTACTGCGCTTCACAGCTCATATTTTGACAAATGCTGTAGTTCCAAACATCCAGAGGATGAGGAAAGACTGTCTTTCCTCTGGAAAGGGGCACAGTCCTGTGTGACCATTGCACACTGGACTGTGTCCCTACCTTAGGCTGGTGGTCCTGGAGTGAGCTAAACCTGATGTGTTTGTACAGTCCCGCACGGAGAGAGTTGTATTTTGAAGTCTCCTCCTAATTGGAAACAAGAGGCAGATCCACAGCTAAAGGCCTCTACCGTAGCACCAGCTCTTGTTTTGCAACTAACCTGGTAGTTCATAAATGTAGACTGTTTTCGTGGTAGGCCTATGGAAAGTGACAGAATCAGTCTCAATATTCTGAGAGAGCATATAGGGTGCCCAGTATAAAATGCAGGGGTGCGAAACGGAGTTCCTAAACTCTGGGAGGGATTAATCCCCACTCCCTGAGTCATCTCTGCTTGTGTCCCTGGAATCATAGGTCTTGAATCACCAGCAACTCCTAAGATTTAGGCTGTGGAATCAACACTTTGTTTGCAAGCACACAACCACTGTCCAGAGGAAGACCTATTGTTGCACGACACCACCCTGGGGCTTAAAGTAATCTTCCCAGCCTTGAAGCAGGGCTCGTGGTCAGGGGCATGGTTTTTTACCCACTGCAAGAAGAGCCCATTTCCACTCAGAAGGAAAGCGTGGTTTTCTGTCCTTTCTCTCATTTGCTCCTTGAAGCTCTGACATATACCCACATGACAGCTTTGTCTGATGACATGGCCCTTATAATTCAGAGAGTTAGAGCTGTTGTGTCAAAGTGTAAGTTTGAATGGACTTGTTCTGTTTTTCAGACCTTACATGGTGTGTATCCTCCATCTGTTCTCGCTGTCTGTCTAGTTTGATTCCTTCCAGATGTACATCTTTAATAAGCAGATGTGCAGAAATACTCAAATCGAATTTAACTGCAGTTCCAAGGAGAGTTTATTTCTTTTGTGATGCAATTAGACTTCATTTTGATGAGGCACATCAACATTTCCTCCCTGTAGTAGAATCCCATATGTAGTGAGATTTAAACTGTGTTTTCTAATTCCCCTTTTAAACAACTGTGCGCCAAATGGTCAGTGCGAAGGCTGCTTAATGAGCTTGCTGGTTCCATGTTCCCATCAAATTGATTTGTTTAGCACCTTTAGGTCTACCCCACTTGCATTCTGCCATTAATATTCCCCAGACAGAAAGATTATGCAGATACTTAGTGGACACATGCTGTTCTCAGTCTTTTTTGGTGGGATTCTTTTTTTGCTGTTAATATTGGTGGTCCACTTGATCTACTTTCCACTCATTGGCAATGGAGAACGATGGGCTCCATCATGAGGAAACAATATGCAACCATGTATTATGGTTTGTGCTGCTTATCCGAAGGTTTCAGGAAACCTTTGGACAGCCACTCACTGGACTTGAAGCTCTGTTTAATGACAACCACCGATTGCCCCATGTTAAGAACCTGAGAGCTATGGTACTTAGGAGGACAGCTTTTAGTGCATGTGTGTTATTGGCCTTAGTGCTTGTATATTTTGCACATTTTTTCAGCAACACTTCCCTTATTGTGTGTATTGGAGCCACAGACCAAGGAGCTCAAATGTGACCACACAAGTGGCCCTATCACTGCAGGTAATGTTTCTTATTTCATCACATACAACCTTCGGATTCATGAAAATGTATGTCATTGAAGGTGGTGGATCTGTTGACTTGCCTGTCGCGCAATTGTTGAAATCCATGAAACTACCCCCTGTAGAGGGTGTGGCTTCCCTAATCAGCCTGCAGCAGAGGTGGTGTGCCAGTAGTTTGGCTACCTGTAGAAGTGCTAAATCCATGGCTTGATCTCCAGCAAAGATGATAGATCCCTTTTATGGCGTTCAGCGGAGCTTTGTGGTTTCATGGATTGGACTTCAGCGGGGCTGGTGGATCCATGCATGTCCCTAGCAGAGGATATGGATCATTGTATCACATGAGTATACGACATGGACCAATGTATTGGCTTCCTATAGAACTAATGCAATAGCTTCTAGGAGGGGTTCAGACGTTTTGTTGCCTCATTTAGATCTATCCGTTCCCCTATTGTGGAGTTTGCAATGAGGCCTCACTGAAACTGATAATTTCTCGCATAAGGAAAGTTGTGCCTGCGCGTCGAGTCGTGTGACTGGCTAGGTAGCCTTCTTCTAAGTGTGGGCGTACTCTTGAGCCTTCTAATGGGATTGACAGGGCAGGTTAGAGAACTAAGCCTGAAAGAAGAGGGGGAAGCAGAATTTTTTAATGAGTAGGGCATTATGGACGGACAGTGGCCGCCACCTTGTTTAATTTTCCCTCCCTGGTAAAATTTTCTTCCTCCTTTTCCTGAGTGAGAATCTTCTCTATTGCCATGAGGCTGTTATGTGAGATTATTCTAAGGTATTGTTCATAAAAGAGCTGTGCATTCGAAAACAAAGCACAGCCAGATCACTAAATAATTTAGGCTCAGGTTGATACTACAGTGGCGTCACAGGTACAATTTCATGGAACCACAGGAAGGAACGATAATGTCTTTCCCCGGGCCCATCCAGTTATGACTGATGCACACATCCTACTCTTTTTGACGGATTGTGCCGGAGACCAGGGCTGCGTAGGAGAGGATGCACATCTAGCTGGCATTTGCCAAGGTGTACCCAGTGCCCGCCCTGGCGCTTCATGATGCCCTTGTCTGTTTACTAGCGCATTGCACACACATTTTCCATGCATGTTTTCTAACGTGTAGTTCTATTGCCTTTCACATTCTATAAGTTCCCAGCTGGGGTCCCATGTGAGTACCCCCTTTTTTTTATCTTCACTTCTCTTGGGATCACTATTATCACTTGGACAGTCTAATCCTCCCTCGGGTATATGCTAATTCTGCTCAGTTGTATATCATCCCAGCGACATTGCTTGTTCTGGCCCCACATGATTTATTATAATGTATTACTATCCACAGATGTCCCTGCATTGATAGGTCCTGAAGAGACCACTGACAGCTAACTGGATTGAAACGCTGTTGACAGTATTGAAAGCGAACCATTTACCAGTCTCTATTATTATGTCAGATGGCTGGGTTCATCTTGTACTAAATCAATGGTCGACTTTGTCATTATGGAAGCTTTTTTTCTATGTCACAAAATGTCATGCACAGTGTTATGAGTTCCATGTTCACTTGGGGACACTATGCACCTATATGGAATACTACTATACATATTAATGTACATAAACATTCTGAACTTACTGGTATTACGCTGTATTTGGTCTCCCTTCTCTTTTTGACATCCTCCGCTACCCCTATTCTATTGCTATTGTGCATTGCAATATTGTGTATTGTCTACAATTGTTTCCACAGTAACCACTGTTTCTGGTTGTAGTTTATGTACCCGGGTCTTTGTGAGTCGGGTGTCCCTTGTTGTCCTTACTTGCCTCCTCCGTCAGCAGGGATGATCTGTGGTGCTGCTGTGAAAGGTCACCGCTCAGGCATGTGTGCCCCCTGGTCGGGTGCCGTGAAGATGCAGCGCCTCGTGCCTCCAGGGTGGTGCTGAAGTTCAACTACTTGTTTTCCCTCTCTGATGCTCACCTCAGCAGGCTCCCTCGCGTGCGGGCGAGCTGCGCGTCTTACATTCCGCCCGGGAACCTAAGGGGGCCTCTTGATGGACGGGCGAATTATCCTTTCATAAATGTTTACCAGGAATGGTTGTGAAAGGAAACCGAACGGCGATGACCTGACAGGGAACCTAAGCGACCGGTTCAGCCTCAGAGCCTCACGTGCGAAGTCCGTGGCTGCTCTGTGTGTTTTGTGACTTCACTGTTTTGAGAAGGATTTAATGCATATTGTCAATCTTCTGGCAGTTCATTCGCAGAAAAGGTGTGTGTTTTATTACATGCTTAGTTATTTGATTGATTTAAAAAGTCCCTGTCAAAACCAACTGGCACCAAATTCTTTTTTCCACTTGTCTACGTTGTTTGCGGCTGTATTTATGGGCGAATTAATTCCTTGTGTACTTGTGCAGGGGTTGATACAGAGAAATCCAGCTTGTCTACCACCTCATGGGCTAAGGGCCGAGAAACTGAATTGTCACCTTCAGCAGCAAAGGTTTCCCTGTGAGCAGGTGGTATTCATGCCCACCTGGAAACATTCACACTTGAACCACGCTGAGATGTGTTGTGAATGAAGCACAACTGGAGTTGTGGATGAATGTGGACTTGACTGGGCAAGGGTAATGGCCGAATCACCTTCCCATACTGTTTATTTACACCACAAAATGCGCACCTCCTGGTAAAGTGTAGGACATCCACTGATGTTAAGATTATCAAATACATTGGAACTGGTTCCACAAGCACTGGCAAGGCCAATAGGTCTGATTTGTGTTTGAGTCTTGACTGAAATATTAAAAACTGCTTACTGCAGGGGGAAAAACCTAAACTCTCATTACTTTCTTTATACAATGCGTCTATAGGATACATTGGATTTAGTATTCAGAGTATTTGTGAGATGCCAAAGTATCATGCATTGCAGAGCAAGAACTCCGTAGGAATGACACACCAACCTGCCAATAGGATGAGCTGAAAGAGAAATACTCCTCTGGGTGGAGATGGAGCCCAGTCTGTGTATGTTTGTGGTCTGATGTGACAGCGCAGCTGTTGCTAAACAATTATGTGAGCATTACTAAGAGGGACTGTGGCTCTGCCCTCATGTTGGGAGCCAGGAGTACAGGTTTTGATTGGGCAGAAGTTGTGCGTTTCCACAAAAAAGTGCTTGCCCTCCACACACCTGTGATCAATTTGTTTATTTATCCAGCTGCCTGAGCTCGATCTTCAGGAACACACACATGACATTGTAAAGCTATTAACGTGTTTTAGCGCCTTAACCGTAGCGGCAATTCCGCCGCGGTACAGACGTTATAATGAGTGGGCGGGGCTGCGAAGGTCGTTGGCTGTTCACAGCACCAGGCCGACGGGAGCACGGAAGAGGTTAGATAACTAGATAATTTATTTTGTTTTTCTCTAGCAGCAGCACAGATGGGAAGAGGGCAGTCTTTAACCTATATAGATTTTTTAAGTCTGGCTTGACAGTGCAACTGTCACCTAACTTTTTAACCTACACCAATATTATTCTACAGCTCTTTGCTTCCACACAATTACACATCCATTCCATGTTATATACTTGTCATACTTCACATTACATCACCATACATTTCTTTAAAGCGAGACCTATTGGCATTGCTAATGCTTGACTTGTTTATTTATCTAGCGGCCTAAGTTTGAACTTTAAGGAGAACACACATGACATTGGAATGCAAGTGAAGTGTCTTAGATAACTGGCTAATTTATGGTGTTTTTCTCTGGCAGCAGCACAGATGGGAGGAGGACAGTCATTAATGTACATGGATTTTAGGTCAGGCTTTACAGTGCAATTATAGTGTGACCTTTTAACCTACACCAATATTATTTTCCAGTACTTTGCTTCCACACAAAATACATATTTATTCCCATGCTAGTTACTTGTAATGCTTCACATTACCTTACAACGTCCCTTTTAAGCCAGACATATTGGCATTGACAATGATTGTTTAAATTGTATTGGTAACAGTAGGTCTTGTAGATCGGTTCTGTCGAGCAGGTCTAAAACTAAGCAATAAACGTCGGAGAAAATACGAACGTGGAAGAAAAGCTGAGTCTGAAAGAGCAAGACCTTTGTGGGCAGAAGGATAGCGTATTATTAAGGACAGAGTTCTTGTGGGTAGTGGTGTAGTAGAGAGCAGGATGTGAAGGAGAATGGCTTGGAAAAACACAGGAGAGGGCGAAGTAGTGAGGAGGGGAGCAGTGGGTGCAGAGTAGAAGTTATGTGGCAAAGTTAGAGTTTCAGAAGCAGGAACTGCATCATATGCAAGCTGCAAGTGCAGCCAACAGGTGGACTCTTTTTTTGGCCTCTACTTTAGACCTTTTGAGTCCCTCACCCTCCAGTTTATAACTTATTTTGCCTCCAATTTTAATGATTTCCAACTCTTTTTCCATCCTCAGGTCTCTGGATCTGACCGGGCCTCTGCTGCTTGGTGGCGTCCCCAACTTGCCTGAGAGCTTCCCTGTTCAGAACCGGCAGTTTGTGGGCTGCATGAAGAACCTATTGATTGATAACCGACCGGTGGACATGGCCGACTTCATCGCCAACAATGGGACCGTGCCGGGTATGTAGCAATGAGAGAGCAGGGAGATGGATGCGAAGTAATTGTATAGCAAAGCAAATGGCTTTAACTTAATAAAAGGGGAGACCTATTGCAGGTTTAATTCTTGCTTTTAAGCCACGCCCTTAATTACATTGGCCACGCCGCTTTGAGAGACCCCCAGTTTTTTCATCCCACTTAAAGCCTTGCCCTTGAACAGAACTACTAACCATCACACTGCTACAAGCGTGACAATACTGACCTTTTCAGGTCTCCGAAGCTATAGGAATGACTAGGGCCGCAGGTAATAGTCATTTTTAATGTACAGTGAATTAATAATTCACTGTTGTGGTCATCTCTAAATTAGCCAGACAGCGCCACCTTGTCACAAACACTGGTGCTCACAATTAAGTGCTGTGTAGCACCAGAAATCACCGGCTCAAATTAAGCAATGCTGTGGTAGTCAAACCAACTAAAACACCAAGCACAGATGTTTGTATAAGAGTAGGTTTATTAGCCACTGCCTCCGACAGCCTCCAGCAACAACTGCCAGAGGTAGAACATTTGTCAATACAACCATCACCCACATCCCAGACTCCTGGGCACTAGAGGCTGGAATGTGGAAGCCATGGAAGCAATCCCCTTCATATTGACTGAGTATTATGAATTTACCTAAGACCATCTTCAACCCATCATCTTGTGGCTACCATCACATGGTCCCCAGAAAGGGTACCTTGTCTATGTGTGTGCAAATAAATCTTACATTCATAACACTCAGGGTGATTTAGGGGTCTTAGTTATGAGAGACGGGACACATTTTAACCACAAGTAAACTGTAGTTTCCTTTCACTAGGGACACCTGGCAAAGAAAAACAGTACAAAATCATTAATTCGGCAGCACAGAGGTGCAGTGAAGGTAGAGGTGGGCGGAATTTGCGTAGTCGTGCTATGCAAAGCTCAGCGAAACATTAAAAAATCTCTGCAAGCACGCAAAAGTTCCCTGGACCCGCGGAATTGCTTGTTCTGCCCGTTCGCAATGCTTTTTTCCTGTTCGCGAACGCTGTTTGCTTGCTCGGGGAGAAATATATCACAAACACGCATTTTGAAGGAGCGAACAAGCAAAAAATACCCCGAAGCCACGGATCGCAGAATTTTTGGCAATTCTATATTCTCTGCGGAACGCAAAATTACCCAAATTCTGCAAGCGGTACGGAATTTACCGCCCAGGCCTAAGTGAAGGGGTCCTCCAATTCTATACATGCACACAGCATATCATGGGCGGTGTGCTGAAAAATAAAAGATTTTTGTTTCTAATTTTGGAATATGCTTCCAAACCACCAACTTGATTGTTCACTATACAAAAAACGTATTTGCCTCGCAATTTGAACTGACTATATTAATGGCAGATGCTGTGTCCAATGTACTACTGCAAAACTTTCACTCTTTCTGTAAGTTAATAAAAGTATAACATTATATTAAATAGCAACATATTTGGGTCCAGCATAAAGAGCACTCTAAACAGGCTTTAAGAGTGAGACAGCACACAATGATCCAATGGTAATTACTAGTTGAAGGCAAATCGCATATAGAGCATTAGGAACTATACACTGCAGTTGTTTACATTGATTCAGAAGGCCCTTGGCTGCATTCAGCACATTAATATCATAATTCAGTCTCTTTTGTGAGAAGTAATACCTTACATCCTAAACAGCTGTTTTATCAGAATGTTCCCGACTTTAAAAAAAGAGATGCCTAAAATGTTGGCTGGGAGGCAGCATCCTGAATCAGGCTGTATGAATGTCACTTGATTGTTTAACTTAAAGAAACAAGCTCAACTATAATCAACTCCTAGCCAACGCTGCAACAACATTCTGCCAGCTAAGCAAGCTGAGCAAGAAGGGATGCAACTACTGCAAATCCATAAAAAAATAAAGCATACCCTAAAGTGTACCATCTGTACAGTACAGAAGGACACAGAACTGAAATGCGGTTGCTTTATGTAACAAAAAACGTTTTATTGCAGTAATGCACAGTAAACGCACATAACATTCAAAAGTCAACAGCAACTTTAAATAAGGCAGGGTCTGCCTTTATTCCGACATTTCAGTATTTGGCACAGCATGTAAAAATAGGAGTCAGATATAAAGATACCTGTTAGAAAAGCCTTTAGACTCGAACACAAACTCAATGATGTGTTATTATAATAATGCCCCACTTTGCACCTAGTCACTGATCGATACAAGCAAATTCCTCCAACACAACGTATTTCAGCTTTCTTGTAATGCAATCTTGTTATTTAGATTAACAAGTGGGACATTCTGGTATTAAACATTATTAGTGAACAAGGTGTTGTTGAAATGAGGTGCTTCTATTAAAACAAGCAATGAGATCCGGCCAGATTCACCATAAATGTACGTAGAAATGTATATAGGCTATAGCTAGTTAGGGATATATTGTAGACCTGATTTAATGATTTTTAACTGCACTCCCCACTCCCCCCCCCCCCCATAGTGCAGCACAGGATACAGCATGCAGCAAGCAGTATGGTTGTTTATACAGAAGAGCACATTAAACTAGATATTGACCTTTCATGCACTATCCCTACAGTCAACCACTAATTTGGATGGAATACAAAACCTGCCTAGGCAGGTTTCCAGCAATATTCGGTTATGTACAGTAGTCTAGATCTACACCCTCACTATTAGGCGGAATGAATGTCTGCCATAAGTCTTAACATACAGACCACTTAAAACAAACTGTTAATGCCGCTCTGGTTGCAGCGGAGCAGGTAATAGCGCGCAGAAATGGATCTAGTACTGTGAGTTTAGTTACTGCAAAATACGTATCGTCGCTATCACTTAAATATCTTGTATGGAGAAGTCGATAATTCTAGTGCACATTGAGCAGGCTAAACTTACAGCTACTGCTCCAGGACTTGAGCAAAGACTTTATGCTCATCTAAAAAAACAGAGAATCCCGGAGGCTCAACATGATGCTTCTGGCAGCCACAGCGGTGGCAGCAGGGGCCCCTGCTTGGTGTGGTGGGAATGCCTCGTCACACGATGGCCTCTCCTCACAGGCGTCAGAAGCAGAGCTTTAGCTTCCGGCGTCGCTGCTTCATTGTCATGCAGTAGCAGAGTGACGCACAATTAGAGTAAAAACGCTACTGAATGCAGATGAAGTCCCAAGTACAAAAACTCTTACAAGTTTACAGAGAGCGGCCTGAAGGGCAGCGTCACCTTTACTCGTGCTGTGACGCAGCGGGGGCAAGGCTCGGGATGCGGTGGTGAGATCGGGCACTGAAATGCAGTACGCAAGGCTGATTTTGTAGGTAATTGTGTTCGTAAGCGGCCCTGTGCTGTCCTGAACTGCAACCTTCAACTTGTTCCTGTAACTTGGCGGAATCAAAATGGATTAAGGAAATGACACCGGATCCACATGAATCCTTTCGAAAGCAACTGGCGAAAACAGTTACAATCCATTCCGCACTGCTCCCAGCACGAACAAAAAACAAGCATCAATCTCTTGAATTTGTGGGGCCCTGTGTTTCTAATTAGAAACACATGGCCCCATAAAGATAAGAAAGTGCTTTGTGACAGCAGTAAAGCAGGCGACCCAGTCCGATCGGAGGCGGAAGGGCGTCAACAAAAAACCCTCATTTCCAATGGCAGGCCTCCGTTTAGCATAAACGGTGACGCAAGCCCATGTAAAAATAAGGGGTGGGCCATAGTGTCCCTTTCTGAAAACCCCTCATCCACAAAATCTCCTGCCGAGTGAGCAGCGCTTTGCGCTACAACACCATGCGAGACCTAAAAATGTAACTGCAATGTGCACGGTTTATTTACAGTGCAATAATCCTACATTAGCAATGCGGACATGTTAAGGAAACAGCTCACATGTAGACTCATGTCATGACTGGCCTTACCCTCACCGCATACTTAGTACCTTGGGCGAAAGAGGACCCATGCCAAATAATTATACACTGCTTCTCTGCGATGCAGTAAGGCCTGTTCTTATACAGACCTAACAGCCATTTCAGAGATGTCCCATGGAATTTGATGCAGGATGCAAATTGTGACAACTTGCATCTGTTCCAGTCATGAGCCTGCACTGCCCTAATATGCCAGAAACAAAGATCTTTAAAAAGCTAAGAAAACGAAAGACTAAAGGCAAGTTTCCCATAAAAAGGGGGTTAGGAAAACAGCATGTTGCCACAAATCACTGAGGGCTAAAGGTGGCTGTGTGGTCAACAAACACAAAGATCTGAGCTGAGCTCAGCTGAGATCTTAAAAGTCTATTTAGACCCATTCTCCCCAGCAACCCTTCGCCCAGAAGTCAGGCAGTAGTGGCTGTTGTAACCCCAGCACTAAAATGTTATTGTTTAGCATTAATGATGCCTTCGTAGGTTTCTAAAATCTCTCTCCTCTTACTGAAATAATATGAACCAGACACTATAAGGTACATTGGCTAATCAAGCGGTGTCTCTAGCACAGCTGTACCCCCAAAACTGCACTGAACACATACAACGGGGGACCCGGCGTGAGACCCCAAGTCAGAGAAGTCCCACCCAGCCAAACCCAGAGTTACTCCATTCCCCAAGCACTAATTGTCTGTTTTGTCTGATTCCTCCTAGGGTGCGCCGCCAAGAAGAATTTCTGTGACAGCAACACCTGCCTAAACGGTGGCACCTGTGTGAACCGCTGGGGCAGCTTCAGCTGTGAGTGCCCCCTAGGGTTTGGAGGTCAGCACTGCGAACAAGGTAAGAGATGGCAAGGAGGCGGGCACTGGTTGGACTGTGATGCTAATGTATAGCGTTCTTGTCATCCAATCAAAGCGTGTGCTTGGGGGATTCTAAATACCGCAGTGGAAGGGTTGAAATAACTTGTGCTACTTGTGTTCAAGAGTTGCATGGAAAAAAGAGAAACCTTTTAATATCCGGTGATTGTCATACTACTTGCCAATTGCATGACTTCTGCCTGCCAATTGCATGACTTGTGCCATCTTAGTGCAAAACAATACATTTAGCACAAGTACAGTATGGTGGTTTAGTTGGTTTGACATTGTATTAGTATTCATATTGTGCTTTGACACAGCATTTGTGATTATTTTGTGCATGTTATATTTATGTATGCCCTGTGATCCCAATGTGTAATTCTCAAGGGAATTGTTTCGTACTGTGGGCAATAGCATAATTGTAATATGTAGACAGACTCAGTTTCTATTGAGATTTTATTTATGCATTGTTCCCATAATGACAAGTATTCAAACTCCAGCGTTTGTTTTTTAACGAAACACGGGGAATCACCCATTCTGTGGGATTTGTGGTTGGACATGTTTGAAGCATATATGGAAGTACTGGAAGAGGATGAATGTTTGGATGAAAGACATTTGTCTTTATTGTAACACAGATATGGGGCTTTTGGGTTGGGCGAGTTCTAACATTTGCCTCCTGTGGCGAATGCAGGCCATATTGATGTTTACCAGCATGCAATTAAACAAATGCAGGAAAGAGTTGTCAGGAAGATCAATGTGGTCATGGAGTGTTGCAAATTTTATTCAAGGGTACAGAAAAAAGATGAAACCATTGATCAGTTTGTCGCTGCTTTAAGGGGTTTTGTAGTAACTTGTGAATTTGAACATATATCAAATGGCCGAGTGTTGAGGGACTAAATTCTCCTGAAGATTACGTCAAGAGAAGTTATTGTTGTGTGGGGAGATTACATTGAAGGCGGCAGTGGATGCAGCCAGAAGCATTGAGGTATCGAGAAATGTATACAAACAGTAAGAAGTGAAAGTAGCAGTGTGCCCTCATGTAAGTGCTATTAGTGGAGAAAAGGACACCAAAAATAAAGGTAGACCTGGAGAGGTGAAGACAAATGAAGGGGGACATACACCTGGTAAAGGGTTGTTGTGTTTCAGATACAGTTATAATAGCCATATGGCTAATTCTAAAATGTGTCTGGCATTAAACAAAGTATGTTGCACCGGCAAGAAAAAGGACCATTTTATCAGATTGTGTAAAAATAGGAGTAAAAAGGTGAATCAGATTGTGTATAAGATAATGAGTTTGGGATGAATGAGAGTATGTGGTGGGGTGCAAGATTGAGGAAACCACTCGCACAATTTGATGATTATCAGTTAGGATAATACCTTCTTGTATTATTTTATGATTGTGGAATTATATCTCAGTATGCTTGGGTTCTTTTTGGTAATTCAAATTTAGTTATATTGTAGTGTGTTACATTTTATATTGTTAATGGGAGAGGTGTGTGGGATAGAGGTAGGTAGAACAAATAGAAGTAGAATGTTCTTGTGGGATAGAATGTAGAACATGGAATGAGGGGACAATGGTTCTAAGGAAGGCGGTTAGCAGGGACAGTTAAAGAGTTGCCTGCTATGTAATGCCACAGGCTGGCACCCCTCCTTGTGAGGATCTTATACATAAATAAATAAATCTGCCTGAATCCTCAGCTGCGTTGAAGACTTATTTTTTTCCCCAACACAAAACCAAACATGCTCAAGGCTTGTTTTGCAAACAGAAGGTGTGCATGTTATGGCAAACGTTTTCACAAGCATGAAGCAGTCAGCTCCGCAAGACATATGTTCAATTCAGATTGGCTGTTTATGTATGTGCCAGGACACGCAGGCATGAAAGGGACAACTGGTGTACGTCACTAGCTCTGGACATGTCTCGCCACAGGAGTAGTGTCTTAGATGACCTGAGACTATCCTTTTAACACCATGCGCGCTAGCGGAATTCCGCTCTCATGCTGTGATTTGCGAAAACGCATGTTACGTGACGAGCTGGGCTCGTCATCAGCGTGCGAGGAGGCTACGCCATGACGAGCCCAGCTCGTCATCAGCGTGGAAGGGGTTAAATTACCTCCACCAAGGATGTCATCTCGATACTACATATGGTTAGCAAAGCATCAGAATTCCATGGATGGCACCTCAACAACACACAACTGCCTATTGGAATGCTGGTATGGTTAACAACGCTCATGCTGTAAGAACATAATCTGCCCAACCTGCATAAGCAGAATCCCCAGCAAACCTAAATACTGAGATGGCAGCAGTCTTCGGCACCCTATCCAGAAATGAAGTTCAGCGTACTCACATGGTCACCTACATTACAGGATACCTACTACACCACTGACCACTCCGTAACACAGACATACTCTTCTTTCTGCACTACAGCACAACACAAGTCATCCAAACCACATCACAGAAAAATACACCCATGTCCACATCAGATACACCGTGGCACAACATTGCACCCATCACAACACATAGCACCATATTATATTACAATATAAAACATGGCTTCCACCGCATCACAATTCACACACCACTGTCAAAACACACCAAAAATACAAATACAATGACACACAATTCAGAATCACACCACAACGTGCTACATCTCACCATGCCTCACCAAACCCCAATATACCATAATATGTCATATCATTCTAGAGTCACTGAATATAATTTATCACAGGGCCCTATACCACACCATCCGTTATTGCAATGCACCATAGCACACATCAATAATCTGCTCCAACCAGCATCACACCATACTGCACCATACTACTTAATGTCAATCTAGACACCACACCTCCTCAGTATACCACAGACATCCATCTCAACAGACTTGAGCACACTCAACACAAGGTAGACCCGACTAGACAGATGATTTCGCCTCCCATTATACAACCCAATAGCACACCTGCATCAAGGTACACCATGACACACATCAACGCAACACCAACAGAAGAATTCGCCATATCATAACGTACCAAACTAAACTAAACCACAGTACTCCAGAACGTGCAATCCACACCTCACCACACACACCCAGTCCTCACTTCACCCTGCCCCATATTCTACCATCTAACACCAGAACATATCAAGCCACAGAGCACCATCATCGCATCACATACTCAACAAACAAGTAAATGTTACACTACACTTTTGGTACATTAAATGGCCTGACCATAAAACAACAAAGCACACAATCCCATCCCACCACACACTATTCCACTCAATATAATACCATGCCATCATACAATCACACCTCTTCACACAACACACAGAACAAACAAAGCATACTATCACAATACCAGACAATACCCTGACACAATATTACTAATAAGGACCACACCATTCCAATATGTCAAGGCAGGCCACAACTCTACAAGACTGCATCACACAACTCAATGTGACACTACTTTACACAGTATAATATCATATCACAAGATATCACTATAGACCTTAAAAGAACTGCTACCACACACAACTTGTTAAACTTCCCAAAAGTATTGTGAACAATATATCTACATGCTTCTGCACGTCACACTTATCAAAACACCTACTAAACATCTACTATAGATGATCACATTGACTTGACTTGACTATAGAAAATCACATTTTAACTAGAAAACCCTGAAGTTTAATGCTGTGGCTATAGCAGTCCACCACCTGGACCATGCAGTACATCACACACAGAGTGAAGTGGAGGCAAACTCAAGACATCTCAGTCTCTTGGTTTGGTTTCAGGAAAATCATTGCTTGTCAGAGCTGGTCTGAGGTTTGGTTTAGTATCAGGGATTTTCCAGTTTCTTTTGACATCTTTTCTGTTAGTGCCAGCATTTCTGGAATTTGAGGTATTCTTGTGGCCGCTTCTTCCGTGGAAATTCTGATATGAATGATCCTGTGAACTTTTATAGTCCTCTGAGCCAAATACTACTGCCTGTCTGGGTGCATTATTAATCAGATGTTATCATCGCCAGAGGTATTAATCACGATATTCACATTAAATGTAAACCTGAGGAGACACCGTGGATCAGAATACACGCTTCTGCATTGCATATAAGGTCAGCATTGCCTCACCTTGGAAACACACTATCACGTTCATCCACTTGCATTCTGCTCATGTGCCCACACCGCCCTCAAGGGCATGCTACCTCGAAGATGGTCCTAGCACAGACCCAGCCACACTTTCTACATTGACCTTAGGAGTTGGCAATAGAGCTATCCGAATCATGCTCCCAATGCCCTTTATCCCAAATTGACTGCCCTGTCCCTGGCCCACAGTAATGACAAAAATTGTCTATAAAAATGAAAAGTTCCCTGAAATCAACCACTATTTAATAACATAATAGTACTAACCTACGAAGAAAGGTTAACTAACTTGTTTACAACACACAATTTGCAGTACCAGCCACAGGGGTCTTTAAACCCTGAAACTGCCTTCCCTTTGCTTCACCACCTCATCTCTCACCCCACAACGGACACATTTGTGGGCCCTGCAGCACCTCTTACCCACAAACATACGTGCAGAATCTGTAACAGTGGAGGACAACATGACTACCAGGTCGTCCTAACTTCCTTGGCTAGAGTTTGAGGACAAAGAGGACCGCTGCCTGTCCGTTAAATAAGAGCACAGTGCTGTGCCAGGATATTGTAAATAGCGCCTAGAAACAACGTTTAGCCAAGTTCTGATTGTGCCAGTGGGGAAAGGGGAGAAGGCCAAGTGGGGTGGCCATAGAAGTCTGATTATTCAGAGAGGGCAGATGAAACCTCAAGTTGTAAAATCATTTAATGAATTATGCTTTCTTACGCCATAGTTTCACATACAGATTTGGGTAATGTAACCTCAGATGGAGTCTGCTGTGCACCATGGTGTTGTGTGCAGCCCGAGTGCCAGTCATTGTAGCCCGTATTAGATGGAGTCGTAGGGAGATCTCAGATTGGGGCGTTGTAGCATCAGACAGGCCGCCTACATCAGGGAGATGGATGTAGCCTGAGGTGAATTATTGGGTACCACACCGCGGTGCAGATGGAGGTGTAGTTATCGCTTTGCCAGGCTTTCAGTCTCTCGTAGTGGCATTGCTCTGTGAGGAGTTCATGAATATATACTCATGTATCAGAACCCCCTTCGGTCACTGCAAGAAAGTCTGGGCCCCTAACTTTCTGTGACTTGGAATTTAAACCCCTCCAGTGTGATGAACTGTCTTGTCGAGGAGTTGGGAAGATCACAAGCCTTTTACCCGCAGTCTTCCATCCATGTAAGCCTTTAGGCGTTTCATAGGTCAAAGGTGGCGGGCGGTCCGACGGACGCCCCTTGCACGTTTTGCACCGTCTCCATACAGTGTTTTGCACTGCACACTGCGATTTTAGAATTGCAGAGGAGTCACGGGGAACGCCTAACGTTCAGCGTCAGGTCACCTGGATACTAAAGGTCAGAAAGGGTCTTAGACCAGCAGTGGATGGTCATGAGAGGGCGCGGCTGAGGTACATTGGCAGAGTTGTGGTCGCGTTGAGGGGAGATTGGCTACAGGAGATACTCCCCGCGGAGACACAATTTGTGTTGCGATGCTTTCATCTTCCATGTTGTTGTGCATTGCTGCCCCCAGCACTTGGAGAGCTCGTGCTGATAGACATCATCACACCTCCATCACGCCCCCATCACGCTGCACTCAGCCTGCAATTGTGGGGGCGGGACAGCAATCACCCTGTGTACTCATTCACCTTGCGCGGTGTGCAGGGTGTCTGCGCCCACCTCTCTCTGACCCCCGGGCCCTCATCTCTCCTCCTCCCCCTCACTATCTCACGTAGACGCGCCTCGCACTCTCAGCTTGTGACATGTCGGCGGTATCTTGGCAGCATCTGTGTTAATTGAGAGCCCCAGGTACACAGACGGGGGCAGGTAATCCCTTCACGGCGGAGACTGTTGCGGAATGTGGGCCGCCGGCCCAGCGGAGGCTTCGGCATGCCCGAATCTGTATCCGGGTGCAGTGTAAATAAGGCGGCTTGTAGGCCGCCTCGTCGACCGTGGAGCAGGCCGGGGCGGCGTGAGGTAACACAAGCTGCGGCTTGGCACCCGAGCGGGGCAGGGACTCGCGCGCCTGAAAGCATGCACTTCATGGAAATATGTGAACAAAGTCCCCGTGTGTTCCTCCCCTCAGTGCCAGTCACTGGTCCTACCAGAGGCGAGCATTCCTCTAATGTGAAATCTTAGTTCCCACAGCCCCAGTGCTCCAGCCTCACAGGTAGGACGAGCACGGCCTGCCCCTACCAGCGCCGCCGAGGAAGGGGTATTATTTCACCAATGTGCCACCGATTTCAACACCTCCCTTCACACTGACAGATATTGTAGTTGTTATTAACATAGCTTTATTGATGATTTAAAATTCATACACAATCCAGGTTGTCAGCATAGGCAGAGAATGCATTAAAATAGTAAAAACACACAAAATGTAATTTTATACCCGTACATTCGAGAAAGTTTAGAAGGAGCTTTGAACACTAATTGAAAGCCACGGCATATTAAAATTCTTAAAATGAGGGTAAAGTCCAAAGTAACGTTTGGGAAGGGTGCAAGGCAGGGTCAATAAACTACCTGTCTTTAACTAAATGTACAAATTAATAATTAAAGCACGTTTAAAATAGCCTGTTTAAAACTTTGTATTCCATAAAACTACATTGTTCCAATTTTCGCTCTTACGATCGTGAGAAACCAAGAACAAGTATTTAAACAAACACACTTCCTGACATCATTCTGTGCTACATGTTGGAGGTTGTACGTATACTGCAAGGGGCGTTGTTTCTAATTAAAATGTAAAATCAATAAAGATACATTTTAAAACTTGAATAAATCATAAAGTACCAAGAGTCTATATGTTCCTGTGCATTAACAGAGTGGTGTTGATTTGGGGGAAAAAAGCATGGTGTCGAAGTTACCCTTGCTGCTATGAACTAAAAACTTGTCACTCACCATCTCTATCCACCATCTGTATTTAATTCCAGGGATAAGGGTATTTTCAGAGAAGTGTATGTCACTGGCTTGCTATTGCTGTCCTTTCTCGGACAGTAGTTCTTGCTGTGAGAAGAAATATTTAAACTACCATTTTAACCCACTTGGTGACAGCAATTACCGGAGTAAGACCAGTGCACCCTTCACCAATGTAAATATTTGTCCACAGCTTCAATGTATTGCGTCCCTCTCTCTGATAGTCATTTTTACTATTGGAAAATTTCCAAATGAAGGCACTTTTGTTAACACAATCTAATTTCTGTCTTTGAGACCTAGTCTTTGGAGAGGAACGTAACGTTCACCGAACAAGTTCTGTTCTCACCTCACCATCCTGTTAAGTCCCTGTTGGCTCATCCCAGCTATGAAATCCTGCCTAATAGAAGTGGGAGTTGTGCTTGTGGTATGCACATCCTTTGCCCTCAAACTATCTAGGTATTCCTCTCTTGAGCGTTGCCCTCCAACTGATCTGTAATAATTCAAGCAGCCAATAAGAACAACTCAGTAAGCTGTCTGGTTCTGTAGACTTCCAATTGAAACCGGGTTTGTAACATTTGTGGCTAAGATGCCACTGGTAACATCAGGTCCAGGGAATCTGCTGTTGTCAACTCACAGAGACATTGCTCTGATGATTTAAGTTGTTCCAGTGGACGCCAGGGTCTCCCTGGTATATTGAGGCCTCTTGCTTGGCTTCGAATCTCGATTTACAAAAGGGGGTGGTGATGAACAGAGTGTCTGAGTTAAACAGACCACTCTTACCCAGTCCAAAGATCAGGGCTTGATCCATCACCGTTATTTATCTCACTGCCCCATCCCAGCTCAGAACCTGGCTATATGCAAATCAGTCTGTCCCTGGCCCAGTGTATCATGGGAACAGGGCAGACTAAACTACCAAGCCAATTCTTCACCAGAAAGGAGACAAGCTACCGGGGACCGGTTTCTGGCATTTCAGCCTTCTTCGGCCCGGCTTGCTTGAATCCTGATGGAGCAGTGAGAAAGGGACTCATGTCTGAGTATACCCTGCCACACCTATAGTGGCCAAAAACGATTTACAAAAGGGGGTGGTGATGAACAGAGTGTCTGAGTTAAACAGACCACTCTTACCCAGTCCAAAGATCAGGGCTTGATCCATCACCGTTATTTATCTCACTGCCCCATCCCAGCTCAGAACCTGGCTATATGCAAATCAGTATGTCCCTGGCCCAGTGTATCATGGGAACAGGGCAGACTAAACTACCAAGCCAATTCTTCACCAGAAAGGAGAAAAGCTACCGGGGACCGGTTTCTGGCATTTCAGCCTTCTTCGGCCCGGCTTGCTTGAATCCTGATGGAGCAGTGAGAAAGGGACTCATGTCTGAGTATACCCTGCCAGGGAAGGGTGCAAGGCAGGGTCAATAAACTACCTGTCTTTAACTAAATGTACAAATTAATAATTAAAGCACCTTTTAAATAGCCTGTTTAAAACTTTGTATTCCATAAAAATACATTGTTCCAATTTTCGCTCTTACGATCGTGAGAAACCAAGAACAAGTATTTAAACAAACACACTTCCTGACATCATTCTGTGCTACATGTTGGAGGTTGTACGTATACTGCAAGGGGCGTTGTTTCTAATTAAAATGTAAAATCAATAAAGATACATTTTAAAACTTGAATAAATCATAAAGTACCAAGAGTCTATATGTTCCTGTGCATTAACAGAGTGGTGTTGATTTGGGGGAAAAAAGCATGGTGTCGAAGTTACCCTTGCTGCTATGAACTAAAAACTTGTCACTCACCATCTCTATCCACCATCTGTATTTAATTCCAGGGATAAGGGTATTTTCAGAGAAGTGTATGTCACTGGCTTGCTATTGCTGTCCTTTCTCGGACAGTAGTTCTTGCTGTGAGAAGAAATATTTAAACTACCATTTTAACCCACTTGGTGACAGCAATTACCGGAGTAAGACCAGTGCACCCTTCACCAATGTAAATATTTGTCCACAGCTTCAATGTATTGCGTCCCTCTCTCTGATAGTCATTTTTACTATTGGAAAATTTCCAAATGAAGGCACTTTTGTTAACACAATCTAATTTCTGTCTTTGAGACCTAGTCTTTGGAGAGGAACGTAACGTTCACCGAACAAGTTCTGTTCTCACCTCACCATCCTGTTAAGTCCCTGTTGGCTCATCCCAGCTATGAAATCCTGCCTAATAGAAGTGGGAGTTGTGCTTGTGGTATGCACATCCTTTGCCCTCAAACTATCTAGGTATTCCTCTCTTGAGCGTTGCCCTCCAACTGATCTGTAATAATTCAAGCAGCCAATAAGAACAACTCAGTAAGCTGTCTGGTTCTGTAGACTTCCAATTGAAACCGGGTTTGTAACATTTGTGGCTAAGATGCCACTGGTAACATCAGGTCCAGGGAATCTGCTGTTGTCAACTCACAGAGACATTGCTCTGATGATTTAAGTTGTTCCAGTGGACGCCAGGGTCTCCCTGGTATATTGAGGCCTCTTGCTTGGCTTCGAATCTCGGCTGGCCTGGTCCGCTGAGCCTTCTGGTGCTTTGTTGTGCTGGGGCACCTGTCAGTTTGCATTTCATATCCCTGGTTTGAAGATCGGGGCTGTGTTGACAGTGGATCTGACATGGAGGAAGCGGCCGGATCCACTGAGGTTTACACAGCTCAGTGCACAGACCTGCCGACAAAGCTTGTGGACATGCACTCAGAGAAAGTTAAAAGAGAAGCGCTGTATTCTTTCTTAATCCAGGGGATTTAGTCGACACTTTTAATTAGAGATATGGTGCCAGAGATGGGGATTTTCTGTGACCTTTGTAAAGCACAGGCCAGCCAAGTTCGGTTGTCTGGCGGCGGAAGCGCTAGTTCACAGGGCACCATGTCCTGTAATCTTTTGTCCTAGGGAATTGACACACCTAATTCCACATGGAACATGGTTGTGAAATTGGAAAGGTCAGTTTACGCAGGGGCAGCTTCCAAAGAAAAAGTGAACTTTCAGCTTTTGAGATACAGCCTTCGTCATCAGACTTTATAACCTCTTCCCTAACTACCCAAAACTTAATTTTGCACCAACTTTTAAACCTGATCAGTGGTTCATATTGTCCTTGTTACTTTCTGTATGAAGAATAAACATGAAAAAGATTGTGCCTTGTTATTTTCAGAGTGTGTGCAGTATAGGGCTTACAAAAAAAGTTCTTATGCGTAGTGATGTTGTTGCTTCTGATTTAGTTTAGTGTCGCATTGTCCCAACTGCTGCTCCAGGGAGGGAGGTAGGTAGGTAGGTATGAATGAGTGGTGTGGTTGTAGATCTCATTCCTGCTGTCGCACATTGAGGGATGCAGCATAGAGAAAACAATTAGGAGATGCTTGATGCCCAGGTGGTGCCACCCAAAGTCAAGACAGATTGACGGATGAGTCTGAGGCTCTAATAGAAGAGTACGGCTGAGGCAAAGGCAGTGAGATGTCCAGCTCAAACCAGATGCTCTCTCTGAGACTCCACAGTTTTACTCTCAACATCAGTTCTACCGCTCAGGTGTACTAAGCTCTGTTAGAGTGGCTTCCAATACATCTATCCTATCTTTACTTAACTTATTCAAAAGACCAAGCAGCGATTAGTTTCCTGCACATCTTGATGTCTGTGTGACTAAGTCATCATCTAATGTGGGACCTGTGGCCTTGGTTCCCTTGGCAAAAGCCAATCTGGAATACGCCTTCCTTAATTACTGCCACTATTGACTCAGACTTCAACTAAAACCTTTGCTGATGTGCCAATAGTCTCATATTTTAGAAGACCCCAACAGCTACCGAAAGAGGCCAAAGGATGTCACAAGTGTGGTTTTCAAAGGGCAAAGAAATGGTGAAAGGAGCGCAGTGTTAATTTGGAAGTAGAATAAGTCCAAGGAACAAAAATAAACCTTAGTGGTCAATTTGACTGGAAGTGAATGTACATGACAACTCTCTTACCTGGCATGCATACTGGAGTACAGACTGTTCATTAACTCCAAATTTGGCAGAAAAAGGAACTGATGCGGAGCGAGAGAGACTGAGTGAGAGATAAAAAATGATTTGCTCAGAATTCACAATTTGGCCAAGTGGGGATGCTAGAATCACTAATGTATTTAATTTTCCTAGTTAGCAACAAGGCCATTTCTAAATAGCTGTTTCAAGACTGCATATCCCATCAAATACAGAAATTGTGTTTTTTTTGTTTGCGGCTTCATGCACGACTTAACTGTGCTACCAAAAGAACTCTTTTTATTACAAAAAAACATTGTAACATTGGAATACTTAGACAATTTTCTTGAAAATGATAAATTGGGCTGAGCTTGGCATGCAGCCAGTGGGAAATGTTAAGCCTTTGCAGTAGACATGGCGTTCCCTTCATTGATCGATGGTTAGCTCTAACCAGGTCACATTAAAAAGTACTGCTCTTGTACATTTGCACGGTATGTGCTCCCCTGGCATGTGTGGGCTGCAGGATGTAAGCTTCTAACCGGAATGTTCTTTTTCCCTATCCAATTCCTAAACATGGTGACCTGACTGCATCATGGCCCAGGCATCTGATCTGTTTGTGTTTTTTTTCTTCCCCTTCTCCAGAAATGGCAAGCCCTCAGCGGTACCTGGGAAGCAGCCTGGTAGCCTGGAACAACCTGGCCATTACCATCACCACACCATGGCACATTGGGCTGATGTTCCGCACACGCCAACCAAACGGCATCCTTCTGCGGGCCTCTGCTGAGCAGGCATCCACCATCACCCTGCTGGTAGGTGGTTTATGGTGCAACTGCGGGCACACGTGGGTGGGTAGACTTCTGAACTTTTAATCTGGAGATCTGTTTGCCCTCTACGATGAAGCTTGCTGTAGCCTGGGTTATTAGTCACCCCCGTCCAGAGCACGCGCCACAAACTGAATTGTCTTGTACCTCGTAGGCAGTTGTTCCCTTTACCCTGCTCAATATAACAGTGTATCGACTTAAGAATGATAATTGGCAGTATCTGGCTCATCAGGCTTTCTACCCTGTGTCCTGCAGGTTCTATAATGACATTTTCAGTGAGCTGTCCCACCAGTTTTCCTAGGAGTATACCACAAAAATTCGCACTCCAAAATGGCCGCTTCGATTAGTGCCCTGCCCATCCTGTGCTTGTGACTCCTGTTCCAGGGCACATGTACCCCAATGCCGCCCACTCATGTCCTTGCAGGCAGAGGCCTAAACAGCACTTAATTTGAGCCAGTGGTTTCCGGTGCTAGGCACCAGCACTTAATTGTGAACACCTCACTTATGATAGTCTGCCACGTGGTGGCTCTGCTCATCATATTTAGAGATGAGCAGAACAACCGTTGTTTATAAAAACAATATACATTAAGAATAACTAACACCTGCCTCCCCAGTCATTCCTTTAGCTTTGGGGACCTGGAATAATCTCAACTGTCGCACTTGCAGGCGAGAGAGTTGATTAGCAGTTGTTTTGGTTCCGTCATTTGCAGCGATGCAGTCGGTTGTGCCAGCTGCAGTGGCCTCCTGGTCACGGCCCTGGCACTTAGTATTTCACAAATTGAGCACCGAAATCGTCCCACGCATGCCCTCTCTGTATCCGGTACCCCTTGCGGTCTAACCGGGACGCCTTGAGCCCGTCTCTGCATAGTGCTCCGCATAGGCCCTGGCCCAGCCCCACCTGTGATCGGCTCCATCGCACGGTTGATTCAGGGCAGTGCAGGCTGCAGTAAGGACTTTGTCAGTCAATGGGTACATACCCCCTTTTTATATCCTACAACCTCTGCCTCCTCCATCATACAAGGCATAGATTCCCCCAGTGTTTGTCACCTTCATCCAGCTATTGAGAGGCAGTGCTATATGTTCTTGGGCTCTGTTCTCCCCCTGTGTCCCAATGTTACCACCACTCGCCTCTTGCTCCATCGCACTCACCATAGATTCCCCAGAACTCCTCTGCAATCGAGCACTCGGTGGGCTTCTTGTATTCAGTACTGTATGCTACAGAGAGGACTGCAGTGCTAGTAAATCTGTCAATCGTGGCAAGTGCGGAGAAATCATGTCTGTTACTGCAGCGCCATCTGCTGGACATAGGCTAGATCTGACCAACACTGGAAATGCAGTTCAGCTATAAACATTACACTGCTTTCTCATACTTGGGATTGGTCTGTACGTTTTTATTACTGTAACATAAAAAGCGCACTAGAGCCATGTGGTCCAGTCTGCACCTTAGTAAACTCTTACATAAAAATAAATAATGACTCTCTCCCTCGGTCAGGACATATAATAAGTTCATTCTGCCACCTCGAGTGTACTGCTAACATTTAGAGTAGGATGGGATTCAGACTACATTCCTAAATTACTTACTCAGAAGCAAGGAGTGTTTAGTTACATGGATAGTAAACAATTTACATTTTAGATTAAAGTAGAACTACTGTTTAATCTATAATAATTAGCATGCTCATGTATTACCTTTACTGTTGATCTCGAATTCGGTGTTCCCTGTGATGTTTTGTAATTATCCTCAAATGCGAATCGTCGTCCTAAATTTTCTACTTTTCGAGCACCAGTTTTCTGTCATTAGCCTCTGTGATGTCTCCATGCGACTCTGTGTTTTCCACACAGCGAGGCTTGTTCAAGCAGGTGGTTTGTGATGGGAGTAGACTGGCAGAATACATTTTTTTAGATGTGCAATTTTGTGAATTTTCAGCATTTAATTCTGTCCAATTTCCAGTCTATTGTATACTCTAAAGCCCTATTTATTACAAATGTGCGATACATTCCGAAGTGTGCATTAACTCATTTTACTGGACATATTGAAGTTTAGAAGTCATGGTTGCACCTATTCTTCCACCTCCCCCGAAATTTCACCAGCAAATTTAATCAAGACAAATCTGCCGATATTTACTTGGGGAAATGCACGTTTAAATATCATACATGCAGTATTCAGTTTAGTAATACCAGATTATGCCACAAAGAAAGACAAATTATGCTGCTTAATCTAACACATACTGTCCTAGCGGTAATTCCTTATTTTGACATTTTTACATGCTAACATTGCCTGGGCAAAGGTTTCAGGTCATTAGTACCAGTTTAACATCTGTGGTCAAATCAACCTTTGCAAAGGGCCCTCTACTGCGCGGCAAAACATGTTGCTTTGTTTTTAGTAAAGTTTGATCCATTTGAGCTAGAAACTATTTTTTAAATGTTGAAAACATTGTTTAAATATAAATCTGCAAATGGCGGAGTAGATTATGTGGCAAATAAGCCATAATAATGCATAAAATCGCAGCCTTAGCGGGATAACTTTGCTGAACTTTGCCACTGAATCCCTGTTTCAACGGACTTTCGATCCCCGTATCCTGATCAACGAGGACCTTGGGACACACGCGGACGCTGCCGGGGCCGGGACTGCGAGACCCAGGGTGCCTAGCGCTTTAACACCTGAGCGCTCCTGGCGTCTCTTCCCGCCCCCAACTCTCCTATATTAACGCATTGGTGAACGCACACGCGGGACGCGCGCGGGACATAGGCCGGGGCTAAGACCGGGCCCTCTGTGGCCCTCCGAGGCCTGAGGAGGCCGGGCCGGGCCAGAATCCCTGGTCGAACATTGTACTGTCCTGGACTATTGGAGTAAGTTTTAGGGGGTCTAATATCATTGTTTATTATGTCTATTGAAATCTTAACCCCGGAGCATGTTGGCCCTGATAAACCAGTGAGTTTGATTAATGGGAAATTAGATAATTATTTTAAGAAATCTGTTATGGACACCCCCACTACTCCTACCCTAGCAGAACGCCGGGCTGAGCGCCAACGCTCGGTAGAAAGCCTAAAAAATAGATTATTAACTGATTCACCTGTTCTGATTACTTCTACTTTGGAGGGTACTTCAACTGAGAATGTTTGTACTCTCTCTCAGGATAGCGTTCCTTTAATATTCAGAGAGGGTACGTCCACGTCTGTTATTGAACTCCAGGATATTATCAATACCACATCTAATCCTATTAATCCCAGTATAATTAAAACCACAGTTACAACTAAGGCACTAATAACCCCTACCCCTAGGCAAATCAAATCAGCAAGAAATAGGGCAAAGAAAGTCACGCCTATTAAAATGTATGGCCCCCCACCTAATAAAAAAAGGCGGAAAAGGTCCGACCTACCAAAGAGGAAAATTAACCATGCTGATTTTGGTATTAAAAACGATGCTAGTATAGGGGGAGAGCGGGTACTAGCAACGCATAAAGGAAGGATAGCTACATCACCTATACATTCTTGCCCCACCCCTAAAGTAGTGCAGGTCAGCTCTATACCAGATAACTCCCCTGCTGTTGTGACACCACAGGAATCCCCAAACGGTGTCCTAATTGATAGCATAGAGTCCATAATAAGGACCTATACTCTTGCTATCGTAGATAGACTCAATAAAATGGACGATAGGCTCGGGAAGATAGAGCGCGAACTGGGTAGCAAGTTAGCAATTACTAAGGTACCTTCTAATCCTACTCTACAAACTTCCACTATACCAACCCCTTCAAGTACTCCAGTTATAATCCCTACATCTGTCCCTGCCCAGACTGCAGCCATGTCACAATCATTACATACCGTGAGAGAAATTATACCTAAAGCTAATCCTGTATTACCAAAAAGTAAACCCACACTGCCCACCGCTGTAACGGCTAGCGGACCGACGAAGAGCTTAGGTCAAGCTTCTGGGAATCAGAAGAGGGATAGGGGAAATGGGCGACCCACTCGGGGTAACTACAACAAGGGCCCCCTTCCAGAACTTCCACCGGAAGCAGTGCCTTTCGTGGTGGTCCTTACCGGGGTGCCAGAGCTAGAGGCGAACAAACGTGAGGGTTTTGCCCAATTGAAGAATAAAATAATGCATTGGTTGAGTATGTATAGACCCATTGCAAATAACATCAATGGCGAAATCGTCCATGTTCGTCGTCTTCCCTGGCTGGGGGGAAGACCCAAAGACATAGAGGGCGACATAGTGGTCATAAATTTTAGAGATCAGAATGCTGTTCATTTTATACTTAACTGGCCCTCTGATCACGATAGTAATCATATCACCCCTCGCCCTCTCACATATTTGTATCCTCGCTTAGTGGTGTTCCCACCCCATCACCAATTCCCGTTAGCCCCTCCCCCCCCTTTGCTGAGGCAAGTGTATCCAAATCCATACTGTCCACCCGTCTACAATAACGGATTTACATCCAATGGTCATTATACCACAATAGCAGCTGACCCGCATGGGTGGAACATTTTGGCCCCAAGGCATAATTCCTCAACACATAGGAGAATGGATCATCTTAAATCCTTCACGCCCCTAGAGACCACCAATAGGTTTGACCTGTTTAGTGGCCTGGAGGACTGTGATTGAAGCCAACTAGTCACGGGGGAGGTGGGCGAGGGAACATGTGGAGATGCAGGGGGGGATGTGGGTTCGTGTATGGTGGAGAGAGGTTCTACTATGGACAAACTGCTTAAGGGGTATAACGCTGCCCGTTATTCCAGTTGCAATAAATTCAATATTGGGCAGATTCAATGTAACCCGGATTCCTTTACCTCGGGAGATGGTATCATAACATCCATAGGCTCATCGATGTGTGGTAGTATTCCCCGGTTATTCGATGACCCCATGATCAGGAATGTAACCCCTCTTCACATGAGCCCTCTGCCCAACGAGGCTGCAAGTTCAATAGAGAGAGGTTATAAGCTGGGGAGTTGGAATATTGCTGGGTGGAATAACAAGATGGATCGTTTAGGGTGGCTAGAATTTTTAACCCAATTCGACATCTTATGTCTCCAGGAGACCTGGGCGACCGAAGATGTCCACCTTGATGGTTATGCTGCCTATAATTGTCAAGCCCAGCCATCCAACATGGGTAGAGCCAGTGGCGGGTTGGTGATACTGCTTTCTGTGAGGCTGCCGGTACAAGTGAAAATCCATCTGACTGTTGGTCTGCACTCGCAGTTATTATGGTTGCAACATAGGAATGGGCGGAATGTCCTAATAATAAATCACTATAACAATGTTTTTAACCACTCAAATACTGTTATGGTTGAAGAACTTGATGCGGAGGTCGATAGGCTGTGTGGCCGTAGTAGAGTGTCTTTTGAAATTCTGTGGGGAGGCGATTTTAACATTCACATGTGTCCCTTTGCCGGCATGAGGGTGTGTGGGTATGGTGGGCAGGTTGGGGAAGATCAGGCCCACTTCCTACATTCGGCCTATGGTGACTCTTTAAACACTCTCATGCTCAAACTGGATCTATGTATTATGTTACCTGGCGTAGACAGTGAGGGTAATCCGGTACCAACCTTTACAGGTAGGAACTGTGCGACGGTTATTGATTACCTCATCGTCTACTCCAGTATTATGGCTTTGTGTACCTCCCCTGTAATAGTAGACTTAGCCCTTAGTGACCACAACTGCCTAACTATGTATCTTTCTTTGTGGGGGGATAAGTCAAAGGTGTCGCATATTACAGTGACAGACGTAGTTCCACACAGATCAAATGGCCCCAGAATTAAATGGGGTAGGCATAATGAGGAACGCCTACTAAGCACCATAGTGTCAGCCTGTTTAGATGAGGTAGAATGCTGTCTTGTACCCGACAAAGGTAGTGCCGACATATTAGCTAATTTTGATACCATTAATAAAAATATCGCAAAAATCCTAACTGGTAGAAAACCTAAAGGCACTAGGACTACTAGTGGATGGTTCAATAAGGAATGCACTAAATCCCTACAAAAATTAAAAGCCGCTCTTAATTGTAAACCTAGGGATAGGGAAGCAGTTAGGGCCCTGAGGAGGGATTATACAACTCACCTGAAGGCCAGGAAACAGGAATTAAGGAAAGAGGCCTGGAACAACCTGACTATGGCAGTGGATTTTAAGGATGCCAAGCTATTCTGGTCCACGGTCAATAGTCCTTTTCTTCAGAAGGATGAAGCCCCGGTATTGTCTGCCCAGGTAAGCGAAGAACAGTGGGTTGCTCATTTTTCCAGCATTTTTAACCCCAATGGATTAGACGCAGGGAGTGATAGGGATGCTGTGGTTGCCACCCCCCTACCCCTTAACATTACAGTCACTGAGGTTGATGCTGCCATTCGGTGTAGTAAGGGGGGGGAAGGCACCGGGCCCCGACGGGGTACCCGTCGATCTCTATAAAGCTGAGGTATCCCTATGGAGTCCACTGCTGACCAAGGTGTTTAATGCAGCAGCAATGACCCTGGCCCCACAGGCCTGGGGGGAGTCCATCATTATCCCTATTTACAAAAAAGGTGCGAGAGGAGAGGCAAAAAACTATCGCCCAATTTCACTCCTTACTGCCTCCCTAAAAATCATGAGTAGGGTATTATTGAGCCGTTTGGAGGACTGGGTTGAAGAAAAAGGTGTCCTTGCGGACTCCCAGTTTGGATTCCGCAAGGGGTTAGGCACAATAGAACAGTGCATAAACCTGGACCTCATCATAGGCAAATATACACGTGCTAAGCAAGGCTCGCTGTTTCTTTGCTTTGCGGACCTCTCCAGTGCCTTCGACCTGGTTAACCATGGTCTCCTGTGGTCAACTCTACTGGATATGGGCGCTCCACGGGAAATCATTTACTTCCTGGCCCAATTGTATAGGAACTTATCGGCAAAGATACGTTATGGGCAATTAGGTGAGTGTTCCGCCAAATATTCCGGTAGGCTCTGGTATTAGGCAGGGATGTGTCCTTGACCCTCTTCTTTTCTCCCTTTTTATTAATGCCATTGAGTCTGAACTACGTGCCGACGGCATACCCATTCCGGTATTGCTTTACGCTGATGACACGGTTCTACTTTCGAGAACCCCTCTTGGGCTGCAGAAACTCATGAACAAATTTGTGGATTTTATCTATGGGAGAAAATTAAAAATTAACAATTCAAAAACCTTTATTATGGCCTGTGGTAAGAAAGTCAAAAACCTAAGACCTTTTACAGTTATGGATCAAATAATACAAGTGGTTGACAAATTTTGCTATTTAGGTATCACTTTTAATAGTGGGGGGATGTGGGCGTCTGAAATGACTAATGTAAGAGCTAAAATGGGCAAGTGTGCCTTTGGCGTATTTAAGTTTGCATCTAAGCAAACTGTGAAGCGCTCTGATACCTTCGGGTCTTGTTAGCGCTATAGAAAACTTCTAAATAAATAATAACTAAGCTAGGTTCTAGGCGGATACCCGACATGTTGTACTTATATCGCCATAAATGTGTTGCCCTGGCCCTCTATGGTTCAGGTGTATGGGGCCATTGTAATCACAATATGCTCCAGGTGGAGGAAAACAAATTTGTCAAAAAGCTTTTGTGTTTACCACCCTCTGCTTCAACCAAACTGATCCACCAGGAGGTTGGTCTGGAACATCTCTCTGATTTGATCAGTTTAAGACCACTTTTAGTATGGAGATCTATTTGGATCAAGGAGCAGACGGGGTTCACAAAAAAGATCATTTTAGATTGTCTCCACATGGATAAATGTTCCTGTATCGCCTGGCTCAATTATATTATTCGTGTATTCAAAGATGTCTTCAATCTATTTGTGTGTGATAACCCACTCTGTGTTATAGACATCCCGATAGAGAAAGAGCTTAAACATGTATTTATGAGGGCTAGTATTGTAAAGCGTAATGCTGCCACCGCTCAGTATTCTACACATGTTTTTTACGATAGGTATAACATGTTAAAACCGGGATTCGCCGGATACCTTAAAATGGTTACCATTCGTTCTCACCAATATGTACTGAGAAGATTGCGGATGGGGACTGTTCACTTGCTTGTTGCGTATCCACATATTAAGACTCACACTATCGCCCCCTGTCCATGTGATGGGACTACAAAGCAAAGCTCGGAGCACTTTTTATTGTTATGCCCTTTTTATCTTCATCTCCGTAAAACCTATTTGAAACCACTTTTTAAAAAACACAATGTATCCACTATTGAATCCGCCATGAGGCTTTTATTTGGACTTGATTCGCAGGACATTTGCTTTTTTACTGCTGTATTTATTTTAAAGTCGGTACACCTGAGGAATAATATGTCCTTTGATACATGATTATTTTTAAATCAGCTGTATTTATATGTATTTTATCGACTTATGTATGTATGTACTTTTATGATTATTATCAACAAATGATCGAATAAAGTTTTTGAATTGAATTGCATAGAATTCCACAGTCACAGAATCCCGTAATTCCAGTGGCTCTGCCTATGGATGTGTAAAACCTTGTCAAAAAGTGTACGTTTTATCGTGTCCAGATTTTTAAGTATTTGTCTCCGATAATCACCAGGGTTTAACATTTTTTATATTGCATAATATGGGTGCATTCAATGGACGGGGGTGGTGTGGTATGATGTGTAAAAGACTTTGCGACCGATCTCTCCTTTTCTGTGTCCCTCTTCTTTGCCTTGCCTCTCCTGTGCAGTTAAGTGACGGCCATGCGGTGATGACCCTCCACCGCACCAGTAGTCGCGTGTCGATGCTGAAACTGGACCATGTTAAGGTGAACGATGGAGACTGGCATTACCTGCAGCTGGAGATGAGAAGCCGGAAGGACAGTCCAGAGGCCCATGGCGTGGCAGTCATGACCTTTGATTACGGTCTCCATGAGGTATGAGGAAAGGAGGGAAAGAGCGATGTGCAGTGGTTTACGTAACATTAGCCCCCGTAGCCCGTGTGGTGTGAAGGGGGTCCCTTCTGGCACTATGCATGAGGGGCAGGCCCCTGGCCTGAGAATTCCTGACTGGGTCTGGAACTTAGGGCCCCCCATGTACTTTGTAGGGGAGCCTCCTCAAGTTTTGTTATGCCACTGGCGATGTGCAGCACCTCTGAATGTTGAATATTCCTGTACTGTCACCCTATTGCTCACAGCTCCACCACAGCATCGCCCAGTTTACAGCAGCATTCTATTTCAGTACAAGGATCCCCGAAGGCGTCTGTCTCGACACCTAGGGGCCCATTATGATGTCGGGCGGATTGCCCCCGCCAGGCTGGCGGTAGCCACTGCCAGCCTGGCGGGGGTAATCCACCCGACATCCACACTCTTTCCCCCCCCCCGCCATATTAGTATGGCGGGGGGGACCTCGGCGGACGGAAAGACCGTCTGCCGCTTTTCCGCCCCGGTCGCCTTGCGGTCTGGGTGGAAAAGGAATATTATGGTGGCGGTTACTATCAGACACCGCCACCCATATTATGATGGGCGTCTGTAGGTGCCTTTCCGCGGCGACGATGCCGCCACGGAAAGGCATGCGGTCGTCACTCTGGGGGCCCCCTGCGGGCCCCCAGAGTGAAGGAGAGGTGGGGGGTGCACACGGGGGGTAACTGTGGTACCCCGCTTAATTTGCATAAACAAAGCGGCAGGCATCGCGCGGTGCCTGCCGCTTTGTTTATGCAAATGCTTAAATGCATTTTTAGCATTGTGGCGGGCGGTGCCGAAAGCACCGCCCGCCACAATGCTAAAAATGCAGGATGTGCCCACCACTGTGGCGGGAACATCCTAATACCCCCCACGGGACCCCCACCCTTATGGCGGGTGGTCCCGAATTCCGACAGGATGGTGGGCGGACAAAGTCCGCCCGTCATCCTAATGAGCCCCCTTGTTTCTGATTGGTAGCATCCGGATATCTTAAGGATTTTAGGGCCCCTGGGCCAAATGTATTTTGAGGACCCCTGTTCGGAACAGCTTTGGATTTATAAACAACTTTCAATTCTTTCATGTCCTCTTTGGCCAGTTTACTGACTGTACACAGATACACTCGTCCAAATACTAAGGGAAATTTTTACGAAATAGTCAAGCAGAGCAGCAAGTCACCTTGTGCTGCACTGCATGACAGGGAAAGGGCAGGAATGCACTGTATTTAAGTCAGTATGGCACATTCCTGCCTTTTTCCCTGCGCTGGCGCCCATTTGGCAGCCTAGCACCAAGGCATGCACCCTTGCACCAGATGCAAGTGTGGGGTGCCTCTTTTGCATATAAGATTGTTTTTTTGCAGGAATGGGCACCTTCCTGCACAAAAACAATCCCCTAAGGCAGCACACACAGAAAGGGGAAGTAATGAGTAGATATAAAGACATTTCTCCTCGTTAACACCTCCCCTGGTAAGGCATATATTTTTGACGCATTCCCAGATTTACCAGAATCCATGGAAGTTGCATGTGAACATCCACACAAAGCCCTTAAAATACCTTTTCAGGGCAGAGCAAGGTAAAGCATCAATTTGTGCTCCGTTGCTTTACTCCAGATTAATGGAGCCACCCAGGGCCACGCAAATAGGCCTTGCGTTGTTTCATAAATCTCATTAAGGTTTGTGTTCTGCATGTACCAGGTTGTGTGGTGCAAGCGCAAAGCAAACTGGGTCTTAAATATTCCCCTCAATGTTTTTAAATCTAATAATCAGGGATAACAATGTGTGTTTTCAATATTGTAACACAGCAGCCGCTCACTAATATTACTGCAAATAATCTCGGTGACATCCTTCCTTTTCTCATATGTGAGGCCTTGTTTTGATCTAAAAGAAACTGTTTAATGGATGTTGTATGAAACATAAACACATTTCTCTGCAAAATGTCTGTAACAGACTTTCACATATCACTCACTTTATAAATAAATGAAAGAAAAGCGGTATTTAAAACAATCTGTTTAAGAATTATTCAAGTTCATCAGGGCAAGACTCTGCAGAATGGAGCTGGCTCTATCTGGGGGCCTTCTCAAAGACTTTGGCCCTGGGCCAGAGCCCACTTTGCCCATGCCTTAAAAAGTCAATTCAGAACAGCACTGGCTGCTGTTTCAGTACTGAAATGTACCTGCAGCTCGACTGTGCACGTGCAGCCAGATCAGCAGCATTCTTAGTGCTGGTTCCTCGCACACAGGTACAGTGCACCAATAGCTGGCTCACAACACTGTTGTTTCGGAGCTGGCCCCCCCACCCAGTTGTTCATTTTTGCTCTTTTTCCTGTAGGTTGTCGTGGACATGAACACCGAACTTCATGGAATTAAACTGCGTAACTTGAGTGTGGGAGGTGTGGCCAGCGAGGGCGGCGGAGTCCAGCAGGGTTTCCGTGGATGTATGCAGGTGAGGAAGGGGTATGGCCTGTTCTTTAGCAGTGTACCTGCACATAATGGGCTTATGCAAGTTGCTTCTAACCTGCACGTGTGCATGACATGAAGCACGCTACCTCCTAGCTGGCTCAATACTATGTTCCACTATAAAGGCAGTTGTTGCTAATGCTGTGTGAGTGTTCTCTATATAGAACGTTTTTACTGTATATGTCTTCTGCTAAAATGTGAACAGTTTCAAATATGACCTATTTTCAAAAAAAGTGCAAGTCTAATGTGCATTTTTTAGGTGATCTGGTTGCACAGAGGCCCAGTTCATCTGTAATGCACCCAACTAGTCCTGGCTTTTTAGCCAACACACAGTGCATTATGGGACCTGCAATTTTGGTTTTATCATGGCTTTGAAGTTTATATATCTCACACTTGCCTGGGTAATAAAATAATGCACATCAGGGGGGGGTGTTGGGAAACAATACAAGCTAATCTACATTAAAATGAGATTTACACACATACCATTACATTACATTCCTATAATAATTACATTACAATTCAGGTATTTACAATTTTACCATTATTAATCACAGAGAAATAAGTGTGTTGCCTAAAATCACACGATTTTCCGGAAAGAGCTGAAGCCAGGCGTTCTAAATCTGGTCCCAGCCTTCCACAATAAGTAGCTTGGTTTCTAGATCACATGTCCTCCCATAGACCACATATCCTTCCTTAAGTCAAAAATCGCATGGGAAGTGATGTTGGCTAGAAAGCCCGGACTGACTATAGGTGTCACACATATTATTAGACTAAATGACCTCTCCGTGGATATCTCTACGTCATGGATGAGAATGAAATCATGGAGCAACTCTCTTTCATAGACCTGCACTCTTCACACCTTGTGGCGCATCTGGAAGCTCATTCCTGGCACTTCCTCCGCTTGGTATGTGTTCAGGAATCTAGGTTTATTCCTTACGAGATGGGAAAGGTTGCATGTGCTATCTTGTGACTAAGAGATGCAACTTCTTGAACACCTTCACTCCCCTCACAAACTTGCAACATGGCCTTACTCACTTTTACCCTTTTCTCACACAAAGTGACAGACTTCACTTGCACTTTGCTGGCCTGTCCCTCATATTGTTATTCTTCTTTCACACAGTGAGCTTCTTTTCACTCTGTCTCAGCAGAACCACAATTTGTGTTTAACTGACGGTTTTCCCTGACATTGGCCCCTTCCTGTCACACGGAGTGACCTCCCACTAGACTGCAACCATCCCCCCGGTTCCACCCACTCACCTCTCCGTCACCTCGATCCTTCACCATCTTTCTTTGGACATGGTCAAATTCCTCTCACTCAATGACCCTCAACTCGCTGTTTAACCCTCCCTTCACAGTCACCTAGCAACACATACAACTACCCTAACACACTGACTCTTCATTTGCACAGTCACAACCATGCAGTGACCACACCCTTTCCCTTTACACCTGGTGACCCTCCACACATTGCAACTTTCCTAAAAAAAACAGTCATTTATAAACTAATACAAAATAACTCCCCGCCCACCCAGTCACCCTCTTCAAATACTTTTTTGATGTTTATTTAGTCCTCTTCTTTTTTTTGCCTGATGGACAGGGAGTGCGCATTGGTGAAACCTCAGCTAGTGCTGTGGCCTTGAATGTTAACCAGGCCGAACGAGTGAATGTGGAGCGTGGCTGCAGCGTGCCAGACCCCTGCGACTCCAGCCCCTGCCCGGACAACAGCTACTGCAACGACGACTGGGATAGCCACTCCTGCAGCTGCGATCCAGGTAAGAAACGTGGTCACCGAAGAACGAGAAGATCCAGGTACTGCGTGTGTCCACAAATTGGCCCCCATGCAACATGTTAGTGATGGTTACAGTTTTAACATCACTTGGTTCATCTAGTCATTCACATCTCCAGAATTCGTAAAGAACTGCCCTACTCTGAGATGTTCAAAAGTTGCTTCAGACACCTATTTGTTATGGCCAAGGTGCTGTCTCTGTAGAAGTCTAAAATGTTTCATCTCCCAGCAAGCTTCAACTTTCCCTTGGGGAATGAGGTGTCACCCTTGGAAGAGTCCAATCTGATGCCTTTATCCTCCTCTCAGTCACTTTCACTTCTGAACATAAAATGATCTTTCAGGGAGGGAGATCCCGAGTTGTGCAGGAAATGATCTGTGATGGACACTTGCCTCACATAGATGCCAGCACAGCATGGACATGTCTTTACTTTTTTAAACTTGTACTTTTCGGACATTGTTGTCTACTTTTTCATTCATCCTTCCCTGCTATTTCATTGGCCTTCTCAACCACCCCTGAGTTCTCTCTTATTTGTTTATGTCATAAAATAAGGGAGAAGAGAAAGAGTTTGAAGGTGATTTTATCATCTACCGCAAAGATAATACCGCAAGGATAAATATACAATACACTAGACAAGGACCACTGTCTGCACAGACATGAGGGGAACAATAGAAACCCTATGCGGTCATTACAACTGTTCGAAGAAAACCCTAAAGGACATTGCTTCATCCCTTAGATGGGCCCTTCCGTGCTGTGTCGTTGGCTTCTCTCAATCACCTCAGTGTTCTCTTTTATTTATAGCTCTGTGCTTATTGTCTACGTTTGAGAGTCAGCAGAGAAAAGTTTAGATTTAAGTATGAGTAAAGAACTCAAGGGAAACGGTACACTACCTACAGCTAAGAGTAAACTTTGTATCTAAGAGTACATAAGAGTAAACGTTGTATCTGGTGTTTCCTAGTTGGAAAGCCGTGGGACTGGATGGAATACGCAGATCATTTAATATGTATTAGGAAGGGGAAATCCATGTTTTTCATGTGTTCCTTGAAAGTAAAAAAGACTAAAATGCACCAGACATATTTTAGAATTCTAGTTCGTACCCTTCATGCTGAAATATATGTATTATTAATACCGATCTAAAATAACCTGTAATCTGTTTCTTGAAATGAAAAGACATTAAAATGCACCGAAGTATAGCCTCAGGCATAGAACTGGCACAAGTGATCCAAATGCCTGATATTAAATTAAATATTATCAAGACTTCAAATATGGCATGGTGCCAGAAAGCAGAGGAGGGAATTTATGGAGATGAAGCAAGAATAGAGCAATTTGGCAGTCTGAGGATCTGGGCATTGTTGTGCCATGGCGGAATGCTTCAAGCGGATTCTACGCTTTTAATATATTTAAGTTACACAGAATTTGGATGGGGGACTGAGTGAAAACGTATCAGCTGCCGGAGACGTACTTCTTTGTAAAATGCATATATAGCCTCTGTTTTTATTATTTTTTTAAACTGTATTAGCAGATAGTCTAACTTGTTTTTAAACAAATCTTGAGAGATTAATAGCTTCGTATAGTTTAGAAGCAAGACACGCATTGGAAAAAAATACCTATGCAAAGTTAAAATAATGCAAGACACCATTACTGGGCCTTGCTCATGCTTCATATAAACATCTGTCTTTTTTATTCAGATTTGGTCATACTTTATGCCACTTGTATCCTTTACCTTGGGCAGCTTTCCATTAAGCTGCAAACTAATTTTTCTTAAAAAAAAATATATATTTGACTATATATTGTGAATAACAGACGTGACAATGATGCTTTATAGGGTTCAAAAAAGTGACCAGTTTGTGAAATGCACACAACCACAGGAAGTAGTTGACCAGCTGTAATTATTTTAGGCCTGAGTTCAAAGCGCCCCTGAAATATGTAGCAATTGAATTTTTCTGTGTGAGACAAAGCATAGAAAATAAAAAATACACATATTTGGTAAGCAGCTATTTAAGTTTGCAGTGTCTGTCTTCCCTTCAAGATTTGTTTAACGAGTAAAATTTGCAAATCTGTTCAATAACCAAACGTAAATGTGCTTGGTATGTCCACTCTACACTGGGACATTACCTTACACATTTAAAATGTTTAACAAATGTATTTTAGTGCATCTGTGGCACAAGAGCTAAACAATTGTAGAAGCTATTTAGAAAGTAATGCAAACAATAAAGACAAATCACCGCTCTCTACTTCCTTTAAAAATCCACTTTAAGCAGAAAACGATAAATGCTGCACCTTTCACTCTTCAAACCTTCCAAAAAGTATTGTAGCAGTGCAAATAGGTACCGTATCTAGCACTCCTAAAACTTCACAAATCCTTTTCTCCAGACAGGCTTGTTTGTCGCACTGCTGAACATTGAGCCGACATCGCCCATGATCGAACTCTGCATCATTGGCGAAAAGTCTGAGGCAACTCTTTGCTCGTGGAGTTGCAGTTCATTTCATACGTCAGCAGCACGTGCAGTGGCTACATCACTGTGTTGACATCCCCAAGTGGTCGACTAACTGCCATCCTCTGTTCTCATAAAACTTGTTATGGCTCTGTGCGCAGTGTTTGTCTCCAGTCTTTAGCTAAGCTAGCACGCTAGTTAGAATCCGGAGCAGATTTTAATACTATTTATTAGGCACATGTGACACAGTGACCAAACTGACTGTAAAAGAATATAAGAAAATAATGCAAACAATAAACGAAAATTGTCTTACTCTGCCAGTTTACAAAATGGATTTTAAGCATCATAAGGCTACGTATTTCAAAAACAGTCAGTGGTGCTGCAACAATTTTCAGACGGGGGGGTTTCGCCATCAACTTCACAACAACAAACCCACCGGGATTCTGAAATATCCAAGAATCACTCAAAAAACAAGTGTAGGATATGAGCCACGCCCATTCAGCAGGAGAGTGGTAAGGATGTAGTTTGTATCTGGTGTTGCATTTTGAAGCCCACCGTCACAAATATATTATTAACCCCTTAGCTGCGGTGGCTATTCCGCCGCAGTGCTAAAGGGGAGGGGGGCCGCGCGGCGCTCCCGTGCTCATGACAAAACTGCTCCGTCACGAGCCTCGGGTGGGCTGTGCTTGTGACGGAACGGTTCAGTCACGGCACCGCATGCTTAATAGAACGCTCAGCGCAGGCGTGGAATTCGCACCGCGCAGGCGCGGCGAGCGGGCCGTGACGGAACCGTTTCCTCACCAGCACAGCCCACCCGAGGCTCGTGACGGAACGGTTCCGTCACGAGCACGCAAGGGGTTAAAGTATGGTGTGGTTGCTCACTGTCATTACAGAGAGCACAATATCCATTGAATGACCATTAAATATGCACTGACATAATGCTTTACTGCTAAAACCATATAGCACACAAATGATAACGTGTGGAAATTGAGTTTCAGCTAATATTTATAGTTTGCACATCACCAAGAAACATTTCTTGGTTTATTTTAATCTTATCACAATCGGTTTGCATCACATTCCAGAGTTAGAAAAAATGGCTTCATTTGTGCTTTCCTGTTTATTTAGTTTGAAATATTTGTACAGTTAATTTATATTTACATTTTTTAGTGCTTTCGAAGAAAGACATCCTATAGCCTTTACTTTTACACCTGCAGGATTGTCATAGTTCACTTTACATAATGCTCACACTTGGCAGTAAAAACAGAAAAGTGAACGCCGGCCTCCGTCTGTCTTTGAACGCACAGCAAATGTGTCAAGATAAAAAAGATAATCGAAAGTCATCTTTTAGGCTCGTTCACGGATATTTTGGGGGTGGTGCAGTACGACCCCACCCTGTGAAAGCAGAACTACCATTCCCCTAAACATCCTAAATGTAAACATTGTAAAAGTGTATATATATATTTTTTTAATTCTTTGAATACCATGCAGGCAGAGAATATTCTCGAGTGATCTGATAGAACCACTGGTCTAACTCGCGACCTCTCGCTTGGTTAGAGAGCTGAAGCAAACCCAGCACCCGTAGAGCTTCAAGTGCTTCCATAACAGTGTAAGGAAATACAGCAGCAAATCACTCTGCTGGTTTTGCCAGCTTGTCAAATAGTTCACACACAATTTCACCCTTATGAAATGTGTTCTACCTCTATAGAGCTGAACTTTGATCTTTGACTAAATTAAAGGTGCCAGTTCAAGGTCCTGGGTGGGGTAGATGACAGGAAAGTGATGATTGGGAAGGGAGAGCAGGGGAAAAAAAGAAGTGACAGCCAGGGCCACTGGGAGCCTTGTAGGGTGTATACAGTGGCATGAGAGACATCAGAGAGGATGGCTGAGAGGGAGGGTGCGGTAATGTACTGAAAGCAAATGAGTAGGATGGGAGCATTAGAAGGAGGGACAGCAGGAGTGAAGGGAGAAAAAGAGAATATAGAAGCAAGGCCAGTGTTGCATGGAGTGACCAAAACAACACACAGGGTAAAGGATGGTTAGCCCGCTATGAGTGCTAAAAGTGAACTGATTTTAAACAATGAACACGAAAGGAAAAATAGTTCCCGGTCTTCAGCAGTGGAAAGATGCAACTCATCCGTTCAAAACGCAGTGAAATCTAAATGCTCCTCTGGGCGGCATAATCACAAAAGTAGGAAGGGAAAACTCCAAGTCGGAACCAGGGAGCTGAAACAGACAAAGCTATTAAATCATGAGCTTGGGGCAAACCTAAAGCACTCACTTCAGTACATGGTAAAGTATTAGAAACAACAGGTCTACAACAGCCGCTAAGGAGAACTGTATGAAGGCGTACAACTGAGTTTTAATGTGAGCATACCAAACAGCCAACTTACTATTGTATATGTGTTTTTTGTGAGATGTTCTATTTTGAGCTCATTTGGACCATTGATGGCCTAGCACCTTCTAGATGAAATTACTTGCTTTTTGTGCTCCTAATTCTCAATGCTCCATGCATCATGGAAATCTGCTGTAAACAGTTTACCCCTTTCGTCCATAACAAATGCCCATTATGCGTCAGTAGTGCTAAGAGACCTACTCTTGATTGGACTTTGCTGCACTCTAAAAAGCATGTCTGTTGTGTTCTGTTCGGACACCATAAAGGGTGCAATCCATTTCATTCTAGGTAACCCCCTCTTCTTTCTGTCTCACAGGTTACTATGGTGACAGCTGTTTGGATGTCTGTGCCTTGAACCCCTGTGAACATCAGTCCCTTTGTGCCCGAAAGCCCAGCTCATCACACGGGTACACATGCGAGTGTCCGCACAGTTACTTTGGACCATACTGCGAGAGCAAGTGAGTGAAAGTCAGCTGAATATTAGGGCAATGGTATAAGATAAGATAAGACCTCTTTCTCAAGTTCATTGCAGATAGATATTTTTTGGCCAACCAATAGATGCGTCCTATCTTCTCTCCAGGAAATGTTCCTGATCATGATAGTGGCAGAACCATCTTGAACGTGATACGTATAATAATGTGTCACAGTCCAAAATCGCCACTTGCTGTTCTTTTCCCAAACTTGTGTAATATTCCGCAAATAATGAATCCAACAACATTATAACATCTGGTTGTTTGTATGAGAAATTAAAGTGCACACTTTTTGATCCACAATAATGGAATATGTTTAATGAAGGTATATTGCATGCAGGCAAACATGTTAGGTGGAATGGTCAGATGAGGCAGAGGCAGCAGAAGAGGTGAGTAGTAATAGATTTTGAGCTCTGCTCCTGTAAACATCCTGGTAACTTCAGACCGGCTCTCTGTGGTGCTGCTCACTTTAGGATCAGAGTACTTTCGCACAGTTGTTGGGTTTGCATCCAGAGCAAGAGTCCCTCGAGAGTTGTGAGCAGAGTTGGACAGCAGAAGGATGCTAAGGGCAGCTGCTTGATATGAGCAGAATTGGAAGTTTGTGCCTTTTGCTTTGTCTATGATGGTAGGACACATTACTGTACATGCTGAGGTCCTGTTGGTGCCTAGTACTGTGCTCCTGCTGTTGGGAAACACTGGCACTAGTGCTGTACCTGTGCAGTGGGGACACTTTAGTGTTTGTGCTGTCTCTGTTCAGCAAAGATACAATGCTGACCGCTGCTGGAACTATGTGCTGAAGACACATTTCTTTAAGTGTTGTACCAGTGCAATGGCAACTCATTGGTGCCCAGTAATATATCTGTGCAGTGACACCTTTCTGCTCTATGTATTGTCCATGTGTACTGGAGACTCCACCTCTAGAGCTGTACCTCACCATGATATCCAGTGACGTACCTGTGCAGTGAAGAGGAATGCGCTGTACAGAGCTGTAACTGCAGTGGGAACACATGCTTGCATAATACTGCACCTGTGCAGGGTTTTTCTGATGTTATCTATTGATGTGCTTGTGAAGTGTAGATACCCTGTTGTCTTGTGCCATACCTGTGCAGGGAGGAAAGACTGCTGCTTAATAATGTACCCATGCAATTGGCACAAATTAGTATCCTGTGCTTTACAGTATGTTTATGGAATTTCTATAGCACGAAGCTAGGCAAAAGGCAGTGGTGCGCTGTACATAGTCAAAGACAAGCAGCACAAACTCAACGAGTAACTGGAGATGGAGCTGTGTTGAGATCGGTGGACATTGCTTTCATTGTTGTACCTGTGCAGTGTGGACATATTTCTAACCAGTTCTGTGCCTGTACCGCGTGATACTTTGAAATCCAGTGCTGTACCTGTGCAGTGGGAATTCTTTGTTACCCATTGTTGTAAATGTACAGTGCAGACACATTGTTATCTAGTACAGTTGGGTTGTCTTGTTGTCTAGTGCTGTAACTTGTTTGTGGGGACCTGTATTACAATCGCAGGCGATGCTGTAAGCTTTTTATTCAGTTTTATTGTTCACATTACAAGTAACTGGGTTAACATTATTGTCCTGAGTTTCTTTGCTGGGGTTTTTCTGAGAACCTGCAGGTTTTCTAATGTAGGCACTGTTGTGCTATCCCGTGCTCGTACATACACACTCTTGTCAAACCGGGTTTAAAAACTTCTAGTCTGTGTGTTTAAAGGGGTTTATTAATGCATATCCAACCCATAATCCTCTTGATGACTGCCTGTACCCTGAACCCTCTGCATCAGACGAGTCCCGCCTGTGCAGCCAGTAGAGTGTACCCACAGCTTCCAGATCCTCCAGCTTCCTTATTTTCACGACTAGCCACCTTTCTTGAGTGAATGTGTTTTAACGCTTGCACTTTCTCTTGCAGGATTGACCAGCCCTGCCCACGTGGCTGGTGGGGACACCCAATGTGTGGTCCTTGTAACTGTGATGTCGGCAAAGGCTTTGACCCTGACTGTAACAAGACCAGTGGAGAGTGCCGCTGTAGGGTGAGCGCCTTGGTGTGGGACAGGCTGTGAAATTTGTGATACATTTGTGATTGATGTGGGGTGTAAGATGAGGTCTAGACAGCATAGAGGTGTGTAATTGTGTTGAGGGGAGGAGAGGAGTAATGGGCACAGTGCTGGTGTTTCCTGGGAAGGGAGGTGGTTGGTTAAGTGCATAGGTTGGATAGTGTAGAAGTGAGGGATGGCTAGGTGGGACCAGTAGAAAGGTACGCAAGTTAGAAGCAGGGTATGACATTGCTGGTCCTTAATGTGGAGCCGGATGAAGTCAGGAGCAGTGTGTGACCTTGAGGGATAGCTGGCTGATGTGAATAACATAAAGAGTGAGGCAATGCGTTGGCTGATTCGGAAAGGGGAGTAGTAGGCAATGTAGAACTGTGCAGAAAGTGAACAATTCGTGTAATGGATGGGGTGTTTTCTGGTCGAGGAAAAGGCACTGTCTATCAGTGTGACATGCAGTATAGAGTTGTGGGCAAGAAGAGACAATGGCAAAATGTTGCAGTCATTATTAAAGAGGTGTGACAGCAAAGTATGACAACAAGATGGGCAGCAAAGAGCAGCTGGTTGAGGCGAGTTGCAGACAAAGTGTGACAGATAATGCCAATACGCAAGTCACTAAAGGCATGGGGCTAACTGTACTGGAGGGAACATACCACAATACACCAAATATGTAGGGTTCCTCTAGTAAGCTTTGTTGGTGACACAACCTGGCATCAGTCCTTCTCAAGGTGCCAGGAGCAACAGCCCACTTTGGAATTCCCTTAGCCTTACAATCTATCATGGAACCTACACATGGAATGCATGCAAATAGAGTAGAACTTAAGATGATGTACTTACATCAAAACACATCCCCTTCCCTTCACTCATAAACAAAAGAAAATAAAGAGAAGGAAGAGAAAATGAAAAGGGAATACAAAACAAAAACAAAGAACAGAGTAGCTTATTCTAAGATGTGACAAAATCCTTAAGTTAAGCAGGCGGTCTCCGAACTGTAGAACCACATACAGTAGTTGGTACATCACCCATGGAGGTGGGACCAACTCACCTTCTTCCAGCAAAATCCAAACCAGAACCAGTACTGTAGACACCTCTAACTTTCTCATCCTTCATTAACATCACACCTGAACACCCTTCATCCCCCATCCTGACACAAACTCCTCCTTTCTGATATAATGCCAGGTCACAACAAAGTTTCCCACTCTGTCAACACGGAAAGGACCCCTGAACTTAGAAAGCCCCCTCACAATTCTTCCTGACTTTACTTTTACCCAATCTCCTATGTAAGTTCTGTATTTTTCACTTTCAACGAGACCATTTATTTCTTGACCTTCATTTTTCATCCAATCCTTCAACCAAGCTGGCACTAACTTGGTTTGTGGCATCCCCCCACACATTTCCTGAAAAGGAATTTTCTGCTTAACGCCATGAGCAGTGGTGCGATAGGCCCAAACGCTGCTGGTCACCATTTTCCTTACATCACAATGGTTGGTAATGGCTAGTTGTATGGTATCCTTCACCAATCTATTGGCCCTTTCTACTATACCATTCTTTTGCGGGTTGTACAATGAGGTGCTAGAGTGTTGTATGCTAGATAGTTTAAGAAAAGTCATCATTTTATGTGAGGTGACAAACCTTAAAACCCCCCCGGACATATCTGCCATGGGTCCAATGAAATCCAAGCATATAGTATGCCAGGGCCTTCCTGGGTCTTCAATGTGCCCCTCTTCACCTCTGCATCCTAGTTTCAACTTTTTTTTCACTCTCCTTACAAATACAACAAGACTCCACCCACCTTTTGACTTGTTCATCAAGACCTGGCCACCAAAATGCCTCTTTAAGCCTCCTACTGGTCAAACCTTGACCTAAATGGTGTTCATGGGGTAAGTCAAACAATCTGTGTAGTTAACCTACAGGAGTTATCCCCTCATTACGACACTCTGACCACACAATGACATTTCATCTACAATTTAAAAGTATGGCCGCACAGCATGCTCTCTCTTGATGCTCCCTGCTGAATCAAATTGCCAACCTCTTTGAGAACACCATCTAATCTCATTTCCTACTCCCACTCCACTAAGGTGAATGCTCCCAGGCCACAATGTACTGCATCCTGCACTGAAGCTACAGCACCCTCCAACTCCCACACTGCTACACCATCAACACTTTCCCGATCTAAAGGCAGTCTAGGTAGGCAGTCTGCCTGTACATTCTTCCATCCTTGTACAAATTCCACTACATGAGGATATTCTTGAAGCCTTTCTGCTAACCTACCTAGCCTAACAGAACCTTTCCCCGCTCCACCAGATGATAGTATCTTTATCATGGGGTTGTGATCAGTGTGCATGGTAAAAGTAGCTCCCCACAAATAAACACGAAAAATTCAGCACCCCAGGCAGCAGCTAATGCCTGCCTTTCTATAACTGAATAATGCCTTTCAACTTGTGTAAGAGTACGCAATGCAAATGCAACTGTTTTCTCTTTCTTTCTGTGTATTTGGGATAACAAGGCAGCTAAACCAGTTGCACTTGCGTCAACAGTCAAAATGGACCTCAATTTATTATCAAACAAAGCCAAAATTCCAGCATCACAAACTTCTGTCTTTATATTGTTGAAACACACATGCTGCTCCTCTTCCCAAACAAACCTCTCTCCTTTACGCAGTTTTCTTAGACACTCAGTTTTATTCACAAATATTCATCGAGTCCTAGAAAAGATCTTAGTTGATCTTTTTCTGTTGGAGCAGGTGCCAATCTTATAGAATCCAACAAAGAACGTTTTGGTTTAACACCACCATTGGAAAAATTTACTGGAGGGAATATACCACGATCACCAAATATGTAGGGTTCTCCAAGTGAGCTTTATTGGTGACCCAACCAGGGGTCAGTCCTTCTCATGGTGCCAGGAGCAACTGCCCACCTTGGAGTTCCCTTAGCCTTACAATCTATCATGGAACCTCCAACATGGAATACATGCAAACAGAGTAGAACTTAATATTATGTACTTACATCATAACACTAACCACTAACCGTGAGTACCAGAACAGCATGCTTACCAGCCTAAAGCACTTCAGTGTCTCTTCAGGGGTAGTAAGCTCTATATAAATGCAATTACAGTGCAGATGTAAGATGTGGTCAGCTTGTGGGATGCAAGAAGCAAAGTGTGACATTTGAGGAGAATCTAGGTAACATGAGCATTTGACAGATTGTGAAAGTGTGATAGGCTGTGAGGGGTTGCTAGGTGAGATGAGTGTTGAGTAGGGAAGGTAGATCCTTCTCACATCTGACTCCTAGTCTGTGGAATTCCCTGCCTATAGAAATGCACCTGCTAACTGATGAACTGGCATTTATGAAAAAACGTAAAACTTGGCTCTTCCCAAAACATTCTCTACACCCTGACTGCACCTTCTCCTTAGCGCTGGGAAGCCTTCGGGCAGCCATGCGCTCTATAAATCCATAAACATAAACATGGGTATTGAAGTGTAAGTGGGTGAAGTGAGCAACAGGAACAGTGCCACATTCTTATAAGCATGACTGAATGCTTTGAATAAAATGACATATGGCAATGTGAAAATGAGGGATGGGTTGGTGAGGAGAATAACCATCACAACTGATGGACATTGACGACTGGTTGGGAAAGAAGAGTTTCTGGTAAGTGTGTCTGTAGGATAAAGGCTTTATACACGAAACAGTGGTTCCTGAGTTAGTGGAGAATGTATCTGCAATAAATATAGCCTCAATAAGTACTGTATTTTAGCCAATATCCAGCCGAACAAGACTGCGAATTAAATAACAGTGGGAAATAAGCCTGTATCCGTGGACCCACATATCAAACAAACAAAGTAAAAGGCTCAGGCAGTTTGCAGTTGTTTCCAAAAGGTAATACGTAATAGAAAAAAACAACAATTATGAGACGCTCACCTTTACACAAATTGCACATAAGAATCACTGTGTATAAGGTTGACAACGATGTTGACGGTGTTTCGATCCTTAACTGAAGGATATAGGATCATCATCATCAGGACTTTTATATATAGTGCCTGAAAACAATTGCATGTAATTTACTTCAGCGTGGCCCTGTGGGTAAGGGCTTAAATGACTGTGTCCGGATTGCAAGCGAGACCCATGAACCCTGGAATTAGGAACTTGGAACGTGTCACAGGAAGATTTGAAATAGGCGAGATGGGTGTCCTCGCAATAACAATACCTATCGGGTTCCTTACATGGTAGTCAGGAAGTATTCGTTCTCACAATGGGAGCAATGCTGTACTGGACCCAGGTTGGCGTGCAGTGTGAAATTGGACCTAGTATGGAGATGCTAACAGCATACTGGTGTGGATGCAATCCATGGAGAGGATAAATACTGACATATGCTTTGGAGGTATGATTTGTAGGTCACTAAAGCCGAGGTTTTGATGATATAGGGTACTAGTGACTTTTGCATGCCAGTTGAGAAGTCATCTGACTTTGGGAAATGCAAGTGAGGATTGGGGTCTGTCAGAGAAAAGCCACACCACCACCCTTATGTTTCCATTTGGGTTGATGAGCCACATTTTTCCATAACGACTCTCTCTTTTTTTTAGGAAAATCATTACCAGCCTCTGGGGACTGATCGTTGCCTATTGTGTGATTGCTATCCCACGGGGTCGCTATCCCGCACATGTGACACGGAGAACGGACAGTGCCAGTGCAAGCCAGGTGTCATCGGTCGGCAGTGTGACCGCTGTGATAACCCCTTTGCTGAGGTCACCTCTAATGGCTGCGAAGGTCTGGATTACCTTGCTCAGTAGCCTTAATGTTTATGTAAAGATCAGTTACCCTGTAGCAATGGTTTGTCAGTAGGACATCTTCTGTCGTAGAGTGATATGATTATGTAATACCACACAGCATCATGTGAACCTTTCAAAACACCTTCAAGCTACTACTTTATTAGCCAATTCACATCATATAAACTGAGAATTCAATGATTTCTGATTGAATCAAATGTCAAGTGGCTGCTTTGCTGATGTCACAACAAGAAAAAGAGACATATGTTTAAGTAATTTTATCTACTACAATGATAAAGTAGATAGGAAGCAAAACAGGTGAAATGAACAATAAAGCTATGTAAGAACGTACAATAGCAAACTCAAGTTGCAAAACAGTACATTGATCGAAATCGTAATGTTAAAGAAACATGTTTTGAAACACTGTAAGTGGTTGACGCGATAAAGAGTAGTTTGTTATTGAGACTGTTCTTCTAATTAGATTTTTATTTACTGGATGGTTGTGCAATAGACACTTAAATAATACAAAGCAGAATCGTTGCACATTTTTTTCCTCTGTCCTCTAGAACTGTTATTGTCTGCTCAACCTCCCTTTAGTGCAGTAGTAAGTAATTGAGCGTAAACCCCCACTCTTCTGTATCAGCCATTTCTTTATATTGCTTATTTCTTTCACTTTACGACTTCGGAAGCATTAGTCTAGGCTGCATGATTTGTAAAGCTGTGCCATGCTGCTGATATTCTACTGAGTGTGAAGCAAGGTGGATCCTCACAAGAGCTGGACTAGATTTAGGGGGTTTTGAATTTTGCTTCTCTAATGTAGAGGAGGAAGCCAGGGAGATGAATAGGAGTCCTGAAAAAGGCAGTATTATTAAAATATCAAGTTTTTTTTATTTCGACTTAGAAAAATATCGAATCCATAATATCAATTGTCAGTGTATAATTTAGGTAACGTTTTCTTGGTCAGTGTAAGTTTTCTCTTTTTAACTTAGTACTGGTGTATCTTTCCTTTATAAATATATTGTCACTTCATCTTTGCAAGCGTACTCTGTGTGTATTCCCCTTATCTGATCCCAGCTTGAATCTCTTGAATGTTTCATCCTTTCTTTCATTCTCCTGCTTCCAGTGAACTATGACAGCTGTCCACGCGCAATAGAAGCTGAGATCTGGTGGCCAAGGACCCGCTTTGGACTGCCTGCTGCTGTGCCATGCCCAAAAGGATCTTTTGGTAAATATTGTTTCATGAGCTCCTGCTGATATCTGACATGGAATGCAAGGTGGTGAGTAGTGCTGAAGCCCAATGTATATGCTTCAGAAATTATTATGCCGTAAAAAAAAATCTGGGGTGTATGGATACCTTATAGAAAGAATCGCAATGTGCGTAGACCCAGGAACCAGTCTGTAGTTCAGTGACATAGTCCGTACATCCTAGAGTTTCTTATTAGTTGCGAGTAGTGCATTTATGTTGGTTTTCTCATTATGTTCTCATACGTTTTAGTTCTACTTTTCTCACTAGAAATTCAAATATTAGAAGACAAAGAAACAGCTAGGGCAGAATGACATGGACTAATTTGAGATCCTTGTAACCCAGGGCATAGAGTTTAGAGTGTGGCCTGAGAGCCTGCTTTGTATTTCATGGTTCTAGAAGATGCCATATAGCTCTTGCAGCGAGAAAGTAAAATATAAACTAGGGCACAGGGGATGAATGAGTGCACAGGCTGAGCATAGTGAGGGGAGAGTAGATTTTAAATCCAGTATGAAGGTATTTGATGCTGAGTAAATCAAGGACCCAACTGATAAAAAGTAATCCTGCACACAGAGTGTAGAACCTATTGAAAAAAGTGGCTACCATAGTAAACACTGTTCTGAAGCATAATGCACTTCAAGAGCATTCTCAGCGCAAAGCTGCATTACCTGATTGACGCTATAATTAGAGTAGCACTCTGCACTATAAGGAATCTCTTAAATTAAGGTGTTTGTAAATAGGATCCCGCCCATCCTCATGTTCTGCATCCATATCTTGGTATGTATGTGTACAGCATAATTGGGAAGGGACAGTCCAAAAATACTATTGCTTGCCAATGAAACTAATTGAAAGCTTTCAGAGTAGAGCTAGGAAGAGTTCCTTTAAAATGTACTCTCATGGGCACGGTCATGATACAAGACCATATTGCTCCTGCTAGTTCGTTTGCATCTAAACTGCCTTAGGATCGTGTTCCACCAACTGCATGACATACAAGATTGAGGAAGTGGAGAACGATTTCAATGGAATGGAAAGAGAATGCAAATCCTGACCAAGCAGGTCGAGCATAGCCCAAGGACCCAGTGAAAGAGAACAGGCCATGGGCACAGTGGATAGGCAGTAGACACTAGACCCCACAGGTAGCATCGAGCATGGTCCCAATAGGATCAGGGTAGATTGCGCAAGCAGACACTGGAGCCACAGATGAAAGGCCACTCCTGCTGATTGCTCCTCTTTGTTTTCTTTTCAGGTACAGCAATCCGTCATTGTGATGAGCACAAGGGTTGGCTCCCTCCCAGCCTCTTCAACTGCAGCTCTGTGGCCTTCTCCCAGCTCAAGAATTTGGTTAGTAGTCTCTCCTTTTTTGACCCGCAGCCTAGCTTATCCACACCAAATAACGGGTGGCGTTGCAAGTGATGAGCCTTTCATGTTCTCTGAGGATTCTTAACCTTAGTGGGCACTGTGATTTCTTGTCACCATCATCAACGTTCTGCTGGTATTTGAATCTCACAGCTCAGGTGTAACAGAATACTGTAGCAAAGGAAATATTATATGCCTGTGTGCCACTTGACTAAGAAGAAAATAATTCGCAGACTGTTTGTACTGCATAAACTTGCCAGGTGTATTTATTTTCTTATGTGATTAGACTTGATTATATGGATACATTACTGACTTCGATTTATAGGTACTGTTGACACTCAGACTTACTATTCATACAGCGCTAGCAACATAGAGCATAATAGATACATTTAAAAGGAAAGAACTTTGTCATCAATATGTTATGAATTCTAAGCAACTAATGATCTCGAATATTTGTTAAAACATGATTAAAAGAGCCCTGTTTTGAATGATGTCTGGAATTTCAACAGATGGCTACATCATGTGTATGTTTGAGGGCTTAGAATGACAGTTTAGCTCCTTGAGAGCCCACATTGTTTTGCTTAACAAGTTCAGTCTCAAAAGTGAGAGCTCTCAGAAGAAAGGTTTTTGGTATTGACTTTCCTAAAGAATCTTTGCTAAAGTTTTTAAGATATCTGGACTCTTGCCAGGTCTGTCTAGTCAAATGACTTGAATCAAGGTCTCAAGTAGTGCCCAAAGTCTGATCCGTGGGCTGAAGCACAGCACTCTCTCAGATGGAGGCATGTTGACAACACTAGCATGAATCCTCATAACAGAACTGAGCAAGATACGAACAAAACCCAAAGGTACCACCATGCCCACTTTCAGGTATTGTATTTCTAGAAAAAAAGCATATTTTGGCCTAGTAATTACACAAGAGCAGCTGATACTGCTATTCCAACATGCCACAGGAAACCTTGATCTCTTAATATTGGCTAAAACATTGCTTCATGAAGTTTCTCATTATGTAATGGAGTTTCAAGTGCTGCCTGATTACTCAATTTTTCACCTGGACACAATGCGTAAAACTGTTTGGGAGCTGGAAATTATACAATAGAACAGTTAGCCCTGCTGCGTTTTGGTTGCTGAATTCCTGCTTTTCAGTAACTTACGGTTGAATTTAAGGCCATTGTAGGAAAGTAGCCCCTTTTCACATGGTCACCCCCAGTTTGTTTCTGGTAACTGATGTGATTTCGCCTAGAAGTGACCTGTGTTCCTGCTAACCAGGTCCCCAGTGCCAGAGCTCTTTCCCAAAACCGTACAATTATTTCCACCAATGGGCAAAACCTTTAACACCCTCTGTAAGTAGTAAATGGTACCCATGGTACCTAAGGCCTGAGGTGCCCCAAGGGCCGCAACACAAAATGTGCCACCCTAAGGGACTCCTCACCAAACACATGCAAGTCTGCCATTGCAGGCTGCGTGTCGTGGTGTTGACAAAAGTGAAAACATGACATGTCACACATCCATGTATGCCATGTTCCCTAACTGCATGTAATATTTGTAAGTCACCCCTACAGAAGGCCTGATAGCCCTAATTCGGGGTGCTGAATATTACATGCAAGGGCATACCTGCTTGAGCAGATATGCCTGTGTGCTGGTCAGTCCTATTACTGCCTGTCAAGTAACCAGAGAAGCCATTTTAAAACATATGCTGGACATTGGTGAAAATAAGAATTCCCCAGCTATATGATGGCTTCACTGAAGATGGGGATGTTTGGTATCAAATATCTCGTATTGATAAACCCACACTGATTCCAGTGATGGAATTATCAATACAAGCACCCAAAGGGCACCTTAGAGGTTTCCCCTGAAAACCTACCAGCCTCTGGTGTACTTTCTGACTGGTTTCTGCCAGCCTGACACCGAGACACTGTTCTGGCCTCCTAGGGTGAGAGCATTTAGCTCTCAGGAGACCCAAAACAAAAGCCTGTCCGGTAACCGGGTGTACCACCCCCTCCCACAGGATGACATGCTGATTAGCCTCCGTAGGCCGGCAAGTTTCAAAGAGCTGCCACCATTGGAATGCACATCTGGCTCCCCTCACAGGAGAGGAAATTACCCCCTTTGTCCAGAGCCCCTTTGGCACCTGGATATGTGAAAAAATTAGCTAGTTAGGTAGGCGTACCTCCCCAGGCTAGTATCACCATTATGGTGGGCTAACCTGAGGTGGACACACATGTTCAAAAGTTGTCATCTTTGTGATGGCATCCTTAGGAATTCTGTTGACCTGAAGAAAGAAGATGGATGGGAAGAGTCGCACTGCAAGAACAGAAGACCCAGCAACTGACTTGGTGCCAACCCTACTGGCCTGCCTGCTGCCTTCGCCTGTTGCACCAAAAGTTGACTTGTCCTGCAACTGCTTAGTCCCCAAAACTCATGAGACCTGACTGCCTTTGCTCAGCAAGCAAGACCTCCTGAGGGACAGCAGACCTGTCCCCTAAATCCTGTAGACAGCTAAAGAAAGACCAAGGGGACTCCGGCTCCTCAAAATCCAACACTGCCGAGCACCACTGCACCCGAACCACCAGTCCGTCTCAAAGTGGGCATGTGGTGTCAGCGTGGCCCCCAAGGTACTGAGTCTACTGTGGAGTGACTCCTCATGACTTCCCCGACATCGCCTGCACCACTGTGTCCACTTTTTGAACTGAAAAATATTCCCATTTTAAAATGTACTTACCTAAACATTTTTCTTTTGATACCTAAACATATATAAAGATACTTACTATTTTTTAGGTTGAGCTTACAGGCAGCACGCATGCGCTGCTCGCTGGCTCTGCGAGGCTGTACTGGAGTATGCACTGGAAACCCTGCCCACTCTCCACCCATATTTGTCATTGACTTGTGTCATTGTCCTTCGTAAGTGCTGGCTTTTGATTCGTAAATAGGCTTATTAGTCTCTCCTTGGTACCGCTTTGTCTGCATTTGTTATCTTTTTTTCAAAAACAAAAGGGAGAGCTAGGACCAATGGACAGCCGTCCACGTCCCGACAATAAATGATAAACCAACTTAGACGGCCGTGTATAGAAAAGAGTGTGTATAACGGAAATTTCTGGCACCTCTAAGGTTTTTTAATAAAACCCTCACACACCAACCTGGTTGGTGTCTTGTTTCATCATCGGGTCCCAGCCGAGTAGCCGAATGCTACTCAGCTGTGCTGCGACACCTGAATACAGTGGAGCAGGTTTTGAGGTGTACGTGGGCGTGATGAAGTGAAATGTGAATGTTAAAACTACCTCTGGATTACACCTGTTAAATTTATTCGTGGCCATCCTGGGTATATTAAAACTAGAGAGTGGAAAAGCAGTACTATGTGTGACTGTATGTTTTATCCAAAGATGGTCAACATGTTTCAGCCCTCATTAAAAAGTAGGTGGGGTTTCTTGTCCGCGACGAAGCGTGCACCTCGCATTAGTTATCTGGGTGTGCTTCCAGAGTACTATTTAGGCTTTAATCCTAATTACAAAAAAGATCAAACATTTTGAGAGCAAGGCATAGAGCAATAACATTTCATTGTGGGGATTATGTTCCTCTGGAGATGATGTTTGAAGAATGGACATGTCTCAAAGAGGCGACCTGATCCAAAGCTGAATGAATCCCTCAATAATGTTAGTTTGTACATAAAAGTATAACATCAAGATACAGATGGGTGCTTCTCACAAATGCAGCAAAGAGAGCAATTTTGTGGAATCCTGATTGCAATGAGTTAAAGAACAGGATTCCAAAGGTCATCGCCTTGATCAGTCTATTGGAATGAACATATCTAACATCTAAATAGTGGAGGAAAACATGTGAAGGAAAAGCCTTAAAACTAATGTTCCGCTATCAGAGGGCTCCAACAAAGATTTATTTGTGGTTTATGTATTCTCCAACAGAAAGCACCACTCTTAGGCTTATAACATTAATCAGGACCTCTCTCCATTTAATGGGCTTTAAGATCTCTATCCGAATAGTAAAAACATTTGTGTACTGAATTGTCTGTAATGAGCAGCCACTGCCATTGCGTTCACCGTTTCCTGGCAGGTTGAAGAGGAGTCCTTCTCTGCCAAGAGCATTATGGGAAATTGCAAAAATGTGTGTTCGTGGAGAGAGACTGGGCATTGTGAAATGTCCTGATACAGAGGATGAGAGGCAAGGGGGAAGCATGTGGATATACAAGTAGAGCACACACATCACAGTTTAACACTTTGCACCAGTTTGCATAGCGTTTTGTGTTTTTCACATTGGACATACAGAATAATATTGGTATCATGTTATATTTCATGCAACAGGTGGAGAAATTGAACCGGAATGATACTCGGTTGGACACAGGGAGGTCTCAGCAGACTGCTCTACTTCTGCGAAATGCCACAAAGCACATTGCAAGCTTCTTCGGCAGTGATGTGAAAGTGGCCTATCAGCTGACCTCGCGGATCCTGGAGCATGAGAGCTTGGAACAGGGTTTTGGGCTGGCTGCAACGCAGGATATTCAGTTCACTGAGGTAATTGGAGGCCCTTGGGGTGAGGGCATCATTACTGTGGTAAGCTGGCCAGAGTTAATTCTCCGTGTCTGCTTCCACCACTGTGCTCCCTTGAAGGATTACCGTCAGGCTGCCTCAATGACAATTTCATCACTGCCATTTTAAAAGGATAACTTTTAGATGCTTCTCTTTTCCTGCTGTGTTTCCTAGTGGCTTAGTATAGAAAGAGGGGCAGGGATCTTGTTTCAAGGGGGACGTAGTTGCAGGGTCTGTAGAGATGGGCCTTTTTTTAATGGCATCCCCTTATGTGACTTCTCTGGTCCCTAGTGAACCAGTGTACTTATGACCATAGCTGCTGATTCCCAGTGAAGAGTAGCTCAGGAGAAGGCTCCTCGGTAAGTGGAGAGTAATAGACTGCAAGTGAAACTCTTCCCCATCCTGTATTTCCGAGGGCATATTGATCCTTTATTTTACAAGCTCAATAAACCCTTACAGGAAACAAGCAATCGAATTGAGGTCTTCTCTTGCGATCAATGTGTTGTGGACACTGTTGCACCAGGGTTGGTATCGTTCCGGCATTAAAGATAGAAGCATTCCTCCTCCTTGCAGCTTCAATAGTAGCAGTTGTGTGGAGGCTGCTGGAGATATGGTGGTTTGTCCTCAGTTTTATGATGAAGCATGCCATGGCATGGGAAATGTTCTTTAGTGGGTCAGAGTAAAGTTAATAACAGCTGTGAGCCTGCTGTTACAACAGTCCCAAGGGTTAAGTTATTGGAGCTTGGACTGCAGTTCTGAAGTCTGCTTCAGAAAAGTATGGTTTAACTTTGTGTATGCTCTTCTTAGTGTTTCCTAGGTAATGCATATTTTAACACAAACATTAGATGGTGAATTGTAGTGCAAATCAATTTGAAGGGACAATACTGGACCTGGACTTGCTTGATGTGTTTGGCAATGAGAATCCATTGCATCTTGGTCATGTCATGGACAGGGTTTCTTTTTTACCACAGAACCTGATTCAAGTAGGCAGTGCAATTCTGGACCCGAGCAACAAGAGGCACTGGGATCTGATCCAGCAGACAGACGGGGGCACTGTGCAGCTCTTAAAGCACTATGAGTTGTATGCCAGCACCCTAGCGCAGAACATGAGGAAGACCTACCTTTCGCCATTCACCATCATCACCCCTAACATAGGTAAGCTGATGTCAGTCTCAATCTCCTACAATGCCATTGTACCAAAAAATGATATAATGCTATCAGTTTCCTTCTCCACTTTTAAAGAGGGAGTCAGAGAGGCTGCAAATCATGAACTGTGCAAAGATCTCTTGGAGGTATTGCTGAGGCAACGATGCCCTGGCGTATCTCAAACAGCTTTGTTAACGTATCTAGGTCCTGACTCGCAACACTCCAGCTACTCCAGTTCGGAATGCCAACAACAGCTCTACAAACAAGCACTAGCTCTCTCCTGCTGCATTACCTTATCCTGCAGTACTGTGACCTCACACACAGCTGTGCTAGTATTCTGCAGTTCTGCCCTTCAGCACAACGTGTTTTCAAGACTCTGACTCTGCACCCAGCTTTGCCTGTGCTTTACAGACTCATATTAGCTGTACTGGTAGCTCTGCTCTTGGTCAGTCAATGCATCTTAATCCTGGGCAGTTCAGTACAGAAGATATACACAGCTCTGCCAGAACAGTTCTACACCAGGATCTCATTATCAAAAATCTTGTCTGACATAAATATTGTGTTGTAAATATAATTTACAAAAATATTGTTCATTGGGTGTTGAATTTCCCTCAACTCCAGTGGGGTGCTATTTTTGTAACCAATATTGAGAATACAGTATCTCTATCAGACGAGATTTAATCCACAATATTCTGGTGGCTTGCAGACGGAACACCATGGTATTAATCTGCTGGTCCCTAAAAGCCCTTTAGTGAAAACAGTACACTGCTCAGCCAATTAACTTTAATCCTCCCTGCTATTGCAGTAATTTGAACACAGTCATACCCCACCTTTGCTATGCTTCTAGTTTGTATGATTAATTCAGCTTTTGTTTCTTGTGCTCAGTGATTTCTGTTGTGCGCCTCGACAAGGTGAACTTTGCGGGTGCCAAACTCCCAAGGTACGAAGCCCTTCGTGGAGAGAAGCCTGCAGACCTGGAAACCACTGTGATCTTGCCTGAGTCTGTTTTCAAACCCACCGAAGTGAAGTGTAAGTCTGTTTTCTTATTTTACTATTGTATTAGTGAGACAACAAGATTTTCACTGGGACCAAAGAACATACATTATGAGCCATAGCAATCTGCATCTTTTCACACACAAGATATCAAGCACAGCCTGTAGCAGTGTAAAGTTCACACACTGCAAATACTGTGCTCGTAGCAGTTTTTCAGTCGTCAGCTCGACATGAAACAGGTTACGTAGTAGCAAATGCAAAGAACGGATACCACATGTGCACTAAAGGTGCATCCTTGGAGCAGTGCAGGCTTCCATTCATGCATATCTAGATCAAGTATAGCATTGAAAGCAACGTGGTGATATTTCTTCATTCACAGTTTGGGTACAGTTCGGGAAGTAGCAGTGCAAGCACACCCCCTCACACCCCATCAATTGATGCTTTATGAAAGCTCTTGTCACACACAGGAAGAGCAGCACAACCTTCCCTTAAATCAGTACAGCACAAGCTTCCCTGAGGCCTACAGAGTAGATACATCACAAATAGCAGGACTACCCTTGGCTTTGCATGATAAAGCTATAGAGTAATGATCATTTTCACACTCTAACTTTAGAGAGATGTGCGGGTCATTTTAAATAAGATAGGAACTGTATCAGTTGATCTTAAATCCTGTTGATTTGTGAATTCATCTAAACCTTTCTGCAATACTGTCTGCTGCCACTGATTTTCCCCATCACAATAGCCATGTTTTTTAGTCCTGTGCTGCACCATATCTTCACATCTTCTACTTTCAATCTTGCCTGTTTAGATGTCTCCACGCCTAAAGACTGGCAGCCGGAGCCTGACGAGGTACCAGCCTTGGTAAACCGGCAGAGACGCCACCCCTCTATGAGTGAGGGTCAGGCTATTGCAAGTGTCATCATCTACCGAACATTGGCCGGGCTCCTTCCAGAGCACTATGATACTGACAAGAGAAGCCTGAGGTAAGAAATTTGATGGCTTCAGAAGATAGTTTGATTTACTGACTCCTAGTGCCATAGAGTGAGCAGATACCCAAGGGTTAGAAATATGTCCCTCTCTCTCGCTTGCACACTCCTTTCACTTTTTTAAATCTCTTTTAACCTGTGCAAGCTACGCCATATGCAAAACCCTGTCTCTAAGCCACTGGTTTGATCAATGACCCTGGCCACCTGAGAGAAGAGGTTTTGTTTTGTTATGTTATTTAACAGAATTACAAAAAGTTGCCGTAAGCTGAAGATTGCTTACATTTAATAGTAAATAAAGACATTGGGCCTCTAAAGCAAATCCTTCCATCTCTTCTTGTCTTGCACTAGCTGGGTCAAATCTTAGCAACATTTTCATTTTACCTCCTCCTGCTTGCTTTCATTTTTCATCATTCTAATTATTGTTGTGAGTTATATTTTGAGCAGGATATAGAGGATGATTGAAGCAAACCCTTTGTTCTTTACTTTGAGCAATAGCCTTCAAATGTGCTTAACCCTCAGGCTTTCCGTCTTTTTCTTCTCATTTTTTAAATTAATTTCTCTCTTACTGACCTCCATCCATCTATTCTCCCTCTTTTCCCATTCCCATCCGAAACCTATTTTTGACAATTACTTCAGTTTCCTCTCCAGTATCTTTGTGCCCCCTCTCCTGGTCCTCAGTGTGCCTGTTCCTCACTCCAATTATCCCATTCTCACAGGATTCCAAAGCGCCCCATCATCAACACCCCAGTGGTCAGCATCAACATCCATGACACAGAGGAGCCAACGCAGCGTGCGCTTGACAAGCCCATCACCGTCTTGTTCCGTCTCCTGGAAACCGAGGAGCGTTCCAAGCCCATCTGCGTCTTCTGGAACCACTCTATCATGTGAGTAAAGGTAGTGAGGGAGAGAGTTGAAATCAGGCCCAACTAAAAGAAAACAGCTTCCCACTGCTCGCAATCCTGAATTGCTCTTCTCCCACAGTGTGCAGTCCTCCATGACTTGAAAATTATTTTTGCACTATGCAGATCGTAACACATGCAGGCAACAAGTCTGAGGAAGTGGTAAAGGAGCTCTAGCACCACAAATATAGAAAAGTAATGTTTTCTTTAATTGTATCCTTAATTTCTGTTGCCCAGAGCTGAGGTAGGGATTGCTTGCTTGTTGATATTTTGTTGTCTATAAACAGAGTCCTTTCTAAGCATATTTCAACATCCAAGCCTGAGGTAGGTCCTGATTGTTTTGTTGCAATTGAGTAGGCAAATGTTTACAACATTTTCCTGAAAGTGAGACTTTTTTGTTTGTGGAGTCTTAGGTGGAAAACATTGGTGTTAATGGTTTTGGCCCTTTCTGGGACACTGTTACATTCACATTGTCTAGGTCAGTGATGTAATGGAGACCCCAGCCTAGGAGACGTAAGTGAAAGGTGATGATACCTGTGTCGCTTCTGAACCAGGGAATGTGTCATTGTCTAGCCCTGCTATTATACTGCGACCTTTGTTTGTGGCGTGTTTGTGTTGTTAAGTTTAGGACATCGAGTGTTTAGAATTATTTTATATTTTGTGGAAAATGGTGTGGAGGAGACTATCTGCGTGTTTTTTGAAAAACTGCATTTGAGGCATTTTTCTGCCATTCAGAGTTTAGACTCTTCCACACATTTATTTAAGCTGCCATGGGTGTTCGCTAGCTGGCAGAATAGGCATGTTTTTATTAGGTTTTAGTTTAGACTAACACATGAAGCTCTAATTATGTTTTAGGATGCTCATAGGTGGACCACAAAGAGACAGTGGCGACTCTTGGAAGACCCCACAGATCGCAGTTGTAACTAAGAGACATGGTTGATCTCATTTATGATTTTATTGGAGCAGAAGCAAAGAAGGGTTACGAATAACTACACACCGCTTCACCCTAACTCATTATACAGAGTCAGTGGGAAGCTGTTCAAGCGCCCCATTGGTGACTGAATGTGAAAAGTTTGTCAGCCAGACAGGAAAATTGTATACCTAAAAATAGGAGTTTGCCAGACTGAAGAACTTGTACAATTGGCAAACAGTTTAAAAAGCTGATAATTGATATAACAGATGAGACAGAGTACAGACCAACATCAAACACTGGAGATTGACTTGTCACAATAGATCTTTGTTTGAGATAGTTTTCTTGGTGTATAGCCTGATGCTGCACAAGCTGTCAGTTCTGTTGAGGTGATGAACCAGTGAGAAATATTTCTACATATTGATGCAGAATGAGATAAACAGTTTAAGTGTTTTAATAGCATTGTACCTTAATAACAAATGAATCCCTAATTCAGTACTGCGATGTGTAAGAATCTTCTCATTGTAGTAATCCATTTGTCTTTTCCTTTTCATAGGGTGACTGGCATTGGTGGATGGTCAGCCAAGGGCTGTGAGGTTATATTTAGGAATACAACTCATGTCAGCTGTCAGTGCCACCATATGACCAGCTTTGCGGTGTTGATGGACATTTCCCGAAGAGAGGTGAGAATGAGGATGCCTCATATGAGAAGGTTTACGAGAGGCATCAGAAGGATGCTGTTTAGGAAATAGATGAGAGGTGTGTGGGACTCCTGGGGGCGTCACAGAGGACTGATGTTTAAGAAAGAAATGTAAGGCAAGGGGAAGGTTGCACACTTAAATTGGTACAGTATTTGGTGTCGCTAAGTGCGAGAGCTTATTTTACAAAGTTGAAACATTTTATACTTTCTGCTTGCCCGCACGTACAGAGAGGTAGTACATCAGTGCGGCCTGCTGAAACTAGAGAAGGCAAAGACTTTTCAAACGATTATATAACCAAATCGTGCTGTTCCTTCAGGCCCAGGCTTGAGATATGCATGCCGATCACAGCTTGTGACTTGAGTCAGCTTATATCCTCAAATCCTTCGCCATGGCTGACTCAGGCGAGCTAGTTCATGTGGGGATGTGAGGGCCATGCACATGTGGATATAGCTCGTGATGCACCATATGTCTCTGCGTGCTGTGTCCCATTCTCTTTTGAAACAAACTGGCCATATTTTGGCACTGCTTACCCTGTTCCCTGAGATGGGCCTGGATTCTGGACTTCTGACTTGGCACTTTGAGCTACTCAGTTGCCTGATATCTCCTGCTCACTCCTGTGCCCTGTGGGTGGCAGCTTAGTTGACTGCTATGACCGTCTTTGGATCTGCTCAACTACTTTTCAGTGGCAATGGGTAACTGGGGCGGCACTGTACTGTCTGCTGACCATGGTTGTACCTTGTGCTCAGCATATCCTATTCATGGCCGAACACTGTACATAGTTGTTATTTCTATATGAGGGATTGACAGAGATCAAGGCTAGACACCAGGCTAGGGGGCCAAGTCCTGCTGCATATGGTCAAAGGCCAAGCACAGTGGGTAATATAGACACACACTTTTTCAGTAATATGTGTTTAATTTCTTATTTAGTCTCTTCTACATCAGACTAGAATAGTATTGCCTGTGCTGGTGAAAGAATTTTAATTGTATGGCAGGGATGTCGAGGAGGAAGGCCGGTTTCAAGCCATGTTGCACCTGTCACTGACAAATGTTGTTGATGGACCCGCACCACGTCTGCCACTGGTGTCATGAACATGACCATGACGCCAAGACCTGCGTAAATTGGCGTGTCCTGCACCCCAAGGCCTTGATGGACTGAACCCTCAAGCTCCTTGCTGCTCGATGTGTGACATTGCAATGGTCTCAATCCCGGTCGAGAAGAAGGTCCCGGGATCGGTCGCGGAGCCATCAATCTTTGTCACAGTCATCTCACTCTGGTAAGTCCCACAAGAAGAAAAGTTGAAGAGGTCGTCAAATTCACTCTGTTCACCAAAGTCATGCGACGAGACGAAGGAGCGTCCTCTCTCAAGGACTGGCTCCGGGATTGAGCCTGTGCCTGGGTCCTCTCTGCGCCTCCCTTAATATCCCCAACTCTGAGAATTCTATGATGCCAAGCTGCTCATATTTGAGTGGCCTGTCCCAGCTGGAGCACTTTGGCTCCGTGGTTTGGGAGGGGCTCCTACTATTTCCCCACCGGTGGGTCTGCCGCCGGTTCTTTTTAGGCCTCTTAGATCCATGGATGTATCCAGTACGGCGCCGGTTGTACGACCTCAACCTTCCCTGATGCTGGTCCCAATGTCGATGCTTTAGGTGCCACTGACTCCTTTTGGTGGCACTATCCCCTTTCTGATCCATAACTCAGACAGGGAGCCACAGGGGTGTCTTCAAACGCTGACTCCCGCCGGCTGGAGCCATCCACTCCAGACCGGAGCCTGAGCCCTATTCCTACCGGCGAGTACTTGGGGAAGATTGGGAGGGCCACTGTACCCTGAAGAATACCAGCCTCTAGACCTAAATATGGACTGGTGTGAGAAATCGGCGAATGCCAATGGACTCACCAGATACTGGCTTGGTCTCTCTTCCTACAGTGGCTATAGAGGAGGGAGCCTCTTTTGCTCATGTGGTGAGGAGGGCAGCTGGGAACCTGGACCTTAGCCTGCCCTCAGTGGCAGTCAATACTATTGTCTTGACAGAGGTGCTTCAGTCAGGAGTTACCCCTCAGAACCGTGTCTCCCATTTCATGAAGCCTTATGGATGTCCTGCTCCGGGCCTGGACCAAGCCTTGCACAGGGGCCCCTGTGAACAGGACAACTGCATGCCACCATTGCCCTACCCCAGTTTCCTCACCCAACACCGTGCCATGGAGAGCTAGATGGTCTACTTCCTGTGTAAATCCTGGTGCATTCCCTATCACCCCACTGGATAGGGAATACAAGAGGCTGGACACCTTAGGCATAACAAATGTTTCTTCCACCAGTCTGGCACTAGGATCCATGAACACCACGTGCCTTTTGGGCTGTTATTCCCATTTAATTTGGGGTTTGTTTGCACAGGTGCTGCCCAGGGTGCTGGAGGAGGCAGGGGCCGTACTCTCCTGTGCTACGGCAGATGGGGGAGACACTGCTAAGTTCTTGATTCAATGTGGGTTGAACACGACTGACTCACTAGGCAGAGCTGTTTTTTGTCAATGGCCGATGTGACACCACACTTGCAGAGGACGACTGGCTTTTCAGGGGATGTCCAAGCTTTTCCTATGGACATGTTATTTGATGGCTCCTGTCTCTTCGGAGACAACGCAGGCAGCCAGAGGTAGGGGCAGCCCCCTCACCCCCAGCAGCCTCAGCCTCCAAACCTCCTTAGTTCACCTTCCAGCCATCATGGGCAACCAGTGGGAGGCAGGATATGGCATCACCTGCACCACTTGAGAATGTTTGTCAGAAGGGGCTACTCCCTCCTCTTCATGACTACCCCACCACCCATGCTACCCACATGTGACAGGCTGACGGAGGATCATCTCTCATTGCTCTGCCAGGAAGTAGTGGCTCCCTTCACCAAGGGAACCATAGAGAGGGTGCTGACAGTAGAAGTAGGTCATGGTTGTTATTTTCGGTACTTTCTGGTGGCCAAAAGGATAGATAGGCTTTCTTCCTATCCAGGACCTCCATCCTCCCAATTTCTTCCTGAAAAAAGGAGAAATTCAAAATGCTTATGCTTGCTCAAGTTCTGTCTGCCCTCGACCCAGGAGACTGGTTGGTAGCTTAGGACTTGCAGGACGCATACTTCTACATTCCCATCTTGCCTGCCCACAGGCGTTACCTGCAGTTAATGGTAGGCCACAAGCACTTTTAAGTTGCCATGCTTCATTTTAGTCATATCAGTGCCCTTTGGTTGTTCACCAAGGTGGTACCAGTGGTTGCAGCTCATCTGTGGAGATCATGGGTACCAGTCTTCCTCTATCTCGACAACTGAATATTGAAGGCGGGCTAACCCCAGGCAGTCGTCTCCCACCTCCAGACTAATGCGGACCTCCTGCACTCACAGGGGTTCATTGTCAACATGCCGAAGTCACACCTGACTCTCAGACACTTCCTCTCTTATCGGAGCTGTTCTGGACACAGTGCAGTTGTTGGCTTATCTTTCCGAAAGATGAGTAAAGAGTGTAAAGAGTATTCAGGCTATGATACCTATTTTTCAGCCTTTATCCTGGTTTTTGTTGAGACTGACTCTGAGGCTAATGGGCCTCATGGCTTCCTGCATCCTGCTTGTGACACATGCCCGCTGGCACATGTGGGCTTTGTCGTGGGACCTGACGTTCCAGTCTCTGGCAGAATCAGGACTCCACATCAGCCTGCGGGAGCTCTGAGTGATCCGGCTGGCATTGAAAGCCTTTCTACCCTTCATCAAGGGATGGCTAGTGCAGGTGTACACAGACAACACCACTGCTGTGTGGTACTGTAGCAAACAGGGCGAGTTAGGGTCTTGGACCCTTTGTCAAGAGGCCTTGTGGCTCTGGACATGACTGGAACATTAGGGCATATCCCTGGTGGTTCAACACCTGGCAGACTCTCTGAACAGTAGAAAAGACAAACTCTGCCAATTATGCCTAGTGGATCACGAATGGCGTCTCCATCTTTAGTGGTGCAAGGTCTTTTTCAGCAGTGGGGGTAGCCTTGTCCAGATCTTTTCGCCGCAACCGAGAACGGGCAATGTCAGCAGTTATGCGAGCTGGAGTTGCCAAGGCGGCTCTCACTCTGAGACTTATTGTCTGGAGGGGAGCTCAGGACTCCTGGATGCCTTTCCACCCATACCATTCCTGCCCAGAGGTCTTAAGAAGATCAGGAACAACTGGGCCCAAGTTATCCTTGTACCTTCAAACTGGGCTCAGAGAGTTTGGTGGACTGGGCTCGGAGAGTTTGGTATTGTGGGCTGTTGAGCATGGCCATCGGTCTTCCGATCAGGCTGGTCCTTCAGGAGGATCTAATGTTGCAGCAGCAGGGTAGAGTTCTCCTCCCAAAGCTGACAAAGCCCCGCCTTCATGCATGGAGATTGAGTGGCTACAGTTGACAGCTTTCGGCTCTCCGTCTGACATCTGCAATGTTATCTTGGCAGCCAGGCATCCCTCCGCCAAGACAGTATACGCCTGCCGTTGGGGCAAGTTTGTGGCATGGTGTGCAGTAAAACAGGTACCCCTGTTGATTCTTTCTCCTGCCCGGCAAGGCTTTGGGCACCTTAAAGGGCTATCTTTCTGCCATCTCAGCCTTTCTGTAGTTTCCAGATCAGCCAATCCTGTTCAAATCCACTGTTGTAAAGGTTTTTGAAGGTCTTCAACATGCTCCCGCCTTCACCCTTCATCATGCCTTAGCGGGACCTCAATTTAGTACTCACATTTCTGATGTGTGCTCCATTTGAGCCATTGCACAACTGTCATCTCAGGTTCCTTACAAATAAGATCGCCTTCCTAGTGGCCATAACATCTGCCTGGAGGGTCAGTGAGGTCCAGACTAAGCATTCCTACCTCAGCATCTTCCCAGACAAGCTGGTCCTTCACATCAGAGCTTTCTTCCTTTCAAAGGTGGTTACTTACCTTTCATGTAGGCCAATCCACCACCCTGCCTACCTTTTATGCTTCGTTGCATCTACTGCCTGGACAGTCTGGTCCATTGGGACAGGCACTTTACTTGTTCGGTCCTGCAGAACCTTTTGGTGTGAAATGGTTTTGCAGACCATCCTCTTGGAATGTATAGCTTGGGTATCTATTCCTAGGTAAGGGATTTGCGGCTAGAAGTCTCTATCAGATGACCTAGTTACTTACCTTCGGCGATGCCTTATATGGTAGAGAGTCTGATCTAGCCCCCAATTCCTTACCGACCCACCCATTCTCCCTGCTCGGTGGATGGATGTCTAGGGACAAACCTTTCCTCTTTCAGGGCCCTAGTTTTTCACTCCAGTCGCCAGTGTTCTTCGTAGCTCGGTGCCCCTGCTGTGGAAAAGTTGCTAAAAGAAACCAACGTCAGGGCCCTCGGGTGACGCTTATATAGGCACCTTGCAGTTCACTTCTGGAGTGGATGATGCCACGTTAAGCCAAACAACGCCACCTACTGGTGCACAGGGGTATTGCTCACGAAAACATTTCCGGATCCAGTCTGACACCTAGAGATAACTCTAAGGTAATGAATCAGTGGCTAGAAACATTCTCTTCTAGATAAGGTGTTACCAAAGGTAAGTAACTTGTTCAAGAGGGGTGGAATTCCAGATAAAGGTCAAGGTAAATGTATACATGCATTCCAGTTCCAAAGAGAAGCCACAGGGGCATAATTTAGTCAGCCATCACAGACCAAGAATACTCTTCAAGGCTGAGGAAAAGGCAGAGGGCAGACCTCCCGAGGATCTGCGACTTGCACAAAATGATTATGCTCAACATCCTGACTATACTCAACACCAGTAGAGCAGCAGAATAATAGCACTCGTAGGCGCATGGGGGCCCACGACAACAGATAAATGGGTGCTAAGCTTAATTAGACATAGATATTGCATAGAATTTATACAAAAAACCTCCAACAATAAAGTCCAGATTACAAAAATACAAAAAGGAACACATACAAGTTCTTCAGCAATAAATACAAAAGTTGTTGCATAAAGAGACAATAGAGGAGGTACCTCTTAAAGAAAGAGATGCAGGAATATACTCATTGTACTTTTTAATCCCAAAACAAGATTCAACATAGCAACCAGTATACGACCAATGATTGGTGAACAGATTAATTTACCCACAACTATTCAATATGACAGTTCTCCAGGTTTTCATACTGTTGCTGGAGTAAAAGGACTGCTTGGTGACAATAGATCTGAAAGATGCCTAATTTTATCACAGGTTTGAGATGATGGATGTGCATTCCTAGTACTGAATGTTAAAATTTAACAAAGTCAGCACCAAGAGTATTTACAAAAACACTAGTTATAGTAGCGACTATCTTCAGAAGGCAAGCCATTCAGGTAAAACCTTACTGAGACGACTGACTGGTAAAGGTGCCTAGATTCCAACCGTGCCAATTGAATCCACAAGCAGTGGTGAACCTGTTGCATCAGTTGGGATTTACAGTCCATTGGAAGAAATCTACACCCTTCCTGTAAAAGGAAACAATATTCATAGTGCAGAATTACATCTCATGAGGGCAATTGCCAATCCAACAATGAGAAGGGTGAAAGCATTGCAGGGTGTGATTCAGACACTCCCTTTCATCTGAGCTGTTCTGGACACAGTGCAGTTTTGGGATTAACCTCCCGAAAGGTGAGTCCATGGTATTCAGGCTATGATACCGATGTTTCAGCCTGTGTCAATAAAGTTTATTTTAATGTCTGATTTCATATTTGTTGTGATTTGTTCCCAAACTGATTGTTCCTTTTTCTGCCCATTTGCAGAATGGAGAAATCCTGCCTCTGAAAACCATCACCTATGCTTCCATTGCTGTGTCGCTTGGAGGAATTGTTCTCACTTTCCTCTTCCTTGTCTGCCTGAGGTCACTGCGTTCCAACTTGCACAGCATCCGCAAAAATCTGATGGTGGCCCTCTTCTTCTCCTTGCTCATCTTTCTTCTTGGAATCAACCAGGCAGACATTCCGGTAGGCAGTGGATCCTTATTCTTTTATTGCCATTTGAATGAATTTCCAGTCCTGGGTGTGATATGTTGCTCTGTTCGGGTACAGGACTGCCATTTACCACTCAGCAGGTGCACCTTTCTCCTGCAATGCAGCAGCCCACACTCCCATGTGTACCGATGCAAAAGGAAACTCAGTACAAGCATCTCTGATCACACTAGTACATGAGATTTCTCGTTTATCTTTTGTGCATTAATTGCCGCTGTGTGGTGAGGAGTGAAACTTGTTAGTGTGAGCTCAAGGGTTAAAGTCACTGCCTATTTTACTTTTAAATGTAGTGTTTTCTAATAAAGTGATCATCATGCCTCTATAGTTTCCTACTGATGATACACATTCTTGTTTTTTGCACCGACTGATAATGATAGATGCGTTTTATTATTGTCCAATTATTATCCCTTTATTACCCATTTACCCAATGCTTAGTCTTTGCTACTGACAGGAGATCATGTGATCAGTCTCTTTGTATGATAATGACTGATGCTGATTGCCTTTTGATTTATGAGAATTCATTCTGCTGTTCTGCACCTTCTCGGTCCTCACACAATCCTTTCTCTTTTTCTTAGTTTGCCTGCACAGTCATTGCCATACTGCTCCATTTCTTCTACATGTGCACTTTCTCTTGGATGCTACTGGAAGGGCTTCATATTTACCGGATGCTGACCGAGGTGCGGGACATCAACTATGGCCCCATGAGGTTCTACTACATGCTGGGTTGGGGAGTGCCTGCCTTCATTACTGGTAGGTAAAGGATGGTCCTTGGTTGGGCTCTGCCAGCATCATTTCACAACCATGCTTTATGTTAAAGGTTGGGATGGAGTCAGTGAGTCAATCCTACAAGGTTGTTCCATAAGGTGGGATTTAAGTGTGGTGAGGAATTGGGGCTTGTACCTTTCAGCTCAAATCTTGTAGATGTAGAGTGCATATTAGGGCTGTATTAGGGGTGTCTGCTTGGTGGGCCTCATTGAAAATTCGGATTGTGAGGTCCTCTGTCTAGTCAGTGCCAGCTGTAGTTGCATGAGGCTAGTTGTGCCCACCTTTTATGGGATGTGTGGTACGTTGCTCCTCCAGTGCCTACGTGTGGCTATACCGAGATACCATTCAGCGGTGGTTCAGCTAGATGTTATAGTTCTGATGTTAAATTTAGAATGTACTCATGCAGAAATTTGTTCACTAGGCCTGGTATCGAATTGGTGACTGTTTCCAGGGCTTTATTCTGAGATCCTTAGTCCTTGGAAGATGTTACTCTACCGTGATGAGGTCCTAATCCTGTAATTCCCAGGCCCTAGACTCTGTGTTTTAGTTCTGCAGTGGCACCCCTAATTCCCAGGGTATGGTATCTCGTTCTTCGGGCTGTTATACTACCTCTGCATTGGCAGTGAATAATGTTTGATGTTTGGCAGGGCCTGCTTCCTGCATAGTAATTGAGTGAAGTTAATTCTTTGACTGGTGTATGTTCAGCTTTAGTGGTGGTTGTTGAGATGCTCCAGTTTCACGAGTTGTGGGTCGTGTGGTTGATATATCAAATGCTGATTTTTTACATTGTTCTGCCTTCCTTTGCTAAGGGTTTCTTCATCCGTGAATGTGCCCAGGTGTTAGGAAGCAGGACACCCACAGAGGAGGAACATAGTTATTGATCACAATCAGAGGACAATCTAGAAGACATTTATTCATATCCCCTCTGTATTTAAATCAATGGTAATCCGAAAACTGTGTGTTCCGTCACATCATTTGACCCAATCAATGTTTATTCAAAGTTCATCTATGCCCAGAAGGAATCCTACATTCATGAGGCCCGATCTCTCTATTGGACAAAAAAGGGTATTCTTATAAACATTTGTCATCTCCTACGCCTTCTGTGGGACCAACGAGTAAGCATGAAAAAATGTATTCCCCGCCCCTTTGTTGGAGCTGAGGGTAACCTAAAATTGTCTGGCCTTCCCCTTCTTTAGTGCACTTTCCTATGCTCTGCACCTAAACAAATTAATGCTCCACAGTATTTGGGCCAGTGTTTTGAATCGGACTTCTGCTAAAAGGTATTGAAAATAAACAAAAGTACAGAATAATACTAATGGGTGTGGGCTCAGTGAAGTCTGTGTCTAAGTAATAACATTGATTTACAATACGCTATTTAACTTAGAAGAAAGATCACCTTTTCGCTCACTTTTCTTGCTAGGTCTTGCAGTCGGACTTGATCCTGAAGGGTATGGAAACCCAGATTTCTGCTGGCTCTCCATCTACGACACTCTGATTTGGAGCTTTGCAGGTCCCATCGCTTTTGCAGTTGCGGTAGGTACAGAAGATGTAGGAGAGTGGGTGTATGTGTGGCACCAAATGCTTTAAAGGATTTCTGAATTAGTGTTGAAACCTCGACTCCTCAAGACACAATTTACTTCATCTTTTTCCCCCCAGAAAAAAAAATCAATAATTTGACAGGAAAACAACCATAATAATTCAAGTTAAGCAATGTCATTTGACTATAAGCCATGCACTAGTGTGGAGCTATTTTAGATTTCCATGCTATGGATTATTTCACCACCTTATGATCACGCTTGGAAATAATCTTGTGCTCACTTTCTTTTTTTTAATTTCTTCGGGGTATTTCCTACCTTTGCCTTCCCTTGAACATTGACATGGGCAGCTTTATGGGGCGTTGCTCTGTTTAACTTGTGACAGAAATGTTAAACAAGTTGAATTTCCTATCATTAGATGCCCTCTACTCTAAAACCACCTTTGCACATGACAACACATGCCCTGATTTAAAGATAGGCTGACAGGGCTGTCCGTTACAAAAGCAAAAAAGTACAGTGCTCGCCAAACCCTCTGCACACCAGCCTCATTTAGAGATGGGTGGACCATAAGTTTTCTGTCAGCAAAGCCCCCGTTGGTTCCGCCGATGCAATACTCCCACCTATGGCCGGACAGAGTAGGTGTCCTTGGAAAGAAGTACAATGCACCGTCTGCCCTATTTATCATGGATGATGTAATGCTTTTTTTCCTGACCATCACTGCCAGGGAAAAACTGGCACTGAGGGCCAGAAAAAAACATCATTAATGACTACCCTGGAAGAAAGCAGCTGGGGAATGGGAGGTCAATATTTATTTTTGTTTTTCACACAGCCTTGAAAAACAAAGCCTTTGAAAAGTTTGACGGGCAGCTGTCATGGCTGCTAGTACCATCCATCAAACCTTTCCTATATTGACAGCAAGCCATGATGACAGTTCCTCTCAATGTAGAGAGATGTGCATGAGACCTGCGAATGTGTCTAGATTTGGTGGACAGGATGTCCATCAGGGCGGAGAAGTAAAGTACTCCGTTGACCTGACGAGTATTAATCTGTCCTTAAAACTTCAAATCAGGCCCATAGTCAGTGGAGGAATTAAGGATTGTGAGTTAACACAGCTGGATCATAGCTTCCCTTAAGTCTTTTGAACATTGATGGTGAGATGCCTCTCAGAGAAGCTTGTAGTGATAATAATATTAATTTAAAATGCAGCACTACGTAGCACCCTTCTGCCGTTTCTAATTCCTGTAAGTAACCGGTGATACCCTTATTCAATTAAATAGTACTTAATTTGCCAATCTCGAAATTATGGAAATATGAGTTGAGTTGAGAGGAATAAACCTCATGTTCTGGAGATCACAGGATACATGAGTAGCCAATGGGTAATCCTTGGTCTTCTACCAATGTTGTGTGGGGAACTTGGCTGCTCCATTTTTTTGCTGTACTTCCTTGCATAAGAAAATATGGGCGACCCAATAGACCCATGTAGGCTTGGGCAGTAAACAGTAGAGGGTAAGGGGTGTCTACAAGGGATCTCGTTTGTCAAATGATTCAATTTATTTATTAGCATAAGTCATTGAGTATATTGTCACCAGTCTAACTCAAGGGTGTCCACAGGACAACAGCAATATGTATCAACATCGATCATCTGGCTAGGGCAGGGACCGCCAACGTTTTCTATAACGAGAGCAACTTCTGATCAATGAAAAAAATTCCCAAGCTACTAATGACTTTGATCTTTGTTTCAGTAGTGACTGCATAAGATATATCCATAATAGTGACCACCCAGTTATAGGTTATGATATTGAGTGACAAAATACAGAGCGATAAAATCATCAAATCACTTACTCCGAATACAATTGATAGAGTGGACCTTGCAAGTTGAGACAGTTGTCACATTGCAAGCCTCGTTGGCTGTCACAGTGTGTTTTTGTGTGTAAGCTTATGGCTCTGATATTGGTTAGGCTGGATGCCATTATAAAGGTCTAAAGAGGTGTAGTGCTGCCTCATTCATTGTGGCTAGACCCTCTAAGTTATCTACTGTGCTGGACTCCACTTCTAGGAACTACTTTCAGTGGTATGGCAAGCTACTAGCAGTTCCCAAGCTAACAGCTGGAGACCCTTGCTCTAAGGTCTGTCAGAGAAGCTTGCAAAGTTGCTTGCTGTGTCATTCCTGTTTTCTGTATCAGAGAGAAGCTTGCACTGATGGGGTCATTGATGTCTGTCCTCAGCAACTGCTAAATGAAGGACTTTGTTTCAAAATCAATATTCTCAAATTCAGCCTCTTTAATGAAGAAAATATGAATAGTAAGAATTTTTTCCTTGATGCAAGTCTAAATTCTCTGGTTAGGGAAGCCACTAAAACCAGAGTAATATCACTTACACTTATGAGAGGAGACATGCATGTCCATCACATAGATCACTTGAATGGCAAGTGGCCCTGACTTTGACGTGAAAGGAAGGGTATATAAAGGTAATCTGTTTTTTATTATTTCATCACATACATTTTGTTTCCATTTGCTTTCTAACAGATGAGCGTTTTCCTCTACATACTGGCCGGGAAAGCAGCCTGCTTGGCACAGCGCCAAGGATTTGAGAAGCATGGAACAGCGTGAGTAACTGCATCTGGGGTAATGATGTGTCCTTTGTGTTATCACAGGAAGGGATTGAGGAAAAATACAGCTGTGGCAAAATAACCCAAACTATGTAGAATCACCTGCAGGGTGACTGTTTCAACCTGTAATTTTCCAACTGAAGTTATTTTATTCTGTCGTTCAAGAGTGGGCGGAGTAAGATATAATGGGAGAAAGCCTCACCCTGTGGGTGATTGTTCGATAGGTGGAGTGTGCCTATGATACTTGTCTGTCAAAATGGGTTGTTTTGAGCCGATAATAGATAATTCATTGTTTGTATTGAGTACATTGTGTCCATTACATCTCAGACGTTCCCCATTGTTTTTTTCTGAATACATCGCATATCTCTCATAGTTTGTGAAGAGTTGATCTTGAACTCTTCCCATGATTTGCTTACTGTAGATCTGATAGTCTTCATAGTTCGAGTGTGTATATCATTGCATTCATATTATTTACCCAGATGAGATAACATACCCTTTCCTTTGGCTCAAGTAGATTTGAGTGACCCTGCCATTCATTAGTATAGCGTAGATATGAGACCATTTCCATTGTATGGAGTAGATCTCAGAACCTTTACATTTCTAAAGCATAGTTTTCAGACCCACTCTTGTAATTGCTAATGCATAAGAGACTCAAGATCCTCCCCTTCCCTTGGTATTTTGTGTATTCAGTAGACCCAAGAACCTTAGCTTTGCATTATTTTGTTCACTGGATTATATATACATCCCCTAACATAGTGTTTTGTTTTTTAGCAGCCCAGACTGCGGATCATTGATAAACTATTTTTCCTTTCTTGCTTGTTACAGGTCTGGCCTGCAGACAGCTTTAGTGGTACTGGTGTTGGTCAGTGCCACTTGGCTCCTCGCACTGCTTTCTGTGAACAGCGACACCATTCTCTTTCATTACATCTTTGCAGGAGCTAACTGCATCCAGGTATGTTTGAAAGCTTAGTGTTGCAGAGCTGATAGTATACAAGTTCTACAGAATTTCTGCTCCACACGCTGATTGGATCTAAACATTTATCTGAATTTTCAAGGATCTCATTCTGTCCCCAACTAAAAGCGAAAAAATCTACAGAAGAGTCTGATAATAGTAAAACACCCAGATGTTGTGGTGTTGAGTTGTAAGAGAATTGTCTAAATATAGCAATTCAATGAAGATTTTTATTTATGTATTTATTGTATTTACATAGCACAGACCTAGCCACATAGACAATGTAGCTAACTAGAAAACAGTACAGTGATCGAAAGTTACAGGTTAAGAGGGTGTGGAGGAAGTAGGGACTGTTGAGGAGAAAGGTATGTCATATAGGTTCTGAATATGTGAATTGTCAGGTTCCTTCTGAAATGAAGAAGGTTGTTGAGTCTTTGGTCCTAATGGGGGCTTAGTATAAGAAGGCCTGGTTCAAGGATTTGGATTTGTTTGTACTTCTGGATTTCAAGAATCATCATACAAGATTGTTCCCAGTTACTTCTGTTCCCTCTTGCATTTGTTATTCAAGTAAGTGGGCAGACCTAGATGTATGGCGGTATGGGTGATGCAAGGCATTTTAAAGTGATGTCCAGCACCTCATGGGAACTAGTGGAGGTCTTCCAAGCTGGGGGTGATGTGATAAGAATGTTTGTGTGCATTTGACAAGGCGAGTGGCCATGTGTAGGTTGGTGATGAGAGGGGTGAGCTTAGCCGTGAGAAGCCAGCAAGAATGGTGGTGCTGCAGTCGAGGATTGAAGGTACTAGGACATGAACCGTGATCCTGAAATCTTGAGGAAGGATACAGGATCTGATTTTCTTTAGGAGCTGGAGTTGGAAGGATGCAGCTTTGATTAGACTGGAATGTGTGCTGACACGGATATATTATGGTCGATGGTGAACACTAAGGAATTAGCATAGGGCAGTATTTTGGTGTGAAGCAAGAGGAATTCAGTTTTAGAGGGGAAAAGTTTAAGAGAATACACTTACCCATTTTGTTAGGTTGTCCATGAATAATTTGAGGGTGAAGATGTCTGATGGGTTTGATATTTTGGGATATATTTGTGTGTCATTGGCGTAATAATGGATTGATCTTCCCACAGAGTTTCTATGTAGAGGTTAAAAAGAAGAGGTGATAGGATAGAGTCTAGGGGCCAGCAAGAAAAAGTGTAGGGGGTGATCTGATTTTGTCCATTGTCTCAAACTTTGATGTAGAAGTGATGAAGCATTGTGTCGTCTACCCCCATTTCTGGAAAAATCGTTGGCAGATGAGCAGGAAAATGAAAAGGTGCCCAACATGTTAAAGGAAATAAAATAGACTAGAAAGCCATATTTTAACAAGATAAGGTGTATTCCTCCAGGAAGCAATCACATATTTTTGTCAATATGTTTAGTAACCTGTTTCTTTATGTATCATTTTCCTCTGCCCTTATGCAGTTTTGGGGCTTTGTAAAAATGTGTTACTATTATTCAATTGGATTGGCACTCTGTAGGAAAGTGCCTCTTTTTATATTATTAACCCCCCACATTTTGAATGGGGTGCACTTTGTAGTGCACTGCTGTCCAGGCATCAAGGCATGTGCTCAGACCCCTCAAGCGTATGTGACATTGGCTAACCCCTGATTGGCATAGTATGTGGTACGTTCGAGGCATATGAGCTGCAGATTGTACACTTAGCAATAGATCGCCACCTGGTTTTTGGCTCGGATGATTGCAGGTTGTTGTCTTCTTGGAAGAAGTCTTTGTAGTCATGAGATAGGTGACTCCTCCCTTGGACAATACTGCGCATAGTCATCAACTCCATCCTCAGATTGTTTTTTTCCGGCACTGGGTTCGGATGAAAGTTTTCTGCTCCGGCTAGAAAATACTTTTTTCAGCAACTTCAAAGCGTGAAACTTTATATGAACAATTTTTGACATCGAATAGACTTTTCGACATCACCAGCTTCATTCCTGTGCGTCGACGCGGGCCGTTGGGCCTATCGGCGCCGTACGGCCTACGCCTCATGGAAAGAACTCCATTCAAGAGATGCCCGGTATGTCGAGTAAAATTCCCTCATAGCGACGATCACGAGGTCTGCAACCTCTGTCTATCGCCGGAACACGACGAGTCGACCTGCACAGCCAGTTCCTCCTTCCATCGAAGAAGACCATTCGGGATCGGAGGACCCGTCGACACGAGATGAGGAGATCAGCGCCAGCACCGGAGGCCATCTTTGAGGAGGAGATCGTCGGAGAGGACGTCTCCGGGGACGAGGATCCACTCGAAGATATTTCCAAGGACGAGGCTCCACTCGTCGCCGAGGAAGACTCGCCTGATCTCCAAATCATATCGGGGGCAGAGGACTCAGACGACTCGATTTCATCTCGACAAACCGTGAGTACCCCTGCCCCTGCACAACATACACTACCCAAGACAAAGGAAGCGGTCGGCACTCCGCCCATGGGGCCCAGTCGAGACCGAAATTTACCCTCAGACGCCCCGCCTTCGGGCTCGGCTACGGGAAAAAAAACTACTCCTTCTGGTGCTTCGGCACCGAAAAAGCCACATGTGCCAATTCCGCCTCCTCCATCGGCACCGAAACATCCTTCGACAGCGAAGGACTCTTCGACACCGAAGCCAAAACGCCCTTCGGTCCCCAAAGACAAAGACCCTTCGGCACCCGAACCATCGGCGCCGAAGCCAAAGACTGTACCGGATCCGAAAGTTTCGACTCCGAAACCTTCTGGTTCCATAAATAAAGATGGAAAGACAGATTCCGGCACCGCAGGCCCAACGAAAGCTGTCTCCACGCCAAAATCTCCAACATCGGTACCAAAGACTCCAAGGCCTGATACTGACACGCCTAAACCCTCTGACAAGCCTACCAAGCCAAAACCACCTTCGGCACCTAAGACTTTGCCACAGGACTCGATAACTCCTCCTAAAGCAAAGAACACTAAACAACCCCTATTGGCACCGAAAAAATCGACGCCGAAGAAGATTGTAGATGACGAAGAACTGTTTAGACCAGATCCTAAACAGAAAAAGGTCTATATCAATTCAAAAACTGGACATGTGGAAGCAATTCCTTACAAGAAAAGACCAGCAGACACACCACTTCCACCTGTGGTTCCTGCCAAAAAGAAGGATTGAGCTACTTCTCCAATGCAGCCTTACTCTCCTTCACCTTCTTCCTCTCCTATCCCTCCTTATATTGAACCTATAACTTCTCCTGTTCAATCTCCTACATCTTCACACCACACTGACGAGGAGTATGATCTAGGTGGGGGAATGACGTACCAGAGCCACATGCATACCCTTTAGATGAGGATGTCAATCCAGAATATCCTAAGGATGACGCCATATACAGTTTTCCACCACATAATGTGCCAGACATTCCTGATCCCCAGGACTACCCAACAAAACCTTCCCCTCCAGAAGATAGTATTGGGTTTAATCATTTATTAAATAGAGCTGCCCTTTACCATGGAGTCTCAATGCACTCTGATTGAGGAGGATTTTGAGCAGTCGCAAAGGGCTACACAAATACTACCCATGATCAAAGGGGTCATTAAACATGCTCCAGACATATTTAAAGACCCGGTACGATGTAGGGTGTTAAATCCCAGAATAGAAAAAAAGTATAGACCAGCACCATCTGATCCAGTCTATATTAAGGGACATCTACCACTAGACTCTTTGGTAGTGTCTAATGCACGTAAAAGAGCCAATTCCCAAACCTCTGGTGACACGCCCCCGCCTGACAAACAATCTAAAGTCATTGATGCATCAGGGAAACGGATTGCTGCGCAGGCCACAAACATATGGCGCATAGCAAACACACAAGCCTTACTCTCACGCTATGACAGGGCTCACTACGACCAACTAGAAAAACTAATGGAGCACCTCCAAGATCAATACAAGGATCAGGCAGCAGAGATCTTACAAGAAGGCAAATAATATCCAATGCCTCAATTAAATGTGCACTAGATGTAGCTGACACAGCATCCAGAGCAGTCAATACTAGTGTTATACTCAGACGTCATGCATGGTTACGCATTTCAGGTTTTAAACCAGAAGTACAGACTACCATCTTGAACCAGCCCTTCAATCAGAACCAGTTGTTCGGGTCGGAAGTAGACAACACACTAGAAAAGATGAAGAAAGACACGGACACAGCTAAGTCTATCGGTGCACTACAATCCACACAGACTAGAAGTTATTTTCGCTGCTCCTTTTATCGAGGAGGCTCCAAGCAGACCGGCGCAGATACAACATCATCTTTTAAAATGCACACACAGACCTCCTCTAACAAAGGCTACTTTAGAGGAGGATACAGAGGCAACAATAATAAAGGAAGAGGTAGAGGTAATAACAACCGCTCCTCTTCTACTCCCAAACAGTGACTTTCCTCTGCCTCCCCTACAGCATTCCACTCCTGTGGGGGGGGGGGGGGGGGCAGATTATCACAGTTCCTACTTGTCTGGAATTCCATCACAACAGACAGGTGGGTAAGACAGATTATCCAACATGGCTACTGCCTAGAACTCACAGCAGCCCCCCCAAACATACCACCCAGGCAGCGTCCAATGTCCACAGAACACATCACTCTGCTTCAACAGGAAGTTCTAGCACTTCTACAAAAGGATGCTATTCAAGTAGTTCCCTTAGAGGAAAGGGGAAAAGGTGTTTACTCCCTGTACTTCCTAATTCCCAAGAAGGACGGGACATTAAGACCAATTCTCGATCTCAGGCCCCTCAACCATTACATACAATCGGATCATTTTCATATGATCACTTTCACAGGAAGTATCTAAGGTTTGTCATACAAGGACAGCACTATCAGTTCAAAGTCTTTCCATTCGGGGTCACAACAGCACCACAAGTGTTTACAAAGTGCTTAGCAGTAGTAGCAGCACATCTCAGAAGACAACGGATACATGTCTTCCCTTACCTCGACGATTGGCTCATAAAAGCAAAATCGTTCAACCAGTGTGTACAACACACAAAACAAACAATTCAAACATTGCACGACTTAGGGTTTACAATAAACTACACCAAGTCGCACCTAGAGCCTTCGCACGTTCATCAATATCTAGGAGCTACCATAGACACATCTACAGCTCTAGCGTATCCCAATCAAGCCAGGATACAGAGTATTCAGACCTTAGTCTCCCTTTTTCAACATCAGCACTCTCTCCAAGACAGAGTGTTCATGAGATTAATAGGAATGTGAGCGTCTTGCATCTTCATAGTTCCTCACGCAAGATTGCAAATGCGCCCATTACAAGAATATCTCGCACAACAGTGGAATCATGCTCAAGGTCAGCTCATAGACCTGGTGTTGGTAGACAGCCGTACATATCGCTCTCTGCAATGGTGGAACACCAAAAACTTGACAAAGGGACGGCCGTTCCTAGATCCTGTTCCACAGATCGTGCTCACGACAGATGCATCCCTCACAGGATGGGGAGCCCATCTCTTGCATTATACCACACAAGGCCAATGGAACAACCAACAAAGACAGTTCCATATCAACCATCTAGAGCTGCTAGCAATTTTCCTAGCACTCAAAACTTTTCAGTTACAAGTACAAAACAAAGCTGTCCTAATCTGGACGGACAATATGACAGCCATGCATTATATACAAAAACAGGGGGGGGACACACTCTCTGCAACTGTCCCAGCTTGCACAGAACATTTGGAGATGGGCCATTCCTCAAAACATACACCTGACAGTAGAACACATTCCACAAATTCACAATCAGATAGCAGATCACAACAGATTCACGAACGGGAGATACACCCACAAGTTTTTCAACCATTCTTCCAAATGTGGGGGCATCCACAGATTGATCCGTTTGCCACCCACGAGAATCCAAAATGCCCAACCTTCGCCGCCAGGTTTCCACACCCACGCTCGGAGGGGAATGCAATATGGAGGAACTGGTCAGGCAGATTTGCGTACGCTTTTCCGCCTCTCCCACTCATTCCACTAGTAGTACGCAAGCTCAGACAACAGTCTCTCAAACTAATACTAGTGGCTCCCACATGGGCACGTCGGCCGTGGTTCACCACACTACTAGATCTCTCACTGGTTCCACATCAGAAATTACGGCTCACGCCATCCCTGTTAACACAGAACCATGGAGAAATAAGACACCCAGAACCAAGCCAACTGAATTTGGCGATCTGGCTCCTGAAGTCTTAGAGTTTGGTTACTTAAACCTACCACCAGACTGTATGAACATAATTAAAGAAGCTAGGAGACCACTACCAGAGCATGTTATGCGGCTAAGTGGAAAAGATTTGCAATATATTGTAACAACAATCACATTGCTCCACTGGATGGTTCCATCCAAAATATTATTTGCTACCTTCTACACCTATAAAGGTCCAATTTGGCTTATTCTTCCATACGCCTACATCTGGCAGCAATTGCAGCCTTTTTACAAAATAGGCAACTTATATCTCTCTTTAGAGTACCTGCAATAAAAGCATTTATGGAAGGATTAAAACGAATAATCCCACCTAAGTTACCGCCTGCTCCAGTATGGAACCTAAATGTGGTCCTTACAAGACTTATGGGACCCCCTTTCTAGCCCTTAAATAAGTGTGAATTGCAATTCCTAACATGGAAAACTGCTTTTCTTGTTGCCATCACCTCTCTCAGAAGAGTTAGTGAAATACAAGCATTCACAATAGAAGAACCATTTTTTCAGATACATCCTAACAAGGTGGTTCTTAGGCCCAATCCTAAATTCCTACCAAAAGTTATTACTCCTTTTCACCTTAAACAATCAGTAGAGCTACCAGTGTTTTTTCAAAAACCGGACTCTGTTGCAGAAAGGGCTTTACACACATTAGATGTTAGAAGCGCTCTGTTATACTACACAGACAGGACTAAATCCTTCAGAAAGACAAAACAACTATTTGTATCTTTCTCTCCCCCATGCAAGGGCAATCCCATCTCTAAAGTAGGAATTGCCAGATGGATTGTAAAGTGTATTCAAATATGCTATCAAAAAGCTAAACGTATATTAACGGTTCCTCGAGAGCGCACTCCACTCGCAAACTAGGAGTCTCTATGGCTTTCTTAGGAAATATACCACTAGAGGACAAATGCAAGGTAGCAACATGGTCTACAATACACACCTTCACTAAACACTATTGTGTTGATGTACAAGCCAAGCAGCAAGCAGCAGTAGGCCAAGCTGTCCTTAAAACACTATTTCAGTATGCTGCAACGGATACAAGCGACCACCGCTAGGGGAGAACTGCTGCACAATCGTTGCTAAGTGTACGATCTGCAGCTCATATGCCTCGAACGGAAAATGCTACTTACCGGTATGCATTTGTTCTTGGCATGTAGAGCTGTAGAGTCGTACACGCCCTCCCGCCTCCCCGGGACTTGCATCCGTTCCAGTACTCATCTTACTTAGATGCACACGCATGGACATCCTTTCTCTTTACTTCTACTAACTCCATCATTTCCCATCATGGCGAAAAACAATCTGAGGATGGAGTCGATGACCATGCGCAGTATTGTCCAAGGGAGGAGTCACCTATCTCGTGACTACAAAGAATTCTTCCAAGAAGACAACAACCTGCAATCATCCGAGCCCAACACCAGGTGGCGATCTATTGCTAAGTGTACTACTCTGCAGCTCTACATGCCAAGAACAGATGCATACTGGTAAGTAGCATTTTCCTTCTTGTACCCAAGGCTAGTAAGTTAAGTGCCACCTGAGGATTGCAGCACTTGCTTTGCCACCACTGTTATGACAAAGTGAAACATGGCTGTAGATCTGTAATAGGAGCCTACAGGTCTAGCTTCTAAACTGGCAACTCAACATGCCAAAATAACCCCTTTTCCCGAGTCAAAACCTTTCTTTTTATATCTATAAGTCTTCCCTTAGGAAGGCCTTATAATGACATAAGGCAGGGTACTATATATTAAAAAGAAGTGTGTGTTCCTCTCGTGTTAGACCTGCCTTGACAGCGAAAACAAAAAATTGCCTTTTTTACTGACTGGTGCCCTCATTGGCTAACTTTGAGTTACACTAGCTACTGCTTTAGGTGCTAACTTCCATTTAGGACTACTAAAACGTTACTCCTAGGTATCAAATTCAATGTTACATTAAACCCATCTCATTTCTGAGGTACCTTTTTAATAGGAAGGTGACTTTAGAAAGTCACCACTCTGTTGCCTGAACCTCTGGTAGCCTTTTCTGACTATCTACAGTAGTTGTCACCCAAGACAAAAGCTCCTCCCCTGCTAGGAAGTGTGAAGCTCTCCCAGTAACAGGAACAAAGAGAACTTACCGGTGGGAGGGGGGTTGTCCTCCTTAAGCAGGGTGACTACTGTTCGGTGGCCACAGATGGCCCAGCTTTAAAGAGCCTACTGCCTCGATGAGCAAATGCTGGTCACCCCTTAGTCGGTCCCCTCCTTTGTTTAGGCCGATATACTGGCATCTCCTTCAACCCGGATTCCAGGAGGAGTGGCTCGGTATGCTGGGTGCACCCTAGGGGCATGGGCAGAGCTCCCCACAGGAGAAGACCTGAGTCATCTTGGCTTCTGGAAGAGAATGGTAATCTGGGATTGTTTCTGGTGGCCCAAGCCATGTCAAGTTCTCTCTTCAGTCTTCTGCTTTTGCAGCTCTTCATGTTCTTCTACGTAGGTCATCAGGATCTCTTTCTCTGATGCCAAGGGATCCCATAAATCCTCAATCAATTTAGGGACACTAGGGGAGTGTAGGGTAGTGGCCAATGGGCTACTGATCCTTGGGGTCACAATGCACCCTAAATGAACCCTTCCTGTGGGAAGTGGGCATAACCGTGTCCCAGAATTCCTAAGTATGCCATTACAATGATGGCTACTTCTGAATATTTGTGTCCAACTCACAGTAGCCCACCTTAGGTGTGCCCGAATAGCTAAGTTCCCCGCCAAGGGGACCGTGGACAAAAGGGTTGGCTTCCTCTCTTGTGAGGGGGAGCCATATTCTCATTTCAAAGGCGGCAGCCCCTTGAGGCTTGCGGCACAAGGAAGGCTAATCAGCAGGTCATCCTGTGGGAGGGCGTATTACACCCAGTGTCTCGAGTGGTAGGCTGGCAGAAGTCAGTCAGCAAGCACACCAAAGGCTGGTAGGTTCTCGGGGCACCGCTAAGGTGCCCTCTGGGTAGATGTATTGGTAAAATCATCACTGGAATCACTAACGGTTTATCAATATGAGATGTTTGATACGAAGCATCCTTATTTTCAGTGAAGCCATCATGTAGCTGGGAAACTCGTTTGCACCAGTTTCCAGTACATGTTTTAAAATGGCTTTACTGTCCACTTGCACTGTCAGTAATAGGACTGACCAGCACAGGGGTATATCTGCTCATGCAGGTATGCTCTCACATGTAATATTCAGCACCCTGCCTCAGGGCTGTCAGGCCTGCTGTAGGGGTGACTTACAAATACCACATGTAGTGTTAGGGGGCATGGCACAATTTGTGCTGCTGCTCTTACGGACCCTCTTTCGTATCCCAGGCACCAGAGGTACCATTAACTAGGGACTTACAGGGGGTGCTAAAGGTTTTGCCAATTGGGGGGAACAATTGTACAGTTTTTAGTGAAAGTACACTGACAATGGAGACCTGGTTAGCAGGAACCCAGTACACTTCAGTCAAAGTTGCATCAAATACCAGGTGAAAAGTGGTTGGCTGTTTCCTACACAGATGTATGCCAGTGAATAACAACACTGAATTGTCGAGGGTTGCAGTTTTTTCCTGCCCTCCATATTGGACAAAATACTCCTATGCTAAGAGATTAATGTCAGATGGGGAACCGTGATGAAACTTTGGTTCTTTCAATAGACTTGGAGACTCAGAAAGATTGCGGTCAAATTCCAGTCAGGTGGCCCTAAACTGAGGACATACATAACCAATGTTTCCTATGGTGCCGTTTGTCCTTATTTTCCCTACGCTGCTCCTGCTTGATGAAGAAGATGCACCTCATTTTCTTTTTGACAGCTCAGTCTTCCTAATTGCTGTCATTCCAAGGACAGTAGCATTTGCACCACCTTGGCTTTATTGCCCATGATATGCCCATACGCCGCTCATGTAGAATAAATGGCTGCTGCTCTCTGTGAGGTACAATCTGTTCATCATCACTATAAAACATTAACAGCTGTGGTAGCAAACACTATAGAAAAACTGTTTTTGTATAAAAATTACATAATTTTTGTCCCCACTCAACTCGAGATATAATCAAAGAAAGAGTGTTCTTCTTCACTAATATAAGTTAAACCGTGAGCCAGAAAGGTAAAACAGTGGTCCAGGTCACAAGAATGCATGCAGCTCATTGGACTGGATCTCAGTTTCATGCTCTATGAACTAGAATTCTCCTCAGCCCTATAAACCGAACCCCATCTCGAGAAGAGCAGAAAATAGCAGAGAAACGTCACACTGAATAAAAGGCATATTTTTGTACCAGAGCAAAAGTGGAAACATTAGTGGAAAGGGCCAGGCTGTCTTGAGACCAGGCTGCGTTTAAATGTTAAATGTATCAAAGTGTTCTCGGGACAATCAGGACAGGCATCCCAGGGCATGCTGGAAGAATTAGGGTGATGGTTGTTCATATTCCTCTAGTCTGTGAGGATCTGCATATATTTTGAGGGAGACGGGAATACACCATTTCTTGTGGTTTCAGCTGCTCTTTCCCTTGTATGTCGCCAGAGTACCAGTCAGCAATAGTTGCTCATGTTGAAACAAAATGTCCCTGCCTATTGATGCAATAAAACATTCAGTTGGCTTGGCCTTACTTATGTGTGACAACCATCCTGAAAGACGAGGTTTCAGACTCTTAACCAATGACAAGTCTTTATAATCCAAACAAATACTTTAAAAAGCACAAGTTGCTGTTTTAGAAGGCAGGTTTCTGCACAGCATGTGGAGCAAAATCAGGAACAAGCTACAAATATGTGGTTACAGCTAAGTAACTTTTTCCATCAGTCGTGGTAACTGTGCATTTTAATACACAAATGGTAAATTATTTTGTAAAGAGGTGTGTAAACAAATTACGTAAGCATTGTACATTAAACTATTTGGTAATACTTGTGAATTCACTTCAATAAATAAGGAAGTGATTTGTTTTATGTAAGTATGTATGTTTTATTTGTATAGTACAAACCCAACCAAAAGTAAACATAGCACTGTTCAGTATCAGAGGTAAATCTAGAGACAAGTGGTTGGAGAGGTAGGTGAGTTCTGGGAGAAAATGTGGAGTGTTACTGCATCAGGATGGTTATAGAGATGCGTCTTTGGGTCTTTCCTAGATTGGAGCAGCTTCTTTTTCAGACATGCCTCTACATTTTTAATCTACGTTTAAACCAGGGACATAATATATGTTCTAAAATGTATTGCAGATGTGCTGTATGAAGCACAAACTTTAGGATTTGGCAGCTGTTTGTAGGAGTTTATGCTCGGTTTGGTGTTGACGTTTTTTTCTTGTATGATTTTGTGCAGGGTGTCTATATGTAGGTTTAAGTGTTATAAAACCAACTTTATAAAGCCAATGTAATGTGCAGCACCCAATAGCTGAGAACACAAACTATCCCTTTTGCAGTACGATTACAAAATACAGGCCAGTTGCATGAAATACCTGCATTTCTCGTGGCCTGTTCCAAATAGTTATTGCCTCTTAGTCAGTCCCCGGAGCATGTGCTCAGGGTATAACCCATGTAGCATTGTCTGTTTTTCTCTGCTAAACTCTCAAATTCATTATTTGACTGTTTGGCACTCGCATCGAATAGCTGTCTGGTTAATAGTTACATGCTTCTTTTTACCTTTCGCCCCACACAGGGTCCATTCATTTTCTTCTTCACCATTGTCTTCAGTAAAGAGGTGAGGAAGGCTCTGAAGTATGCCTTCAGTAAGAAGCAGGAGCCCAATGTCACTACCAAATCAACTCTGACGTCTGTAAGTAACATATAATAAGTGTACTCCAGTTCCACCCCAGTCTCTCTGCACATATCTTCCTCCCTACTTCCTGAAGGCTCACATTCACATGGCTAGAGCTCAAGACCTTCGTGTTGCTGGTCTGAATGTCTTGTACCTGCGTATGTGTGGATGTCTTGTACCTGCGTGCATGTGGTCAAACACTACATAAGCTCTAAACTAAATAATACTTGGAGTTTATTGTTCGGATAAATGCAATAAGAAATTTACTCATCTTGATAGCATGTCTCTAGGCCCTGTAGTGGGTCTTTGCCAGGCCTGATTCTGAATATGCAAAATGACTGTATAAACTTGGCCAGCAGACTTGTTTGGCTCAGATTATAAAATACACCAACACCATCTCTGATCTCTTATCTTGAATTCCGCCGGCCTTTCGATTAACCAACCCACCATAGGCAGGGCCAGGTGCACACACATGCTCAGCGCCAGGATACCCTTCGGGTGATATTAAGCTTTACAAATGTAACATAACACCAGACTATCATTTCTATTTGGAAGGTGAAGTGGGAATACTTTTCATGATTTCTATTTTGATGTCCTGGATGTTTTTTCATGCCGTGCTAGAGCTTTTATAAAGGCACATGTTTTCCTTCAAGTGTAACCTGGCACTGCCTTTAATTAGAGTTTATGCTTGGTAAATATTCAATAAAGAAAGGCGATGTTCAAGAGTCGGATTTTCGCTTGAGCTTTGATTGCTGATGGAACCTCCATGATGATTTTTGGTGTTGTTGTTTGAGTCATTATGAGGACGTTTGGTTTTGCTGTACTTTTAAATCTGTGGGCTCAGTTGGAGTTGTACTTTGAAAGAATGAGGCTTCACCACTGACTTTGCTGTTTGCTGTGACTTGTCTGCAACAACTCTAGCACCAATGGCTACTTCTGACAAACTTCAGTTGCTCTTTCGAATTAATCAAGCTAATTTTGATTTCTTGTCTTTTATCCCTCAATGACTTACAGTCCTACAACTGCAACAGCACATACGTGGACGGACGTCTCTATCACATGCCCTTTGGGGAGTCCACAGGATCGCTGCATAGTACTATCCACTCCGGCAAGAGCCAGCACAGTTACCTACCATTCGTGCTCAGGTAAGAACCGCATCATGGCTCAGGTTGTACAAAGCAGAGTCGTTTGCAGCTTCGTATATTACTGCTATGGTCACCACACTCTCCTGTGAAGTTCATTTAACCACATACTTTTAAACCCAACATGAATGGAGTGCACGTACAGTCATGGGCATTGGAAGTAGGGGCTCTGGGGGTGCTGTAGCTCCCTCGAAATAACCATGCTGGAGTTCAGAGGGCGAATGAGCAATAAAAATGCAATTACATTTTGTTTTCATCTTATCACATCTGTTTTAGAAATCAGAGGTTAAATGTCAGGCTTTGTCTTCTGTCAAATTGCTGCTTATTCTTTTAACATGAAGACTGTTGCTTACTTTTCTTTCTCTGACATCAAAGCGAGAGCATATTGTAAAGTGAACTATGTGACAAGCTACAGTGTGTGTGAAAGGAAAGGCTGTAAATTTTTTTGTAATACACAACAACAAAAATCTCTGGGCCCAGAGATAGTCAGAGAGCCCTAAGAAGCTGTGAAAACAGATAATGGCCCCATGAAAAAGACGCTGACAATTGCGCGTCGATTAACACGAAGTATCGGCGGGTTCCACGAATCCACCGCCAAATGTTGGCAAAACCGGCGGCCCAATGTTGTAAGGAATACCTAAAACAGGCTGAATAACCAGGAAATGATTAGTGAGCACTCAACTAAAGAACATACAGGATAAGAAAAACAACCCCAGAAAAAGAAAATAAAAGGTGCGAGCACACACAATAAGAGGACTGCCTGTGTAAGAGACACCAAAGGCAGGTAGCAGAATAGAAGGACACCCTTCCGTCATAGAAAAGAAAGCGAATCTGTGGATCGACTGTTGCTGGAAAACAGACAAGTTAAGAACAGAGCCCTGATGAGAACCCGAAAATTGACGTGAGAGGGTTCGAAACGTGTCAGGCACATTGAGAAGCAATTGACTTGGAAGTCCTTTAGACTAATTAATTCATGTGTGGTCTTATAGAGCGATTTGTTGCTTAGAGTATTTTTTACTTTTTCCTTTGCATTAAGTTGTTATGGATAGTAAATGAACTTGGTGTCAAGATAGGGCACCCCACAATAATTGATGCCTGTTGATGAAATTGTCTCTATGTGATGAATTCCATCTCTATATATTGTTTAATGTTGTAGAATATATATGTTGTTTTGTACAAATTGTAAATATGTATGTATAGTGTTTTTTCTTAGTTGAAACAATACAGAAACATTTAAAAATAATGAAATAAAATAGGTATGAACAAAGTATACCTTACAAACTCCAATTGATATTGGTTTGTAGTTCTTAAATGTGAGACATGAAAGAAATGTGCAGCTGGTAATTCTTTGTATAAGTATTTAATGATGGTCCATCCAACTGCACGTCCCAGGACCTAACTCCTTATATTGAAAAAGCTCTAACCAGTGAGCCACACTTCTCCACTCCAATCTTATGCTAAGGTTGGCATATTAAACAGGTGCCTTATGTGGTAGATGATTCATGTGCTTACGGGGAAAAAAACAACTAATGTGTGTATTTACAATCAAAGTTGATGATGTTTGTGAGGTTTACAGTACTGTGAATGAGTTTGATACTTTGATAATTTGATCTTATAATACTAACAAACATCATATCTGTTTTCCCAGAGAGGAATCCGGTCTTCATAATGGTCAGATAGACCCCAACACCCTCTTTCTGGAGACCAAAGGCCAGCATGGTGGTAAGAACACTTTCTTTCCCCCTCTTCCTCAATACTGATCTTCTTAGAGCAACACCTCCCACTTGAAAAATGCAAAGGACAGCTGCAGGAACCAACTGGGCTATATGCCTTTTTGTGACAGGTGGATCCCTGTGTTTATTCAAGGGACAGAACTCACAATACTGGTAATTATGAAAAGTAACCAAGAGATGGATGTAGACTGTTCATTATAGACCTCAGTGTCTCCTCACATGGAGACTTTTGTCTGTAATTCATGTGAGATGTCTGAGATGGCCCAGGGGAACCACTTTCTCACCTATGCAAAAAAAAAAAAACCAAAGCTTAGCACAAAAATCCAGTTTTTCTTAATGTATGTGTCTTATTCATAAATGTAGATATGAAGCACTCTCTTTCAGGGTAAGAGATCTTTAGGAAAGACCTTTAGCATAAAACGCATATTAGTTGTTGAGAAATGTTAATGATGCTTGACACTGTGAGAAGCTTCAGCTGGTTCCAAATCTGTAAGACTTGAGATCCAACCTGACGGTTGTTTACGGGCAAGACAATGTGGTTGGGAATTAAGTGGATTTCTGGTTTTATTTTCCATACAGGGATTGATTTTCATGTGTTTAAAAGTGAGAATTATGCCGTCTGTTGTTTAGGGGCTGCTTTCTAGGAGTATACAGGGACAGGTCTGTGTTCATCTTTTGGAGTACTGCATCATGGTCCTGAAGTATTATAATTCACAGAGGGTTGTGCAGCTGGATCACGTACTGGTGCAAGTTAACCTTAAACTTCCACCAAACAAAGTACAAATGCACATCCACTTTTTGCTTTACTCTTTAATAACTTGGGGCCTGATTTAGAGCTTGGCAGATGGGAAACGCCATCATAAAGGTGACGGATATCCAGTCTGCCTTATTACAAGATCATTAGGATATAATGCACTTGTAATAAGGTGGAGGGGATAGCCATCACGTTTGTGACAGAGAAACCCGTTCAGCAACCTCGTAATTAGTGACAAATCCATATAAATGTTGCCTGTTCATGCTGTTCTTACACCAGGTTTTCTGCAATAATTTTGACTTTTGTTGGTCTGCAGGGCCCGACTCTGATTCTGATAGCGATCTCTCAATGGAGGATGATCAGAGTGGCTCCTACGCATCGACACACTCCTCTGACAGTGATGAAGATGAAGAGTTTGCAGGAGAGCCATGTTGGGAAAATCTGCTATGCTCCAACAACGAGAAGCAACCATTAAACAGTACACCAAAAGGTGACAAGTGATGTGTGAATCAGAAAACCAAAACATATCTTAAGTACCTCAAAGACCTAATTTCTTACGTAATCTCTCTTCTTTCCTTTCGCCAGTGGATAACCTTACAGGACAGCCTAAACCCTACTGGCCAGGCGAGTTTGTGACCACAGCGAGTGAGAGTGAAGGGCAGACTGGCTCTGAGAAACTGAAAGTGGAAACCGTAACCAAGGAAGAGTTGCCACCAGAGAAGGTTGCCCTTTTGGAAGAGAAGCCCAAAGAGAATGGGGATATCAACCACAAAGACTGTACGCTGGTGACACAGGCCAGTGTCCTGAATCATCCCCAGAAAGGTAAGTGCACGTCGATAGAATGCAAGTCCTGATGTGTGATTCTGTGTGTGGGCAATCCATCCAGAGGTCTTACTGCATTTTGGCATCTGAATTTGGAACACTGAGGGGACCAGCGTATCTACTTTTGAACAATGTACAGTGAACTATGTGCCGCAGTCCATGTAACTTAAAAACAATCTAGGTATCAGCCTGTAAGGATTACATAAATTGAGAAATAGGTCTCTTGTTAGATGTGAGGGTGTTGATCTCTTTGACCGGATAAATATCTCTGCTATGATCTAAACTTGTAAGTTCTATGTGGCCTTAATTTCAAGGACTTGAAATATTAGTATAACTTGAGTAACATTGTGTAAAAATGACATTGGCCTTTGCTTTATAACTACTTTTGCATGTTGATGCATATCTTGCTGTCCTGAACCAATAGTATCTCTGTAAGGTGGCTTTCTCTGCTAAATCTTAGCCTGCAATATCTATGCATCCTTTTGGGTTGATTTACAATTCTAGCTAGAATCCCAGAGAGGATAGGAAGGCATAATGAAATCCTGGCATTGAGAAAAATACCTGTATGAAGACTTCAGGTTGACTCTACTGTTTGATTAGACTTGCATGTGGAAGAACAGGCCTGCTGTAGCTAAAAGAAGTGCTGCAGTGGCAGTCCGTAGATTAAGGGCTAAGATGGCTGGTATGAAGTGGTGCTGCTTGGCATTTTTAGAAGTGAGCAGTGTGCCCAGCCCTTGCCTTTAAAAGTACACTTTACGGCCCAAGGTAGACAACCAAACCACATCAACACATCACAATCAATCAGATATGTATAAAAGATCTTGAACCCACATTTAAGTGATATGATGAGGCAGGATAAGATACCCAACAAGATGGGCTTAGGGGCTTTTCTATAGCAGTTGTAAACCTCTGCCCCCTACCATTTCATTTTTTCCGTCAGGTGGCACCAACAAATGCTTTAACCATTGGTCTCAGGTTTATCTTGTGGGAGTATTGCCCAACAACACTTAGTGTGTTAAAATTAGTGTCTGAAATCTAATTCGAGAGGTCACTGGAAGGCAGTGCATTTTTTTGGTAAGTGGAAGAGATGTGGGCAGGCTCACATAGATTGCTGACTGCTCATTATGCTGAGGTTTATAAAATCCTGCAACTTGATAATATTGTACAAGCCTCAACCTGCAAGGCACTGCCATAATACCTCTTTGAGCCAATAATAGATCTTGTGTTGGTTGACCTGTGGATGGTAATTTTATGAATGAATGAATGACATAGTTACCCTATCCTTTGAGAGGCGTTCAATTTTGGAGGTGGATTTGGATCAGGGTCTGACCAGATTAACTGGAACTACACACTGTAGTAAAGTACCCCTTTTTGAAATGGTCACCCCCACTTTTTGCCTAGTATCCAATGCAAATGTGACAGAAAGTGCACTAGGCTTCTGCTAACCAGGTCCCTAGTGCCAGATCTCATTCACTAAACTGTACAACTGTTTCCCCAATTGGCAAAACCTCTAGCACTCCCTGTAAGTCCATTGTAAATGATACCCCTGGTGCTAGGGCATGGGGTAATAAAGAGGGTTCCTAAGGGCTGCAGCATGCATTGTGCCACTCTAAGGGACCCATCACCAAACCCATGCAGACTGCGCTTCTTGGTGCAGACAGCCCTGTGTGCCATGACTGCAGATACAGCATGCAGTATAGGTAAGTCATTCCTATATCAGACCTTAGATCCCTAAGGCAGGGTGCACTATACTACATGTAATTGTAACTGCATTTATATAGCACTTATATGCCTCTGTGCAGACCAGCTCAATTACTGCCAGTACAAGTGAACAGGGAAGCCATTTATGTGCTGGACACTGGTCAAAAATGATTTCCCCAGCTACTTGATGGCTTCACTGAAATGAAAGATGTTTGGTGTCAGAAATCTTGTATTTGAAAAACCTACACAGATTCCAGTGAGGGATTTATTAGCAGAAGCACCCAGAGGTGCCCCCTAAAAACCTACCAACTACTAGTGTGCTGGCTGACTTGTTCTGACCAGCCTGCCACCACAGATTTGTTTCTGACCCCCAGGGGTGAGAGCCACGCCCTTGGTAGGTCACGAACACTGCTTGCTCTGGCAGGAGGTGTTTACACCTGCTCCAACAGGATAACCTGTAATTTAGCGTTCGAGGCATATGGGCTGCAGATGGTACATTTATGAATAGATCGCCATCTGGTGTTGGGCTCGGATGATTGCACTTGTTTTTCTTCTGGAGATGTCTTTTGTCGTCACGAGACTGATGACTCCTCCTTTGGGTGCTAGTGCGCATGGGCATCGGCTCCATCCTTAGATTGTTTTTTTCCGCCATCGGGTTCGGATGAGGATCGAAGCGCTCCGGATCGACTTCGGGAAAAAAGTGATATTTCGGCGCGTATTCCCTTTCCAATTCAACGGTATTATTATCGAACGCGAGTTCATTTCCATTTCGACGTCAACAACAAAATTTACAACTTCTACGTCGACGAGACCGGGAGGCCTATCTCGACGTAGTCCAGCCCTGAGTCCATGGAAAGGACTCCATTCAAGAGATGTCCAACGTGTGGTGCTAAGTTCCCACACAAGGACCTACACGAGGTGTGCAATCTCTGCCTATCACCTGAACACGAATCCAGGGACTGTGAAGCCTGCGCAGCATTCTCCTCCAAGTCGACGATTAGAAACCGTCGAACTCGACACGAGGTGTCGAGAATGCAGTCGGAGGCAATCCCGGAGCTGTTCGAGGCCCAGCACCCCGAATAAGAAGAAGATGAGGACGAGTCGGGGTCGGAAGTGGACGAGTCTGATGTAGAAGAAATCGACGCTCATCAAACCGTGAGTGACGACGTCCCCTTACCAAAAAACCGACCCCGTTTGATGTCGACCCCGCCTTCGAGCCCGGTCAGACTACCGAAAAAAGTTTCCGACGCCCCGCCTTCGGGCCTGGCAACGAAACCGAAACATTCGGCCTCCCACCATGTCGTATCCGAGAAGCGGAACATGACAGCAATGTATTATATTCAAAAACAGGGGGGGGGACACTCTCTCCAACTATCCAGACTAGCGCAGGACATTTGGAGATGGGCCATTCCTCAAAAGATCTATCTGTTAGCCGAACACCTACCAGGAGTTCAAAATCAGATAGCAGACATCTTAAGCAGAGAGTCAGAACAAATACACGAATGGGAACTGCACGACCAAATACTGCAGCCATTCTTCCAAAGATGGGGACAACCAGAGAGAGATCTCTTTGCCACTCATCAGAACGCAAAATGCCAAACCTTCGCATCCAGGTACCCACACCACCTGTCGCAGGGCAGTGCGTTATGGATAAATTGGTCCAACAAATTTGCATACGCTTTTCCCCCTCTCCCACTAATTCCATTAGTGGTTCGAAAACTGCAACAACATTCAATGACAATGATACTAGTAGCACCCACGTGGGCACGACAGCCGTGGTTCACCACGCCCCTGCAACTCTCACAGGTGCCACATCAAAAGTTAAGAATATTACCCATGCACCTTACACAGAACCATGGAGAAATAATGCACCCAGATCCCAAACAATTGAACCTAGCAATCTGGCTCCTGAGGTCATAGAATTTGGATACCTAAATTTACCTCCAAACTGTATGGAAATCATTAAGCAAGCAAGCCGTCCTACCACCAGTGCATGCTATGCAGCAAAGTGGAAAAGGTTTGCTGTATACTGTAACAGTAACAACATCAACCCCCTGGACGCATCCACTAAAGAGATTATTTGCTATTTACTACACTTACAGCAATGGAACCTTGCTTACACCTCTACTAGAGTACATCTTGCAGCTATAGCAGCGTACCTGCAAAACAGGCAACATCTCTTCCTGTTTAAAGTGCCAGCAATAAAAGCTTTCATGGAAGGCCTCAAAAGAGTCATTCCACCAAGACTACCGCCTTCCCCGGTCTGGAATCTCAACATAGTACTTACCAGACTAATGGGACCACCTTTCGAACCTATGCATAGGTGTGAAATACAATTCCTTACATGGAAGGTAGCCTTTCTTATAGCCATTACTTCACTCAGAAGAGTAAGTGAATTACAGGCATACACAATACAAGAACCATTCCTACAGTTACACCACAAAAAAGTGGTTCTTAGAACAAACCCAAAATTCTTGCCTAAAGTAATTTTAGCATTCCACATCAATCAACCAGTGGAACTACCAGTCTTCTTTCCAAAACCACAGACGGTAGCAGAAAGGGCCCTACATACATTAGATGTCAAAAGGGCAATATTGTACTACATAGAAAGAACACAAACTTTCAGAAAAACCAAACAATTATTTGTAGCGTTTTCTCCAACACATAAGGGAAATCCTATCTCTAAAGCAGGCATTGCCAGGTGGATTGTAAAATGTATACAAATATGTTACATAAAAGCAAAAAGGACATTAACTGTTCCTCCTAGAGCTCACTCTACATGTAAACTAGGGGCATCTATGGCATTCTTAGGAAACATTCCTCTAGATGACATCTGCAAAGCAGCAACCTGGGTTACACCGCATACCTTCACAAAACACTACTGTGTTGATGTGCAGGCAACACAACAGGCTAGAGTGGGCCAACCTGTACTAAAAACTTTATTTCAAACTGTTGCAACAGACCCTGGTGACCACCGCTAGGGAGGTAACTCCTGTATAGTCTATTCATAAATGTACCATCTGCAGCCCATATGCCTCGAACGGAATATGCTACTTACCAGTATGCATCTGTTCTTGGCATAGAGGGCTGCAGAGTGGTACATGCCCTCCCAGCCTCCCCGGAAACCTGTGTCTGTTCCAACACTATCTTATTTAGATACACTTACATGGGCATTTCTCTCTGTATTCTATCATACTACTCCATCTAACTCTAATTTGGCAAAACAATCTAAGGATGGAGCCGATGCCCATGCGCACTAGCACCCAAAGGAGGAGTCATCAGTCTCGTGACGACAAAAGACTTCTCCAAGAGAAAAACAAGTGCAATCATCCGAGCCCAACACCAGATGGCGATCTATTCATAAATGTACCACTCTGCAGCCCTCTATGCCAAGAACAGATGCATACTGGTAAGTAGCATATTTCTTTCTTTGGCAGGGAACTCCAAAGAGCCCACCGCCTTTGGATACAAATCTGGCTTCCCTCAGAAGTGAAGGGATGCCGACGTCTCCCTGACCAGGGCACATTTGGCACCTTGGCAGGCAAGAAAATTAGTAGTCAGAGAGGCGTGTCCACCTGCAGGCTAGTGCCACTCCTAAGGTGGGGTACCTGATGTGGATGCGAAAATGTAAAGCTTGCCATCTTGGTGATGGCAGAATTAGGAACTCTGGGACAGAGTCATGCCCACACCCCACAGGAAGTGATCATATAGGGGCGTAGTGACACTAGGGGTAAGTAGCCCATTGGCTACTACCCTTCACTCCCATAATGTAGTATTTAGGGGAGCCTCTGGCACCAGGAAATCAGATCCTTGCGACCTGAAAGAAAAAGGACCCTGAAGAGCCCCAAAAGCAATCACAGAGGAGCAGCAACTGACTTGTCGCCATCCCCTGCCGGCCTGCCTGCTGTCCTCGACAATTGAACCAAAAAAGATAACTCGTCATGCAGCTGCTGTGTCTCCAATAGCCTGGGAGGACTGCCAGCACTTCACCCAAGATCCAGGAACTCACATGGCGTAGCGGAGCTGCTCCCCTGTATCCTGTAGGCACCCCAAGAGAACTGTGAGGACTCCGGACCGCCAAAACCTGACACCGGAAAGCACCACTGCACACATGCCCACTAGCCCGAGTTGAAGTTGGACAACAATGCCACCTTGGTCACCCGACCCTCGAGAGAGGAAGCCCACCTTTGATTTGTCCAGAGTGAACTCACCGAAGCCGCTTGCAGTTTCTTTGTGCAGGCCCCTATACCAAGATTGTCTCCAGTGACAAAAACCTGATGCCTCAAAACACCTCTGCACCCAGCCACCCCAGCCCGAGGAGAAGAGGACCACAAGTGTCCCCAAGTCGCTGAGCATCATGAGACCTGAGCCTCCTTGTTGGTTCAACCTGACTGGTCTCCCAGTCTGCAGCCTATTTTCGACCGGACCAAACCCCATTGACTGACACGAGGCACCAGACGCTGAGAAGCATCTCTGGATCCTGCTGCCCAAGGTGACCTGTTCGTGCTGCCTTAGACCTTGCCCCCTACTTACCTACTTACCTTAATTCCAGGAGATTGGTCCCATTAGTCGCTCTGAAGTAGGTGTATGCAGTGTATGTCTTTCCTCCATAGGATAAGCTTCAAACATTGCACTGTCCATTTTTTAAAACTGTAAAATTCATAACTTGAAACATGCTTGCCTTATTTTGATGATCATGGTGCCTAAAGTTATATGAACTATGATACGTGTTATTTTTGTAAATTGGTGAGGATCTCCTTATCGAGTTGTGTGTATCATTTATTGACTGTGTGAATGGAACAAATGTCTAACGCTCCGCTGTGATATGCCTAAGGCTGCTTGACCACACTACCCCCAAGAGAGCACCTTGGGATTGCTAGAGCATTGCCCCTGTCCACTTATAAGGGATACCTGGACTCTGCACAGTACACCTCTTTTTGGTATACTATATATAGAGCCAGCTTCCTACACACACGTGGGCCGTAGTTTTCCACCCTCCTCTCATTCTGGGGAGCTGCTCAGTTTTTGGAGATTAGCTCTTTGGCAGTGGGACATGGATGTTCAATGAAGGCAGAGGAAGAAACAAGGGAAGAAATGACAAACTGCGCTGCAAGGATGTATCTAACAAGGGTGATTGAGCTGTATGTTGATAAAAATCTGATTATTGGCTTCGCAGGGGAGCCTGTAGTTCTGAACAAAAATTGCACGATACAGAAATTATCATACCAGACATCATTGAATTGAGAATAATGGAATGTTCTAATGCTTTGTTTGCAGACCACATTGTCCACCTTTCTGTTTCAATGTCTGTGATTGACCATTTTGCAACCCTCTCTCTTTACAGGAATTCTGAAGAAGAAGAAGACCCTGCCCACTATCTCCGAGAAAAACAGTATCAACCGGATACACAATGAGCTGTCCAACCAGAATCCTGGGTTGGTGTCGTCCCGGGCTTCCTCTGGCAGCGATGGCAGTCGCAATGCAGGCCTTCCAAGGCCCAAACAGAGCCTGCAGGAGCAGCTCAATGGCATGACGCCCATTGCCATGAGCATTAAAGCGGGCACTATGGATGAGGACTCTTCAGGCTCAGAGTAAGTATCTCATTACAGTAACTTGCTACTGACTGGATCTCTCCTTTACCTCAAAACCCTCTACTGTTCTCCTTTCTTGATAGCAATAACACTTTATCTGTACTCTTAGCCGCTGTTCTTAAGGGGCTGAGGGGAAGCATGAAAAATGTCACCCTGTTAGTTCAGATTAAGAGCACCAAAAGAACCAGGACTTCACTAGTTGGGAGATTGCTTTGGAATTCAACTTTGGTTTTAGAAAAGAAAATTACAGGCTTTTAAGAAGATGATAAAGGTTGAGGTTTTAAAAATTGTGTTTTCACCAGCTCTAAACACCTAACTGCATTTGGATGCAGGAGTCATCACATGCAGTTCACTACTGTCTATACCATTGTTGTCCTTGTTCACAGGTTCCCTGTATATGAATAAAGCAGCATTGGTACAGGTGTGGAGATATATTTACACACACACAAGCATATGCTGTGGTTAAATACCTGCGTGGCCAATGCAGTTGGAAATCCAGCATGACATAAACTATGCATGCAGATGCACAGAGTGAAATATGCTACTTATTACCATTGGAGGATAGGAAGGACACTGTGCCACGTGCACATATTCAAAACATTTTAAAAGAGATAGGTACCTGTTGCCTGTCTAGACCATAGTTATTTATCCTGTGGCTGGACTGCTCCAAATAACAATCAACTACGTGGTTACAGCTACTTTTCAACTTGTGGAAAATCAAACAATCAACACAAACTCCAGCAATTTGTAAATGGCTCCAAATCTTTACTGTGCTACATTTTCAGAACTAAATGTCCATGTTCCCTCAAAAATCATCAATGTGTTGATTTAAGTCTGCAATCCTGCATAGGAATTGTTGTTCAGAGCTTATCAGCAGGGCCTCGATATTGCCTAATTCTAAAACATACCTTTGTATTCCCCAGCATAATTAAAAAAAATAATCATTTAAAATTTGCGCTGGTGGCAAGCAGCATAATAACATAGCCATACTTGAGCGTGTCAACCTATGTATAGTTATTCATATAGGGCAAACTTATTTAGGGAGCAACAGAGCGCTGTTGGGAGGCAATCATGCTAGAAACAGGAGTTGAAAAAGTGAGGGATATGAGCTAAACAAGATACAATTTCGGGGACATTAAATGCGTGAAAAGAGGAGTTTGTGAGGGAAATAAGGATTTGAAAGAAGGAAGGTAATGTATTATTTTATTGGTCACTTGTGAACAGCATATGCACCAACGTTTCTTGGATCTATGATGACCTAGCCCATAGATACAGCAGTTGTAGAAACTAACTTTAGGGTAAAATCGGTTTTTTTAATACGTTCTGAAGCATGTGAATGATAATTTAGATTCAATAGTTAAAGATGATGAGTTCCACTTCCTGACGGAGGCCAATGAAAAAGTGTGATCTCCATAATTGACTGTTTCTGTTCTCGGGAAAGTAAGAGGAGGTTGATCATTAGACCTTCGGTTATGGTAAACCTTGTGTGAGTTCAATGCAGCAGCAATAAACTATTAGAAATACTGATGGAGAGATGGGTGGCCAATGACCATAGCCTTGAAAACAATTCTTTAACAAACTGGAAGTCAGTGTAATTGTTTAGGAAAGTTAAAATGTGATGGGATCTAGGATCTAAGCACCTTACAAATACAGCATGCCACAGTCTTTTGAATTAGTTGTGGTACATTAGATTTGCACTTCTATTGGGTGCAAATAAAAGAGTGTAGTTTCCAAAATCGAGTCCGGATTGTATGAATGCAGTCATGATGTGGATGTGCAATCTGTTGTTAATAAATGGGAGGATATTCCGAATTGTTTTGAGCAGGAAAAAAAGGGCTTGAAACGTTAGTGACAAGAGGGCAAAAAGAAAGATTGGTATCAAGATGCAGGCCTAGATTCTGCACTAGAGAGGAGAGGGAGCACACAAACCCATTACTGTGGGGCGGACACAGATTGACATTAAATGCACAGTTGCAGACAGTTATTAATTTGGTTTTGATTGCTTCAATGTAACATAGTCTTGCAACATCCAGCAACCTACAGGATATGAGCTATGGGATAGAGCGATGAGTAGCAAGTGGGTGACATCTACGTACATATAAAATCTCACCCTGATTTGTGTTAAAAGTTGGGTTAGAAGATAGATAGATATATTAAATAAAAGGGGAGATAGTATAGAACCTCGTGGGACAGCATAATTGAGAGCTTCTGGGTTAGAACTTCTAATTGATAGGGACACAATTTGAAGACGATTTACTAAACAAGATGTTAACCATTCCAGAGCCACGCCTGAGATTCTAATTGAGGTGACTTTGGTGATTAAGATGGCATGGTCGATGCGCTTTTGAGAGAACCATTTTATGGTCAGTGTTTAAGAGCATATGTGAGTGAGATTGGGATAGTAAGAAGAGTGTGTGGAACAGAAAAGAGGATCTTGGAGCGAAAGATATGTGAAGAAGGGAAGACTAGAAGCTATGTGAAAGGATGATGTGCCAAATGAATGTATAACATAAGATAGTTATTTTACTGTCAAGAAGAGTAGTGTTTTTTTGTAGAGAGCTTAATGCATTTGAGAAGGTTAGAGGGTTTAGAGTATGGACATAAATGGTGTGGAAATATAAAGTATGAGAATGGACAGTATATATAGAGAAAGGCCAGTGGAGGGATGAGATAAGAAAGTGCGAGTATCATGCTTTTAAGAAGAGAACAAAGGAAGAATGATAAAATAAAATGTTTGAGAGAGTAACTATGAGAAGAGAGGACAGTTTGAGAGACACGAGAGCAAAGGCAATTTTGGGAGAAAACAATATGAGGCGGATGCCTATGCTGCCACCAGCTGCTTGGATCATAATACCAGTACAAGGAACAAGTGTGGCACCGTTGCTAGAGTGGGTGACACAGAAAATGTACCATCAACTAGGATAGCAAAAATCCCTGTGCTGACTCTAGATATGCAGAGGGAGATTGTAGTAATAGGTGGAAGTAAGAGAGAAGGTAGGCAAGAGAGAGAGGAAGTACGAGTGGGGGAAAAGAGAAGTGTGTCACAGAAAGGATCTATAATAGATTAAGGTGAAATAGAAGAGGGCAGGTGTGAATGAAGATGTGAGAACATGCCTCTTTTTGCATGGTTAGCCCCCACTTTTGCCTGGTTTTGATGTGGTTTCAATTGTAGTGCACAGGGTCCCTGCCAACCAGGTCCCCTGTGCCAGTGCTTCTTCCCTACCTTACTGACCGAGCCACGAATCTCGTCTGGCATTTGAATTCTATGCCAGCCATCGATTCATTTAAAAGAGACTGTTTCAAGCAGCTTTAAAATGTTTCTACACGACTAATATTTTTGCAATGACACAAGGTCATTATTTTCCGGACCTACAGATGCCCCAGAGGCTGGTCCTTGAAAAAATAGATTTTTTTTATAACTGCTTGGTACATTGAGTTTACTGTTACCACTGTTCAAATTGAGGTCTACTACAACGTTTGAGTGACCTACATGTTGCCTAGTGATTTTGTATAGCCAATTGGACATACAGTTACTCCATCAGACCAACGGAGGGGTATGACCACGATGGAGAGGGAATAGGCTCTGCTGTCGCCAAACCGTGGTGCATATACCTCTAATACGGGTGGCCTGGCTATTATGTTGGTGGGAAGGGAACTAATTCGCCAGTGCGATTGAGTTCCTTCTTCTCCAACATATAAATAGGATCTTACTTTCTGAAATTTTTTCTTGTAGGCAATCAGGCTTAAATAGCCCCATGGGCCCTTCCAATGCACTGCCCTTACTACAGATGGGCTAAGATTAACACTTCATGGGGAAAAAACAGCATACAAAAATTACATTATTTACCAAAACAATGAGACTCAATGCGAGCAGTAGCAGCTGAATGTGTCTTAAGAGATCCTGTAAAAGGAAAAAATAATATTCTGGTACTCCTCTTCCTGAGCCAATCTACAGCCTTGTAGATTGGTGGTGTTATTTAGGTGTAGCAACCTGCATCACTACTGTGATGTGTTCTACCTTGAATAGGTACATCCCCTGAGGGCTGCAAAAGGGGCATCGTGACCCACACTAGGCTTCTCTTCTCATGGATCAAGAACCCTCTCCACACTCAACAATGGTAATACATAGCATATTAAACTAGGTGCCTAAGCCGTCATGAACAGAGAAAAAGAAAAGGATGCTATTAGGGCAAATTAAGCAAACTTTGAGCCTTCTGCTTTCTGTTTTTAAAGTGTTGACACCCAGAGAATATTGGGATTTCTAAAGACGCTTTCTGTCTATGTTAAAAGAACTTGCAGGAAGAAACAGTTATAGCCTGGTTTGTGAGTGTTTCAGGAGAAAAGTAGCGTGGGGGGGGGGGGGTGCAACAGATTGGAAATTTACTAAGAAATATTATGCAGTACTAAGGGACAGAGACTCAAGGGCCCCACATTTTGGTTCAGCTCTCCCTCACTGAACAAACCAATGGTTTTGACTTTGCTAACCTACTTCTCTCTCAATCTCTCCTTGTTTATTTTCTGTCTCCATCCACCACTCAGATTTCTTTTTTTTAATTTCCGCCATTGACATGTGAGCTCAATTTTGTGTTACACCCATATTGCCTTGGTCTGTGCCAGACATGCATACCTCCCAAGTCCTTGCAGTTTGTGCATGACTTCTCTCAACTATCCCCTCCCCCACCCACGCTGCATGTCCACTGCCACGCATGCTTCATTTTTTCCCCTTGTGTTTCTTGTTTTTGTTAACCCTTTGCATAGGAGCGACGAAACATCCATCTGAGCACTGATCTTGTTCATCCAGATACTGTATGGACTTGCAAGGACATGGTCTGCAGTAGCCTTCCAAACACTGGAGAAGACTGCACCGATACCTGCACTGCAGTTGGGGATTGTGAATCCCTGCTTTGTACAGAGGTGGGATTTGTTCTGAACCTCATATCAAGCTTCCAAATAACTTGAGTGCCAAAGGCTACCGTCCTGATGCTCTTTAGTCCACTATGGGGCCAGGAGAAGAGACTGGCACTGCTGCTATGGATGCTCTCTCGAGATCCCTAACCTGGAAGGGCTGTGAATCTACACATCGCACTTACACCACAGACTTGAAAAGTGCTTGGGGATAACTTCAGGAGTAAGCCGAAACTTTGTCTAAACTGCTGTAGTGTTTTCCTGGGAAAGAAGTGAATGGGAAAACATTTAAAAAACGATTGTGTTTTACCTTTTTGATGCGAGAAGGGGTGACAACACTGCTTTCTCCTTTCGGCTATTTGGAACATTTAATGGTGTTTTCTTCATTCCCCACAAGTCTAATGGACAACATCTAAAATTGTTTCTGATATCTGGTTGTTGGTTTGGATGGAATTTTCTGCAATAGCGGAATACTTCTGTCGCTAAATAAGAGTTCCCAACTCTGATAGGGCAAGCTCTTTACAGCATCGTATTCAGCCCAGCCTGCTTGCAATGCTGAACAAAAGAAAAACAAAATAAAGCCCCGTAACTCTGATTGCACTGGTACCTTCAGGTCTATGCTGTTAAAATCCATGCTATGATATAGACATAAGACTTTGAAAGAGAATGTAACAGACCTCGTTTTCAAAAGGATCAAAAAATATCTTGGGGTGATCCAGGTTGCCGACTATGACTGGTGGCTAACAAAATGGCCTCATTTTCTGGGTGCTCGCAGTCATATTTGGAACCAGGCATCAGGAAATTAGTGGCTGGATCAACGACAACACTGGACTTCAGTATCACGTGGGGTTCCTGGTCTGTTTTGCCAGGTCCTGCTAAAGTAATGGATTTTTGAGGCAACATCATTTAAGTGCTCCTTGATGGCATCAAGAAACGGTGGACTGTAAGAACCACTGAGGCTGCGGAGGCGATTGTTCCATCGTGACAGTGTTGTAGAAACTCCGGCCCCTTATTCTGTTTTTCAAAGCTACACAAGTGGAACCTTCAGTATTTTGATCCTGCCTAACTTCAGGAATTGGCTTCTGTTTCTAAAAAAAATAATATTTTTACAACATTCACGACGTTTTGTTGTTCAAGGGAATTGGGAGAGGGAGGAAGGATGACAAGCCACTGTTGACCTGCAATTTTTCAATTCCATTTTGCCAGAAGGCACTTTTATTTAAAGAAATGACAAAAAAACAAAAAAAAAGACGCTGACAGATCTTTTTTAGGCGTGTTCATATTGTATAGTTGGAAGCAATGTCAATTTTGGTTTTGTGAACTTTTTAAAAAAAATAAAAATTGACCCATGAACATATTTTGAATACTGCAGTGCACGGAATTATGTTCAGATCTGAAAAGTGCTTCACATCATGCTTTATTTTTAAAGTAGCTCGTAGACCACACTAGTGTCACAGTACTTTATAAGAAATGATAGTTAAGCATTTCATCAACATCAGAAGAATGGAAGGTGAGTTTATGACTTGCGGGTTAAGCAGATTCCTGCAGTAGGAGCGTCATCCCACATCTTTATCCTACAGGTTTGTTGAGACCAGAGCTTCCACATCAGCTTTCTGAGAGTGTAAACATTCCTTGATGTTTTTCAAGACTGTAGACATGTTCTTCCTTCTCACATTGCATTTAAGAAATATTTCGTAATGGTATAAAGAAATACAAAATAAATAGAAAAATATTTCACAGTCTTTGCAAACCCTTTGTGGACACGAGAGCAGATTTATCTACCACAAGTTGTGCTACTTAGTGCCCACTGGAGAAGGACCTGTTGTACGTGCAACTCTTCACCATCTTTAAGGTTGGAAAGTTTCAGATGTCACTAAAGATCTCTATAACCACTGTTGGGAATAGCCATTGCAATGCTGTATCAAGCCCCTTTTATAATAGTTCTGACCTTTTTTCAAATGCATGAAGAAAATAAGACAACACAAAGGGGGAGATTTACAAAAAAACGTCACGCAACGCAGCACAACCCCCCGCGAGGCTGGGCTGTGTTGCGCGACTGGGAGGAAGCAGGAGAGTGCCATATCTTCAAAGATATGGCTATCCCCTTCCCTTACGCTTGCGCTGATTACAGCTGCGGCTCTCCATGCACTCACCTTAGCGCCGCAGCGCTAGGGTGTGTGCATGAGTCTAGCATAGGTTTTGTACAGGAACACTATTCTTCCTGTACAATATACTATGCTAGGCAAAAGGGAAAGCTTTTCCCACTTTGTATGCGTGCTGCACAGTACAGCACGCATGCAATCGGAAAAGGAAGGAGAAATTAAAGCATTTCTCCTTCCTTTCGCCTAGTTGAAAAGGGCGCAGTTTTCTCATGCTAAACCCAATCTACTGTTTTTAGTAAATTTGGTTTAGCGTGAGAAACCTGGTTGGTTGCATGGGAACCCTTGGTACGCCCCCAGGGTGCAAAGTAACGTGAAGCAGCGCAACGCGCTGCTTCGCATTACTTTGACATTATTTCCAGCTTTAAACAAGTTTAGCGCTGTAAAGTAAATTATAAAAAAAAGGTTTTGCGTCATTTTGCATCACTTTTGTGACGCCAACACGGCGAAAAAGCTTAGTAATTCTCCCCCTAAATGTTTGTAACAACTATACATACAATATTTGTTCTACTAGCAGGAGCACACTCTAAAACCGCTTTCTAAATTTCATAATTTATTTTCAGCGTTTCATATTTGCATTACTATATATTACATAATGCAAAATTAAAATCAGATTTCAGATTTCAACAGAAAAGGTTCAGAAAATCACAATATTGTTCAAGCTTCTCTCGTTTACCTGCAATGGGGCTGAAGTTCACTAGGATAGGCCGGGGCAGGATGTTGCTGTAAATCTACTCATGAACTAACAAGCTAATTTAATAGATGGGGGTTGATTTTTAATCCCCTGCTCACATGGAGTGGGGAAAATCGACTAAATAAACGGAGGAAAGTAGACAGGCTACCAAATTTCTAATGTCACACTATGATTTCGATTAGAATTGTGCAATAGAAACATAAAAATCATCAATTCTTGTCTGCATGGCAAGCCCCTTTGTGTGACTCCGCATCTTCATAATGTTCTCCTATTAAGAGGCTTTTACAGAAAGATGATTAAAATCAACAGTTTAAACATGAATCAGTACTTTTTTTCATCAAAAAGTTTGAGAAGTAGGAAAGTCAAGTCAAGTCAAGAGATTTATATAGCGCGCTACATACCCAGAGGGTCTCAAGGCGCTTGAAGAAGGGTGGGGAATTACTTCTCGAATATCCACGTTTTAAGTTGCTTTCTGAATGCTAGGGGGTTTTGAGTAAGGCGAAGGTGAGTGGGAAGTGAGTTCCAGGTTTTAGCTGCCAGGTAGGAGAAGGATCTCCCTCCCATGGTGGTTTTGTTGATGCGAGGTACAGTGGCAAGGGCTTGGTTTGAGGATCGTAGCTGGCGGGAGGGAGTGTAGAAGGACAGTCGTGTGTTGAGGCATTCGGGTCCAATTTCGTAAAGTGCTTTGTGTGCGTGGGTTAGGAGACGGAAAGTAATCCTCTTATTGACGGGGAGCCAGTGGAGGTTTTTCAGGTGACCAGAGATGTGTTCTTTACGCGGGATGTCTAATATGAGCCTGGCTGAAGCGTTCTGGATGCGTTGGAGTTTTTTCTGGAGTTTTGCGGTGGTACCGGCGTATAGGGTGTTTCCGTAGTCCAGGCGGCTCGTGACCAGTGCGTGGGTGACTGTTTTTCTAGTTTCGGTGGGGATCCAACGAAATGTTTTTTTGAGCATGCGAAGAATGTTGAAGCAAGATGAAGAAACGGCGTTGTCTGTTCATCGAGAGTGAGGAATCTAGGATGACTCCCAGGTTCCGTGCGTGGTCCGTCGGGATGGGTGCTTTTCCAAGGGCCTCTGGCCACCAAGAGTCATCCCAGGCGGAGGGGGAGGTGCCTAGGATGAGGACTTCTGTTTTGTCTGAGTTCAGTTTCAGACGGCTGTGCTTCATCCATTCGGCTACTTCTTTCATTCCTTCATGCAGGTTGGTTTTGGCAGTGTTAGGGTCTCTGGTGAGAGATAGGATCAGTTGAGTGTCATCGGCGTAGGAGATGATGTTGAGGTTGTGTTGGCGTGCGATGGTCGCGAGGGGGCTCATGTATACGTTGAAGAGGGTGGGGCTGAGTGAAGATCCTTGTGGTACGCCGCAGATGACTTCAGTGGCCTCTGACTTGAATGGTGGAAGGCGGACTCTCTGGGTTCTTCCGGTGAGGAACGAGGTGATCCATTCCAGTGCTTTTCCTTGGATTCCGACGTTTCTGAGGCGCTGTAGAAGGGTGCTATGACAGACTGTGTCGAAGGCTGCGGAGAGGTCGAGGAGGATGAGGGCGACTGTGTCTCCATTGTCCAGTAGAGTTTGAATGTCGTCTGTTGCTGCGATGAGGGCGGTTTCAGTGCTGTGTTTGGCTCGGAAGCCGGACTGTGAGGAGTCGAGGGATTTGTTGGTTTCGAGGAAGGCGGCGAGCTGGTTGTTGACCGCTTTCTCGATGACTTTGGCCGGGAATGGAAGGAGCGAGATAGGGCGGTAGTTTTTGAGTTCGGTGGGGTCAGCTGTGGGTTTCTTCAGAAGGGCGCTGAGTTCTGCGTGTTTCCAACTATCCGGGAAGGTTGCGGAGTTGAGGGAGCAATTGATGACGTCTCGGAGGTGTGGTGCTATAATGGAGTCTGCTTTGTTAAAGATGTGGTGAGGGCATGGGTCTGTGGGGGATCCTGAGTGGATAGAGTTCATCAGACGGATGGTGTCTTCAGTGGAGATTGGGTTCCAGTCATTGAGGATGTTCAAGGGGGGTGGGGGTCCTGCAGAGGGTTGGGTGGGTTGGTCTTCGGGTCGGTTGTTGTAGCTGTTGTGGATGTCTGCAATTTTGTTGTGGAAGAATGAGGCTAGGGAGTCGCAGAGGGCTTGAGAGGGGGTGATGTCGTTGGAGTTGGCTGAGGGGTTGGTAAATTCCTTGACGATGTTGAATGATTCCTTGCTGTTGTGGGTGTTGCTATCTAGTCGGTCCTTGAAAGCGGCTTTCTTGGCATTCCGGATCAGTTGGTGGTGTATGCGGGTGGCGTTTTTGAAGGCGTCCTTGGTGCTGGTGTTTGGGTCTTTTTTCCAGGCCTTCTCAAGGGAGCGACAGAGTTTCTTGGATTTCTTAAGATCATCGTTGAACCAGGAGGCCTTCTTGCTGCCTAGTTTGATTTGTCGTTTTTTCAGTGGTGCTAGGATGTCGGCACTGTTGGATAACCATTGGGTGAAGTTAGTGGCTGCTTGGTCGGGGTTTGAGGAGTGGGCGGGGGGGTATTGAAGAAGGAGATCTGGTCGATGGTGACTTTGTTCCAGTTTCTTCGCAGAGTGGGTTGGGGATGGTTGTTGGATGTGGACTTGTTGTAGGTAAAGTGAACGCAGCTGTGGTCAGTCCAGAGGAGAGCTGTGGTGTGGCTGAAGGAGACATGTTTGCTGGAGGTGAAGATAGGGTCGAGTGTGTGACCTGCGATGTGGGTGGGGGTAGTGACAAGTTGTTTAAGTCCGAGGTTGGCGAGGTTGTCCAAGAGGGAGGTGGTGTTGCGGTCATTGTTCTTTTCAAGGTGAAAGTTGAGGTCTCCCAAAAGGATGTAATCCTCGGAGGGGAGCGCGTGTGGAGTGATATAAGGGGGAGAAATATAAAAAAATATATTTTAAGGGATCATAATACACAGATGTGTTTTTCTACCTGCCCATAACAAAGTATGTATGAGCAACAAAAAAAAAATCACAGTGTGGGTTAGAAATTTCGTTATTTTAGCCTTTTTCAACAGCTATTCTGCTTCTGGAATCACATCAGAAAAATAAAGTTAATTTTACACTAGCCTTGAACCGACATTCTGACTGATAAAAAAAAAAAGTATTTTGTTCTATGACCAGTTCGGTGGCAATGCTGTATATGTACTCTTTTTTCCTAATGTCACTAAAGAAATTTCTGGTTACCAGTCCAATTTACATTCCCAGGTGTTGCAATTAGGAATGTATGTGCTGGAACTTACAAAACGCATATGTGGCTAGGAAGAAGTGGTGCTACTATACGATAATGGTTTAAAAACAGTTCGAAGATTGTGTACATGTCTGTGGTCTGGAGGGAGAACATTTTGCTCCCAATGCCTAAGCTGGTGAATTTTTCTAACAGATAGGGTGAAGGGTTGCTCACTACTGACTTGTAGACAACAAACATCTTATAAACTGACAGGAATGCTTCTCAACTGTTTCAATTTCTTTTTTTTAATATCTCCCTTCAAGCCAGATCCCAGGCCACTACTTTTTGGAATGCCTCATGGCTCATCACCTTCAAATGTCAACGCGGAGCCTCCAATTCTGTATGGAACACCAACAAGACTAATTATCAACTAGCTGGGCCAGAATGAATATTATTATTACTATTATTATTTAGGAGTTTTATATGACGCTGGCCAGACCCGAGGGTATTGGAGCGCTTTACAACAGTCTCATTGCAAAGACCACAAATAACAAAACACAATGAAAGTATCAAACATGAACAATGAGTTTCAGCAGGTTAAATAACCAAGGGGCTGTGATGACATGAGGTGCCTTCGCTGAGTGACAGTCCTGGGTTGTGCTCCCTCCAGGGAGTAGCCATTAGCACCGTTGCGGCTCAAGTCTCTTCGCTAGGGAAACGTTCTAGGAAAAGGTTTTTGAGCTGTCCTTTGAATTTTGCGAGGGTGGGGATAGTTCTGATGTGGGGGGGGTGGCGTTCCAGATTTTGGGCGCGTTGCCCGCGAAGGACCGGACCACGGTTTTTTGTTTGTATGCTTTTAGCGGTATGAGTAGAAGAGTGTTCGAGCTCCGTAGGTTTCTGGTCTGACCGGCTTTTTTGAGTTTGAAGGCCAGATATTCAGGTTTGCCTGTGTGAAGGGCTTTATGGGTAAGGCAAGCCATTTTAGTTCTCTGAGTGCAGGTGAGATATGGTCGAATTTCTTCACTCCTGTGACCATTCTAGCTGCTGCATTTAGCATTGTTTTGAGGGGAGCAAGGTGTGCCTTTGACGTGCCTGAGAGGGCTGCGATCCCGTAGTCTAAACTAGATAAAACCAGTGATTGGGTCGCTAGTTTAAGATCCTTGGGTGGGATGAAAGATTTTATTTTGTTTAGTAGCTTTAGGTTGAGAAAGGCGCTCCTGGCGGAGTTCTTAATGTGTTTGGTCATGTTCAGTTTCAGGTCTGGAGTAAAGCCAAGTGATTTTACAGAGTCCGCCAAGGTCATGTTTCCATTGAGTGCATCAATTACATTTAGCCATTCCACAATTTGGGGATTCTCATCTTTGTTTGAGATGAGGAGTATTTCAGTCTTGTCTTGATTAAGTTTTAGGTGGTTACATGACAGCCAATGTTGGATTTCTCTAAGCGTATCATTAAGTCTCTGAATGTCATCACTGGAAGTGGTTTCCAGGTAGATGTGTGTGTCGTCCGCATACAAGTGGAAGGGGATATTGGCTTCTCTGAGTAGGGTTGTGAGTGGTTCCATGTAAATGTTGAAAAGTTGCGGGTAGAGTACAGAACCTTGGGGAACTCCTCTGCTAACGGACGCAACATTTTAGATTTTTTTTTTCTTTGGGTGCAATTGTGGAGGAAGGAGGAGAACCATTGAAGGACCACCTCTTCTAGACCTGCGCTTTTCTTGAAGTGCCTTAATGAGGAGTTTGTGGTCGACCATATCGAAGGCTGCCGATAGGTCTAGGAGAATGAGCAGGCAGCATTTGTCCGCATCCAGTGATTTGTTGATGTCGTCAATGATGTTGAGGATAGCGCTTTCCGTGCTGCAGCCCTTCCTAAAACCAGATTGTTGAGTGTTGAGGAGGTTGATGCTCTCCTGGAGTGGAGTTAGTTATGGGCAGGGTATTCAGATGATGTGCTGCATGAGCGAGGAGATGTGGTTTAATTGCTGCCCAGCTCGGATAAAATAGGTCATAGTGATGTGTAGTGCACACTTTGAGTCAAAGTGCTAGCTGGAGGAGAAGAGTATGTTTGACCCCACCTGAGTGTAAATTTTTTTTTTTAAAGCAACCCAAGTGTGGAGATTCAGGCTTTAGTGATGGCTGCTCAATTCCACTTCATTAAGTAGTGAAACTCATTTTATCTTCTCTTACATCAGAGAACATTAAAAAAACAACACTATCAGCCATCATTGCTTCACAATATGCCTTCAGCAATGAAATTAAACTAGCCCTGCCTAAAGCCTTGATAAAAATCTTCAATCTATACAAAATACGGTTGTGTGTAAGAATGATGCTAGTCAGACAAACGTTTTGCCATACCATTACGATTCTATGAATTCTCTACTGGCTGGCCATCGAGGCTATGATCTTTTTTTAGGGCACTGTGCTTAGTCCATTCTTGTATCCATAGGCATGTCCCCTCCTTCTTTAAAGTTGGATAAAGTAATACTCCTATGCAACATCCCTGTATCTGACCTTGATTTGCATTTGGTGCCATCTTTCAGTCTGTGCTTGTGTGGTGGTTATTGCAGGTAGAATTTCAACTCACTTCCTTTAACCAGCTCAGCATCCTCAACTGATTTATACGCAGAGATCAACATCCCACTCCTCATGAAATGCCTATCTGCATAGCCTTTTTTTGTTGAAACAGCTTTCATTTGACTTGACAGTGCCATGAAATCTCCTGGGGTCAACAACTTACTTAAACAAAATCCAGATAAAATAAAACAGAAATAGCACGGAAAGTGTTAAAGCTCATGCACACCTCCAGGGGCATCCAATGCATCGTAATGCTGGTCTATTACAATGAAGGTTATTTAGTTCAGGTTCATGTTCACCTTCAGGGACTGCCCCAGTCTTGGAGTACCACTTTCCTATTTCTGCTCGCCAGATTTCATTAGGGTGCTTGCTTACCTGGCCCTATTGATACCAGTTTGGACTGGCTTACTTGCTATCTATTTCCACTCAGTCTGATGGGCCATTGTTACGAGATGTGGTCACAACATATTGGAAACTGTGGAAGGGTAGGGTTTAAACCTGACAGGGTAATCCTTCTCCATACAAAGGACCTGCCGTGGCTATCTCCAATACCACCCAGCTACACTAGCTACAAATAGTGCAATACGGAAGTAGTACAGGAAGGTTGGATTGCTGAGATGGCATACAGCTAATATCACCCCAGTTAAATCCTTAATTCCTTTTATGACCGCCTCATCTACATTTTTGACACTATAGGCCCGTGCAGAATAGTTAACCACGCTCACCTAGGTTGCCACCGATACTCCACTGCTTTAAGACAGGAAAAGAAAATAAGGGCACTTTGAAATAGCTTGGTGTAGGTCTTCCACTGTAAAAGATAAAGAAGCCTATTATAAACAACTGTATCAATATAGGTAAAGAGCGAGAAAAGCTAAACGTGAATATTAATCTCTGAAAATCATCAATGCTCCTAACATGCCAAAAAAAATATTTAAAATAGTTAGCAACCTGAAATATTTCAACCCCTCCAAGTAATTCCTTATTGAATCTGGTGGATAATCTTTCAAACGTTTTCATAAAAAACTCAGACCAGAACTAACCAAGGACCAGAAACCGTCTTCTTATTCTTCCATTACCCTTTCCTCTCCCACTACTTCTTATAGTCAAACGTTGGGGGAAAGTGGTCAACCTTCAGCTTCAAGGCTTTGCTGTAAAGGAAAACATTCTAAACTTAAATAAACTAGGTAGGAACACTGAGATAGTGGTGATATCATCAATAGATGGCTTGCAAAATGTGTAGGTAAAGGTCTCATCCGCTTCCAGCATAGTTGACCATCCCAACCCTATGAGTGAAACCCTAGCTATTGACGTCTCACTGGGTCACTTTTTTTATCAGATCTCAAATCATTGTCTTACAACACTACTCCTCTGATCACCCAATTTATTTTAAACTCTCTGCTAACACACTCAACTCAGCAGCTGAACTTGGTGCTAAGCATTATGTTAGACTGGAAGACAGATAACTTGCTTAAATTGAAAACCATTAAAGACAGAAATTCTACTGGTCTTAAAAAAAATCTTTAAATGGAATGACTCTTTGTGGCCTACAGTCTTGGGTAACTGCCCCATCCATGCCAGCTCAGCAGGAAGTCATTTAGGGATCATTTTTCATTTCCGTCGTCTTAGTATAGACAAACAATTAGCATCTAACTTTTGCTTGTTTCATTTGAGAACTCTCAGGAGAATATCACCTTTTTTTTATCATTCTCTAACAAAGTGGCAGACACTAATGCTTGCTTCACCCCAAACTTGATTATGGCAATGCTGTTTACTTTAGCTTACTAAAGAAATCAATTGAACACCTCCAACACATTAAAAATGCCATTATCAGGCTACTATTTAACCTAAAAAAGCATGACCAAGTGTTTGCTTACCTACAACAACGGCAGTGGCTTCCCATTGTCGATCAAGTTCAATTCAAAACAGCTTGTAGCTTACATAAAATGTACTATGGCCCCTGTTAGAATCGGGGGTCTCTGGTTGGCACAGGTAGGTACTTGTAACAAGCAGGGACCCTCTCCTCTAGTCAGGGCAAGAGAATTACCCTCTTAAAATAACCCCTGCTCACCCTCTAGGCGGCGTGGCGCCAGCAGTTAAGGCTAGTTCAGAGGCATTTGCGACCACATATAGTAACCCAGTGACAACACTACAAATGGACACCACACAAGGTTTTATATCAAAAGTAAGTGTAATTTATATAGAATTATCACAAGATCAATAAACGACAAAAAGAATCCACAGTACTATTAAATTTCAAGAGTTCTGGTTAAAAAGGTGTAAATTAAAGTTCTGCGCGAGTCGGTAGCCTTGTCCGGCTACGGCGTGCTGAAAGAACGCAGAGTCTAACAAATCCAGCGGACAGCGGCGGTCCGGGCCCACTCAAATGTCGGCAGACTCAAACACAGTACCTTTTCCTTGAGGCGGCCGGCACGGATGTTATGTTATGTTATGTTATTGGGGTTGCTTATATAGCGCACGGCTACTCCAGGGAGTGTCCCGGCGCTTTCTGACCCCACACTTGAGAAAGAAGAAGGAAGAAACAGAACATAACAAGTTACTGCTTGTACAGCCAAGTTTTCAAGGCCTTTCTAAAGGCAAGCAGATTAGAGGTACGGCGCAGATCAACAGGCAGGGAGTTCCATAATTTGGGGGCAAGATGTGTAAAGGAACGTCCACCTATCCTAGCCCTCCTAATAGGAGGAACCGTTGCCAGGCCAAGATATTCAGAACGGAGAGATCTGGTGGGTTTATAAAAAAGAAGCCGTTTCTGAATGTACGAGGCCCCAACCAAATGGAGTGCCTTGTGGGCTAAAGTGAGAGCCTTGAAAGTAATCTGCTTCTTCACTGGGAGCCAATGAAGGGAAGAAAGCAGCTCTGAAGCCCGAGCTTGTCGAGGTAGGCCAAAAATAGCCCTTGCCGCGGAGTTTTGAACTACCTGAAGTTGATGCAGGAGGTAGTCCGGTAAACCCAGGTAGAGGACATTAGAGTAGTCAATCCTGGAACATATCAAGGCCGGTTCCGTTGTTCGTCGTGGTGTAGAAAAAGAAAGCGTTGCAGGTCATGGTGTCCCTTCCGTCGCGGTGCAGGCTACGGCTCGCTGACGGCATCGGTGAGCTCAGAGCTTGCGTTGTTCGGGGCGGACGTTGCTCGTTGCGGTTCTTCCAGCTCCACGGTGCGGCGTTCGAGCCGCAATTCGGGAGTTGGCGTCCGTCAGTCCGGCCTGCGGTGCGAGTCGGGCGGTGCGCCGCAAAGTGTGCGAGGCGGTGTCCAACTCCGGTGCGGTCACAGGCGAAGTCAGCAGCAGTGACCGCGTCGGTCAGACCAGTTTGATCCGGTGTAGCGAGGCTTTGCACGTTGCGGTGTCCTTCCAGTCACGGTGCAGGCTACAGCTCACTGACCGCGTCGAGACAGAGTCGGTGAGCGCAGGGCTTGCGTTGTTCGAGGCGGATGTTGCTCAGTGCGGTCCAACAGGACACCGGGCCGGTCGTGAGAGTCGGTCACAGTTCCCGCCTCTGTAGCCACTGGAATAGTAGCAATTCACAAAGGCTGGTGAAGTCCACTGGTCCATAGACTTCAGTCAGGCGGCAAGCTCACTTCCAAACCCTTGGAGATATTTTTAGCACAAGTTGAAAAGCAAAGGTAAAATCCACAAAGTCCTTTCTCCTCTCTAGGCAGCCAGGCAACCACTGCAGGCCAATCGCCCAAGCAGCACTTCAGCTTGGGAATACACTCTCCTCAGTTTCTTCAGGTTCCTTCTCCTCAGAAGAGGTTTCTTCTTGTTTGTTCCAGGAGTGATCTAATTTCTTGGGATCAGGGTCCCAATATTTACACCCCAAAATCATTTGTTCTCTGAGGGGAGAGGGGCCTGTGCCCAGTCAAAACCAGTTCTGAAGCACTGTGTTTACCAGACTTCTCCTTTCCTTTGACAGCGCAGGGCAGGCACATCAGACGCCTCACAGGAGGTGGAGCCAGCATTGTGGAAGGCAAGTACAGTCCTGGAGCACTTTCTTGACAGTCTTCCTTCTCTTCTTTCAGTGTGCAGGGCAGAGACATTAGACGCACCACAGGGGATGGAGCCAGCACTGTGGGGGGCGGGCACAGTCCTATTCAGGTCCCAGGTGCACTTCTTCCCTCCCATCTAGATGCAGATCTCCCTTTTCACCACCGGGCTGCCCCAGCCTGTCTCTTGGAATTCCCCAGCCCGGTCACACACAAACCCAGACAAGGAATACACAACCTCGCAAAGGCAGGCTCAAATGGTTAGGCAAGCAAATGCCTACTTTCCAAAAGTGGTATTTGCAAACACAGAATTTTAAAATAAACTTTCCTAAAAGATGCATTTTATTATTCTGAGTCCAGGCATACTAAACTCGAATTTCTACCATGTTCTCTGAGCCTGTTAGGATTATAAAGTGTAACAATTCTAACAGCACATTCTGGCCTATGGAGAAAAGGTAGCCTTGCAATAGTGAAAAACGAAAATGGCTGTAATTCACTATTAGGACATGCCACACACATCAGGGCTTGTCCTACCTTATACGTACAATGCACCCTGCCCTTGGGCCTACCATAGGGGTGACTAATATAAAGGGAAGGTTTAGGGACTGGCAAGTGGGTGCACTTGCCCAGTCAGCATGACAGTACCAGACTACACACAGGCTCTGCAATGGCAGACCTTAAACACATTTTAATAAGGCTGCTTCTGTGGGTGGCACACCCAGTGCTGCAGGCCCACCAGCAGCATTTGGATTTACACGCCCTGGGCACATTCCGTGCACTAGACTAGGGTCTGACAAGTAAACCAAACATCCAATCATGGAACCACTAATAAATACATACATTCATTTACAGTAGGGAGAGCATATGCACTTTAGCACTGATCAGCAGTGGTAAAGTGCCCAGAGTCATAAAATAGCCAACAGGTCAGAAAAAATATAGGAGGAAGGCAAAAAGTTCAGGGATGACCCTGCAAAAAGGGCCAAGTCCAACAGCCCCAACCTGCATTTCCTTACATATAAACAAAAGAAACATCACCCTAGTAGATCCTTAAGATCTAAGGATAACATGCTGTTCGTGGTTCCAAAATATAGACTGGAGAACTGGGGAGACGGCCTTTTCCACTCATGGCCCAAAATTCTGTAACTCGTTCCGACTCATTCTATGGATATAACAGAATCTGCTGTGACTTAGAAAACAACTGAAGACCTGAATGTTTACAGTAACTGCTATTTCTCATTTGTATTATATTAACAGCACGTAGAGACTCTGAGAAGAGGGATAGTTTTCCACTATACAAATGCCAAAAATAAGCAGATACTCAGGGAGTACACTTTAGCTGCCCGCAAATTCACTGAAAGACAATGGACCATCCGAGCAGTGGAAATATACTCACTTATCATCCCAGTTCTGCATAGTAGGTATATTTGATAAAGTTAAAAACATTTGAATTTGCCTGTCTGAGACCCATAGATTACTTTCTTTTTATAGTACTAATGCCTTTGTTGGAGCCGTTATCTGAAAGAGACTATTAGTTATAGATTCCTTACCTTAGAATTACCTCAGGCGTCAGAGTGGAGAACGAATTTTTCCTCAGCAATATCCCTGAGTGTTGGTTGAAGGTGTTGGTCGACTTTGCGTCCATCGTCGTGGTCGCCGGGATGATGTTGCGGTGCCTAGATAGACGCCACCCCTGCACGCTGTTCGTTCTCTCTTTTACCGCACCAGCCTTGTAAAGATCCGAAGAGAGCTTGCCCCTTAGTCACTTTTTGCCAAAACTTTTTCGACTTTTGTCAACATATTTTTTGAGTCTTCGACTCCTGTTGCGCGTGGGATATAACATCGTCAGACCTGATTCAGGCCTTGTGACTTCTGTCACAAGCTGATGTCTGTCACAGATCCGCACCTCATGTGCCTCTGGGGCCTGGAGCGTGGCCATGACCCGAATGTGCGCTCTGACTATGGCAAAGTCAGCTCGGCGTCGCTCCCGGTCTCTCTCGAGGAAGGTCTACAGGCCTGTCGCGGAGCCATCACACCTCGTCAAAGTCTTGGCACTCATTGGGTAAGTCAAAGCACAAGAAGAAGGAGAAGAAGCACCGTCGCTCTTCGCCTTCTCCCCGTCAGTCGGCCGACGCGACGCGGGAACCGGAGCGTCGTTGCTCTAAAACTCCGTCTCTGGTGCCTGATTCTTGGTCGACTCCACGCCTTCCCCTCGTTTCTGAGAGCCGGGTCGTCCCTTGCCCAGCTTTATGCCTTTTACGGAGCCCTCCACTCCATCTTTGGGCAGCCAGACTCCGCTGGTGCCCCTTCGGGCCCCGCAGAGCTGGCTAGGGGCCCAGGGCCTTCCATGCAGGTGGCGTCGGTCCCCATGGATTCAGGCCTGGACCCATATTCACTCTGGTCGACCTTACTGGCTCCAACATCTCTGCGCCGAAGGGTACTTTTGTTCCCTTGTTCATCCCAGGTGTTTCCTATTGCCTTGAGGGTGGTGATGAGGGCTTGCTGGTCCCTTTAGTAGACCAGCTGGAAGAGCCAGACTGGAGAGAGGAATTGGGTGACACCACTGTTCTGAATGCCTCCAAGACTTTGACATGCTTTTCCCTCCTAGTGGCTATGGAGGAGGGAGCGCCCAATGCAGTGGTGGTGCGTAGGGCAGCCGAGGCCTTGGGCCTGGAGCTCCCAATAGTGGCAGTCAGAACTAAGTTCCTGACAAAGGTGCTTCAACCAGCAGCAACTACCTCTGAACCCCTCTTGCCCTTTAATGATGGCCTCACGGACGTCCTTCTGGGCACCTGGTCCGGCTCAGCACAGGGGCTCCTGTGGAATGGATGATTACCCGCCACCACCGCCCAGCTCCGGGCGATCCCATTTTCCTCTCCCAACACCCTTCCCCCAAGAGTTTGGTGGTCCAAGCCTCTTAATCCAAGGGTGTATTCCCTTATGCATCCCAGGATAGGGAGTCCAAAAAGCTGGATCACCTTGGGAAGCATATGTTCTCTTCCTCCAGCTTAGTGCTGCGGCCCTTGAATACCGCTTGCCTCTTGGGCTGCTATACCCATACAGTTTGGCATAAGGTTGCGCAGGTGCTGCCTCAGTTTTGGGAGAGATGGGAGTGAGGCTGCAAAAATCCACAATCCGCTGGGAACTGGACAACGCCGAGACTCTGGGCAGAAAAATTGCCACGTCGGTAGCCCTTCGGCGCTAAGCCTGGCTGAAGACATCCGGTTTTTCGGGGGATGTCCAGGCAACTTTGCTGGACTTGCCCTTCAATGGCCGTCGCCTTTTTGGTGACAGGCGATCTTGTTGCTCGAGCGTTTTAAGGATTCTTGAGCTGCGGCCATATCCTTAGGCCTCGCTGCATCCTTCCGTCCCCCACAGTCTGCCTTTCATGACCCAGTCCAGCCACTGGCCCACCCAAGCTGCCCAGTCTCTGCATGGCTGCTGACGTGCGACTTGGGACCCAGCGATGTGGGTCTGGGAACCAGCAGGCGAGCCAGTCCACCCTTTTCCCTCCTGCAGCAGCCTCTAAACCTCCTAGTCTGACCTCCTAGTCTGACCTTTCAGGCCCACTGGCAATCCATCATGTCAGACAGGTGGGTTTGCAGATAATCCAAAGGGGCTACTCCCTCCCCTTCAAAACTACCCCTCCCTCCATGCCACCGTCTCTCGATCGCATGTTGGAGGATCATTTGGTGCGTTTCCGACAGGAAGTTTCAACTCTCTTGGCCAAGGGAGTTATCGAGAGAGTATCTGTGCCAGAAGTAAATGTAAATGTAAATGTAAGGTGTTTTGTAGCGCGCTCAATTACTACCGGAGTATCCTGGCGCGAATGACCGCTGGGGAACCCGTCCTGGCTTTCCCTGTGAGATGGTCCCATGCTGGGTATCTCCAAGGTGAAGCCAGGCATCCCCGGCGTCTGTGGGGGGCCGTTGTAGCGATGAGGCAAGCTTAATGCCCAGAGTTACCGAGTGTGATCACTGCCCAAAGTGGGCACCGAGGCGAGAATTATCAGTCCGCTGACCCTGGTCCTCGACCCTGCCGCGTCGGGAATCGAACCCTGGTCCCGGGCCGTTCTCAGCCTCCGGGTCTGCCGCCTCTAACCAGTGAGCCACACCTCGCCACAGAAGTAGGTTGTGGTTGCTATTCCCGCTACTTTCTGGTGCCCAAGAAGGACAAAGGCCTGCGTCCTGTGTTAGACCTCAGGGCCCTCAAAAGCTTCCTCCGATAGAAGTTCAAAATGCTAACCTTGGCTCAGGTCCTGGCTGCCCTCGACCCTGGAGACTGGATGGTAGCGTTGTACTTGCAGGATGGTTATTTTCACATCCCCGTCCTGCCAGCCCACAGGCGTTACCTGCGGTTCATGGTAGGCCACAAGCATTTTTAGTTCACTGTGCTCACCTTCAGCCTTACCAGTGCCCCTCAGGTTCTCACAAAAGTGATTACTGTGGTCGCAGCTCATCTGCTCAGATCGAACGTTCCAGTCTTGCACTATCTCAATGACTGGCTGTTGAAGGCGGGTTTGCCCAAGGCGGTCGCCTCCCACCTCCAGAGTACGGGGGACCTCCTGCATTCGCTGGGGTTCACTATCAACGAGCCGAAGTCACACCTGACTCCATCTCAGTTGCTCCTTTTCATCAGAGCTGTTCCGGACACAGTGAAGTTTCGGGGATGGTATTGCTGGGGTATCTATTCTAAGGTAAGAAATCTGTAACTAATATTCTCTTTCAGATGAACAAGTCACTTACCTGCAGTAACAATGTAAGAGGCATATATTAGTTATAGATTCCTTACTGCCCCATCCATCCTCCCTGCTCTGTGAACCGCCTTCTAGGGTTACGGACCCCTTATAGGGCCCTAGTATGGCGCACCAGTGGTTTGTGTCTTTCATGGCTCTGCGCTTCTGGCGTGAAAAGTCATGTCAGACGTCAAAGCTCAGGAGTAGCATCTAAGTAGGCACCGCAATGTCATCCCAGCGACCATGACGACAGACGTGGAGCCAACCGACGCCACCTACCAACTCGCATGGGTATTGCTGTCGAAAAATTCTCTGGATCCAGTCTGACGCCTGGGGGTAATTATAAGGTAAGGAATCTATAATTAATATATGTCTCTTACAGATACATCATTACCATAGGTAAGTAACTTGTTCTGTGTGGCTGACCTTGTGACTCCTAGAAAACTGTCTGAATTTGCTGAGGCTGGTATGGATGATGCCTTGTATGTTTGTACTGGGATCTGTTAAAGCTATATATTTCCCCCAGACTACTATTCTTAGCGTCTACGCCACAGCCTTCATCTCTTTGTCTTCGAGTGGTCTGAAAAGAACATCCCAGTCCCAGGAAATAATAGTTTTGGAAATTTCTGTTGCACATTTATCTTGAGGGCAGTCAGATGTATCCATGCAAAGTGACCCTATGGCAGTACTCAGTTTGGTGAGTTTAAAGATGCACTAATTACCTGGTTTGATACCAGAGGATCCTCATGAAGGGATGGCGGAAGTATTTTGCCTAGTCCTTTGGAAATCCAGTTGCATACATTTTCATAGACAACCAGAAGGTTCTATCATATTCGCCTAGCAAAGCAGGAGCAATAGCAGATTTTTAAGCTCTATTCATCGAACATTTTACTGCCAAGAGCATCTTGTCTTTTGCCCTACATATCTGGGGCGATTGTTGTTTCTGGGGCTGAAATGTGATGCTTCCTCATAACTGACACAATAACTGAGTCCAGTTAGGGTCAGATCTTATAAATACTGTATCCAGGAGCCTGGATGGTTAATCTGCAAAACCCTATGATGTCGAGCTAGTCTTTGGTGAGCAGGCCTTAACACGTCGAATTTCGACATTGGGATCTTCGACCCTGATTCCTGTGCTTAGAGTAACAGTGTCTCCTGTGTCGACTCCTTTTCCTGGATTTCCTCCATGAAGGATTCACACACACGGGAAGAGCTCCTTCACTGGCCACTTCATGGCGTTCCTGTGCCTCACTTATCTACTGGCTCTTGAGGTTGTTCTCCAACCTACCTCTAAGACAAAAGCCCATACGGTACTCCAAAGCATGATCTCTCAAAAGAGGCATTGCTTCACTCTATGGAAGTTCAGCAGAAAGAGCTCAAACGAACTATGTGCATTATTAGCTGACTTTTCTTTCCCACAGCTGGGCACTTAACAAAAAGAGATGCAACTTTCTTGTTAACAAAAAGTGGATAACGTCAAAAGACACGAGCAGAAAAACATAATTTGTTGCAGAAAAAAGCAGGGGTTATACAGCCCTAGAAGGGTACAGCGATCCTAACAGCACACACCAGAAAAAAGCACTTTAGGTGCCTTATTCAACAACTGCATTTAGCAGAATGTAAAGTAGTAGTACTACTCACGCACTACAAAATGCAATTCACAAACCTATGGCTGGACACCCCCCACCTCTCCTATCCTTTCTGTGCAGAGGTCTCTCTGTAGATTTATGTTTTGGTAGTAAATATGGGAGAAACCTAGGCTGGCTAGAAAATAGGGAATAAATATTCCAAAATGGATATTAAATATTCCAAATTGGAGAATGGAGAATACAAATCCCCTATTTTAGAGCCAGCCTCCTCCCCCTGTACTAATAGGGAGGGGTTTAAGGAGGAGCCTATAAAGGGACATGTTAAAATAACACACATATCCACAAAAGAGACCATTGCAATCTACAAACTATACTTCTAAAGTGACTTCAGTCTTAAAATAATCTAAAATGCACAGCCTTGGAGTATGTCAAGTGGCAAACATAACCACTCACAGGTACTGTAACACACTCCCACAGAAACAGTGCAAGTAGGAAAATAAAATAACACCCCTTAGGATCTACTGGTGTATTGTACTTTCATCGATGTATTGTTTACTACCTTTGAGAAGGCATTGAAGAACTTTATGCGGCCAACACAATGCTTCAGAAACCCAAGGTTAGTAGTTGATCAGGTGGTTATTGGGATTAGTCTTGTGCGTGGAAGGAAAACATTTGATGCATTTACTCCAGATTTAAGGGCTAACACTTTCATAGAAGGAGAGGTTGTGATCTTTGACATGAGGCCTGGGCAATTTACAAAACAAAAACAATCGAGATTACAGCAAACATGCAAGTGATTTAGAGTAGGCTGTTCCCACAGAGGAGGTATGCAGAAAATGAAATATTTAGAGGGTTGTTTGAAAGAAGGAGAAGCAATAATCAAACATTTCAAGTTGAGATCAGTTTTTCATGTACAGTTTTTGAAATGTAGAAGAGGCTTTTTGAGGTAACATGAGGATGCAAGCCAGTACAAAGAAAAATCATGATTTGCATATTAGATAGGGCTATTTTAGATAGTTTGAGTCTGTCCCTTGATAGGCTGCTGTTAGACAACTTGTTCGGCAAGGACAGCTATCAGGTCAGGAGATGTAAGTGTAATGTAATGGGCGGACATTCTACAGCTCTCTGGAGCATTTTGGCTGGGTTCATGGTACAGAAATATTACATATATACATAGAGTTAAATTCAAATTGATCTTTATTTGGATAAAAATCCATAAAAGACACAAATATCATAAAATCATATTAATTTTCATAGACGTTCTAATTCTCTGGAAATAGAATGCCAACACAAGGCAAAATCCTTTCAAGATATCCAAACATATCCTAATTATGGGGCCGATTAGGATTGCGGTTTTTCCGCATCCTCCGGAGGATGCGGAAAAACCACTGCGGAGCCTCCAAAGACCCACCACCATATTAGGATGGCTGGTGGGTCTTGAATGCCGTCCGCCCTAATATGGTGGCGGTGTCTAACAGACACCGCCAGCCATATTAGGATGGTGGGAAAGACATGCTTTTCCGCAGCAGCTTTTCCGCCGTGGAAAAGCATACGGAAATTCACTTCGGGGGACCGTTGCGGGCCCCCTGGGTGAAGGGGGGTTAGGGGGTGCACATGGGGGGTACCTATGGTACCCCCCTGCATTTGCATGCACAAAGCAGCAGGCACGGCGAGGTACCTGCCGCTTTGTGCATGCAAATGTAATGCATGCATTTTTAGCCTTGCGGCGGGTGCAGCTTGAAGCTGCACCCGCCGCAATGTTAAAGATAGAGGATGTGACCGCCACCCTAGTGGTCACATCCTAATCTGCTCGGAGGGAACGCCGCAGCCCCTGCGGACGTTCCCTCCTCCTCAGGGGTCGCGGACGGACTCAAGCCCGTCCACGATCATAATCGGGCCCTTAATTCTTATCACAGTTTGCTAATTAGATATATACAATTAAGATCACTCCTACAGTATTTCTAGGTATGTGAGAATTTTCCTTTATTTTATTGCATATTAAATACATTTTGGTACTGCAAAGCACTCTTCCACAGTATTTAGATTACATACAAAGTCAAAAGCATCTATACAATGAATCTGTATGTTAGCAGTAAATAATGGTTTAAAAAATTGTCTTCCGAGATTCTAATAGCATTTGCAAAAAAAGGATAAAATGTTGGGTAGACAGTCTAAATTGGACATTAGGTGGGCAACTTGGCAGATTCTTGGCCCATGACCCCATATATGAAAATGCAACAATCAAGTGCAGACTGCTTAGCAGAGGCCTAGTACGATAACATCTATCCTGTGTATATGTTACAGTTGTTAAATAGCTCTGAATAATGTTCAGCACACAACAATTAAGGCATCTCTTTACAGATGGCTTAAAATGCTCTCTGGTTTCTCTCAAAATTTCTCTCTGGCCCATAATAATTTTTAGTTCTTTTTTTAACTATAATTTAATATACTGTATGGGTCATCAATAGTTAAAATAGTGTCTGTAATTTTTATGAGATCTTTCACATGAGCAAACCAAGGGATTTTATCCCTACTATGTAAGGCCAAATAGTCCTTAATAATATTTTTAGTAATTTGTGTTCTTATTTTAGCCCAAATTCCATACCAAGTCAAAAGATCACAATTCTAAATACTATCTTCTATATATGGGGTTGCAAGTTTTTTATGAACAATATATGCTGGAGTAGAAAGGGGTACAGCAAGCAGCCTGCATATAAAGGTATTCTCCATAATTTCTAGTGCTTTTGTTGTTGCCGACTTCCTCAATGCAGCCCCATAATTAGTGCTACTAGTGCATTTACTTTTATATAGTTGTAAAATTTCTGGTATCGGTTTATTTCCAAATTTTTTCTCAAATCCATAAATTGCTTCTACATTTCTAGAGAATTTCATACTTGCAATTTTTAAGTGAGCATTCCACGCATTCTTATTTGGAAAATGTACACCACGATATGTACAATTTTCGACCTCTGCTATTATCTTCCTTTTTAGCTGTTGAACCCTATTCCTTATGTTGCCTGTAACATATACCATCACAAATGTTTTAGGTAAGTTGAGTCTCCTATTCCTTTCTTTCCGAAAGTTGTTAAAACCTTTGACCAAGGATTGTGGGCCGTTTGCGGTTCGTGATAACAGAAACGCATCATCTGTATACAGTAGGGTTGAAACTAGCCCCTTTCCCATTTTGGGGGGGTCTGCAGCTATTTGTTGGAGAAATACATCATATATATATATATACATACATACTAGCAGCCCGTCCCGACGTTGTCCGGGTATGAATTGCTGCCGGCCAGTAGTATATTGTTTTGTAGGATTTCGTTTTGATAGCATTTCTTATCTGTGACAGGCCTGTGAAACGCTTCGATTCACAGTGCACTGCTGATGCACTTAAGAGTGCGCGTTCAGTAGTGTGTGAACTCGAGTTTCCCTACTTTATTTTTCCGTGCAATATTATATAGCGCAAACTCGACAACATGGCATGAGCACAATTTACATTACAGAAGAACACATTCATTTGTGGTAGGCACGGGGAGACAAAGTGATTTGCCTGGAATCACAGGATGTTGAGCTGATGCCGAGATTCGAACGTAGCTCCCCAGCTCTAAAGTTCGCAATTCTAGAACTTGTAGCGGGAGGTGTGTCTAAAAGTGTATGTCGGTGCTGGCCATCAATGAGAGAGACCTGTGCATTTTTCAAATGGGTGGTGAAAAAATAAGAGTATGTTGCTGGAGATGTGGCCGGAGTGCCACCAATGTACTTACCGGGGGAGGGTAAGCACCCATTATTCCTCAACTTTCTTTCCGCATACTTTCATTACGAAAGTACCATGACTCCGCAATGCCATTAAAACGCATGGCATTGCATTTTATATGCTTTTACCACGCATACATTTACAACAAAATTCGTTGTAAATGCATGAATGGTAAAAACATGTGTTTTTTTAATGTTTGGATAAGGTAAGTATGGGTATAGGGGTATATGTTTTGGGGTACTGAGGTATATGTTTTGGGGTGTTTGGGTATTTTAAGGGTTCAGATATAGTTTTGGGGTACAGGGGTAGTTTTAGGGTTTAGGGATAGGTATGGGTTTTGGGGTACAGGAGTATTTTTAGGGTTCAGGGCTAGGTTTGGGTTTTGGGGTATAAGGGTATTTTTAGGGTTCAGGGGTAGGTTTGGATTTTGGGGTGCAGGGGTATTTTAAGGGTTCAGGGCTACGTTTGGGTTTTGGGGTACAGGGGTATTTTTAGGGTTCAGGGCTAGGTTTGGGGTACAGGGGTATTTTAGGGTTCAGGGGTGGTTTTGGGGTACAGGGTTATTTTTAGGGTTCAGGGCTAGGTTTGGATTTTGGGGTACAGGGGTATTTTTAGGGTTCAGGAGTAGGTTTGGGTTTTGGGGTACAGGGGTATTTTAAGGGTTCAGGACTAGGTTTGGGTTTTGGGGTGCAGGGGTATTTTAGGGTTCAGGGGTAGGTTTGGGTTTTGGGGTACAGTGGTATTTTTAGGGTTCAGGGCTAGGTTTGGGTTTTGGGGTACAGGGGTATTTTTAGGGTTCAGGGGTAGGTTTGGGTTTTGAGGTACAGGGGTATTTATAGGAGTCAGGGCTAGGTTTGGGTTTTGGGGTACAGGGGTATTTTTAGGGTTTAGGGGTAGGTTTGGGTTTTGGGGTAAAGTTTATATTTATAGGGTTAAGATGGGTTAGTGTTTAAGGGTGTTCGGGTATTTTAAGGAGTAAGGGTGGGTTATGATTATTGGGTGCAGGGGTATTTAAAAGGAGCAGGGTGGGATTAGCACACAATGGCATGAAGGGCTGACCGTACCACACGCCTCCAGCGTTTGTCACGCCCCCAGCACACGCCCACAGCACAACGCAGACACCCCCACAAGGGACTACTTTGCTGGCACGGTTCTTTTACCTTTTAAGTGTGTATGGTGGGCGTCTGCATAGCCTATGTCCTTCTGCTGCAACTGCCCTTTCCAACGCTGTATTGGGTGTTGTGATTGGTGCTGTAGTTCCTGAGATTACCCGCCTCAAAGGTTTGGGTTCTCTCTTTATTATATTAGTATGGACATTCACTGAAAAAACCATAGGTTTCAGGGGCATTATAGTTAGCTGGACTTTTCACTCGTACAAAACCATTGAAATTTCCCTGTTGTAGTTAGTTCAGCTAACTAGAACTCATGCGCCCGCAATGCACTGCTGATGACGTCACATATTACATCACTCATGACATGGTCCGTGACATCACTCATGACATCACTGATAACATCTCAAATGGGTACCTTTTTGCCAAATTTGGTGTAATTCCATTCAGCAGTTCGGGCTGTAGCTGCGGCTAAAGGTTCCTATGGGAAATTGCATGGGGAAAACACATTTTGAGACCCCCCTTTTTTCTTTGCCCCCGCTTGATGAATCACCCCGAGACTTTCAGGATAGGAGCGGACCGGAGTGCCACAACAGTTTTGAAAATTTCCCAAAGATTCGTCAACCGGTGCCAAAGTCATTCCAAATAGAATGTTGCAAATTTCCTATGGATAATAGGTCCTAATTATAACTACCTACTGGCGACCTCCAGTAGGTAATATATATATATTTTTCAACAAAAGTTGGTTCAGGGTTTCCTCCGTATGGCGCTGCCTGCAGGTGCATAGCTTTTGCGGTAGAAACTCACCGCTTCATATTACAACAATGTATCCCATAGAAACTGATATTCCATAGAAGACCAAAAAAGCCGCCACTCCAGCCACTCGAGTTTTTCGTGAGACAACACTTAATATATTCTTGAATCCATTGACAGCATATTCACAGCATAAACAAACTCGTTTCGGTAGCTCCCCACTACCTTGATCACGGTTGTTCAAAACACTGTTTGCTGGTTGTGATTTTAAATTGGGAGTTCCCGCCCACCTCGGTCACATGACAACATCCATATGTTTTTGCACAATGGGATTCTGGGATATGTAGTTCAGGTACATTTCATACACAATCAACTCATTACTTTTGTACAAATGTCTTCAGATTTACAATCCAACTTCCGTTCTTATTTAGAGTATGCAGTAGTTAATTTGTTCCCACATTTTCTTTCATATTGACAACATGTTAGAGCTATTAATTTCATACGCTCTACAATTTTTAAATATATTTTTTTCATCACTACAATCCTTTATTGTTTATGCAATCCAATAGATGTGCAAAGAAAGAAGGAAGTGGCAGGGGGAAAGGAGGAGAGACAAGGTTATTTTTACCAATTGCTATCCCTATTTCCCATTTAAAGCCCTCAAGTGGGCTGACATTGATGATTTGAAACATCGGCGCTCATATTTTATATACAATCTCTAGTAGTGTATGAAACTGTTTCTGTTCATGCTACTTTCTCACCCACCGGTGGGTTTACTTTATCTTACATCCCAGATTTATTTTAGCGTTCATCCCCAGATGAACCTATTGTGTGGGGGTAGGGAAAAAGAATCATTTGGAGGTTTTTCGAGAAGTTCAATTTCTTTAGTCTTTCATATGTGTACATAAAGTTCTTCCGACTGGTTAAGTCCGAAGCGGGTCATCGTTCGAAAGTTCAAAATATGCCGTGACTCCTTTTGGCGTAACAATTTTTCTCGGTGTCGCCCTCTGTCTCAAATTGACATAGTTTCCAATGTTATACAGCAATACCGCAATTGGGGGCAGGAACCAGCAAAATGAGGGCTAAGTCAAAATTCTACCCTCAACTCACCCCAGGCAACAAAATTGATATCTTTGAGGAGGTAGTGATACATGAACTCTATAACATTTCAAAAACACACTACAAAGACAATTTATCCCAACAGGAACGAGAGGCATTATCCACTCTGATCAATGACCAAGGGTTGGAAATAAAAATGGCAGACAAAGGGGGCAACGTGGTCATATGGGATAAAGAACTGTACACCGCAGAAGCCATGTGTCAATTAACAAACCCCCTATACTACGAACAACTATCAAGAAACCCCCTTGATGCAATCAAAAGAGACATTGATCAAAGATTAATGACCTGGGAAAAGAAAAACTTAATCGATTTTGAGGAAAAGAAATATTTAACTGTAGACTTTCCACGCACAGCCACAATGTACTTCCTACCGAAGATACATAAAGATCCCACTAGACCACCAGGGAGGCCGATTGTATCGGCCAATGGCTCACTGATGGAACCAATGGCAAATTTTATTGATTATTTCTTGAGACCTTATGTTGAGGATTTAAAATCATACCTCAAAGACACAACAGACTTTTTATGCATGTTGTCGAATTTGAAATGGCAAGACAATTATCTCCTAATGTCCATGGACGTCATCGCCCTATATACAAATATTGACAATGACTTGAGCTTACAGGCTTGTAAACATTTCTTAAAACAGCGAAACATACACTATAAAGAACACAACGAGATGCTGTTTGAAATGATTACTCTAATGCTAACAAACAACATTTTTCTTTTTGGGGAACAACTCTACCGCCAGCGCAATGGGGCTGCTATGGGGTTCTCATTCAGCCCAAGCTATGCTTGCATAGCTATGGGCTGGTGGGAGGAGGAGGTGGCCTGGAATGCACAAAACTCAAGATTCACCCGACACATTATAAAATGGAAAAGATTCATTGATGATTTGTTTATAGTGTGAGACGGAAGTGAAAAAGAATTTGACCAATACTTCGAACTTTTAAATAAAAGTACTCCAGGATTAAAATTCACATGTACAAAGAGCAAAGAACGAATATCATTCCTGGATACAGAAGTATACATAAAAAATAATCAGGTGGAAACAACACTGCACAGAAAGGTCACGGCAACAAACGCCACGGCAACAAAGGCCACCCTTGAAACTTCAAGCTTTCATCAACTGGCCCTGATTTCTAGTATACCCTACGGAGAGTTTCTTCGAATAAAACGGATCTGTAGTGAAAACACAGAATGGGAGAAACACAGTGCAGGAACCATAAAAAGATTCCAAAAAAGAAAGTATGGAAAAAATCTGATAAAAAAATGTTGGGAGAGAGCAAATGAAAAATCAAGATCGGATTGTCTAAAACCACAAATAAGGGAGAAAACGTCGGAGGAACCAATCAGACTAATATTGGATTACAGTAAGGAATCAAAACAAATAATCAAAATCCTGAAAAAAAATTGGCGAATTCTAAAACTTGATCCAACCATAAGCCAGAAAATGGGAGATCATCCGGTAGTGACATATAGAAGAACAAAAAACCTAAAGGACCAATTGATACACAGTCATTTTGTCAATAAAAAGAAGACAACATGGGTAAATACTACTGGATTCACTAAATGCCATAACTGCAAAGTGTGCGAAATAGCAAAACCCACCAAAGAAATAACCATGGCAAACCAAAAGGTCTGGAAAATAAGAGAACTGATAACCTGTAAAAGTCAATACACCATCTATATGATTGAATGTCCTTGTCAACTTCGTTATATAGGAAGCACAATTTGTGAACTGAAAAAGCCAATCCTGGAGCATGTACGGGCCACTGTGAACAAGGACAGAGGAAACGCAGTGGCCAAACATATGGAGACACATCACAATGGGAATTGGAAACTGTTAAAATTCCTAGGATTGGAAACTATGTCACTTTCAGACAGAGGGGGACACCGCAAAAAATTGTTACACCAAAAGGAGTCACAGCATATTTTGAACTTTCGAACGATGACCCCCTTCGGACTTAACCAGTCGGAAGAACTTTATGTACACATATGAAAGACTAAAGAAATTGAACTTCTCGAAAAACCTCCGAACGATTCTTTTTCCCTACCACCACACAATAGGTTCATCTGGGGATGAGCACTAAAATAAATCTGGGATGTAAGATAAAGTAAACCCACCGGTGGGTGAGAAAGTAGCTTGAACAGAAACAGTTTCATACACTACTAGAGATTGTTTATAAAATATGAGCGCCGATGTTTCAAATCATCAATGTCAGCCCACTTGAGGGCTTTAAATAGGAAATAGGGATAGCAATTGGTAAAAATAACCTTGTCTCTCCTCCTTTCCCCCTGCCACTTCCTTCTTTCTTTGCACATCTATTGGATTGCATAAACAATAAAGGATTGTAGTGGTGAAAAAAATATATTTAAAAATTGTAGAGCATATGAAATTAATAGCTCTAACATGTTGTCAATATGAAAGAAAATGTGGGAACAAATTAACTACTGCATACTCTAAATAAGAACGGAAGTTGGATTGTAAATCTGAAGACATTTGTACAAAAGTAATGAGTTGATTGTGTATGAAATGTAGCTGAACTACATATCCCAGAATCCCATTGTGCAAAAACATATGGATGTTGTCATGTGACCGAGGTGGGCGGGAACTCCCAATTTTAAATCACAACCAGCAAACAGTCTTTTGAACAACCGTGATCAAGGTAGTGGGGAGCTACCGAAACGCGTTGGTTTATGCTGTGAATATGCTGTCAATGGATTCAAGAATAAATTAAGTGTTGTCTCACGAAAAACTCGAGTGGCTGGAGTGGCTGCTTTTTTGGTCTTCTATGGAATATCAGTTTCTATGGGATACATTGTTGTAATATGCAGCGGTGAGTTTCTACTGCAAAAAGCTACGCACCTGCAGGCAGCGCCATACGGAGGAAACCCTGAACCAACTTTTGTTGAAAAATATATATATATTACCTACTGGAGGTCGCCAGTAGGTAGTTATAATTAGGACCTATTATCCATAGGAAATTTGCAACATTCTATTTGGAATAACTTTGGCACCGGTTGACGAATCTTCGGGAAATTTTCAAAACTGTTGTGGCACTCCGGTCCGCTCCTATCCTGAAAGTCTCGGGGTGATTCATCAAGCGGGGGCAAAGAAAAAAGGGGGGTCTCAAAAAGTGTTTTCCCCATGCAATTTCCCATAGGAACCTTTAGCCGCAGCTACAGCCCGAACTACTGAATGGAATTACACCAAATTTGGCAAAAAGGTACCCATTTGAGATGTTATCAGTGATGTCATGAGTGATGTCACTGACCATGTCATGAGTGATGTAATATGTGACGTCATCAGCAGTGCATTGCGGGCGCATGAGTTCTCGTTAAATCACAACCAGCAAACAGTGTTTTGAACAACCGTGATCAAGGTAGTGGGGAGCTACCGAAACCCGTTGGTTTATGCTGTGAATATGCTGTGAATGGATTCAAGAATAAGTTAAGTGTTGTCTCACGAAAAACTCAAGTGGCGGCTTTTTTGGTCTTCTATGGAATATCAGTTTCTATGGGATACATTGTTGTAATATATATATATATATTCACTGAAAAAACCATAGGTTATAGACCATATATAGTTAGGAATTCGCATTTTCAAAACCTTATTTTACTCACACAAAACCATTGAAATTCCATATATAGTTAGTTGCACTAACTATATATCGCGCACCCGCAATCCACTGCTGATGATGTCACATATTACATCATTCATGACATGGTCAGTGACATCACTGATGACATCTCAAATGATGCGAATTCCTAACTATATATGGTCTATAACCTATGGTTTTTTCAGTGAATTTTCAAGGTTTTGTAAATGCTAATTCCTAACTATATATGGTCTATAGCCTATGGTTTTTTCAGTGAATATATATATATACATACATATATAAACATATATCATCTGTATATCTATATAAATACAAACATAAATGCATGCATACATATGCTTATATGCATACAGATGCATGTTATTTACATGAAAGTTGAAAAAACACTAATAAAAGCAAAGCTAAAAAGCCACCTAATTACAAACAGAATGGCTTTAACTTAAACGAGGGCGAGATCTATTGCATTTTCAATGCTTGTTTACTTTGGTTCCATCAAGAAGGCATTCAGATGTGTCACACATTTGCCATAAATTCTGAATGTTAGCACTCTAGTTGCACATTAGATCACTGTAGTAAAGCTACTGCTCACCAGGGACGTTTGCTGCTGGTATTCAAAGTGCATGTTTCAGTCTGCATGTCAGAATTTTTTTAATGAAATAGAAGAGGATTTGAGAAGTCACTCAAAATGATCCCTAATTTTTCTTTCTGAAGCACTAATCATACTTTCTATGGCAAAATTAACCCCCTCATGTTGTTCCTTTTTAAATTGAGTGTTTTCAGACTTACCACTTCATTCCAATCAAGATGGCTTCTGGTGTGCCATACTTTTGTCATAAGTAAGACTGTTAGCGCTCTAGTTGTTCTTTAGAACACTCTGGGACATTCTGTCATTGGGCTATACTTGGGATACATCTGGGTGATATTTGGGCTACATTTAGGCTCTTTTGTCTCTGGTGGCCATCTTGGGAGACTGTATGTCAGAATTTTTTAATGAAATTGAAGAGGGTTTGAGAAGTCACTCAAAATGTGCCCTAATTTTTCTTTCTGCAGCACTAATCATAATTCATATGGCAAAATATACCCCCTCATTTTGTTCCTTTTTAAATTAAATGTTTTAAGAGTTACCACTTTATTCCAATCAAGATGGCTTCAGGTGTGCAATACCTTTGTAATAAGTAGGACTGTTAGCGCTCTAGTTGTTCTTTAGAACACTCTGGGACATTCTGTCATTGGGCTATACTTGGGCTACATCTGGGTGATATTTGGGCTACATTTGGGCTCTTTTGTCTCTGGTGGCCATTTTGGGAGACTGCATGTCAGAATTTTTTAATGAAATAGAAGAGGATTTGAAAAGTCACTCAAAATGTGCCCTAATTTTTCTTTCTGCAGCACTAATAATACCTTCTATTGCATAATATACCCCCTCATTTTGTTCCTTTTTAAATTAAATGTTTTAAGAGTTACCACTTTATTCCCATCACGATGGCTCCAGGTGTGCTATACCTTTGTAATAAGTAGGACTGTTAGCGCTCTAGTTGTTCTTTAGAACACTCTGGGACATTCTGTCATTGGGCTATACTTGTGCTACATCTGGGTGATATTTGGGCTACATTTGGGCTCTTTTGTCTCTGGTGGCCATTTTGGGAGACTGCATGTCAGAATGTTTTAATGAAATAGAAAAGGATTTGAGAAGTCACTCAAAATGTGCCCTAATTTTTCATTCTGCAGCACTAATCATACTTTCTATGGCAAAATATACCCCCTCATGTTGTTTCTTTTTAAATTAAATGTTTTAAGAGTTACCACTTTATTCCAATCAAGATGGCTTCAGGTGTGCCATACCTTTGTAATAAGTAGGACTGTTAGCGCTCTAGTTGTTCTTTAGAACACTCTAGGAGGCTGCAGTAGAACACAAAGGAATCAACTGACAGTCTCTGTCCTTGTTGGATGTACATGTTTTACTGAGAATGTCAGACTTCATTTTCACATGACTGAGAAAGATAATGTGAATTTACAGAAAATATGCTTTCAGTTTAGCTTATAGATCACCTTCCAAACCACTGTGGGAAAATCATGAGATATTAGTTTTCTTTCAAACAATATTCATGATATCACAGCAGAAGGTTTTTTTCACATGGTAAAATCACCTTAGAACCCACCACAATTCCTAAAACGAGTATGGTACCATCAACAAATGATTTATAATGTAACTAAAGTCCTAAAACCCTCTATTAACTACAATGCTTTTTAATGAGGTGCTATCATGTATATTGGTCCCAAGATGGCTGCCAACACTTCTTGGATGAAGTGCTGACAGCCAATCAGATCAGATGTGTGGTTAGGCTCCACCCAGATATATATCTTTTTTTGAACCTAAATTACTCAAAATCCACTGGAGCACATATATTGAGACCTAGCAAAGGCACATCGGGCTAACAGTCCCTACAATTTTGCCAAGTTTCGTGCAAATCCATTCAGCCGTTCGAGCTAAAAGTGAGGCCAACCGCCCTATGGAAATTAACATGGGAAAAACGCGTTTTGGGACCCCCCTTTTTTCTCGGCCCCCCCTTAATGAAACCCCCCCCAAATTGTCAGGGGCTGCTCAGAAACAAAATGTTCCATTTTCCTGAAAATTTCAGCCAATTCCGTCCACAAACGCCAAAGTTATTAGACATAGAATTTTCAAAAATCCCATAGAGAAAAAATCCTAACTATATATACCTACTGGCGACCGCCAGTAGGTAATATATATATATATATATATATATGGCGCTCAGTCTTTTCTTTCCGATTCAAAAGAAATGCAAAAGAAATGCACAGCACTCAAGGAGGTTGTGGTAACCACAAATGATTTATTTGCGGGGGACTTGCACAGACACGTTTCGGCGTGCTGCCTTCGTCAGTGTGTGTAACACTTCAATATTCAACATGTTAATAAAGTTTTTCATGAACATAGGCATCAACAAAGGACTCAACCCTCCTAAAGTATATATATATATATATATATATATATATATATTGAACACGTTCGCCTGCTACTCCGTCCTTGGAGAATAAGCAAGAGTGGACCCAATTCGGTGCGTAAAGTTATTTATTCAGCATACCGCCATGATGTGTTTCGGCCGTACTGGCCTTGATCACAATATATATGAACAAGGCGGGTGCTTACCGCCGAAACGCGTCAAGCAGCCTAAATGAGTGAATAAACTTATTTGGAATCATCTATTTCACGGAGTCAGTGCCTTACTTGCATGAGAAAGTTTGGAGTGTTCCAGATATATATATATATATATATATATATATATATGACCTACTGGCGGTCACCAGTGGGTAGTTATAGTTAGGACCTAGTTTCCATAGGAAATCCACAATAATCTATTTGGAATAACTTTGACGCCGGTGGACGAATCTTCGTGAATTTCTCCAAGAAAATGGCCTGCTCGGTTCCGCTCCTTCCCTGAAAGTTTGGGGTTGATTTGTCAAGCGGGGGCCGAGAAAAAAGGGGGTCCCAAAACGTGTTTTCCCCATGCAATTTTCCATAGGACCTTTAGCCAGGGCTACAGCCCGAACGGCTGAACGGAATTACATGACATTTGGCAGAGAGGTAGAGTTCGGTTCGCAGATTGTGCTTTTTGTTAAATGGTGTAAATGCGTTCAGTAGTTTCTGAGAAAATTGCAAGTAAAATCATAGCGATATCTAGAGACGGGTGTAGCACGCGTACAGAAATTCGTTCAATTACGAGCGCGAGCTGCATGCTGATTGGCTGTGACTGTCTGTCAGCACTCGAAACCAGGAAGTGTTGGCGGCCATCTTGTGCTTCGGTAGAACCGAGTAGGAAGAAAACAGTAAAGAAAGTTGAGAAATAAGGGAAGGAGGTAGGCTACAATCATTTTGATCCTTTACGCTTGCTCAGGGGGTTGTACATGTATGTTTAGGCTCTATATTGTTTTTTAAAGAAAAATCGTGGAGTACGCGTACGGAAATACGTAGAATTACGAGCAGGAGCTGCATGCTGATTGGTTGTGAATTGTCTGTAAACACTCGATACCAGGAAGTATTGGCAGCCATCTTGTTTGTCGCTAGAAGCGAGTCACAAGAAAACAGTAAACAAAGTTGAGAAATAAGGAAAGGGGGCAGGTTAGAACCATCCTGACCCTGTAGGCTTCGTTTGGGGTTAGGTTCAGAATTTTAGGCTATTTTTGTAAATTTTATTTTGAATAAAAAATTGCGGAGTTTGCATATTTATGTGCACGAGCAGCATGCTGATTGGTTGTCGACACTGCAAACCAGGAAGTGTTGGCAGCCGTGTTGTTGGTCGCTAGAACCGAGCCAGAAGAAAAAAGTTTTTTAAAAAAACAAAAGGCGAGAAATAAGGAAAGGGGGCATGGTAGAAACATCGTGATCCTGTAGGTTTACTGAGGGGGTTGTTCATGGATTTTTAAGCTCTATATATTTTTTTTATTTTGAGTAGAAAAATCGCGTATTTACACATGCTGATTGGTTGTCAACTGTCTGTCGACACTCCAAACCAGGCAGTGTTGGCTGTCGTGTTGTTGTTCGCTAGAACTGAGTCAGAAGAAAACAGTTAAAAAAAATAAAAATTTTAAAAAGGTGAAAAATAAGGAAAGGGGGCATGGTAGAAACATCCTGATGCTGTAGGCTTGCTCAGGGGGTCATTCATGGATTTTTAAACTCTATATATTTTTTTATTTGCAATGGAAAAATTGCGGTGTACGCGGACGTACAATCATGAGTTGCATGTTGATTGGCTGTCAACGCTTCAAAGTAGGACGTGTTAGCAGGCATGTTTTATTAAGTGTGGCCGAGGGGACGTATATGCCCCGGGCTCCGCCACCTTCCTGGGGCAGTAATCTTTAAAATAGGGTGGCCGTGAGGGCACAGACCTCCTAGCTCCGGGGGTTACCACTTTTTGGGGTTTTTTAATGTTGGGAGGGGGTAGCGCTGATTCCGTCCTGGAGCTCTTGATTGATCAGGGCCGACTCCTGCAGTGTCCCGGGTTGTGTACCCCCCGGGACACTGCTGTTTGGTATGGTCGGGCGGGAGCGTCGCGTCTCCCACTTTAGCACATTAAACCGGTTCCTATTTGAAAGGGAGAGCAAGTTAAGCTGCTGTGTCTTTCAAGTAGAAATTACATTGCATTTCGTTAGAGAGCAGCATATAAACTGCTCCCTCGGAGAAAGCAATGCCGCCTCTCGAAGGATGCGGGGAGACGGTTGGGACCATGTGGGCATTGATGTTTCCCACACGGTTCCTAATTATATTTTTTGAATCCCGGGGAATGGGTTCATTTGCAGCTCCTTAAACATTTGTTATATCGTTTTTGCTAAATTCTTTTTTGTGTTGGGGAACAGAGTATTAGTCCAGTGACTTTGTCATGCAGGTATGTTTTTTTCTTTTTCTTAACTTGTATTCCGTTTTATTTAGATTATGTTTCTACGTCTCTTCAGAATGAGTTCCACAGCGTACCGTCTGTGGCAGTGTTGTTTTTTGTTTGCCTCCCTCCACCCTAATTGACAACGTAATGGGGGCACTGCTGTTGTCTCTGTTTTAATTTTGCAAAACAGTAGGTAGGATAAATAAAGCACTTGACACAATGTAGAGTGACAGTATTTATCGTATTTAATTTTCCAGTGTTTTTCAAATAGAATATACTCATGTACAAAATATTGTTTTATTTGAAAAATAAATATTTAATATAATTTTTTTGAATCACCACATGAGCTGATATTATAGTTCAAGTTCAAGTTCAAAACAACTTTATTTCGATTCATAACGAATCATAAAAAGCACATAGACAAAAAATACATAACTAAGGGGTGCAATTACATCGGGTTGCAGTCACAGTTAAAATAGAGCAGTTAAAATATTTACAAAATGTTTAAAAAAAAAAAAAAAAAAAAAAAAAGCAGCAATTTTTCAGTAATTCCATAGGGTGTTGTCAAGACTATTAAATTATCTATTTCCAGAACGTTTTTTAATGCGGAAAGCAGCTACCAAGAAGTTAGCGACATTAAACGTATTTAGTGGTGAGTCTAACTTTTTTAAGTAAAATAGGGCAGGCTTGATTTGGACGAACCCCTTGTTCTTAAGCAATGGGACAATATACTTTTTCCTGGGCAGATCATATATACCACAGAAGAACATAAAATGAGCGGTGTCCTGCAGAGAAAAACCGTCACATTTGCAGGCCGCTAAGTCCTCTGGCTTGGCCCATACCTTAGAGTCATTTAACAGAAAGTGAATCTGGTTAAGTCTTAGTTTGGTTAATAACCAGCGATGTAATGGAATAGACACTACTGTTAAATAAGGTTCAATGGCCGGTGTAGTTTTAGAAATATAGTGCTCCCTCACTGTGGGTTTCGCAAGCTCACAGCTCTCCCGCTCCATTTCTCTCACTTTTAAAAAAGTCGATTTGAACCATTCCAGGTCATTCTTAACGATGCCATCTGGTGTGTGGAAGAGATCTGGGCGGCCCAGGGAAGTTAGTGTTTTATTAATATATGCTAGCCACGGGATATTTTTCATATTGTCCAGGAGTAGGCAGTCTCTCATGATTGTGTGGTTCAGAGTTAAGTTGGAGTTCAGCCATGTTTTTAACCACATCAAGATAGGGGATTGTTTGATGATGTCACTGATGTACCCCTGGCCTAGTTCCATATGGACAGAGAAAGTGGCTGTTGATTGAGGTAATCCTAGAAGCATACGAAAAAATCTGTTCTCTTCCATCTGTATTGCTTCTATGTTGTTCGAATAACCCCAGATGGAAGCCCCGTACCTTACTACTGATATTGATTTCGCTCTGTAGAGTGCCAGCATTGCTTCCGTGGGCTTACCACCCAGACGTTTTGAGAAGCCAACTATGGCTGCTGCTGTTCTTTTCATGGCATTGGTTTTGACGGATATTTGGGGTGTCCACGTACCCTTATCGTCGTATACTACCCCCAGGTAGGTAAAAGTTCTCACTTTGGAAATAGAAGTGTTAGCACAGTAGAAAGTCTTCAAATCCTTATTTTTTCTGCCGCCTACAGCCATAACATGGGACTTGTCTGAATTGATTTTTAGACCAAGGGAGGTCATAAAAGCATCGAAGGATGTCAATAGTCTTTGTAGCCCAAGGGGGGTACGTGCCACGAGCACCGCGTCATCCGCGTAAAGGAGGACCGGGGTGGACAGTCCGCCTAAACGCGGGACGTCGAGTGTAGCCAGCTCCAGTGTAGATTCAAGGTGATTAATATAGAGTGTAAATAACATTGGGGCGAGAATACACCCCTGTCGCACCCCTCTGGTAGACTTGAATCCTGCTGTGCAGGCTCCTTCCTGCGTCATCCTGATGGATGCTTCTAGGTCCCGATGGGCCTCAGCCAGAAAATGAAGCTGATATTATAGTAAAGATAAAAAGAAGTGTTTATGTACAAGGAGCTACAACAGAAGAAATTCATTATGGAAAATCAATACCAGAATTTGAACACATTTTCGAAATTAATAACAGTCATAGAAGAGCTGAACATACTTTTAACAAGTAGCAAGAATGAAGAGGAAGATATAAATGCTGGAGATATTAGCTGTGATTTCCTAGATTAAAGGTTAGATGTTGATTTTCTGGAAGAATTACATGACAGAGTATGATCATATGAGTTTTGAAATTGATAATGAGGTATATGAAATAAATGATGAAATTATTTTAGGTTTATTAAGTTATGAGATGTTATAAGAATATATTTATTAAAATGGCTGCAAGTGTGCAAATTACCCAGTGCCTTTAGCCGGGGAAGTCGTTACAACAAAGAGGCTCGATGCAGGTCCTTGACGTTCAATCAGAATGTGATATTGAAGAATAATTGATAATACCAGTCAAGAAAGGCAGAAAGTGTGCCATTTAAGCACTGCTTTCGGCTGAGGTAGTTCATACTAATTAGAAGATAATGTGAAGAAAGTAATGTTGAGCATAGTGATGCTCCATGCATTTTATTAGGTTGATAGACTGTTCCTCGTAAGAGAAAACTTCATCACAATAAATGCATAGAATGTTAATTTCAACGAAGTGGGGATTAATTTGTGGGTGAGGATTGCTTCCTGAATATGCTGCTGCAGCAATTGCTGTGCTTGGTGCAGCAGTAGGTGGGTTCTCTCTGTAAATGAAAAGGAGGACATTTTTCTGTGTTAGGCTCTATACGAATAATAGCCTGAAATGGATGGACACATTTAATAAGAATAGACTCATAGGTATTTAAATCCATCAGTTCAGAAGGAATTATTACAAAGTCTACATTATGCACAGCACTAAGAGGCATTTTGTTCTTATCTAATTTGTTATAAAATTATTTAGAAATATGCTGATTAGAATGCAATTCAAAACAATTCTGTGACAAATACGTTGCGAAATGTATTGTTATTATTATTTTCCTATTTAAATACAGATGAACAGTACTGGTTTGATTTTTATAAGAAGTTTGTTGAAAACAAATGGATGAATAATTTGGTGCTTTGGTGTTAGTGAAATCACCTACAACTTTGTAGTATGTTGCTCACAATTATCTACAGTACAACATTGTACATTCTGTTCCACATTTTCTTCTATTAATATCTCAGTTTCTGAATGGTTTTCCTGAGGACCAAAGTAACTAAGCTGAATTTCTTCAGAGGCATTTGTTACATCTGATACAGATGCACGGAAAAGAGTACTGTTCAATTTTTTTTTACATTATTGCTGGAATTTTTGCGGAATACAATGTTCTGATTAATTTTCTGATTTGAGTATGATGAACTGGTAACATTCTGAATTGGTGAAAAACACTTTGGCATACTTTTTTAGAAAGATAAGGCAGGGAATGACTTTGCAAACCAGTATTTTCTCTCACTCTGCAAGAGTCTAGTGTGTGCCATATCTTAATCTTTTGTTTAACACTTTTGTTATTATACTTAGGTAAAAAGTTGCATTAAAAAAATTAATAGATTCTTAACTTACAGTATAAATACTACTACAATTGGAAGTGTTCACTGGAGTTTTAGAACGTGTCCCTAAAAGATCCTCAGGTAACACTTCTTTTGCATTTCTAGTAACAATTTTGTGTTTCATAATAGCACAACCATTTCTAACGTCATAGTTACGAATACTAGTGTCATCTGTATGCAAAACATTACTCTGAAGATAACTTGTCATTAAAAAAAGGCTTAGAACTTGATCTATCGTTCCATTCTCCTAAGAAAAATGTCTGAAAAATGATGTGTTAGTTTCTCTTTTCAATTTACTTTTGGCCTTCATTAAAGGGATCAATGAATGCAATTTTGTCCCAGTTAACAGAATGTGTAGACACAGTACAATTGTCTGTCTTAAATAAAGCAAAGCTACATTCAATGTTGTCGTTAGTGTACATGAAAAGGTGAATTGAAGTTGTTAATCCTCTTGTCCGTAGTGTAGGTCGAAGGCTGTAGTTGACACAGAAATGCAGGAATGCTTTTTGTCTCTTTCTTAATAAAAAATCTGAAGAAATACAGTAGAAACATCTATAATTTTAAGAGATGAAGGCTGAATTTCCTAATGTACAAACTGTAATGAAATGTGATGACATTGTGAAATTGTCTGTTTTATAGAAATCAAGATTGTATTGAATGTTTTCTGTACTACTGGCGGTATTGGTATCTAGTTGTGAATTCATCGAAGGTACTAATTGATACAAATATTGATGAATGCTATTTTGTACAGTTAACAGAAAGTGAGGACATAGTACAATAGTCTCTGCCTTAAGGAAAGCAAGGCTGAATACAATGCTGTCCTTAATGTAGAAGGAAAGCTGAATGCAAGTAGTGTACCCTGTTGTCTGCAGGTTAGATTGAAGGTAGTTGTTGATACAAAGATTGAAGTATGCTATTCAGTTGCAGATCACAGAATTTGAGGTCACAGCAGAATTGTGTTTGGGTTAAGGCAAGCAAGGTTGAATACAATGCTGTCTTTAGTGTAGAAGGAAAGCTCAATTGAAGTTGTGAACTGAGCTGTCCGTAGTGTAGATTGAAGGCAGTTGTTGACACAAAGGTCGATGAATGCCATTTAGTCACAGATAATAGATTCTCAGGATACAGTATAATTGTGTGTGCCTTAAGGAAAGCAAGGATAAATGCATTGCTGTTCTTAATGTAGAAGGAAAGTTGAATTGAAGTTGTTAACCCTGCTGTCTGCAGTGTAGATCGAAGATAGTTGTTGACAGAAAGATCGGTGAATCCAAATTGTCAACCCAGTTGTCCGCAGTGTAGATTGAAGGTAGTTGTTGACAGAAAGGTTGAAGAATGCTATTTAGTTACAGATGACAGAATCTGAGGACATAGAACTGTACTTGTGTTAAGGAAAACAGTGTTGAATGTAATGCGGTCCTTAATGTAGAAGGAAAGGTGAATTGAAGTTGTGAACCCTGCTGTCTGCAGTGTAGATCGAAGGTAGTTGTTGACAGAAAGATTGAAGAATGCAATTTAGTTACAGATAACAGAGTTTGACGACATAGAATTGTATTTGTGATAAGGAAAACAGTGTTGAATGTAAAGCGGTCCTTAATGTAGAAGGAAAGCTCAATTGAAGTTGTGAAGTCTGCTGTCTGCAGTATAGATTAAAGGCAGTTGTTGACACAAATTTTGAAGAATGCTATTTAGTTACAGATAACAGAATGTGAGGACTGAGTAGAATTGTATTTGTGATAAGGAAAACAATGTTAAATGTCATGCGGTCCTTAATGTAGAAGGAAAGCTGAATTGAAGTTGTGATTCCTGCTGTCTGCAGTGTAGATTGAAGGCAGTTGTTGAGACAAAGATTGAAGAATGCTATTTAGTTACAGATAACAGAATCTGAGGAAATAGAATTGTATTTGTGATAAGGAAAACAGTGTTGAATGTAATGTGGTCCTTAATGTAGAAGGAAAGCTCAATTGAGGTTGTGAACTCTGCTGTCTGCAGTGTAGATTGAAGGCAGTTGTTGAGACAAAGATTGAAGATTGCTATTTAGTTACTGATATTAGAATCTGAGGAGAGTTGAATTGTATCTGTGATAAGGAAAACAGTGTTGAATGTAATGCTTTCCTTAATGTAGAAGGAAAGGTGAATTGAAGTTGTGAATCCTGCTGTCTGCAGTGTAGATCGAAGGTAGTTGTTGACAGAAAGATCCGTCAATGCAAGTTGTCAACCCAGTTGTCCGCAGTGTAGATTGAAAGTAGTTTTTGACAGAAAGATTGAAGAATGCTATTTAGTTACAGATAACAGAATCTGAAGACATACAATTGTATTTGTGATGAGGAGTGCCGCTTGTTAGCCGTTTCTGGAATCCTTGCTGAATGGTGATTTAAGACCTGCTGTTCCCAAACTGAGAGACTGGGCTTTTGGACCCTTTTACCTTGCCTGATAGAATTTGCTTTTCCGAGGGTGCGGGACTGCGAGTCCCAGGCAGCAGTGCGCGCAGGAGATCCAGCGCACCTGGGACTCTTCCCGCCCCCCTCCTACCGGCTGCATATCACGGCTCGCGGCCCCCGCTTCGCGGGAGCCGCTTGTTAGCCATTTCTGGAATCCTTGCTGAATGGTGATTTAAGACCTGCTGTTCCCGAACTGAGAGACTGGGCTTTTGGACTATTTTACCTTGCCTGATAGAATTTGCTTTTCCGAGGGTACGGGACTGCAAGTCCCAGGCAGCAGTGCGCGCAGGAGATCCAGCGCACCTGGGACTCTTCCCGCCTCCCTCGTGATGCATAAAAACACGTACAGCCTACGGGCTCAAGGGACGCGCGCGGGACTCAGCCCTGGGCGAAGCCCGGGCAAAAGGCGGGCCCTCTGTGGCCCTCGGTGGCCAGAGGAGGCCGGGCAGGGCCCCTTCCCTAAATTCTCAGTACCCTCTGGAATTATCAACAGGTTAGGTTTCGCAACTATAGACTGACTGCTGTGTCCCTATAGTCCAAGGAGAGATGACCCTTAAATCAAAGAAGGGGAGAAAGACTGAACCAAAGATAACAGGCGGCAGTATTATTGGAACCGTAGAAAGTTTTTTTTTTGCAAGGACTGCTGCGGTGGTGGGGAGGGAAATAGAACTGACAGAGAAGCGATTATCTTTAGAACTTGGGACAACGAAGAGGTCGTCGCTAGGTGCAATTAGAGATGCCAGTACACCTGAGTCAATACCTATTGCTGTTAACTTGATTTCCACAGGAAACAACTCAAATGAGACTATATCTTCTACTGACGAGTACTCGTCTACTTGTAATAGTGTTTCCTCCGTGAGATTGTGCTGCTGCAGGCTTTTAATTCTCTTTGAGCTGAATACAAGCTTATTTAAAAAATTGTGATTACTGCGCTTACCTGCATTTGTTTATTGCATTTTATTGGGCACTGGGCTCGGGTTTGTTGTACTTTCATCCTTCGCTCTAGACCCCGTTCCGCCCCGGCATTGTGCCGTTTGTGAGAGGGTCGCAGCACTGAGCACCACTTCCTGCCCTTCTCCCCACTTTCGCCCTGCCTCTCAATCGTGCAGGTCAGCGGTCTAGCGGCTCACTTCACTCTGGGTATATCATGATCACATGGCAGAAGCGCAGCGGACGAGCATAGCGGGAGCGCCGACTTCGCGCCGAAGTCGCGCTCAAATCAAGCCCGTCTGCGCCCGTCCGCGGCCGATCGTGGCCTGCGGCCGCTCATAATGCCCATTTTATCACCTACTCCTCCTCTGAACTCTTACTGCTTCGCTGCTCATTCTCCTTATCAGCCCACGCTAAACAGGCTGCATTGGACTGTGGTATCCTTATCCCTCCAATCACCTTCAGCCCTGTCACTTCGCTTCCCTGTCCTGTGCCGATATCCCCCCACCCCCACCCGCCACTGCTGGAGGTTACACCACTGTCCGTGGTATATCTTAACACGCGGCCATTGGTGAAACACCAGCTGGAAATTTTCCAACTCTTGGACGATAGTTCTGTAGATATCCTTCTCCTCTCAGAGACTTGGCTGACTGAGGACTCTGTCCCTGATATTCTTGCTGCCATCCCTGCCGGCTACTATATCCTGCAAGCTAACCGACCAGCAGGGCAAGTCGGTGAGGGGGGGGGGACTGGCTGCTATTATTCGCTCCCAGTATGTTTATACTACTTTAGCCTGTGCAGCGATCCCTAGAACTGAATGTCTCACTGTTAAATTTACGTCTCCTAGGCTCTCTTTTGTTGTCGTTCTTATTTACCGACCTCCTGATCCTATGCCTTCCTTCCCTCGTCAGTTTGCTGATTATATTTCTCAGCTGACTATCAACAATGCCAAGGTTATGATTATCGGTGATTTTAACTATTGGCCCTCTGATCCCCGAGAAAGTCACCTCTCGGTGGAATTCTCTGACCTCTTATCAGGCCTGAACTATTATCAACACATCACTAATCCTACCCACTGTAAAGGCCACATTTTAGATCAGGTGTGGACAACCAATCTAGATATCTCCTCCCCCATTGTGACCCCATGCTCCTGGTCAGATCACTATTTTATCTCTTTTGTTCTTAATTTGATCACTCCTAATCATCCTCCCCCTTTGACCAACTTCACTGCCCGGAACTGGTAGAAAGCCAATCTGGTGGAACTTCACTCCACTTTGTCCTCTACAATCCCTCCGACCTCGACGTCTCACCAGGCTTTTCTCCTTGATCAATGGCTATTATCTGCTTGCAATACCATCGCCCCTTTAAAAAACATAAAAACCAGGCACCCTCATGACGCCCAGCGTTGGTTTACGGACCAACTGAAGGCAGACAAACTGGCCTTACGTCAGGCGGAGCACCGTTGGAGGCGTAATTACGACCACCAGCTGAAAACTGATTTTGTGGACCATTTGAGAACCTATAAAAAATCTATCCTATCGGCCAAAACTATCTACTTTTCTCAAAAAATCTGAATCCTTGTGTGACTGACTTAATGTTTTCTTTACCGATAAAATCATCACCATTAAGAACAATATTCCTTTGCCCTCATCCCCTCACCCCCTTCCCTTGCCTCCAAGAAACACTTGCTGCTTGGATGCCTTTCCTCCGATTTCCCTTTCAGAGTTCTGCTCACTCTTGCATAAAGTGAGCTCTGGCTCCCCTATCGACTGCTGTCCTCCCCAAGTTCTTAGGGAAATCTTTTTGGCCTGCCCTGATCCTCCCCTGGCTTTACTCAACAACTCGTTGGCGACAGGGGTGGTTCCGGATTCCTTTAAACAGGCAGTGGTGACACCAATCCTAAAAAAGACCAATGCCGACCCCACGGTCTTAAGTAATTATAGACCCATTTCCCTTCTCCCCTATTTGGCGAAAATTTTGGAGACCTATGTCACCCGCCGCCTGAGCGCCTTCATTGAGACTTCATCTTTCTTGGAGGCCCAGCAAGCCGGATTCCGTCCCCTCCATTCCACCGAGTCGGTTATTGTGGCTGTCATGGACACCCTCAGAAAGGGCGCTGATAATAACATCCCTCAGGCCCTTGTCCTATTGGACCTATCGGCGGCTTTTGACACGGTCGATCACGCAATATTGATCGACCGTGTCAGGAACGCCGGTATTCAGGGCATGGCTCTTGAGTGGGTCAAGTCCTTTTTGGATAATCGCTTTCAGGCAGTGCATTTGTCTACCTTCTCGGCTTCCTACTCTCCCTTGCCCTGCGGTGTCCCTCAGGGCTCTGCTTTATCCCCTTTATTATTTAATTTATACATGCAACCCCTGATCTTTTCCCTCCGTAAGTCCGCCGCTACCATCTTCAATTATGCGGATGATTTGCAGTTAATTTTCCCCACTGATACCTCCCTCTCCTCCTGTACTACTTTTCAGTCCACCATGCTTGAGATTTCTGAGTGGATGTATCATAGCCAACTCAAATTAAATCCTACTAAGACTGAGCTTGTTCTGGTGGGAGGAGCAGCCAATCCATGGAATGACAGCTTTTGGCCTCCCTCACTAGGGCTCACTCCCCGTCCTGTCAACGCTGTGAAGAGTCTTGGCGTGGTCATTTCTAGTGACTTATCCATGGGGCCCCAGATCAGTGCGGTGATGTCATCCTGCTTCTTCCAACTACGCATGATACGAAAAATCTGTAGATTTCTTACCAGAGACGCACTGATCCTTGTCATCATGGCCCTGGCTACGTCAAGAATTGACTACGCCAACACTCTGTATACCGGTATCCCTGCATACCTTCCTCACAAGTTGCAACTTGTGCAAAATCAGGCTGCACGCCTGGTTTATCACCAACCTCGACATCAACATGTCTCGCCGCTACTGCGGAGCCTTCATTGGCTCCCTGTAGCCAAGCGTTGCATCTTTAAACTGGGCTGCACGATCTTTAAAGCCATATCTGATCTTGCCCCTATCTTTATTTCCTCTAAACTGGAATGCTATGTTCCCTCCAGAAACCTCCGTTCCTCTGGCCACAATCTGCTAGTCATTCCAAAAACTAAACGGAAAAAACATGGCGGCTCCTGTTTTTCTTTCTGCGCCCCCAAAACCTGGAATGCTTTCCCGCCTGCCATCCGTCACTGCCCTACCTATGGCTGTTTTCGTAAACTGTTTAAAACATATCTTTTCCAGTCTGCTTTTGAGTAAAATACACGTCCCTGCCTCCCCGCATTTGTCATGAGCGCCATGAAACCGTACGGTGTCCGAGCGCGGTACAAAACTTTTTACCATACCATACCATTACCAATAGTAATAAAAAAACAAAGCCATGTTAAGGGATAGTAGACCTGCCTGTACTAAACAAGCAGGAAAAAGGAAAAGGGGAGGCAACTGTCAAGTAGGTAGGAAAGTTAAAATTATGAAAAAATCTAACAAGGTCGTGAAGTCACTCTTTGGTAAAAAAATTGGCAAGGCCATCTAGCCCCCCATAGCAGGACCCACCACTAGCACTACCTACATTAATTAATTATCAACCCTTTCCTACAATTGATACAGAGGGGGTTTGTACTATAGCACACATGGAATGCTTGTTACGATCATTCACACTCCCGCTCATTGAAAGGTTGAAGGTCTTAACTAATAAAGTGAACACTCTTTGCATGGAAGTTGCGAATATAAGAAAAGGGCCAGGGATTCCCAAATCTACCTTACACAGTAGGGGGCCAGAAATCGAGCAAAGTGGGCAGGATAACGTCGCCCTTACTACTCCATGCCCGAAATCTGCTAGTGTAGCGGAACGATTAAAACCGATTAGAACAAAGTCTGGCCTAGGGGATAACTCAGGAAATAAAACATGGGGTGGAAAGAGTATTGAAGATAAAGAAGTTAGGAGAAATGGGCTAAACTCATGTCATGTACAGGACAAGGGCGCAAGGGATGTACTCCGGCCATGCTCCAGACTCTTGACCTACCACCACAATCTGCTCCACTGGTTCTAGTGCTAGGGAATGTACCTCCACTTAAGGAGGGAGCCAGAGAGAACCACAACCAGTTGAGAAACAACGTTACGCACTGGTTGTCTAGTAACACTGTAGAGGGTAGGTTGGCAGGGCCAAATATAATAATGGTTACTCGGGTGTCCTGGATTGGCAGGTCTAAAAAATCAAAAAAGGGTGACTGTGTGGTGGTCAACTTTAATAGTCAATCTCCAGTAGAGAGATTCATGAACGAAGTGAGATGTGGGGGAGGGGGTAGGAGTCAAGGTATTGAGATCTTGCCACTAGGCTTCTTTTACAAACCAATAAATTATGCCAGACACATAAATGGGAATAACTGGCAGTTAGTGAGGAGAGGCCCCCACGGACAGGCAGGACATCAGGGTGAGGTTCCAGGAGGACAGAGAGGGGGCATACAGGGGCATAATAGGTATTTATGGCTTAATAGATTTTCACCACTGTCAGGCCTAAATGATTGTGATTGACGCTGTAAGGGCAACTATGACTATAAAAGGTATAGGGACAGTCCCAAAAGCAGAATCAGAGTTTGTCAGTAACATCGCTGGAAGGGGTTGAAACAGGAGGTGCTTTAACAGAATCCCAAAACGTACAAGTCCTTCCATTGAGAACCAATTTACCTATAGAGGTTCATAATACCGTAGTTAGTGGTGCACCTAGCACTGTGGGAATAGATCACAAAGCAGTGAAGAGAATTGAAGGATTCACAAATGTTTGTGTTGATAAAGATAATGGGAAATTAGTGCATGCTGTGGTTAATGCGGAAAAGGTAGTTGTACCAATAATTAAAAGTAATGCTAAGCTTCCACCACCAAAGACATTGGCACAACGAAATTCGATAAAGATTGTTTTTTGGAACATCTGTGGACTGGAGAACAAGGTTTCTAATACAGTTTGGAGGGATTTTATATCAAAATTTGATGTCTTGTGCATCCAGGAAACATGGCTCATAGGGGAAAAACATCTGGATGGTTATAAAATATTTCATACCCCGGCCGTACATTCCGCACACGGTAGGCACAAGGGGGGGAATATGTATTTATGTATCGAATTTGTTAAGTGTGCGGAGGATAAAAATGTTGAAGAGTTCCCATTATTATCAAATGGTGTCTATCCATTTGATATCGGGATTAGTTTTGTTGGTGGTGAATTTTTACAATAACATAAAAGAAGGGTTTGAGGAAGTGTTGAACAATATGACTGATGACTTAAATCACCTGTACCTTGCAAACGATAGTGATACAATTGTCGTATGGGGAGGGGATTTCAATATCAGCATTTGTAACTCGAATGCATGTACCTCTAGTGAAGATGAGTGGGAAGGAATCCACATTGCAAACCACTTTAGACACTCAGGGAAAGGGGATAAATTAAATGACATTATGGGTACCCTTGACCTGGAATTTGCAAATATGATGAGCTCCCCACTGGTGGAATTCAGTCCAACTTTATATCAAGGGGCCTAGAGTCAGTCATTGATTTTATATTAGTACCCATTAAGTACAATAAATGGGTGGAGAAGTTTGAGATCCACCCAAATGTCCTCAGCGACCATCTACCTATTAGCCTTCATTTATCCCTACCTGCTTCCACTAAATCATCCACAATAGAGGCTCTGGCGTGGGTACAGAACATAACATTGGCTCGACAAAACGGCCTTAGCCTAAAGTGGAGTGTGTTAGATCCAGGAGAAACAAATAAGGGGATTATTACCAAAGCATTGCCACATATCCAGATCTGTTTAGATGAAAAGGCTACAGATAAAGAGATACTGGATGCCTTTGGAAGAATTACAGTGATAGTCCAGGATATTCTTAGAAGAACTGTTAAAAAGCGCCCAAAAGCTACAGGGTGGTTTGATACCCAATGCACTAAAGCATATACTAAATTAAAAGCCATGCTTAGCGCTAAACCCAGAAATGCTGAACTAATAAGAATTTGTAGAAGGGCATACAATCAAGCTAGGTCACAACGGAGAAGGGATTTAAAAGAGCAAGCCTGGAAAAACCTACTCCAAGCCTCTGAAAGTAGAAACCCAAAGTTGTTCTGGCAGGCAGTCAAAGCACCCTACTCTACCAAGGAGGATATGGCAACAATTGAGGTTGCCATGATGAAAAGACATGGATTGATTTTTTCTCTAATGTTTATAAAAAGGGATGGGGAAAGTCGTGCCCTATTATGGATAAGGACAAACTAAACTTGGCCCACTCGCATATAGGGCTAGAAATTCGCCTTGACAAAGTTCTGATGGCTATTAATACTAGTAAAGGAAATAAGGCTCCCGGCCCAGACGGGGTACCAAATGATGTTTTTAAGTTAATCCCGGACCTGGGGGCCCCAATATGCACACGCGTATTACAATCATGCTGTGCAATAGGATTTATTAAAACTTGGTCCGAATCGGTAATAGTACCGATACACAAAAAGGGGGATAGAGAGAGCCCATCTAATTATAGGCCAATATCTTTGTTAAACTCCCTCATGAAGTTAGCAGAAAGGGTGGTTTTAAATAAACTACATACCTAGACAACTAATAATAATATTTTGAGTTCTGTGCAATATGGCTTCAGATCGGGGATGGGCACTGTGGAGCAGGTCCTCAATTTTGTAATAATTCAGGGGAAATACATTCGGGCAAAGAAAGAACGCTTATATGCCATTTTCGTTGATCTCACAGCCGCTTTTGACTGTGTGGATCATGCGAAGTTATGGCACACCCTTGAAGAAATAGGAGTAGAACCAACCATAGTCTCATTCCTCCGCCAGCTGTACTCTGGGGCAACAGCCAAGGTAAGGTATGGGACTAAGGGGGAATGCACTGGGCCTTTTCCCATAGAGAAGGGTGTCAGACAGGGCTGTGTGCTGGCCCCATTCCTATTCTCCATTTACACGAATGCTCTGGTAAGGGAATTGGAGGCCAGCAACATTGATTGCCCGAGATTTGGTAAGAAACAGGCTGTATCACTCCTCTATGCGAATGACGCAGTGCTCATGGCCCGTACAAAGATAGGAGCCAAGAGGGCTTTAGAAAAATACAATCATTTTATGGCCTCAAGAGGGCTAAAAATTAATGCCAAAAAATCATTTATGATGGTGTGTGGGAAGGGGCGAACTGAAGTAAAGAAATTAAAGGTGGACGGTCTTACAATTGAATGTACAAAAATGTTTCCTTATTTAAGGGTATTGCTTGATGGTTCGGGGCAGTGGGGGGCTGCTATAATGTCCAGGACTTTGTTATTCAAACGCTCTATAGCGGTACTTATGAACTTCTCAAAACAGCTGGGCAAAAGACCCCCGGAAATCCTTTTAAAAATCTATAAGGCAAAATGTAGGAGTATCGCCCTATATGGGGCTGGTATCTGGGGAATTCAAAATGCTCCGACCATTCAGTTAGTCGAAAATTGCTTTTTAAGATATTTATTGGCGTTGCCACAGGGTGCAGCGACATTTAGTTGCCATGAGGAATTAGGTCTTGAGTACATTTCTGACCTTATAAAACTCCAGCCAATTTTACTCTGGCACAGGGTATGGACAGGGGAATCCTTGGAGTTAAATCGGGACATCATAAAGGATGCAATGGCCCTTGATAATGTAAAATGTATTCCGTGGTTAATGTATGTTAAAAATATCTTTTCAGATATGCAAAGATCAGAATTATACAGTAACCCTGAAAATATTACAAGGATATCGAGTAAAGACTTGAAACTATTATGAATGAGTCACTTTGGAATGTTAAGGAGTGCAAGTGAACTTTCGAAATGTACAGTCTTACAACATCAAATGACCCTGCTATGCCAGTCGATTCAACCATATCTATCTATTTGCAGTGTGGGCTTTGACCGTTTCCTTTTAACGCGGTTCAGATTCGAACTATTCTTTCGCATGGTAACATTTCCGTCAAGAAATGATTGGTCAAGGGATTTGGTACCCTGTACTTGTGATGATCTGTCAAAGCAATCTACTTTCCATCTGACTTTATTTTGTAAACATTATGATAGCGAACGTAGAAGATGGATTAGACAGTATCTGAGACAGGGTCATTGGCGACAATGTAGACCAGCGTATTTAAGCCTTCTGCAATTAGGTAGCCAGAAATGTATTATGGTTATGATTTGTTTTTTAAAAAGTATTTAAAAAAAACGTAAATTAATGATGGTAATTGATTGATAAATGACCTTTTGTGACAAGTAATGCTTATAAAGAACTGCTTTATATCGAAATTTACTAATTGAATGTCTTTTTTAAACATTGTTTTAAAGGAGGATAATTGAATGTATGATGAAATATGTATTTATATTGTGACGCTTTTATGATTTTATACTTGCTAAAATCCAATAAAGGTTTTTCTGATTCTGTGATAAGGAAAACAGTGTTGAATGTAATGCGGTTTTTAATGTAGAAGGAAAGCTCAATTGAAGTTATGAAGTCTGCTGTCCGCAGTGTAGATTGAAGGCAGTTGTTGACACAAAGATTGAAGTATGCTATTTAGTTACAGATAACCGAATGTGAGGACTGAGTAGAATTGTATCTGTTATTAGGAAAACAATGTTAAATGTAATGCGGTCCTTAATGTAGAAGGAAAGCTCAATTGAAGTTGTTAACCCTGCTGTCTGCAGTGTAGATTAAAGGCAGTTGTTGACACAAAGATTGAAGAGTGCTATTTAGTTACAGATAACCGAATTTGAGGTCACAGTAGAGTTGTTTCTGCTTTAAGGAAAGCAAGGCTGAATGCAATGCTGTCCTTAATATACAAGGAAAGCTGAATTCAAGTTGTGAACCCAGCTGTTCGCAGTGTAGATTGAAGGCAGTAGTTTCTGATTTAATTTGTACTAAAATGTTAACATAATTTAAAATTTCCAAAGCTTTCGTCTTCAAAACCACAATTCATGTGTGCAGCAGTAATTTCTCCTTCTTCACCATCATTTCCTGTGACAGATAAGATTAGTTCTTCAAATATATTCAAAGTAATATCCAAAATCTCATGAGTATGAGGTTCATTAAAGGGCCTATAGTTTGAATTTCAATAAGAAACAGAAGATTTGATAACTATAGACTATACTGGCTCTTTTTTAATATTGTTAGACTTTTAAGCTTTTGTTTATACATGAACGGCAGGAAGTGCACAAATTACCCACTGCCATTCACGAGTAATAGTTACCAAGAAGGCTCAATAAAGGGCTGTCAGGGGGTCCCCTGCTCGGCCCCGGCAGGGCTAACTGATTGTCCGTCTCCTCAACAGGCGGATTACTACGGGCCCTTTAAGGATAGCCTTTGTGTTCGTGACGAAGGCCTCGCATTTGGACCACCTGACTTTTTGGGCCTATCAGGAGAGGCCTCTCACCATATGAGGGAAGACCCGGAAGACGCCGTGTCTCCGTCGTGGGAGGAAGAAGTGAGACGCCAGGAGAACAACGTGACCGGGGAAGCAGAGAGCGCTGGGGAAACGGAGTCCTCGGAGGAAGTCGACACCAGTAGCAGAGAAGGTGCCGGGCTGGATACGGAGGAGAAGCGGACGGAGGTAGCTGTAAAGCCAGGAGGCCAACGACACCGCGTTTCGCCCAGCCACGCGAAGGAGGACGCGTGGTTTTCCCAGGTGCCTGCTCGTTTGGGTTCGTTGTTGAGTTTCAAGAAGGGAGGGACCGGGTAGGAGACTGTGCAGGCACCGAGCACCTCGTTTAGCCAAACAGCTTGCAAGTCACTGATTGTGGTGGTGGTTCTTACTTTTCCCTCACTCCCTACCTAATTCCAGAGTTTCTAGAAAGTGTACGGTACACTAAAATCCACGTTCTTTTCTTTTCCTTCCATGTGCTGGAGTAACCCAGACCCCGACCCAAGAAGTGCTCCGAGGACCACAAACCGGACCCCGGACATTTGTTAAACGTGTCTGACCTAAGACTTTCTTTTGTGTTTAACAGTCTGTACACCGCAATAAAAGAGATAAACAGTCGCCCTCTAGTCTTGGCTCCTTCCCTTCTTGTAACCGAAAGGTGACAAGTGGCGAGCCAGCCAGGAGCCAATCCATCTGAATTTCACGAGATGGAGACCTGGATAAACCAATTGAGCGAAGGTCAGTCCAAGCTAGAGTGGGCAATTAACCGGTCTAATGAAAAAGCGGACAGTGATAGAGCTACGTTCACTGCATCTATACAGACACAGGCTGATCACCTTACTAAACTCTCAGAGGGACAAACTCAGCTGTTGGCTGTTCTGGGACAAAGTCGAGCCGCACACCCACCTGGGGCAGTCGTGCCGCTCCAAAAATATGTTCCCGGAGACGACCCCGTTTCTTTCTTCCTAAATTTTGAAAGGGCAGCACGAGCTAGCGCCTGGCCGGGGGAGAGGTGGCCCTTTTATCTAGCTCCTGTCCTTACAGGAGAAGCACAGGCAGCTTATCAGCTGGCCAATAAGGATGGTACTGCAGCCTATGGACATGTGAAACAAATAATTCTTGATAGACTGGGAGTCGATGATGAGACTCACCGATTACAGTTTCGGCAAGAGAGAGGAAACCCAACTGATGCTCCCAAGACTCTTTTCTATAAGCTGAAAGATGCAGCAGACAGGTGGCTGAAACCACAAGAGGGGAATATCGATAATGTGATGAACAAGATTTACTTGGAACAATTTCTTGAAGCATTGCCCTATGGCACCCAACGGTGGCTTAGACAGCACGCAGGGTTGACCTTAGAGCACGCCATTGAAATGGCTACTTCCTATGCTAGAGCCCAAACCAGGCCTGTATTCCGAGATACCGAAAAACCTGTTGTTTACAAAACCCCCATTAAATCTGACAAAAAAACGTACAAACAGCAAAGCGAACCTCCTCCGATGAAACCTAGACCTTTGAAGTCAGAACCGCCAGTCTTTACAAGTCCTCAATGTTATGAATGCGGCGAGTGGGGACATATTGCAAAGTACTGCCGTAAAAAGAAAGAGAAAGAGGAAGAGCCCATGGAGGTTGGGTATGCTCCACGTGCCCTCTTGTATGCACAAGAGACAGGACCAGCATTTTATGTAAGTGTCCTGGTAGACGGTAAGAAAACCCGTGCCCTGTTGGACTCTGGGTGTCGCCATTCTGTGATACAGAAAAACACCCTGAACAGTTCTTCCTTGCTCTTGGACCGTACTGTACGGATAAAATGTGTACACAGGGACGCGCGTACTTATTCCCTAGCCAAAGTCATGATAACAACAGAAAAGGGTACCCAAGTACAGTGTGAAGTAGGAGTCCTTCCTAATCTACCCGAGTCCCTTATTATAGGTATAGACAATAAGTGGTTCTCTACACTGATGGCAGACGTTTTAGAAAAACAGGGTAGGAGTGGGGTCAGGGAGGGCCTGTTAGCTGAAGAACCTTGGTCTACTGATACCAACTTTAGGGCTGCTCAGTTAAACGATGCTTCCTTGGCATCTGCTTGGCAAAACGCACAGGACAATAAAGACCAGAACCCACCTATTTATCCTTGTTTTATTGAGCAAAACGGACTTCTATACAGAGTAGGACAGAGTCAGGCCACTCCCCAGCTAATAGTACCCACCCTGTTTCGCGAGCAAGTTATGTTTTATGCTCATGCACATCTTTTAGCAGGTCATTCTGGTGCAGAAAAGACCACTAATTGCATCGTTGAGCATTTCTATTGGCCCGGGGTGTATGCGCAAGTGAAGAAATATTGTCAGGAGTGCCAGATTTGTCAGAAGAGAAACCCGTACATTCCACCTAAGGTCCCTCTTGTACCTCTTCCAATCATAGGGAAACCGTTTGAAAGAATAGGGGTTGACATCATAGGTCCTTTACCAAAGTCACACAGGGGGTACCAATACGTCATGGTAGTAGTTGACTATGCGACACATTATCCCGAAGCGTTTCCATTACGAGCAGCTACCACTAGTGCCATTTCCCAAAAACTGGTTGAATTGTTTGCACGAATGGGATTCCCCAAAGATCTTATAACCGACCAGGGGACGCCGTTTGTGTCTCGTCTTATGAAACAAGTGTGTACTCTCCTAAATGTGAAACACCTGCGTACCTCGGTGTATCACCCACAAACCGATGGCCTGGTCGAACATTACAATCGGTTAATAAAAACCACCCTAAAGAAACTATTGACAGGAGACGGTAAACAGTGGGACCAACTGCTGACGTTGGCTCTTTATGTGTTAAGAAGCCAGTTCCAAAGCAGTCTAGGAACTTCCGCTTTCGAGTTACTGTTTGGAAGGAAACCCCGTACGCTGTTAGAAATAACCAGAGATAGCTGGGAAAAGACAGGATCAAGAGACGCTGAAGAATTGTTAGATTACTCCCAGCAGCTGAAATCCCGGTTACACAAGCTACGGACCTTGTCCTATGAAACCCTCGAGAAAGCACAAGGCAAACAAAAGACCTTTTATGATAAAGGCAAGAAGTGGAGAGAGTTAAACATAGGTGACTGGGCTCTGGTCCTTCTTCCTATCTCTACTCACAAACTTCGGAAGGAGTGGCAAGGACCTTTCCAGGTCGTAAAGAAAATAGGTAGGACTACATATGCATTGAAACTATCCCATTCCCGAACCCAGATTTACCACATTAACATATTGAATAAGTGGTTGGGTTCCCCTCCTAAACCTCATGTCTCAGTGTCTTTAGTTACGCCACCTGCTCATACCATCGAGCACGCTGTTGTAAACTCTGACCTTCCAGAACTTAGGAAAAATGAATTGAAGGAGTTGATGTTGAAACATCAGTCCATCTTTTCGGATCAGCCAGGTCGAACCACCTTGGCTGAACACCACATCCCGACAGCTCCGGGGGTGACTGTAAAACAGAAACCCTATCGGGTCCCAGAAGCACGAAGGACAGTGATAAAAGAGGAGGTACAGAAAATGTTAGAAGCAGGGATCATAGTGCCCTCTACAAGCAATTGGTCTTCTCCAGTGGTACTAGTGCCAAAACCTGACGGAAGTAAGAGATTTTGCATCGACTTCAGAGCAGTGAACAAGGTATCAAAACAAGATGGATATCCTTTACCAAGAGTCAATGAGCTGATAGAACGCCTTGGTGAGGCTCAATACATAACAACCATTGACCTCACCAAAGGTTATTGGCAGGTGCCTCTTTCCCTAAAAGATCAGGAAAAGACAGCGTTCACCACACCAGACGGTCTCTTTCATTTCACTGTTTTGCCCTTTGGACTTCATGGGGCTCCTGCTACCTTCCAACGTCTTATAGATACAGTGTTAGCTCCATATCGACACTTTTCGGCAGCTTACATAGATGATATTGTCATCCATAGTCCAGATTGGCAGACCCATTTACAACACTTAGGTCAAATCCTTGAGGCTTTGGAAAAGGCAGGCCTACACATAAATGCAAAGAAGTCACGCTTTGCCTTTTCCCAAGTGAAGTACCTCGGGTACATGTTGGGTAACGGCCAGTTGTTTCCTCAACAAGAAAAAGTGAAGGCTATTCAACGACAGGAGTTTCCTAAAAATAGGCGAGATCTCCGAGCCTTTCTTGGTTTAGTTGGTTACTACCGACGGTTTATACCACACTTTGCCACGCTTTAAGCCCCTTTGACGGATATGTTAAAGAAAACAGCCACTTCTGTCCCGTTCAAGCAACCCTCTCCCCAAGCTCAAACTGCTTTTCAGGCACTAAAAGATGTTCTCTCCTCATCCCCAGTCCTGATAACACCTGACTTTGACAAACCTTTCTATCTCCAGACGGATGCTTCCGGGGTGGGACTGGGTGCTATTCTGTCTCAGTTAGATCAGGATGGGAGGGAGCGACCTATACTGTATTTGAGCAGGAAACTATTTCCCAGGGAGACGGCTTATCCCACGATAGAAAAGGAGTGCCTTGCCGTGAAGTGGAGCATTGAGAAGCTTCATTATTATCTGGATGGTCGACGTTTTACGCTGTTCTCTGACCATGCCCCTTTGCAGTGGCTCCAACGGAATAAAGGACGCAATGAACGCATCCTCCGTTGGTTTTTGTCCTTACAGCCCTATGATTTTGAGGTGTGTCACCGTCAGGGTACTGCCCAAACGAATGCTGACTACTTGTACCGTTATCCACTTTCCCCCGAACTGGAAAAGTCTAGGGGAGGGATTTGTCAGGGGGTCTCCTGCTCGGCCCCGGCAGGGCTAACTGATTGTCCGTCTCCTCAACAGGCGGATTACTACGGGCCCTTTAAGGATAGCCTTTGTGTTCGTGAGGAAGGCCTCGCATTTGGACCACCTGACTTTTTGGGCCTATCAGGAGAGGCCTCTCACCATATGAGGGAAGACCCGGAAGACGCCGTGTCTCCGTCGTGGGAAGAAGAAGTGAGACGCCAGGAGAACAACACGACCGGGGAAGCAGAGAGCGCTGGGGAAACGGAGTCCTCGGAGGAAGTCGACACCAGTAGCAGAGAAGGTGCCGGGCTGGATACGGAGGAGAAGCGGGCGGAGGTAGCTGTAAAGCCAGGAGGCCAACGACACCGCGTATCGCCCAGCCATGCGAAGGAGGACGCGTGGTTTTCCCAGGTGCGTGCTCGTTTGGGTTCGTTGTTGAGTTTCAAGAAGGGAGGGACCGGGTAGGAGACTGTGCAGGCACCGGGCACCTCGTTTAGCCAAACAACTTGCAAGTCACTGATTGTGGTGGTGGTTCTTACTTTTCCCTCACTCCCTACCTAATTCCAGAGTTTCTAGAAAGTGTACGGTACACTAAAATCCGCGTTCTTTTCTTTTCCTTCCATGTGCTGGAGTAACCCGGACCCCGACCCAAGAAGTGCTCCGAGGACCACAAACCGGACCCCGGACATTTGTTAAACGTGTCTGACCTAAGACTTTCTTTTGTGTTTAACAGTCTGTACACCGCAATAAAAGAGATAAACAGTCGCCCTCTAGTCTTGGCTCCTTCCCTTCTTGTAACCGAAAGGTGACAAGGGCTTGCACTTTGATTTGTATTACAAGGACAATTGACAACCCCAGCCAAGAAAGGCAGCAAGTGTGCAAATTTCTCACTGCCTTTGGATGGGATAGTTCTTTGAACAAAAAAGCTTGATAAATGTGTAGTGAGTGATGTTGAGGAGAGTGATCTTTTTTTAAAATTTTTGTTGAGGTTGATAGAGTATTTGACATAACAGAAAAGTTAATCGCAATAAATGCATAGAAATTTAAGTTTACCAAAATCAAGATCAATATGTGAGTATGGACTGATTGCCGAAGATGCTGTTGCAGCAGCTGATGTGGTTGGTGCAGCAGCAAGTGGGTTGTCATGCAATCTCTGTGTTGCAGCTCAAGTGAAGTTGTTGGGGTGCAAGTTTTTACATGTCGCACCATAGTTGGTGTGCCAAAGGAGTATTTTTTGGATGGATCATCCCTTGAAAGAGTTGTTTGCTAAATTTTACAGAATAGTTTGGGAGTATTAACCTTCTTTTGGGGTAGTAGAAATTAGAAAAAGGTTCGATAAAGGGTCTTGACGTTCAATTAGAATATGAAACTGGGGAATAATTGATAATCCCAGCCAAGAAAGAAAGCAAGTGTGCATCTAAAGCAAGAAAGTTCTCTGAGTGTGTGATGTTGTGTGGTGCAAGCAGCACGGATTGGTAGCAAAATCTTTAAAGTCAAGTTTTCTAATAAATATTGGTTGTCCATTCACAGAAGTAAGTTGAAGTATATTTTCAAAAAGTATGATGTATTTTTTTCTAAATAAATCATCTCATTCAATACGGTGACATGGTGATAATTTGTGGTGCACTGAGTTAGTAATACCTTCGGCGCTGAGCTTGAATGTACCCTGTGATGATGTGTGATCGGGTGAGGTACAGTAGTTGAAGTATTATCTTTTGTTGATTGAATTCTGCATCAATTCCATTTAAAAGAGACAGTATGCCTCACTGCGACATAAAAGTGTTCACTCTTGTTTGTGATTATTTATGGTGCGCTGAGTAAGTAATATCATTGGCGGTGAGCTTGTATGTTCCCTGTGCAGTGTGGATTGAAGGTAGTTGTTAACATACATGAATGAATGTTTTTGTCACTTATTTAAACAAAATGTGAAACACATAGTAGAATTTTGTGTGCATTAAATAAATGAAGGCTGAATTTCCTAGTGTTCAAAGTTTAAGAAAATGTGAGGATATTGTGCAATGGTCTGTGTTTTAAGTAAATCAAGATTGTATTGAATGTTTTCTGTAGTGCTGGCGATCTTGGTATCTAGTTGTGAAGTCTACTGAGCGCAGAATTGATTGAAGGCAGTTCTCAGCACAATTAGTGAAGAGAAATGTACATGGAAAACTGAATTGAAGTTGTGAACCCTGCTGTCTGTAATGTAGATCGAGGTACTAATCGATAGAAACATTGATGAATGGTATTTTGTACAGTTAACAGAATCTTAGGACAGAGTAGAATTGTATCTGCGTTAAGGAAACAATATTGAATGTAATGCTGACCTTAATATAGAAGGAAAGCTACATTGAAGGTCTGAACGCAGCTGTCCGCAGTGTAGATTGAAGGCCGTTGTTGACAGAATGATCGATGAATGCTATTTTGTACAGTTAACAGAATGTGAGGACACAGTATAATTGTCTGTGCCTTAATGAAAGGAAGGCTGAATGAACTGTTGTGCTTTATGTAGAAGGAAAGCTGAATTCAAGTTGTGAACCCAGCTGTCTGCAGATGTTGACACAAAGATCGATGAAGGGTATTTTGTCACTGTTTGCCTAACCTGAGGACACAGTATAATTGTCTCTGCCTTAAGGAAAGCAAGGCTGAATACAATGCTGTCCTTAATGTAGAAGGAAAGCTGAATTGAAGTTGTGAACCCAGCGGTCAGCAGTGTAGATTGAAGGTAGTTGTTGACAGAAAGATCTGTCAATGCAAGTTCTACAAGTTAACAATATCTGTGGACGCAGTATAATTGTGTCTTTCTTAAGGTAAGTAAAGCTCAATACAATGGTGTCCTTAATGTAGAAGGAAAGCTGAATTCAAGTTGTGAACCGAGCTGTCTGCAGTGTAGATTGAAGGCAGTTTTTGACCAAAGATCTATGAAAGCTATTTTGTCACTGTTTGCATAACCTGAGGACACAGTATAATTGTCTCTGCCTTAAGGAAAGCAAGGCTGAATACAATGCTGTCCTTAATGTAGAAGGAAAGCTGAATTGAAGTTGTGAACCCTAGCTGTCCGCAGTGTAGATTGAAGGTAATTGTTGACAGAAAGATCTGTCAAGGCAAGTTGGGAAAGTTAACAGTATCTGTGGACGCAGTATAATTGTGTCTGTCTTAAGGAAAGTAAAGCTGAATACAATGGTGTCTTTAATTTAGAAGGAAAGCTGAATTCAAGTTGTTAAGTCAGCTGTCCGCAGTGTAGGTTGAAGGCAGTTGTTGAGACAAAGATCGAAGAATGCTATTTAGCCACAGATAACAGAATCTGAGGACACAGTATAATAGTCTCTGCCTTAAGGAAAGCAAGGAAGAATACAATACTGTCCTTAATGTAGATAGAAAGCTGAATTGAAGTTGTGACCGCAGCTGTCCGCAGTGTAGATTGTCAGCAGTTGTTGACACAAAGATCGATGAATGCTATTTAGTCACAGATAACAGAATCTGAGGAGGCAGTATAATTGTCTCTGTCTTAAGTAAAGCAAGGCTGGATTCAATTATGTCATTAAGGTAGAAGGAAAACTGAAGTGAAATTGTGAACCCTGATGTCTGCAATGTATATTGAAGGTGCTACTCAACACAAACATTGCTGAATGTTATTTTGTACAGTTAACAGAATCTGAGGACATAGTACAATTGTTTGTGCCTTAAATAAATTGAGACTAATAAGTCATACTCTGTTTTAAGAGTTTGCAGCATTCTTAAATGCACAAAGGCAAGCATTAAGTTTGATAGCATGCTTATGTGATCAATAATGAGAAGTTTCATTTTCTTCAAGAGTCTTCGCAACAAGCTTGTCCAGATATCTGGAGGTATTGTAATTTGTTGTTATACTCCATAGGTAGTATACGTAAATGATGTAATGTAGCATTGGTAATGTTAACATTTGGTTATATTTTTAATATAAGGAAGTTATTACAAATATGCAATAAGGAAATGATGCTGAATATGGAACTATTCTACAAGAAATAAGAATTGGAGAAATGACTGAACATGTCAAACAAGTTTTACAGAGACGATTAGTTTGAAATTTGTTTCCAAAAGAAAATATTGTTCCCCAAGTTTGTAGGTATTTTTTAAATAATTGACAACCCAGTGAAGAAAAGCAGCAAGTGTGAAAATATCCTACTTTGTTTGGCTGGGGTATTAGCTACAATAAAAAGATTTGATAACGGTTCTTGACTTTGAATCAGAAAATGAAATTGAACAATAATTGATATCCCCTTTCCTGGAAAGGCAGTTAGTGTGTAAATTTTCACTGCCTTCGGTCGTAGTCGTAGGTACAACAAAAAGTCTTAATAAAGGGCCATGAGTTTGTATCAGAATATGAAATTGATGAACAATTGATAACCGCAGCCAAGACAGGCAGCAAGTGTGCAATTTTTTACTGCCTTTGGCTGGGGTACTTGTTACCAAAAAAGGCTTGATAAAGGGCCTGTAGTTTGAATACGAATATGAAATAGAATAGTTGATAACCATAGTCAAGAAAGGCAGCAAGTAGGTGTGTGTACGTGTAGATAATGTGTTAATTGAGTGGAACATGAACAATTTAAAAACTAAGAAAGGCTGTAAGTGTGCCACTGTCATTCACGGGTAGTAGTTACCAAGAAGGCTCAATAAAGGTCCTGTACTTTGAATTTCAATAAGAAACAGAAGATTGGATAACATTAGACTATACTGGCTCTTTTTTAATATTGTTAGACTTTTAAGCTTTTGTTTATACGTGAATGGCAGGAAGTGCGTAAATTACCCACTACCATTCAGGAGTAATAGTTACCAAGAAGGTTCAATAAAGGGCCTGCACTTTGAATTTGTATTACAAGAAGGATAATTGATAACCCCAGCTAAGAAAGGCAGCAAGAGTTTAAATTTCCTACTGCCTTCAGCCGGGGTAGTTGATAGAATAAAAAGGGCTTGATAAAGGGACTGCAGTTTCAATAGGAATATGCAATTGAACAATAGTCCATAGCCTCTTTGAAGAAATGCAGTAAGTGCACACATTTTCCACTTCCTTCTGGCAGTGCAGTATCTACATGAAAAAGGCTCGATAAAGGGCCCGCACTTTGAATACAGATATGAAATAGAAGAATAGTTGATAACCATAGCCAAGAAAGGTAGCAAGTAGGTGTGTGTACGTGTAGATGATGTGTTCGTTGAGTGGTAGATGAATAATGTAAAAAATATGAAAGGCTGAAAGTGTCCAAATTACCCACGGGTAGTAGTTAGCAAGAGGGCTCAATAAAGGGCCTGTACTTTGAATTACAATCGCAAACAGAAGATTTGATAACCATTGACTATACTGGCTCTTTTTTTAATATTGTTAGACTTTTAAGCTTTTGTTTATACATGAACGGTAGGAAGTGCGCTAATTACCCACTGCCATTCATGGGTAGTAGTTACCAAGAAGCCTCAATAAAGGGCCTGTACTTTGAATTTGAATAACAAACAGAAGATTTGTTAACCCTAGACTATACTGGTTGTTTTTTAATATTGTTAGACTTTAAGCTTTTGTATATTCATGAACGGTAGGAAGTGCGCAAATTACCCACTGCCATTCACGAGTAATAGTTATCAAGAAGGCTCAATAAAGGGCCTGCACTTTGAATTTGTATTACAAGAAGGACAATTGACAACCCTAGCCACGAAAGGCAGCAAGTGTGCACATTTCCCACTACTTTTGGCCGGGGTAGTAGGTAGAACAAAAAGGCTCGATAAAGGGTCATGAGTTTGAATCAGAATATGAAATTTAAGAGTAATTGATAACCCAGGCAAAAAAGGCAGGGTTATCTTCGGATGGGGTCGTTTTTAGCACAAAACAGCTTGATAAATGTCTAATAAGTAATGTTGAGGACAGCGCTGCTGCTGTTTTGTTGTTTTTGATGAGGTTGATATAGTGTTTGCATAACACAAAAGGTCATCACAATAAATGCATAGAAATTTAATTTTATGACACGAAAGATCAATATGTGAGTATGGACTGTTTGCTAAAGATGGTGTTGCAGCTGTTGATGTGCTTGGTGCAGCAGCAAGTGGTTGTCCTGCAATCTCTGTGTTGCAGCCCAAGCAAAGTTGTTGGGGTGTAAGTAGTGTATGTTTTTTGTAGTATATTTGATGTGCCAAAGGAGTATTTTTTGTATTTATCACACCTTCAAAGAGTTGTCTGGCAAATTTTATAGGGTACTATTGGTTAGTGTGTTTCAGTTAGTATGTGTTTGAATTTCGCTTTAATGTTTAAGGGACGCATTAGGGATTCCATAATAGAGAAGTAGTTTGTAGTTAGTGATATCCAATTCTATTTCATGCAGAACGGTTGAATTCTACATCCACCTCTAGGACTAGTGGGAGGGTAGTATTTCAAAGTGTTTGACAGGTTACACTACATGTTTCTATGTAGCTAAAGGAAAGTTAGCTTGGTTGTGTATGGCCATGCTCTCACACAAAACTCAGCCCTCAGCATTGTAAAGGCTTACCAAAGGAGTGACTGATGAGTTTACATATGACAGTCTACAAAATAGAAAACAAGTACGATTGTTTTACATTAGAGATATACAGACCTGGAAGACTATGTATGTAAATTCATGAAATCTTTTTTGAAGGTTTGGAAGAAAGCAGTGAAAGGGTGTTTAGAAGCAATACTGTCCAGCATAAAAAGTGCATAAGTATTTGGACACTCCTGCAGTCTAGTCTTGTGTCCAAATTATATTAAAAAGTAATGTTGAGACACACTTTTTTACACCTGTTACGATTTCCATAATGCTTTTAGAGTTGGAGGAGACTTCGTCTAACATTCCTACTTAATTTTCTTTTTGAAATTGAATAATTTTTTTGTTTATCTGTTGAAATTTAATTTAAATCTTCCTCTTTGAAGGTGAAAAAGCAACACCGCTCCTCTACACAATATTTTTGTCTAAAAAGTAGTGGTAATTCCACTATCACCAAGGTAGATATCTGACAATACAATGAATTATATTTTTATACCACTATGCCATAGTCCTAATCTAAAAGGTGTGTTTAGAGAACAAAATTACATTTTTTACACATACAGGCTAGTATGATTTACATTTGCTATGGTTGATTTAAGGTGGTCATCTGCTGCATTCAAAACATTGGGCCTGTTGAGAAGAAAGTGAAAAGTATGTTGTAAATAATTTTGCATTGTTTAAAGGTGAATAGCCTTTTGAAATAAAAACTTTATATGTATTTACATGGTAAACATAGTTCCAGAGTCAGAATGGCCTTTTGAGTCTGTGCAAACCCACTAACTTCTATCTTTTATGCATTTTTAAGAACTCTTGTCTAATCTTTTATTATAGTGAAGAATGTTGGAAATTTCTACATGACAATGGCAGTCCTGAATCTTCTTTCTGAGTTGGTAGAAAAGGTGTTGGAGGAAAAGTGAATTTGTAAACATTCAGATTTTCGCAAGAGCAAATGTACACATGCAAATTTGCTCATGCTAAAATGTAGTTTACAAATATTTTCTAGGAGTACTATTTCTTGTCCTACTTGTGTACATTTTTGGGAATTCACAAAAACTGTATAGCTGCACTTATGCTAGACATGGGTCTCTCTCTCTCTCTCTAGATTTTGCATAATGATGCTGCAAAAAAATGGTAACAGAAATGTTATAGTACTTTAGCAAAATATTTTTCCTGCTTTCTCGTTTTTTATGAACATTTTATTTTGAAAGCAATTTATTATCAGACTTGCTTTTAAGCTTCTGCAATAATTTGCAAATCGCAGAGTATTCTGGGAGCAGTATACATAGCCTCATAACCTGAACTTTGGAATTGTGTTTATAGTTTTTTTACTAAAGAAATTGTTAGTAGTGCAGTAGGAGTTTACAACATTTATTTGGAAGAGTCACTCTAACTAATAATAATGACTGCATCAATGTTGCAGAAGTTTGAAGGTCTTTAACATATGGACAGAAATAATAACTCGGCAGTATACATTTCTGATAAGTATACGTGGGTCAGGCGTGTTTCAGAGCTGCACGCTTTTGTATACTGGAGGCACTGATAGTTGTGCACTCAGAGGTTACAACATTGACTTGCGCGCCCGAGTAACAAATGCATTCAATTAATGGACCATAAATACAGATTTGAATAGGATTAACATATGGGCAAACATATTACGTCATCTACAGACAGTGCCCGTCTCTGACCCATTATGTGGTACTGCTAACTGTTAGCTAGAGGGTTTGTGCTGGTGGGAGTCGTTTCTACTTGTGCCAAGGACACAGTACACATGAAAACTTGTTGCCCTTGACCTCAAACAATATGTGCTGTGCGTCGGGCTATAGAATTACACATCCATGACGGTGCATAGTCAGCTTTCAAGTATAGTGCATGCAACTCAGAAAAGGTTCTTACCATAAAGTTTTCTGTATAAGTTGGTGAAGCTTTTTGGTTGCAGACACCACAATACTTTTCAACAGACTGTAAATGTAAAAAAGATGTATATTAGGGAATCCTAATAGCAATATTAACCATTGAAAAGGTAGTTTGCAAAATAAATGATATCCTTGAAGCCCGCTTTGGTATTTACGAGTATTTTAAAGAAGTTGCATCAAGCAAGAAAACGATAGCAGATTCTCAGAATCTTTCCATTTGTGACTGGTATTTTTGCATTTGGGATGCATCCTCTCAAATGCAAAAATCACAATTAAGGAATCTCAAAATTGAGATTCCTTAAATTGCGATTGTATTTAAGGAGCTACAGCTTGTGCAGGGAGTTACGCCGGGCGGTGACGTCAGGCAGAGGAGGGGCAGGGTGGGGGTTGTAAAATGCGGGATATGGTTGATGTCAGGTAAGTACCGATAAATATAAATAAAACGTTACCCGCGCTGCATCACCAAATGTGATGCAGCGCAGTAAACTAAATTTGTTTTATTTATTTTTTTCGGTATTTTTTACTGCCTTCAGCTGGGGTACTTGTTACCACAAAAAGGCTCGATAAAGGGCCTGTAGTTTGAATACGAATATGAAATAGAATAGTTGATAACCATAGTCAAGAAAGGCAGCAAGTAGGTTTGTGTACGTGTAGATAATGTGTTGATTGAGTGGAACATGAATAATTTAAAAACTAAGAAAGGCTGTAAGTGTGCAAATTAGCCACTTCTATTCACGAGTAGTAGTTTGCAAGAAGGCTCAGTAAAGGGCCTGCACTTTGAACTAGAATAACAAAGAGAAGATTTGATAACCATAGACTATACTGGCTCTTTGTTGATATTGGTACACTTTTGTTAAGCTTTTTTTCATACATGAACAGCAGAAAGTGCGCAAATTTCCCACTTCCTTCTGGCAGTGCAGTATCTACATGAAAAAGGCTCGATAAAGGGCCCGCACTTTGAATATAGATATGAAATACAAGAATAGTTGATAACCATAGCCAAGAAAGGCAGCAAGTAGGGGTGTGTACGTGTAGATGATTTGTTGATTGAGTAGTTGATGAATAATGTAAAAAAATATGAAAGGCTGAAAGTGTTCTAATTACCCAGTGGCTCAATAAAGGTCTGTAGTTTGAATTTCAATAAGAAACAGAAGATTTTATAACCATAGAATATACTGGCTGTTTTTAGGTCTCGACCTCTGCCAATGCCTCTGGCATTGCAGATGTAGAGACATATAGAGGTGAAACAGGAAAGCTGAACCAGGCGGATTACGCCGAGTGCATGTGCCCGTGCACACGCTTGCCGTTTGCTGCCACAGCAATGCCGAGAGCTTCACACTTCAAAGGAATGCTCTCCCCCTCCCCCCTCTGTGCAATGCCTCTTCTCTCACCCTTTCGCTATCTCCCCCGCCCTCCCACCTTCAGCCTCTTCCTGTGCAGTGCACTCTCTCACCCGTCCCTCCTCCTCACCCCAACATTTGTCTCTCACACCACAGGCTGCTGCTATGTAATTTGGGGCATAGCCTTAAACCTGTTAACTAAAATCTTGTGCATCAAACGTGCCACTTGCGCTGTATTTGAATGCTCCTTTGAGCTGTCTGTTGTATCTAGACGTATCACATAACTAAAACATATGCGTAAATTAAAACAGGCAGACCTTTTGTCTTTGCCAGTCCTTGTTAGCAGTGTCTGCCTTTCTGATTGGGCCTGGGATGAGGCATTTTTTTGCTGAACACTTAAGATATTCTGCAGCTTTAACAAGTTCATTGCATTTTTCTAGATCATTAAATTAACTGACGTCCCACGTTTGGGCAATTCATTTTACTCTCCTGTACCCCCTAGCCTGTGCTCGGCAGTAGCCTAAGATGACCGTAAAACCAATTGCGCCATATTTGGCAGAAACATTATCTGCACTGTATTTTATTGACAAACTGAACAGTGAAAAGACTACCCTAAGAGTAAGGTTCCAGGATCAGCACTTGTACTTGTACTGCGGTTTACAGACCTAAAACTACTGTGGTAGAAATTGCTCTTGTGGAACATTGCTGGGAAGCAGAGGCAAAGGTGGTAGATGTCTCACTTCTTAGCTTTTGCAATTTAATTTGTTTGCAGGAAACCTTTATAACTTCTTGAATTTCGAGCATTTAAAGATTTTACATTATTTTCAGCTAAAGGAAGTGTAAAAGGTAGCATATTGACAGAGTTCACTAAACATGGGCTAGGCATCCACAAGCATCACCCATCAGACATCCACAAGCGTCAGGCATCCAAAAAGGGTCAGGCATGCACAACCATCAGGCATTAACAAGCTTCAGGCATCCACAAGCGTCAGCCATCCACAAGCGTCAGCCATCCACAAGCGTCAGCCATCCACAAGCGTCAGCCATCCACAAGCGTCAGCCATCCACAAGCGTCAGCCATCCACACATCCACAAGCGTCAGCCATCCACAAGCGTCAGCCATCCACAAGCGTCAGACATCCACAAGCGTCAGCCATCCACAAGCTTAAGACATCCACAAGCGTCAGACATCCACAAGCGTCAGGCATCCAAAAAGGGCCTGGCATGCACAAGCATCAAGCATTCACAAGCTTCAGCCATCCACAAGCGTCAGACATCCACAAACATCAGGCATCAGACATCCACAAGCGTCAGCCATCCACAAGCATCAGACATCCAAAGGCATCAGGCATCCACAAGCGTCATGCATCCACACACCCACAAGCGTAAGGCATGCACAAGCGTAAGGCATGTACAAGCGTCAGGCATGCACAAGCTTCAAGCATTCACAAGCATCAGACATCCACAAGCATCAGACATCCACAAGCATCAGACATCCACAAGCATCAGACATCCACAAGCATCAGACATCCACAAGCATCAGGCATCCACAAGCATCAGGCATCAGACATCCACAAGCATCAGGCATCAGACATCCACAAACATCAGACATCCACAAGCATCAGGAATCCGGCATCCACAAGCGTCAGGCATCCACAAGCCTCAGGCATCCAAAGGCATCAGACATCCACAAGCATCAGGCATCCACAAGCATCAGGCATCCAAAGGCATCAGGCATCCACAAGCGTCAGGCATCCACAAGCGCCAGGCATCCACAAGTGTAAGACATCCACAAGCGTCAGACATCCACAAGTGTCACACATCCACAAGCATCAGACATCCACAAGCATCAGAAATCCAGGCATCAGACATCCAGAAGCATCAGGCATCAGACATCCACAAACATCCAGAAGCATCAGACATCCACAAACAACCAGGAGCATCAGACGCCCACAAGCATCAGGCGTCCACAAGCGTCAGGCATCCACAAGCGTCAGGCATCCACAAGCGTCAGGCATCCACAAGCGTCAGGCATCCACAAACATCAGGCATCAGACATCCACAAGCGTCAGGCATCCACAAGCCTCAGGCATCCACAAACATCAAGCATCAGACATCCACAAACGTCAGGCATCCACAAGCATCAGACATCCAAAGGCATCAGGCATCCACAAGCGTCAGGCATCCACAAGCGTCAGGCATCCACAAGCGTCAGGCATCCACAAGCGTCAGGCATCCACAAGCGTAAGACATCCACAAGCGTCAGACATCCACAAGTGTCACACATCCACAAGGATCAGACATCCAGGCATCAGACATCCAGAAGCATCAGGCATCAGACATCCACAAACATCCAGAAGCATCAGACATCCACAAACTAGGAGCATCAGACGCCCACAAGCATCAGGCGTCCACAAGCGTCAGGCATCCACAAGCGTCAGGCATGCACAAGCGTCAGGCATGCACAAGCGTCAGGCATGCACAAGCGTGAGGCATGCACAAGCGTCAGGCATGCACAAGCGTGAGGCATGCACAAGCGTCAGGCATGCACAAGCGTCAGGCATGCACAAGCGTCAGGCATGCACAAGCGTCAGGCATGCACAAGCGTCAGGCATGCACAAGCGTCAGGCATGCACAAGCTTCAAGCATTCACAAACATCAGACATCCACAAACATCAGACATCCACAAACATCAGACATCCACAAGCGTCAGACATCCACAAGCATCAGACATCCACAAACATCCAGAAGCATCAGACGTCCACAAGCATCAGGCATCCAGAAGCATCAGACATCCACAAACATCCAGAAGCATCAGACATCCACAAACATCCAGAAGCATCAGACGTCCACAAGCATCAGACATACACAAGCATCAGGCATCCACAAGTATCAGATATCAGACAGCCAGGAGCATCAGACGTCCACAAGCATCAGACGTCCACAAGCATCAGACATCCACAAGCATCAGACATCCACAAGCATCAGGCATCCACAAGCATCAGGCATCCACAAGCATCAGGCATCCACAAGCATCAGGCATCCACAAGCATCAGGCATCCACAAGCAACAGACATCCACAAGCAACAGACATCCACAAGCATCAGACATCCACAAGCATCAGACATCCACAAGCATCAGGCATCAGACATCCACAAACATCAGACATCCACAAGCATCAGGCATCAGGCATCCACAAGCATCAGGCATCCACAAGCGTCAGGCATTCACAAACATCAGGCATCAGACATCCACAAACGTCAGGCATCCACAAGCATCAGACATCCAAAGGCATCAGGCATCCTCAAGTGTCCGGCATCCACAAGCGTCAGGCATGCACACGCGTCAGGCATGCACACGCGTCAAGCATTCACAAACATCAGACATCCACAAGTGTCACACATCCACAAGCAACAGACATCCACAAGCATCAGACATCCACAAGCATCAGGCATCAGACATCCACAAGCGTGAGGCATCCACAAGCATCAGGCATCCACAAGCGTCAGGCATTCACAAACATCAGGCATCAGACATCCACAAACGTCAGGCATCCACAAGCATCAGACATCCAAAGGCATCAGGCATCCTCAAGTGTCCGGCATCCACAAGCGTCAGGCATGCACACGCGTCAAGCATTCACAAACATCAGACATCCACAAGTGTCACACATCCACAAGCAACAGACATCCACAAGCAACAGACATCCACATGCAACAGACATCCACATGCAACAGACATCCACAAGCATCAGGCATCCACAAGTATCAGGCATCCACAAGCATCAGGCATCCACAAGCATCAGGCATCCACAAGCATCAGGCATCCACAAGCATCAGGCATCCACAAGCATCAGGCATCAGACATCCAGAAGCATCAGTCATCCAGAAGCATCAGACATCCACAAACATCCACAAGCATCAGATGTCCACAAGCATCAGACATCCACAAGCATTAGACATCCACAAGCATCAGACATCCACAAGCATTAGACATCCACAAGCATCAGACATCCACAAGCATCAGACATCCACAAGCATCAGACATCCACAAGCATCAGACATCCACAAGAATCAGACATCCACAAGAATCAGACATCCACAAGAATCAGACATCCACAAGCATCAGACATCCACAAGCATCAGACATCCACAAGCGTCACGCATCCACAAGCGTCACGCATCCACAAGGGTCATGCATCCACAAGCGTCACGCATCCACAAGCAACAAACATCCACAAGCATCAAACATCCACAAGCATCAGACATCCACAAGCATCAGACATCCAGAAGCATCAGACATCCAGAAGCATCAGACATCCAGAAGCATCAGACATCCACAATAATCAGACATCCACAAGCATCAGACATCCACAAGCATCAGACATCCACAAGCAACAGGCATCCACAAGCAACAGGCACCCAGAAGCATCAGACATCCAGAAGCATCAGACGTCCAGAAGCATCAGACATCCACAAGCATCAGACATCCACAAGCATCAGGCATCCACAAGCATCAGGCATCCACAAGCATCAGGCATCCACAAGCATCCGGCATCCACAAGCATCAGGCATCAGACATCCAGGAGCATCAGACATCCACAAGCATCAGGCGTCCACTCGCATCAGGCATCCACAAGAATCAGACATCCACAAGAATCAGACATCCACAAGAATCAGACATACAGAAGCATCAGACATCCACAAGCATCAGAAATCCATAAGCATCAGACATCCATAAGCATCAGACATCCACAAGCAACAGGCATCCAGAAGCATCAGACATCCAGAAGCATCAGACATCCACAAACATCAAACATCCAGAAGCATCAGACATTCACAAGCATCAGGCATCTACAAGCATCAGGCATCTACAAGCATCAGGCATCCACAAGCATCACGCATCAGACATCCACAAGCATCAGGCATCCACAAGCATCACCCATCAGACATCCACAAGCGTCAGGCATCCAAAAAGGGTCTGGCATGCACAAGTATCAGGCATTCACAAGCTTCAGGCATCCACAAGCGTCAGCCATCCACAAGCGTCAGCCACCCACAAGCGTCAGCCATCCACAAGCGTCAGCCATCCACAAGCGTCAGCCATCCACAAGCGTCAGCCATCCACAAGCGTCAGCCATCCACAAGCGTCAGGCATCCACAAACATCAGACATCCACAAACATCAGACATCCACAAACATCAGGCATTAGACATCAACAAGCGTCAGCCATCCACAAGCATCACACATAACAGCTCTTCTGCCGGGCCTTCCTTCCCTGTCCATTCTCGTCTCTGAGCCCATAGCAGAAGGCGTGCAGTGTGTTTTATTTATTTTACTGTCCATTTCAAACTGACTTTGTTGGTCAAAAAAGGATAAACGTCTAACTCACCCCGACTGGAATCAGACCCAGATACTTCTTGTTGCACGCAGAAATATGTGGTGTAGTTAAGTTGCTGAGGTGCCTTCACTTCATGGCTGGATAGAAAAAAAACTGTTAAGAGGCAGTTAAAACAATGAGCACACTGGTAGTCCGGCTTCTCAGCACTCATTGTGCCCGCCCGCTCAGAAAGCACAAAACTGTCAGATAAGACGCTTTGCCTATGTGCAGGAACTAAGATCTGAACTCAGGTTTTGTGCCTTTGAAGCCAGAGGCCACATGTCCGCCTCCTTTTGTTTGGTTACAGTGATTAACATCTGCAAATTCATTTATATTAGTAGCATAACACAGGTGCTCGAGGGGACGCATTGAAATTGCACACAGTAAATTCCTCGAATACGGGATGTTTACTGTCGCCCTCTATTTATCTATCTATCGCCCTCACTCTCTCTATCGCCCTCACTATATCTATCTATCACCCTCACTCTATCGCCCTCACTCTATCTATCGCCCTCACTCTATCAACTATCTATCTATCTCCCTCACTCTATCTTTCTATCTATATATTGCCAATACTCAATCTATCGCCCTCTATCTATCGCCCTCACTCTATCGATCGCCCTCACTCCATCTATTGATCGCCCTCACTCTGTCTATCTGTCTATCGCCCTCACTCTGTCTATCTGTCTATCGCCCTCACTCTATCTATCGCCCTCACTCTATCGTCCTCACTCCATCTATCTATCGCCCTCCCTCTATCTATCTATCGCACTCACTGTCAATCTATCGCATCAACACAGCATCACTCAGCCCCACCACAGCATCACCACTCAGGGGCACCACAACATCACTATGCGCTACCACAGCATCACTCGTCGCCACCACATCATCACTCAGCGCCACCACTGCATCAATCTGTGCAACCATTCAACAACAACTGGTTCAAATATGTCCTCTCAATGTTTCAAGCTTTATTACAAATGTCACAAAAAGATGTTAATATTTCACTTCTGTTCTTGGATTTTCCTCACAATAAAATACACTGAACATAATCTTTACTAAGTTATTTACAAAAGTTTAAGCTATTGCCATTATAAATTACAATAACTTTTAAGTATCAATTATTTAAAAAAATTAAAAACCATTGTTATTTGTAATATCAATACATCTAAGTCACGTAAATACAACACATTGCATTACAAATGCTACAGGTGTCACATTTGCAAAAGTTAAAACTATTGGCATTGTAAATGGCAAAGCTTTTAATTCCGCTATTTTCAAAACCAACACATAAATAAAAAATGTGTCAATTACAATACCAATAGCTCAAACGTTCCTAATGCGAGACCTATTGCATTGCAAATGCTTGTTTAATATTGTTAGACTTTTAAGCTTTTGTTTATACATGAATGGCAGGAAGTGCGCAAATTACCCACTGCCATTCACGAGTAATAGTTACCAAGAAGGCTCAATAAAGGGCCTGCACTTTGAATTTGTATTACAAGAAGGATAATTGATAACCCCAGCTAAGAAAGGCAGCAAGAGTTCAAATTTCCTACTGCCTTTGGCCGGGGTAGTTGATAGAATAAAAAGGGCTTGATTAAGGGACTGCAGTTTGAATAGGAATATGAAATTGTACAATAGTTCATAACCCCTGCGAACAAATGCAGCAAGTGTACAAATTTCCCACTGATTTCTGCTAGTGCAGTATCGATATGAAAAAGGCTTGATAAAGGGCCTTGACTTTGAATCAGAATATGAAATTGACGGTGCATAGTCAGCTTTCAATTATAGTGCACGCAACTCAGAAAAGATTCTTACCATAAAGTTTGCTGTATAAGTTGCTGAAGCTTTTTGGTTGCAGACACCACAATACTTTTCAATAGACTGTAAATGTAAAAAAGATGTATATTAGGGAATCATAATAGCAATACTAACCATTGAAAAGGTAGTTTGCTAAATAAGTGTTATCCTTGAAACCCTCTTTGGTATTTACGAGTATTTTAAAGAAGTTGCATCAAGCAAAAAAACGGTCGCAAACTGGCAGATTCTCAGAATCTTTCCATTTGTGACCGGTATTTTTGCATTTGGGATGCATCATCCCAAATGCAAACATTGGAATTAAAGAATCTCCTAATTGAGATTCCTTAAATTGCGATTGCATTTAAGGAGGCGCGGCTCGTGCAGGGCGTTACGCCGGGTGGTGACGTCAGGCAGAGGAGGGGCAGGGTGGGGGCTGTAAAATGCGGGATATGGAGTTTGTCAGGTAAGTACCGAAAAAAAAACATAAATCGAATTTCGTTACCCGCGCTGCATCGCCAAATGTGATATCCTGATATCGTCCATATTCCGCATTTAACAATCCCCCACCCTGTCCCTCCTCTGCCTGACGTCACCGCCCGGCGTAACGCCCTGCACGAGCCATGGCTGCTGACATCACCGCCCGGCGTAACGACCTGCACGAGCCGTGGCTGACAATTACATTCGTTTAGACTTACAAGTATTCGAGAAATGTCCAGCTAACTATAACATGGAGGAAACCTATGGTTTTTTCACTGAATTTCTAAGGTTTTTTATATGCTAATTCCTAACTATAACATGGCTGAAACCTATGATTTTTTCAATGAATATATGTATATATATATATATATATATATATATATATATTGCAGTACTCTATCCTTCCAGAATCCAGGAACCAAACCACGGACTCAGATAGACAACGCGGACCCGATTTCTTCGTGCGTTTCTTCATTTATTTAAAGTCTTCCGCCCTGCATCAGTACGCCGCCATGACGCGTTTCGGTCCGACCTGGACCTTGATCACAGCCAAGCCATGTCTTCCCTGGACCGGAAACAAGCTTCAGTTCGGGCTGGACTGTTCCCATGAGGCACGGGGTCAGACTGATTTGCATATAGCCATGTCTGAACTGGGGTGGCAGAGTGGGCTAAAGAACGGTGATGGATTAAAGCCAGATCTTTTGACTGGGTGTGAGTGTTTGATTGGTTCAGATGCTCCGTCCATTACCACCCCCTTTTGTACCGCATTGCTGAAGTGTGTCACAATAGTGACGCAACTCCAGCAATGGGCCTGCGTCAGTCTTACGCCTGCTGTGAGGCAGGCATATGATATTGACGCATTTGTGTCCTAGAAGTGACGCAGTGAAATCTCATAGATTTCACTGCGTCACTTCTACGACCCTTTCTTGCGACAATACGCCCCCCTTGCATACATTATACCTGTCGCAGGTATAATGTGGCGCAAGGGTTTACAAAGTGACGCATCTACCTAGATGCGTCACTTTGTAAATATGGCGCAACAAGGCGCATTTTTTACGCCACTGGTGTGTCACAAAAAGTGACGCACCGGGGGCGTAAAAGTGATGCACAGCCTCTTAAATGAGGCCCTTAGTGTTCTGCTTCCTGACCAGTCACTATCTCCCCGCTGTTCCTCCGCAGCTCACTTATATATTTGCTGGCCCAGGGCTTCTTCGATAATCCTGCAAGTGTTTTCCCAGCGTGGTCCCCCTCTTCATATTGACGCGTCCGCGCCTCCCTGCCCAGGTAGTGCACCTCCCGCTGTGCCTCCTCCTCAAACTCTGCTATTTTTCTTTTAATGCTGCCCAGGATTTCCGGGCTGTTACTTTAGAAGTACTCCATTTTGAAGGTTCTTGATATCCTCATCTAAGCATCGGAGATCCCCTCGAAGTGAGTGCAATGCGCCCGCCTGCTTAGTGATGCACTTGCCCCGAATTACCGTTTTAAAGGTCTCCCACAAGACTGAGGCCGATTCTACAGTCCCGCAATTCAACTCAATGTACTCCTTTATATCGGTCCAAATCGATTCCCTAAATACCTGATCCCGGAGTGCCCCCCACGGGGAGTCTCCAGAAAGGTGGGCGTGCCACATCCGACAGAATAAATTGCAGCAGCACAGCACAGTGATTCGTTAGAGATTGGGCTAAGTGAGCTACCATGAGCACCCAGGCATCCATATCACGCAACATGAGTCAGTAGTCAATTCAGGACCATGATGGCGATGAAGGTGCCCTCCCGCCTTGACGGATGTCGACGTCATCAGATATCCACCAGCTCATGGTCTTCCATAATTGTGGGTGGCTGCTATGCCGCCCTTTGGTGTGGCCAACAAGAATCGCCTGATCTGTCAAAGCTTGCATCAAACACCACATTAAAGTTGACACCCCAACCCCCACAAGACTGTTCCGGGCCCAAGCGACTCTGCCAGTCTCCAGACCTCACTGAAAAATTGGGGGTCATCCTTATTCGGCCCATAGACCGATATTAGCCTAACCGGTTGCCGTCTTAATTCCCCCGCCACAATTACATACCTCCCCTGCGGGTCGCAGAGAATGATGCACGTTTTCCAGGGAAGTCCTTTTCTAAGAATTATATCTGTGCCCCTGGCATAGTTGGAGTAGCCCATCTATCCCGCCTTTAGTCTTGCGCAGTTATTACTGGTTAGATGCAATTCCTGCAAAAAGCATATGGCCGCCCCATGTCTCTGGTATTATGCCGCTAACAGTCTTTTACCTTGCAACAGTTATTCAAGCACCACACATTCCATGTCACTGCCTTGATTCCCTGCCTTTCTTTAGTGGTGTCACCCATTCTTTGAGTCTACTGGACCATGATGGACTAGACAGTGTGGTGCGCCTATTGGACGCTGCAGCGGAGCCAAGGATAGAAAAGGGGAAGAACATACAAAACTCAATAACACATCAGGTGTGCAACCTACCCAACAAAACCCAATCCCTCCCTCCCACTTCAGCCCCCCAACATGGCTGAGAGCTGCACCCATTAGGCAAACTAGGCCCAGAACAGCCAAGAGTAGAAACAATCACGGGACTCATCCCTGCGGGAGGCACTAGATGCACAGGGGAAACCCAGCGGCGATGAGCTGGGTGGCTGGACAAGATACAGTCAGGAGGTGCAGTAAAACAAATACCCCCCAATTCCAGGCAGATTAGGCAGGCGCGCAAGCCACAACGGCGAGGCAGGCCTCTGCCCAGGTCCAGCTAGGGAGTGTCTTATGGGGCAGCCCCCCACAGTTAAATGCACCGCTGCCTCACCGGCTCATGTCCGCTCTCCTGAGCCCTAAATCATTTTCTTCCAGAGGCGTCCCCCCTGCAGGTTCCCTGTTCGCCTGCTCGGTAGATGCAGATTGTCGGATTAGTGAAGAACACAGTCTTGCACTGATGAAAGACGCGGAGCTTTGACAGGTAGAGAAGTAAATACTTGATATTCTGTTGCTGCAGCATTCTTTTCACTGGGACAAACTCCTTTCTGGCAGCCTGCACCGTTGAAGTGAAGTCCGGGACGAAGGAGATTGCGTTCCCTTGGTACCTTGTGTCCTATAGGTCCCTGGCCTTATGCAGCACTGTATCACGGTCCCTATTGTTCAGAAGGTGCCCTATGATTGGCCGGGCAGGGGTGCCCTGCGGTTGTCTTGGTCTAGGGCCCTGTGCACGTTCCACTATACAGACCTTCGAAAGGGAGTCCCCAAACAGCGCCTTGATCATGTCTTCAACGTAGTCCTCGACTCTAGCCATGGCCGTGGTCTCTGGCGCCCCCATTATGCGCAAAATATTATGACCCGATCACGCTTCAAGCTCTTAATTTTTATTGCGGATCACCTCTAGGACTTTCTCCAGGGGTAGCAGCTTCTCCCGGGTGGCGGTACCTTTGTCCTCTAGCCGATCTGACAGGGAGTCAATTTAAGATCATAATTAACAGTGACTGCTTCAGTTCCGTGAACATGTCACGTATATTAGGTTCCGATGCCTGCGTGGAGGGCATATCTGTCTCCAATCGATGCTCTGCTGGCGGAGTTCCTCCACAAGGGGTTTTACGCTGCTCAAAAGAAAGCTGAGATTGCTTTGTGTCCGTTTTGCCCATTGTGGACCAGGAGGGCGTTGTCCCCACTCGACCACCTTGTGGGTGGCAAGTTGCCATGCTGTGGCACCCTTGCAGCTCTGTTCCCTGCGGCTAACCACTACGTAGCACACTGTGCCTCTTCGCACTCTGCAGGAAGTGATGCACGCTTGCAGGATCGATGGCAGGAGCTGACCGGATTCCATCGCTTTGCAAAGGGCAATCCGCTTAGGATTGTCACTGTTATGCGCTCCCTTCCCCAAAGCGCCCGTCTTGGTGCTACTCTTTGCCGCAAGAGAACAGGAGTGGGGAAGGCCAGGTCTTTTGGGGGTCCGAAGGGAGATCCGTTAATACTCTCCTCTGCCCCTGACCCTCACCGCCACTTCAGTCTGGTTCTCCACTTTCGCTCACTGCTCAGGTCCCAGCCTTGGCTTAACCTTTGACGTCCGTTTTCCTCCTCTTCTCAGCTGTGGCCTGCCAGATTCCCCTGGCCCTCTCGTTCCGCAGCCCTCAGGCACACTGGGGGTCCGAGCAGAGCCTCTTCTGACCGGCCTGACGCGTTCAGAGACGGTCGCTCCCCAAGCTCCCGGCTTTAGTGGTATCGTTGGCTGCTCTCGCTGCTTTCTCTGTGCTACTCGCTAACTGCTGCCTGTCATAGAGCTAGAGTGTTTATAATTAATAATAGCGCTTTGTCTTCTAGCTGCCGCTTGTCATAGCGCTTTACCGTTTTAAGCATTATCGAGTGTTTACAATTAGTAGTGCCTGCCAGCTGCCGCTTGTCATAGCGCTTCACTATTTTAAGTATTATCGAGTGTTTATAATTAGCAGTGCCTGCCTGCCAGCTGCCGCTTGTCATAGCGCTTTACTGTTTGAAGCATTGCCGAGTGTTTAGAACTATTATTGACGATTTCCAGACTTGCACTGTTTACATTGTTATGCGCAGGCCAAGTTGCACATGCGCTGTTATAGCTTTGACCCTAATTAACATCGTTTGAACTTCAATATCTGTAACGCTTACTTCTCAGGGTGTTTAAATCCATCATTTACTCGCTGTGCCCCATCCTGTTGCCTGTTTCCTGTTTCACTTTAGCCGCCATTTTGTTGTTGTTGTGCCTCGGAGCCCGTCCCCTCCGACCCGATCCCGCCTCCCTGCTGATCCTCCCTCCCACTGACCGTATAGCCTGGCCCCCACCTTCAGTAGCGCTGTGACCGGCCTGACGCGTTCAGAGACGGTCGCTCCCCAAGCTCCCTGATTTAGTGGTATCGTTGGCTGCTCTCGCTGCTTTCACTGTGCTACTCGCTAACTGCTGCCTGTCATAGCGCTAGAGCGTTTATAATTATTAAAAGCGCTTTGTCTTCTAGCTGCCGCTTGTCATAGCGCTTTACCGTTTTAAGCATTATCGAGTGTTTACAATTAGTAGTGCCTGCCAGCCGCCGCTTGTCATAGCGCTTCACTATTTTAAGCATTATCGAGTGTTTATAATTAGCAGTGCCTGCCTGCCAGCTGCCGCTTGTCATAGTGCTTTACTGTTTGAAGCATTGCCGAGTGTTTAGAACTATTATTGACGATTTCCAGACTTGCACTGTTTACATTGTTATGCGCAGGCCAAGTTGCACACGCGCTGTTATAGCTTTGACCCTAATTAACACCGTTTGAACTTCAATATCTGTAACGCTTACTTCTCAGGGCGTTTAAATCCATCATTTACTCGCTGTGCCCCATCCTGTTGCCTGTTTCACTTTAGCCGCCATTTTGTTGTTGTTGTGCCTCGGAGCCCGTCCCCTCCGACCCGATCCCGCCTCCCAGCTGATCCTCCCTCGCCCCTCCCTTCCCACTATCCATATATGACAGATGTTTCTGCGCGCAGCGTTCACGCGCAGCGGTCGCGCCCCATGCGCACCGAAGGTGCGCCAAAGGCGCCCGTCCGCGCCTGGACCGCGCCCAGCGCCAGACCCCTTGGTCCACGCAAACTCCACTCCACCCACATAACGTATGACGCCATCACCCTTCTAGCCCTCAACCCCGGACGCACACCGCAATGCTACGAAGCTGCCCCGGGACGTACCCACGGTCCCTTCACCTGCCACTCCTGCAGATTTACCAGCATAAAGACCCATACCACATCCACTAACCCCAAAAACAGCTCCAACTCTAACCACCTGAAGTGCATCCTGCTAAACACCCGCTCGGTCCACAGACACGCCTCTGAACTCTGGGATCTACTGGACACTACATCACCGGACGTCGCCTTCCTTACTGAAACATGGATGAACACATCATCAACACCCGACATCGCCATAGCCATCCCGGACAACTACAAGATCATCCGAAAAGACCGCACCATCCAAACAGGAGGAGGCATCGCCATCGTCCATAAGAACACCATCAAAATCACGACCAGCTCCGACGACATCCTTACAACCGCCGAACACCTCCACTTCCAGATCCACACCGACCCTAGGACCACACTCCGAGGTACCCTCATCTACAGGCCTCCAGGAACCCGTAAACAATTCCGCGAATCTATCACCGACTTCATCACTCCACATGCCCTCGCCTCCGAGAACTACATTCTACTGGGAGACCTCAACTTCCACCTGGAAAAGAAAAACAACAGCAACACCACCACCCTTCTTGAAAACCTGACCAATCTCGGCCTCAAACAACTTGTTGACACCCCCACCCATATAGCCGGACATACGCTCGACCCAATCTTCACCTCCAGCAAACACATCTCCTTTGATCACACCACAGCTCTCCATTGGACGGAACACAGCTGTGTTCACTTCAGCTACAAAACCACCTCGACCCAACAACCCCCCACAACCTATTCTCCGAAGAAAATGGAACTAAGTCACCACCGACCAACTCCTCACATCGCTCAACCTAAACCCACCCGCCCTCTCTTCGGACCCAAACCAAGCGGCCTTCAATTTCAAACAATGGATCACTCACAGCGCTGCGATTTAGCACCCTTGAAAAACCATCACACCAAACAAGACAGCAAAAAGGCCCCCTGGTTCAACGATGACCTTAAGAAATCCAAGAAGCTATGCTGTACTCTCGAGAAAACTTGGAGAAAAAACCCAACCACCGACAACATGACCACCTTCAAGGCAGCCACCCGCAAACACCACCAACTGATTCGATCCACCAAGAAATCAGCATTCAAGAACCGACTCGACAACAACGCCCATAACAGCAAGGAACTATTCAACATCGTCAAAGAATTCACCAACCCCACCGCAGCCTCAAACGACATCACTCCCTCCCAAGACCTCTGCGATTCGCTATCCTCCTTCTTCTACAACAAAATTGCAGAAATACATAACAGTTTCGAAAACAGCTCCAACGAACAATCCTCTCCTCCCCCCTCAGAACCCAAACCACCCTCTAACAACCTCAACGCCTGTAACGCAATCACCACTGAAGACACCATCCGCCTAATGAACTCCATCCATTCTGGCTCGCCAACAGACCCTTGCCCCCACCACATCTTCAACAAAGCTGACTGCATCATCGCACCCCATCTCCGTGATGTCATCAACTACTCCTTCAACTCTGCTACCTTCCCAGAAAGCTGGAAACATGCCGAAGTCAGCGCCCTCCTGAAGAAACCCACTGCAGACCCCTCTGAACTTAAAAACTACCGCCCCATATCCCTCCTCCCATTCCCGGCCAAAGTCATTGAGAAAGCCGTCAATAGCCAGATCGCCGCCTTCCTTGAATCCAACAACTCCCTCGATCCCTCACAATCAGACTTTCGAGCCAAACACAGCACCGAAACCGCCCTCATCGCAGCAACAGACGACATCCAAACACTACTGGACAACGGAGAAACAGTGGCCCTCATTCTACTCGACCTCTCCGCCTCCTTCGACACTGTCTGGCATAGCCAAAAGGAATCTTCACGAAGGCATGAAAGAAGTAGCCATATGGATGAAAAACAGCCGCCTAAAACTTAACTCAGACAAAACGGAAGTGCTCATCCTAGGTTCTTCCCCCTCTGCCTGGGACGACTCATGGTGGCCTTCGGATCTGGGCTCAGCACCCATTCCCACAGACTACGCACGTAACCTTGGCTTCATCCTAGACTCCTCACTCTCGATGACCAAACAAGTCAACGCCATCTCATCCTCCTGCTTCAACGTACTTCGTATGCTCAAAAAAATCTTCCATTGGATCCCCGCCGAAACAAGAAAGACGGTCACCCACGCACTGGTCACCAGCCGACTGGACTATGGAAACACCCTCTACGCCGGAATCACAGCCAAATTACAGAAAAAACTCCAACGCATCCAAAACGCATCAGCGAGACTCATTTTGGACATCCCTCGCCAAGATCACATTACCGGCCACCTGAAAGACCTCCACTGGCTTCCCGTCAACAAGAGAATAACATTCTGTCTCCTCACCCACGCACACAAGGCCCTCTACAAACTAGGACCCGAATGCCTCAACACTCGACTATCCTTCTACACACCCACCCGCCAACTAAGATCCTCCATTCAAGGCCTCGCCGCAATTCCGCGTATCCAAAGATCCACGATGGGAGGTAGATCCTTCTCCTACTTAGCGGCCAAGACCTGGAACTCACTCCCCACTCACCTCCGCCTTACACAGAACCACATCTCCTTCAGAAAAGAACTTAAAACCTGGCTATTCGATAAACAATAATCTCCACCCCCCCCCCCCCAGCGCCTTGAGACCCTCTGGGTGAGTAGTGCGCTATATAAATTCTTGAACTTGAACTTGAACTCTTCGGCCAGTGGTCCAAATGTCTCCGGCGCACCCAGAGGCTTGGCAGTCCTCCTTTTCTGCCACAGGAGGATGTCTCTTATCACAGGAGGAGGAGAATAATGGTCTGCCTGGGCAGAACTCAGTAGCCTACAATGCAAGGGGACACCATTTTGCAGCCCAGTCCCACGGAGGGATGAAATTACGGCATTGCTGCCGGTCACAGGGTCAGCAGGAGCCCAGAATAAGTTCACCATGCCGCGGTGTAGAGCGTTCCCTGCCCGCCTCCTCACCTCCGCAGCTCACCCGCTTGCATTGGTCCACCTGCTCCGCAGACTCACCAGAGACCAGGCAAGACCTCTTCAGCCCTCCAGGTTTTTGGCAGGACTCAGTCTGCCAGTAGCTCGTGTACCCTCGCCTCAGTCGCGAGCTTGTCAGTCGTCCTTGCTTGCTCTGTTGGAGGCCAGCAGGGTGCTTTGATGACATTGGGGTTCCGTTGATCAGCGCTCAGCTGGCAGCGAAGCGCGGGACCCCCTTTTGAATTCACAGCCTCGCATCGTAGGCACAGAGCGGCATCACTCCCAGGGGTTTTCTGCTGTCCGGCCGCACTCCCAGCACCCGCCCACTCTGCCGGATAATTATCGGATCGTCGGTCCAGCCAGCAGAGCCTCACTAAGTGGCGCCATTTTGCAGTAGGCACTCTAGCACCCCCGTCTCTCCCAATTTCTACCAGTCTGGAGTACAGTCACCTCAGACAGATGGGATCTACTAATTATCCAATGTTGTTATTGCCTAGAACTAACAGCCACTCCGCCAAACATTCCTCCAAGACCACACACTATGTCTCAAGAACATCTGAACCTTCTCAAACAAGACGTTCTCTCTGTTACAAAAAGGAGCTATTGAGCCGGTCCCATTACAATATCAAGGGACCGGAGTATACTCCTTATACTTCCTAATTCCTAAAAAAAGGCGGCTCTCTAAGGCCTATGTTAGAACTGCAAGATCTGAACCTACACATCCAATCAGATCACTTTCACATGGTAACACTCCAGCAAGTGCTCCCACTTCCTCAGCAAGGCAACCTTCTGTCAAATTTAGATTTAAAGGTCGCCTACTTCCATATTCCAATCCACCCTGTTCATCGCAAATACCTCAGGTTTGTGGTAGCTGGACAGAACTACCAACTCAAAGTGCTTTCTTTAAGAGTCACAGCTGCTCCCATGGTTTTCACCAAATGCCGGGCAGTAGTCGCAGCTCATCTACGAAGACAACAACTTCACGTCAACCCATACTTAGACAACTGGCTCATAAAAGCCAGCTCGCTAGCATACTGTCTACAACATACTCGCAAAACAGTAAAGCTGCTCCACAATCTGGCATTCGCAGTATATCTGTCCAAATCCCATCTCCAACCCTCCAACACGCAATCGTATTTGGGAGCCAGTCTAGATACACAAAAGGCTCTGGCCTATCCCAATCCGCAACATTTAAACTCTACTTTGCCAATTCAAGCCTCAACACTCATTGCCAGATCGAGTGTTTATTTATTTAGTGTATTTTGGTATCGCGCACAGCTACCCCAACGGGGTGTCCCGGCGCTCCTGTGTGACTACATACAGCCTAGAGAGGTTATTTGAGGCGGAGGTCGACCAGCAGAACAGATAAGTTTTGAGGGCTCTCCGGAAAGGTTGTTCATCCTTGATCAACCGGATGGCATTAGGAAGTTTATTCCAGAGGGCCGCAGTCAACACCGGGAAAGTTTTCCCACCTGAGCGGGTTTTCCTAAATCTGGGGACTGTAAGGAGATTTTTAGATGAGGAGCGTAAGGTCCTGATGTTAGTATAGGGGATCAGGCAAGTGGACAGATAGGCAGAGCCTTTGCCTTGCATGGCCCGGTGAGCTAGTATCAGAGCTTTGAATTCTGCCCTTTTGTGCAGTGGTAGCCAGTGAAGATCACGACGGTGGGGAGCAATATGCTCACGTAGGGGAATACCTGCAACTAGACGCACTGCCGCATTCTGGACTGTCTGAAGGCGATGACAGAGCCCTGCAGACAGACCAGTATAGAGGCCATTGGCGTAGTCTAGGTGCGAAGTAATTAACGCCTGTACAACGATATTCCTGGTATTACTGGGTAGAAAATGAATGAACTTTTTTATCATTCTGATCTTGGATAGACATGCAGCGGAGACTGTGTGAACTTGCTGATGAAAAGTGAGGTTGGAGTCCCATTTAACTCCAAGATTCTTCACAGAGTCTTTTGGGAGGGGAGGGGCACTTAAATCAAGGGGCCACCAGATGTTAGGGTCAAGAGGAGAAGGCTGGTGGAGAACCTCCGTTTTCCCTGCATTCAGCCTTAGGAAGTTATTGTCCATCCATTGGGCAATTGTACAGAGGCAATTTTTTAAGGGGTCAAAAGTTGAAGGGTTGATGTTATCAAATGAAAACAAAAGCTGGATATCATTAGCGTAGGAAGTGACCTTTATGCCAGTTTGGGCGATGATATCGAAAAGTGGGGAAAAGTAGACATTAAATAAAAGAGGGCTCAGCGAGGAGCCCTGAGGGACTCCCCACCGAGGCGGGCGGCTTTCTTAGGTAAATGGGGGGGTAAACACTGCCTGAGACCGGTTAGACAGGAAAGAAGAAATCCATCCCAAGGCCGTGCCCCAGATGCCCTTCGAGTGGAGGCGTTCAAGGAGGAGGGGGTGGGAAAACGGTGTTGAATGCTGCTGACAAATCCAGCAGCACCAACACCGCTCTTGATCCCTCATCCAACCTCCACCTTACTGCGTCTGACATCTCGATTAGGGCCGACTCAGTACTATATCCTGGCCTAAAGCCTTGCTGAGAGTCGTGAAAAGCACCTGAGGTTTCAAGAAAGCCTGCTAGTTGTTGTTGAGCAAGTCTTTCAAGTACTTTAGCAGGGGCAGGTAGTAGAGAGATTGGCCTGTAGTTAGCAGGCTCACTCCGATCAGCACTAGCCTTCTTAATTATAGGGACCAATCGTGCTTGTTTCCAAGTGTCTGGAAAAAGTCCCAGCTGCAAGGAATAATTCCAGATCTTGTTCAGTGAGGTATTAAGAATGGGAGCTAAAGACTTGTATTGTTTAGCGGGCCATGGGTCCAGCGGAGAGCCAGATTTGGTTTTAAGAAGTTCCGCAAGAGATTGTTCCAAAGTAATCTCTGCAAAGCCATCAAACAGGGACTCGGGGCAGAGAGGAGAGGCGGAAGTGGGACTTTTATTTACAGGAGTGTTACTAGGCAAAGAGTCACAGATGGTAGCTATTTTGTTCTCGAAAAAGGCAGAGAGAATATCACAAAGAGTCTGTGATACCACTGGGGGACGTTTCAGTGCCAGGGGATCTGTAAAAGATCTAACTGTCTCAAATATTTCCCTAGATGAGCCTTGGGAGCGATTAATTTTTTCTTCTAGAAATACTCTTTTGTGTTGAATGATCTTCTTCCTGTAGTTTTTTAAAGCAGCTTTATAAAGGGTTTTACGATCAGGTGAGACGGTGGTTCTCCAGCGTCTCTCAAGACGTTTACATTCCGATTTGAGATTTCGAAGATCGTTCGAATACCATGGGGCCGAGGGAGCGGAGCGATAAGTTTTTATGGGCCTAACTGGGGCAATGAGATCGATTACAGAAGTAATCCGATCATTAAAATTGGTGAGTCTTGTGTCAAGATCTAGATTCGTATCCAAAAGGTCCACCGATAGAAGATGAGGAGCTAGGCTGTCAGGAGAAATCTTGCTCTAATTTCTACCCTGTTGTTTAGCCAGACAGATATGTCGGTTTATGCAGTGGCAGGGCAATGTAAAGGTAACAAGCAAGTGATCCGACCACACTATAGGGAGAGGAACAAGGGCATCTAAGCCTTCCAAGTTAGTACAGATTAAATCAAGAGTGTGGCCCGCTTTGTGAGTAGGACAGCTAATGACTTGATTCAGTCCGCCAACTGCTAGAGTGGACAAAAAATTGAGGGAGGCGGTGTCCTCAGTATTATCAACATGGAGATTAAAATCCCCAAGAAGGGTGAAGTTGGCATATCGCAGTGAGGCTTGAAGGACGTAGTCTAAAAAAGCTGGAAGATGGGATGGTTTAGAATTGGGTGGTCGGTAGACCAGGAGGCCAGAGAGTGTAAAGTTAGACGAGATTTTAATACAGAAAGGGAGCGCTTCAATGCGTTCCACTTGATTATAGGAAAAGGACGAAATAGTCCAGTGGGATCTGTATATAATAGCCACTCTACCCCCAGGATGTGGGCTTTGCATTGAGTGTTCATGCAGTTATTAGGAATGATGGCATCTTACATCCTAATCGTCCCCTACACAAGACTTCAAATGCGTCCCCTTCAGGAATGATTAGCACGCCAGTGGAATCAGGTCAGTTATCAGATCTAGTTTTAGTGGACGGCTGCACTTATCAATCTCTGCAGTCGTGGAATCCACAAAACCTTTCCAAAGGGCGGCCCTTCATTGACCCGGTTCCACAGACAGTGCTAACAGCAGACGCATCGCTCACTGGTTGGGGAGCTCATCTCCAAACTTACACAATTCAGGGCGTGTGGAGCCTGCAGCAAAAACAGCTTCACATAAATCATCTAGAGCTTATAGCGATATTTCACTCACTCAAAGCCTTTCAAGAACTCCATCCAGAACCCTACGTTCCTCAACACAGCATCTGACAACCGTGCCAAAGTTCTTTCTGTCACGAAAAGGTCCTGCTCCTTCCAAGTGGCAGCCGCTAAGTTATGGAATAGCCTGCCTCCCTCTCTGAGACAGATGCAGGACCTCCTTTGTTTTAGGTGACTCCTGAAGCCTGGCTCTTCCTACAGTAGAGGAGTCACCTTCTTGTTTTCCGTCTGCATTGCTTTGTCAAGGGTTTTTTTGTGATAGCACCTTGACACTCCCTGGAGTAGCTACACGCTCTATATATACCCCTTAACATTAACATGTTCACTTGGTAGGCAAAACTGTCCTGATACGCACAGACAGCAATGTATTACACACAAAAACAGGGGGGACAATCAATCAATCAGGAAATTTGTAGGGCACACTACTCACCCATGAGGGTCTTGGCAGCGAGGTAGGAGAATGATCTGCCGGTGGAGGTCGCTCTTTGGATGCGAGGAACAGTAGCGAGGGCGCGGTCGGCGGAGCTGGCGGTTCGGGGTGTAGAAGGTGAGTCGTCTGATGAGGTATGCTGGTCCAGTGTTGTGGAGTGCCTTGTGTGCGTGTGTGAGGGGCTTGAAGGTGATCCTCTTGTTGATGGGCAGCCAGTGCAGGTCTCTCAGGTGGGGTGTGATTTCGCTGTGGCGAGGGACGTCGAGGATCAGGCGGGCAGAGGTGTTCTGTATGCTTTGCAGTTGTTTCAGCATTTTGGCCGGGGCTCCCGCGTAGAGGGCGTTTCCGTGGTCCAGCCTGCTGCTTATGAGGGCCTGGGTGACCGTTCTTCTTGTGTCGGTGCGGATCCACTTGTAGATCTTGCGGATCATGTGGAGGGTATTGAAGCAGGAGGATGAGACAACGTTGACTTGCTTGGTCATGGAGAGCGTTGAGTCAAGTATGAACCCCAGGTTGCGTGCGTGGTCGGTGGGTGTTGGTGCTGCTCCCAGGGCCGTCGGCCACCAGATGGCTGTTCTTCATCCATTCAGTGACGGCTTTCATTCCTTTGTGGAAGCTGGTTTTGGTGGTGAGGGGGGTCCTTGGTGAGGGAGAGGAGAAGCTGTGTGTCGGCGTAGTAGATGATATTAAGGCCGTGCAGTCTGACGACGTGGGCGAGTGGGGTCATGTAGATGTTAAACAATGTTGGGCTGAGGGATGATCCTTGGGGTACGCCGCAGATAATCTTGGAGGGTTCGGAAAGGGGGGAGGCAGACGCTCTGGGCTCTGCCGGCGAGGAAGGAGGTGGTCCATTCCAGAGCCTTGCCTCAGATCCCTGCGTTGTGGAGGCGTGTGTATAGGGTGCAGTGGCAGACCGTGTCGAATGCGGCTGATAGGCCAGGAGGATGAGGGCTGCGGTTTCGCTGTTGTCCAGCAGTGCCCTGATGTCATAGGTGGCGCCGATGAGGGCAGTTTCGGTGCTGTGGTTGCTGCAGAACCCAGACTGGGATGAGTCCAGGATGTTGTTCTCCTCGAGGAAGCGGGTCAGCTGCTTGTTGACGGTTTTCTCGATGACCTTATCCAGGAACAGGAGCAGGGAGATGGGCCGGAAGTTCTTGAGGTCCCTCGGATCAGCCTCGGGTTTCTTGAGCAAGGCGTTGATCTCGGTGTTCTTCCAACTCTCCGCAAAGGTCGCGGTCTCGAAGGAGATGTTGATGGCCTTGCGGAGATGGGGTGAGATGGTGGCGCTGGCTTCGTTGAATGTGATGTGGGTGCGGGTTTGACGGGGTGCCGGAGTGGATGGTGTTCATGATTTTGATGGTGTTGTCGCCGTTGATGTTGGTCCAGGTGAGCAGGGAGTCGCTGTGGGTGGTGGTCGTGGGGTCTGAGGTGTCGTTGGCTGTCATGGGGGTCTGGTTGTCAAAGCTGTCTTGGATGTCTGCGATCTCGCGATGGAAGAAGGTGGCCAGGGAGTTGCACAGGTCTTGCGATGGTAGGATGTCGTTGGTGTTGGAGCTGGGATTGGAGAGTTCCTTCACGATGTTGAAGAGCTCTTTGCTGTTGTGTGCTTTGTTGTCGAGGTGGTCCTTGAAGGAGGTCCTTTTGGCAGACCTGATGAGGTGATAGTGTTGGCGCATGACGTTCTTGTGGGCTGCGTGGTTCTCCGGTGTCTGTTCACGGTGCCCTTTCTTCTATAGTGTCCGCCAGGATTGTTTGGAAGTCTGGAGTTCTGCGGAGAACTAGCTGGCATTCTTGTTGGTGTGTCTGTTGGACGGTTCCTTGATCGGGCAAGAGTGTTGGTGCAGTCGTCGATCCAGCGCCTGAGGTTGGTGGCGGCGGCCGCTGGTCAGTGGGGTCGGGGGGTGGGCTTTAGGCGAAGGTGGTGTTTAGCTGGTCTTTGGTGATTTTGCTCCAGCAACGGCGGGGGATCTGTTGGGTGCGATGGTGTGTGGTGAGTTTTCTGAAGGTAAAGTGGATGCAGAGATGGTCGGTCCAGTGGAGTTCGGTGGTGTGGGTGAAGGAGACGTGGGAGCTTCCAGAGAAGATGGGGTCAAGCGTGTGGCCAGCGGAGTGGGCGTTGTGACGAGCTGTCTGAGTCAGAGGTTGGCGAGGTTGTCGATCAAGGTGACAGAGTTGATGTTGTTGTTCTGGAGGTGGAAGTTCAGGTCTCCCAGAAGGATGCAGTCCGTGGAGGCGAGGGCGTGTGTGCTGATGAAGTTGGTGATTGAGTCGCTGAACTGAGGCCGGGGTCCGGGTGGGTCTGTAGATCAGAGTTACTCTGAGGGTGGTGTTGGGATCATTGTGGCTCTGGAAGTGCAGGTGTTCGGCGGTGCTGAGGGTGTCGTCGGAGTTGGTCGAGACCTTGAGGGTGGACTTGTAGATGATGGCGATTTCCCCCTCCTACTCGGTTGGTGCGGTCTCTTCAGGTGATCTTGTAGACTTCAGGGAAGGCTATGGCAATGTCCGAAGCCGAGGAGTCATTCATCTAGGTCTCTGTCAGAAGGCGACGTCCGGGGTGTATGTGTTGAGCAGGTCCCAGAGTTCGACGGCGTGTTTGCGTGCGGAGCGGGTGTACAGTAGTATGCATCTGAGGTGATTGCGTCCTGTCCTGGTTGGCGGCTTGGAGACTGGTGAAGCTGTAGCACCGGCAGGAGAAGGGTCCTTTGGTGCGCTTCGGGCGGCCAGGGAGCAGGTGTGTGGTCGTCCGGTGTTGAGTGCGTGGATGGTGTTGGCATTGTAGCGGAGATTTGTGATGCTTGCGGGAGCAGGGGTTCTGCCGCTGGGCGCAGTCCAGGCGCAGACGGGCTTGCCTTAGGCGCGCCTGCGGCGACCAAATAAGGGGAGGTGGGAGGGAGGAGCAGCTGGGAGGCGGGCGGCAAAATGGCGAGCAGGGGGGTGGGCCGCAGCGGTGGGGGATACAGGAGGCAAAAGGGAGCAGAAACAAACAACAGTGCCGAAGAAAGGAATACAAAAACAATCTTTTGTGAGCTGTTTTCCTCTCTGGAGTTGCTGCCTGTCACAGACCTTGTGGTGAAAAAACGCCAGCCCGCTGCATACAACACCTACCTCTCACGGCCCCCACTGCGAGGGGGCCTTCGCGCTAAGGATTACTATCTGTGGCTGGATACTGAGACCCTAAGCCTACCCGGGACTGCGAGGACCAGCAGCCACAGCGGCGCTGACAAGCCGCAGCTGGTCCTCTTCCCGACACCGCCCCTCACCTGGTAAAATCGGGGTGGGATTCCACATCCTCCGGTCTTTTGTGAGCTGTTTTCCTCTCTGGAGTTGCTGCCTGTCACGAACCTTGTGGTGAAAAAACGCCAGCCCGTTGCATAACAACACCTACCTCTCACGGGCCCGGCTGCGCGGGTGCCGTTCGCGCTAAGGATTACTATCTGTGGCTGGATACGGAGACCCTAAGCCTACCCGGGACTGCGAGGACCAGCAGCCACAGCGGCGCTGACAAGCCGCAGCTGGTCCTCTTCCCGACACCGCCCCTCACCATACTATTTAAACATTAGACTGAACGCGCGCGCGGGACGTAGACATGGGGCGAAGCCCGGGCAAAGGGCGGGCCCTCTGAGGCTGAAGAAGGCTGTGCTGTGCCCATCCCTTTTCAAAAAATTAATTCAATCGTTATAACCTCAGTTTGTAGGTCTGTTACTGCATTAGTGTGTATTGTTGTTTCAGTGATACTTTGTGCTCCCTTTATATTTATTTGAAATGACAGCCAAAGAACGAAGGTCCGGGAGACTATTAGTTGGAAGGTCGTGTTCTAAAACTAAATCGAATCCCCTTCGAAATAAGGACAGCCATGTCGTGCAACTTAAGGGCACTTGCCGGTTATTCAGCCTTTGGGAAAGGGGAAAGAATAGAGTTACAATCGTAGAGCCCACTCACAATGACTTGGTAAAAGTTCCTACTTCCCTGATGGGGTTGAATTGTGGGTCCGGTGTATCAGAACAACAACGAAAAGGGAGCTACTACATCAGTGGCAGTAACAGAAGATCTGGGCCTCCTTCCTTGTATGCCTCAAAGGATAAAAATATACAATCCCTTCTCCCCCTACAAATGTCTCCTGAAGCGATCTTAGAAGTAGTGGGGGTGATAGAACATGTTTCTCTTCACAAATTTGATGAGTCTCCATCTAAACATCATGAATTTAGCCCTACTTCTCTTAGAAGAGTGCATAAGAATGACCTATCTTCTTCTGATTTGGATATAGAGCTCTGTAGGAGATATATTGAGGTCGATACTGGTAAGGCTCGGGATTTCACAAAAACTCCTGTAACATCAGTTCCCCCTGGCCTCCAGCTTTATAGCAGTACTCCCTCGAATATCTCCCAGTTAAATACCTCGATGAGCCCTAACCTTAACATAACGGGCATTGATGCCATCCACCCGCTTAGGTTAGATAAACCTGTCTCCGACTCCCTATCTTCTCTTGAACATTTGCTTTCCTCTATTCTGTTACTATTAGAAAAATTTGTTGGGGGCTCGGACTGTGTACTGGAAACAGTCACTCAAATATTGAAGGTCTTATTGCATAACCGACAGGAGAAGGAAATCAGTCCAACTTTAGAGGCTAACGGACAAGATATTGTAGTGCAGAAAGTCCCTAAGACAGAGAATGGGACTTCTAACATCTCCCAACTACCCCACGATGGGGAAAAATCAGTTTCCCCATCGAGAGCTCCAGTCTCAAACTGTATAGTTGATCTTGTTCCAGTAATAGAGGTCCTACATGAAATGGTTTCAAAGGAAGGTAAAGAGCTCTTTCCAGCAATAGAGGTTTCAAACGAAACGGTTTCAAAGGAAGGCAAAGAACTCTTTCCGATCTTTAATAAACAGCGGGATGAGGGAGACAAGGAGGTTTTAGAACCAGAAGATAACAGAAAAAAGGGTAAATCAGGGAAAGTTAAAAAGAATGGGAAAAAAAAGAGGAAACTAATTAGAAGAATCGAAAAAAATAGGCGGAGAAGAATTCTTTTTGGAGAAAATATAGATACTCCCTCTAGTAAAGAACCACATCAGGTCTCCCTGTTGGTATTAAAAGATGAAAGTGGGGACGTAAAAAGAGTTGTGGACACCTCAATCTCTGTAGTACAAAGACCTGCCCTCTTGTCATCAATTCCTTGCTCTTTTTGCAAGCTTAATACGGTCAAAGGGGATCTTGTAAACTTAGTTCCCCAGGGAAATGAGATTAATTTCAACGGACCTGCTTCTTTAGCTCTTAATCCTCTGGCTAGACCCTACTCTGATAAGAGGGAAGGAGCAGTGGTCTGTAATAGACCCCCTGAAACGCTCAGAGAAGAAAGTATTGATACCCTTACTCTTGACTTCTTCCCCCTATTTGATGCTGACTGCATCCTAAATAGATCATTACTCCTTAAATATTTTCAGGAATCCGCAAATCTGAAATTATTACAATCAGCAGATATAGACATAGTACGGATTCTGAGGACAGAGGTTGGAAATTTAACCAGGGTAAAGTTCTATTCCAAATTAGTAGCAAATCTAATCCTACAACGGTCGGAAGATTTCCAGAGTAGAGGGATCGATGTTATGCCCTTTTGGGGGAATATCCTTTCTGGTAGACCTTCTAAGTCTTCAAAACCCTTAGGGTCTCCTTTGTCTTTTTTGCAGGCAGCCTCTGGAAACATAGAACAGTCTGGTGGTTTTGATGATTTGAAAATCTGCATATCAAAAGATTGCCGTCTTGTATCATACACTAACCCTCCCATACCTCCTCCCCAGGATAAGGTGGTGGATGAAAATCTCAGTTGGAACTGGTTACCTGGAACTCTCTCAAAGAAACTGACTATTAAGTACCCGTCCCACCCTCATCTTTAGCGGCAATATAACGATACTATCTTGGAATGCCGCTGGGTTGAAGAATAGCCCAGAAAAAATTCAATTCCTCCTGACTTTAAAAGCCAGTGTGATCTGTCTCCAGGAGACATGGTGTTCGGAGAAAATTCAGATAGGAAGGGATTATTTTGTACTTGAGGGCTGTGCTTTTCCCTCCAGGAGAGGTCACGCTAGTGGGGGTATTGCCTGTTTATTATCTAACCAGATAAAATGGAATTTCTCTCACTATTTGGATCCTTGTAATCTTTTTCAGGCGGTAACGTTGTTTAGTTGTGACAATGTTGATGCACCTAAACCTTTAGTTTTGATTAACGCTTATTTTCCCCCCCGAAGTTAGTTTTAACCTAACTTTAAAAAGGGGTTTTGCCTATATACAGAGTATTAGGGAGAATACTCCTTCTCCCTACATGCCACGCCCCAATCCCTGTATAAAACATGTGCAGCACTCGTACGCGCAGCGGACGGGCGCGCCTAAGGCAAGCCCATCAGGGCCCGTCCGGGCCCGGGCGGTCCCAGGCCCAGCCACCATGCCCATTTCTCCCAGGAGGTTCCCTGCCTATACTCGAGACACGCTTCTGGCTCTGAACACACAAAAACATCCCACCTGCAATTACACCTATATGGGCGATAACCCATTCACCGGCTGCAGTCTCTGCAATCCGCCCTGCGCAGAAACTGAACGCGGTGGCCTACAATTAGGCCTCCTCAACTGCAGGTCGCTTGTCAAACACGCCCACGAATTAAACCTCCTGATCTCAGACCACGCCATTGACATTCTGTTTCTCACAGAAACATGGCTCACTCCCAACAACGGCCCTGATATTGTCAGCATACTCCCTCCGGGCTACCAAATCTGCTCACTGAATAGACCGTGTGGCAGAGGGGGTGGTTTCGCTATAATACATAAAGATCCCCTCACCTGCAGAATCTTGGATGGCAACATCAAAGACTGCAAAAGCTGCCACTTCACCATTCAAATCTCCTCAAAAACATCTCTGTCGGGGCTGCTTGTGTACCGCCCCCCGGCCAACTCGCTGAACTCCCCAGCAAGCTCATTGACCATGTCACCCTCGAGGCTACGACTTCTTCTAACTACCTTTTATTAGGGGATCTCAATCTTCATTTTCTGGACCCAGCCGACACTCCCGCAGCCGAACTACTACTGGACCTCTCCTCCATTGGTCTCTGCTTAAAGAATCCACAGGCCACCCACGACAAAGGACAGTTACTAGATCCAATCTTTACAAACATTCAAGACCTAAATACCCGCGCGCACCTCCCTCTCCCCTGGACTGACCACTTCCTGATCCCCTTCGAATGGCACATCGATACTCCCCCACCCCAACTGCCCAAAATCAGAACCCTTATCAGGCGCTGGCACAAACTTGTCCCTGAAGAATGGGCAGCCAAACTCAGGGAAGATACCCCCCTCCCCACTCAAAACCCCATTACTGCCGACACTGAATTCAATACATGGCTCACCCAATCACTGGATTGCCTCCTACCGAGATCCAGCACCCTTAAACGTACCAAGAGCGCCAACCCCTCCCCCTGGTACACCCCTGAATTGAACCTCTTACGGAAGGAATGCAAGAGAACTGAACGAGCATGGAGAAAAGACAAGACAGCAGACAAGAAAGACACGTTCCGGTCTTCCGTAAAAACCTATAAACTCACGCTCCATAAAACCAAGAGCTCATTTTACGAAGATAGAATTAAAAACTCATCCTGCTCCGCTCAGGAAACCTTTTCCATTCTTAGAGAACTTCTTCATGCCCCAGATCCTACTGCGAAACCCCTGGACCCCAAAGCCGCGGAAAGTAAATGCATCAAACTGGCTACTTTTTTCGACGAGAAAATTCAAAAAATTCTCGCATCCCTACCACCCTTCGACGCTGGTTGCACAGACGGGGACCCCCCCAACCCTCCCCCTGGTTACAGTCCCCCCCCCCTGACACCCCCACACTCCATCTCGATACCTTCGGCCCAGTATCCACGGAAGAGGTAGCCGCGACGCTGGCCACAATCAAAAGTGGCTCCCACAGCGACCCGGTCCCATTGCGCTTCCTTAAAAAAGTGTCCGCCACCATCATCCCTCCTCTCACGTCCCTCATCAATGCCTCCTTAATGCAGGGAGTAGTCCCTTCCAGCTGGAAAGCGGCGGTGGTAAAAGGTCTTCTGAAAAAACCTTCACTGGACCCTCAGGACCTAGCCAACTACAGGCCAATCTCCCTCCTCCCAGGAAACAGCAAAATCACAGAGAAACTAGTGAATAAAAAACTATCACTATTCCTAGAAAGTAACAACCTACTTAGGAACTCCCAGACAGGCTTCCGCCCAGGCCAGGGCACTGACACTGCCCTCCTGGCGGCAGTGGAGTAGGCCAGAAGCATTCTGGACACCGGGGGATCAGTGGCAGTGATCCTCCTGGACCTCAGTGCGGCCTTCGACACTGTCAATCACCAGGTTTTAATCCAACGTCTGAGAGACATTGGAGTGAGGGGCACGGCCCTGAATTGGCTCATTTCATTCCTCAATGGCTGCTCCTTCCAAGTCTGGGAGAATGACAGCCACTCCCCCGCGGTCCCCCTCCGCTGTGGAGTACCGCAGGGCTCATCTCTTAGCCCGACGTTATTCAACGTTTACATGTCTCCGTTGGAGGAATTGGTCACCCCGTTCGGTCTGACGATTATCAATTACGCCGACGACACCCAGCTGGTGGTGACCCTTTCACACCCTCACCAAGATCCCTCCGATCTCCACAGCTGTCTCACTGAAATCCACAGCTGGATGAACACCTCAGCACTGAAACTTAACGGGTCCAAGACCGAAATCCTGCTGCTTGGACAAAAAGGGCCCTCCTTGCCGCCTAACATCTGGCCCGCCTGCTTAGGTGACCCCCCTGCCCCCAAGGAGGAGGTTAAGAGCCTAGGCGTATGGCTCGAGAAGGATCTGAGCTTCAGAACTCAGGCTAAAAAGACGGCGGGAATATGCTTTGGACTTCTCAGGGCATGCAGGAAGGTTCTCCCCCTGCTCCGCTCCACCTCCCGGAAACTACTGATCCAGGGCCTCATCTTGGCGAGGCTAGATTACAGCAATGCAATCTACTTGGGAGCCCCGGAAGCCACATTCAACACCCTGCAGAGAATTCAAAACGCCGCGGCCCAACTACTCACTCACACCCCGGCCAGATCATCGGCAAAGCCAGCATTGAAGCTTCTCCACTGGCTCCCAGTCAGAGAGAGGGTTGTCTTCAAGGCCCTCTGTCTGGCACATAAACTTCTTCACAACAAAGGTCCACCCATTCTCAACAATTTCATTATTCCCTACAAAGCTACCAGGGCACTCCGATCAAACCACGAGAACTTCATCACTGTTCACAGAGTAAAAAAAGCCCGGTCTGGAGGCCGCCGCTTTTCGGTACACACCGCTAAACGTTGGAATAGTCTCCCCCGGAGACTAAGGACCGAACCAAACCTCCTCCAGTTTAGGAAAGCACTGAAAACTCTCCTCTTCCCCTGATCTCCCCGTCCCTTCCGTTGCTGTTCCCTCCTGACTTCAGTTTCCAACGCTGGGATGCTCAAGGGTTACTACGCGCTCTACAAAAACCTTAAATAAATAAATGAATAAATAAAATAAATAATTTTAGTAGGGGACTTGAATTGTAAAATCTCTAATTTGAGTATGAGCCTGTTTCGTGATAAACATTAAGAAGAATCATTACAGAACCCCCAAGCCCTCTTGCCTGAGAAAATTAAAACAAATAAGCGAGGGAAGATACTTCTCAAAGAACTGTCCGATATGGATGGGATCATTGAGAATGGAAGGCTCCCTTCTGATTCCCCTGCAAATTTTACCCACAAATCTTATCAGGGAGAATCTATTCTAGATGTTGTGATAGTAGAGAATTCTACCTTTTCCCTACTAAAGGATGTTAGGGTTATTGAAACTCTTTTTAGCGACCACAAAATACTTCTGTGAATATAAACCCTCCCAAATCTGACCAGTGGTCACTAAACAGTGATCTGGTAAGTTTTGGAGCGAAATCGGGAAGGTGCTATTGGAACACAAAAGCTGAACGAGAGTTGGAGAGTGCTATTGATGTAGCAATTAATGACCTTGCTAACTGGCACGGTTGTGAAATTGTGCGCTTCCTAGATTTTATGAAGGTAGTGATCTCTGTCGCTAAAAAACCAAATAAAAAAAAGTATACTACAATACCCTTCAGTCCCTTGCGTCTACTTTATATAGAAATAAATAAGTTAGTAAGGGAACAATATTTGTGTAAATCGGCTGAAGGAACGCGCAGAGTAGTCCTACTAAAAAGAAGGAGGAGAAGGTTACAGGTAAAATTAGGAAGAGAGGGGGAGGATATTATTTGGATAAAACAGAGAGGCTGCTTTTAATGGAGAAATTAGACAGTTCTGGTCCCTCATAGGTGAGGGCTGTGGGGCCAGAACAAGACCGCTTCCTATCCCCATTGAAGAACAAATATGGGTGGCTTATGTCACAACCCTATACGCAAGTAATGGAGCTGTGGTTCCCCGTATAAGTTGCACCGAGAACAGTCAGCCTTTGGCTCCTTTAGCTGAAAACGATATCGAATTAGCAATTAAGGAAATGCGCTCTTCTGGGGCAATGGGGCCGGATGAACTTCCAATTTCTGTCTTAAAGAAAAGTTGTGCAAAATGGAGCAAATTGCTATGCCCTGTGTTTAACACCTGCTTTTTGAGCGGAAAGATTCTTCCTTCTTGGAAAGGGAGTATTCTGGTTCCCCTCTTTAAAAAGGGTGACCGGTTGTCTCCCCAAAACTATCGCCAAATTGCCCTTGTGGACGCAATTGGCAAAGTTTTTGCTAGATGCCTTTTGAAACGAATTAATGAGTGGGTAGACCAATCCAATATACTCCCCCTTGAGCAGACGGGATTTCGAAAGAACTATGGCACAATGGTAATTTAACAGCCCTGCAAGTAATATCCGACAAATATATCAGGGTCAGAGGAGGGAGAGTCTATGCAGCCTTCATAGACTTCTCCACAGCTTTTGATAAAGTTGATCGTCCTCTGCTATGGAAGAAATTACTTGCTTTTGGTATGCCAGCCCGGCTGTTAAATCTAGTTCAGGATCTCCACTCTGATACCTGGTGCAGAGTATTGTTGGGAGGAGAGGCCCAAGCAATCCCCTCAGCCAATGGTCTTAAACAGGGCTGTTTATTAGCTCCACTATTGTTTTCCCTTTATGTTTGTGACCTCCCCCAGACACTATCCTTAAGCGAAGGAATTGCCCCTCTTTTAGGAGACAGACCAATTACATGTTTGATGTATGCAGATGATATATTACTTTTAGATCTTACTCCGAAAGGACTTAATAATCGTCTGCATGCATTACATGTGTTTGCCGAGTCCCATCATCTGAAGATCAATATCTCTAAAAGCAAGGTAATGTGTATGATGGGAAAGAAAAAACTTGAAATCTGGGAATTTTAGTTGGTCTCTAGGAGGCCATAAGCTGGAAATTGTAAAATCTTATGTTTTTCTAGGGAAAATAGTATGCGATAACTTGAGCGATAAGGCTCACATAGACAATAACACTCGAAAGGCTAAGACACAGCGTAATGGATTAAGTGCTCTCTACAAAGCCACCGGCAAAAGACATTTTGTTCATTTGCTAGAGGCTTTTCGAGCAAAAATTCCAGCCTCTCTGCTTTATGGCACTGAGCTTATTGATTTGGGGCAGTGGGGTTTTTTAGATACCATCGAGGGCAGACTTCTGCGATATCTAACTACGGTGAATAATGCTTGTACAGTGGCATCTCTTAGACTCGAATTTGGCATACGAAGTAGTTGGGTTCAGGCCTTGGCGGGAGTAATACGTTGGGTCTCCTACTTAGCCAAGGGAAAACCGGCCACTCTAAGATTCCTTATCAAAAAAGAATTATTGGGTCCCTTAAAAGAGTACTCCTTACTTATAAGGAATTTTAGAAGGGCCGTTACATTGCTTGAATTGGAGGAATCAACTTTTCTTTTGCTATCTTCACATCAGCTAAAATCTACCCTAAAACTGGCAACATGGGAGCTAAGTTTTAGGAGGGACAGAGATGCACTTATTGCTAAGAAAGGTGTTACTCAAGTTGGTAATTCTTATCTTTTTAAACACATACAACCTTATGCCTATTGGAACCTTCCTCACGGCTTACGCCGCTTTTGGTTTCTCCTGAGGCAAGATCTCCTCCCTTTGAATAAATTATTAGCTAGATGGCATGGTTCCTCCGACAAATGTAACCTATGCAATAATAATAATTCATCTCAGGATATTGCCCATGTTCTTTTCGTATGCTCTGCCCTAATGGCCCATCGCCGAAAGTGGGTGAGGCCAATTTGTTTACAATTAAGCATTTTGTCTGCCAAATCTTTAATCAATGCTAGTTACAACCCCCCCAATGAAATATTTTGTTACAGAATTTTTTATTTTTTTTAAATGCTTTTTAGAATTATATTAATGGATACGATCTCTATATTCCTGTTTCTGTGTTTATAGAATGTATTTTATGGAGTCTACGTTTTTGCAATTTCTGTCGTTTTTCATGTCTTATTTATATGTGGATCTCAATTGAGTTCCAAAGCATATATCAATAAAATTGAATTGAATTGAATAAAAAAACGAAATACAGCCAAATACAATTAAATACAATACAGGGCAGAAGCACAGTTGCAGCAATGCTGGCAGAGAGAAGGGGGCAAATCGAGCGCAGTGAGCTGCGGACTCGAACCTGCAAGCGGCAGCAGCGGGCTCACGGGGACAGGGACGCACAGGTGGTGCTGTGCGGCGTGGGGAGTGAACTGCCTGACAAAACAGGGTCAAGGGACACACTATATCCAGCGGTCACAACTAGCACAGACCATCTTGAGGTGGGCCATACGTCACAAAATGTATCTGCAGAACACCTTCCAGGAGTAGACTATCAAAGCGCAGATCTGCTCAGCAGACAGAGACAACAGATCCACGAGTAAGAACTCTACATTTGAGTTCTCCTCCCATTCTTTCAGATGAGGGGCTTCCCAGACATAGATCTGCTCACCACATGTCAAAAAGCAAAATGCCCAAGCTTTGCATCCAGGTATCCACACCAATTGTCCAGAGGCAATGCACTACGCTCTTTCGCCTATCCCACTTGTGGTTTAGAATATCAGGCAGGCGTCCCTGAAACTAATCCTAGTTGCTCCCAAATGAGCCCGTCAACCGTGGTTCACCACCCTGTTGGACCTCTCAGTAGTCCCCTCACTGCAAACTACATATTACATCCAATCTCCTCACGCAGAGCAGTGGCGAGATAAGACATCCAGATCCTGATCATACCAACCTTGCGATCTGGCACCTGAAGTCATAGAGTTTGGCTACCTTAATCTTCCGTCAGACTGCATGAACATTATCAAAGAGGATAGAAATCCAAAATCCTACTACAAGGGCTTACTATGCAGCAAAGTGGAAAAGGTTTGTTATTTATTGTAATAACAAAATCAACCCGCTTGATGCTTCAGTTCAGAACATCATCTGCTATTTACTGCATCTACAGCGTTCAAATTTAGCGTACACATCCATACGTTTACATCTAGCTGCAATAGCCGCATACCTTCAAAATAGACAACATCTGTCTCTATTCAGAGTGCCTGTTATAAAGGCATTTATGGAAGGGCTCAAAAGAGTCATTCCCCCAACACTTCCACCTGCCCCAGTGTGGAATCTCAATATTGTCCTCACAAGACTCATGGGTCCACCCTTTGAGTCATTGCATAAATGTGAGTTGCAATTTCTCACTTGGAAAGTCACTTTCCTCATAGCTATTACATCACTGAGGAGAGTAGGTAAGCTTCAGGCACTAACCATAGAAGAACCATTTTTACAAGTACTCTAAAACAAAGTGGTTCTTCAAACTAATCCTAAATTTGGACCAGTCAGTTGTGTTCTTACCGCAACCAGATTCTGTGGCAGAACGTGCTCTACACACCTTAAACTTTAAAAGAAGATTACTTTATTACATAGAAAGGACAAAACCTTTCCATAAGACAAAACAACTCCTTGTGGCTTTTGCTCCACCTCATAAAGGTAAACAAATCTCAAAATCAGGTATTGCAAGGTGGATAGTTGTAGTGCTAGAGAAACTCTTGTGATCTGACACCCTGTGATGACCTTTGACTACCATTATTTTAATTGACTTTGGTGTGTTATTTTACCCTAGCCTGAATGTACGATGGTCCTGCATAGGCCTTGCTTCTCTCACAGGTTTATTTCTTATAATCTTACAGTCTTTCAGTGGGAACTGTCACAGACTAGAACAGCCTTGCCCAGAACAGAACATGTGGGATGTGTATTTGAAAGCATCAGAGGGGAGAGAGATGTGTGGAATGTACTTTTTGTTCTCGAAGTTCAGTGTTATGAGCAGTAATGCACAAATGTGCTCTATGTTGTACATTGAGAGATGAAGCATGTGATGTTCTACGCAGTGGTGCACAAATGTGCAATGTGTTGTACATAGGAAGTAATATGAAGTTCTTACTATTGTCTTTGACATGGCCTCATGTCATTCTGAATTCTGACTCTACCTCGCTTGAGGTTTATCTGCGCGCGCAGCAGCGCTTGCAAGTTGTTTGGGTTAATCACGTTCAAGGATTGTTTTTGTGAGAGATTGTTTAATGTACCCTGGAAGGCTTTCCTGAGCTTTGTCAAGATAAAGGCTGGCACATGCAAGATTGGAGAGGGGACATGGGAACTCCTTCCTGTCAGGCAATGCTTGCTTGGAAGCTGTCCAGTTATGGTAAGATTCCTTTGGCTCAGGCGGGAAGGTTTCTCTCAAACCTTCTAGGGTGTTTTGAGATTATAAACCTAGAAACCGGGATTTTGGAATCCGAATGGGGATGGACGTGTCTACTTCGGAGCGGAACCATGGTTGCTGTGGCTCTTAACCAGGGCTGTTAATCCCCCGGTCAGGAGTGGGCTAAGATGCAGTGATTGCACCAGGTGAAGTGTTGAGTTCTGACTAGTGCCATTGTGGTGCATGATTTCAGTGGCTGTGGTCATTTGAGGTGTTTGAGCTTTGATAATTGCCATTGTGGTGTGTGGCCAGTGGCTTTGATCATTTGAGGTGTTTTCTTTGTATTGTGTGAGTGAGTTGAGGTGCACATTCAAAGTAATCATTTGACGTATTCAGTGTATATATCTTTCTGATCTCTTGCAGGACGTCCTATTATATTTGCTTGAGTCTTATGTCATAATATTTGCTGCTTGTTTATTCATGGTATTATCCATGCATTTAACAGTTTCATTTACCAAGTGTGTTATTATTGCTTGCATATAAACATATATATCTCTGTGTATTTTGAATGCTCTGCATTTGGCATCTGGGAAAGCCTTTCTGTTAAAGAGCATGTGTAAAATAAAACCCCAAGCCTTATTCTAAATAGAGAGTCTTTGTAAAATAAAACCCTTTTCTAAAGGTGTTGTTTGTTTTGTGTTAATTTCTCCTGCCTCGCTGAGTGTTGAGCCACCGTGTGGAGATTCTGTATTATCTGAAAGTCAAAGCAAGACAATAGTCAAATGCATTCAAACATGCTATGCAGAAGCAAGACGAACATTAACAATTCACCCTAGAGCGCACTCCACTCGTAAAATGAGGGCTTCTATGGCTTTTTTTTTTTAGGAAACATCCCCATAGATGACATCTGCAAAGCTGCAACATGGTCTACAACTCACACATTCACAAAGTACTATTTGGTAGATGTGTTAGCAAGACAGCAAGCTAGTGTAGGCCAGGCAGTTCTCGATGTACACTCTTTCAAACCTTTGCAACAGCTACAGGTTAGCCACTGCTTTGGGAGATTACTGCTTTCTAGTTTATACAAAGCAGATATGATCTACAGCTCATATGCCTCGAACGGAAAATGCTACTTACCCAGTATGCATCTGTTCTTGGCATGTAGAGCTGTAGATTCACATGCGCCCACCCGCCTCCCCGGGTACCTATATCTGTTGCAGTGATATCTTATTCTGATACATACACATGGACATCTCTATTCTACTACTCTTACTAACTCCATTTTCACCCTCTGCGGGAAAACAATCTAACAATAGAGTTGACTGGAAAGACTTCTTCGAAGTAAAACAAAATGCAAACATCTGGACCCAACAGCTCTACATGCCAAGAAGAGATGCATACTGAGTAAATAGAATTTTCCATATATATAAAAATATATATATATAAATATATATATATATATATATATATATATATATATATATATATATATATATATATATATATATATATATATATATATATATATATATAACAAAAACAAATGCAGACTCCAATTTGACTGGTGCAGAAATGATTTATTTGCCTGTTACACCAATATATATATATATATATATATATATATATATATATATATATATATATATATATATAATAGGAGTGGTGTGAGAATGCATCCTTGCCGAATACCTTGCGTAATCTTCAATCCTGGGGTACATTTTCCATTAGCACCATAGCATATATGTGCCATCAAATAGATATATAATTGCGATAGAAAGCATATTAAATCTGGTGGGGCTCCTAAATTATTCAATATTTTCCATAACTTGGAGTGATAAGGTTGAAGGCACTGTTTAGTTCTACAAAGCATAAATGAAGACTACCCTTTTTTGCTACTGTGCATTTATTTACAAAGGTTGATACATTGTTCTAATGTGTCAACCTTTAATCTAAAACCGAACTGTACATCTGTAAGTATATTGTTGTTCTCAGCCCATGTTTCCACCCTCTCCAATAATATCCTTCCGAGCACCTTAACCAAAGTATCTAGGAGGGAAATTGATCTATAGCATTTCACGTTCCCTCGATTTCCCTTTTTTTATATGGGGACAATTATGCATTTTGTTCATGTGAAAGGCACATATCCCTTTGTAGCAGCTACATATACTTGGGTTAGTATGGGTTTTCAAAGCGTAAGATGTGACTTATATGCATCTACTGGGAACCCATCAGGTCCTGGCGCCTTCTTATTTGTGCATTTCCCTTCACCGTATTTGGGATTAAAAAGAGAGGCTTAAATGAGATGATCTTATCTGTGATAGGTTCCATAGTTATATTTTCTGGGTTTAATATCTCACTAAAATGTGCCAGCTAATCATTGGGGTGTATATGAGTCACTATAACGGGTGCAGTAATATCCCTGAGAAAGGGTTGATTAATTGTTCTCCAGAATAAGGAACTGTCCATCAATGTAGTTGCTTGTTCCAGATCTTCCCATGCTTTCTCTCACAGGTGTTTTTTCTGTTTCTCTAATGTATGCTTATACGCCAATTGCAGCTCTCTCACTTCTTCCCTATTCCTAGACTTTGCTTGTAAGGCTGATTGGAGCTTATTACTTGCCCGTGTGCAATGGCGGTCAAACCACCCCATTTTATTAGCTTTGTTGTTTTATATACATGCTCGACCATATATTGTGAAAAATCAAGTGCTCTAGACTGCTTGAAGGAAGTAGAAACCTCATGGTCATAGCAAAATTAGAGAATATCCTGGGGCAAATAATACAAAACAACTGGGGTTCCAGTGTAGTCTGGGAAGCCATAGAGTAGGGCATTAACACCATCCAGACGTAAGTGTACAAAGGTTTGAACAGCAGTTCTGAGATTGCTTTCTGGAAGAAATTGTTTGACTTTCTTAAGAAGGGAAAGCTGGTACCAGGCATTCTTTGTTTTTTATGCTAATGTGTTCCTGACGGGAGAAGTTTTTGTCCAGGGTGAATCCAAGTGATCTGGCATATGGTGAGAGCTGGGGTTCGAAACGTCAAGGTTCATGTCATTGGGCCAGGTTTGTACCGTATCTTGTTTGTTGTTTTTGACAAACAGAAATTCTGTTCTGATTGGGCTCAGGTAGGAGCTGGACATCCCATTTTTGGATTATTTGTGAACAGTGTTTGAAGCAGGGGAGACTTTCAAGTAGATTTGTGTATCATCAGCATATTGGTGAATCTTGAACCTGTTATCCATGAGTAGAGCACCAAGTGACTCCATGTGAAGGTTGAAGAAGACAGCAGATAGCATGAAGCCTACGAGACTGCACATGTGATGGGGATTATTTGTGAGCTAGAAATACCCATGTGAATAAATTACTGTTGGCTGGAAAGGTAGAGGAGGACCAGTGAAGGACAATGCTGGTGATTACTATTTATGACTTGAGGAAGCGTCTGAGGGTAATCTGTGTCGAAGGAAGCTGAGAGGTTCAGTAAGATCAGGAGGCAGGGGTCAAAATTATCTGTGGTCAAAAGGGCACTATTTAGGATGCGTAATGTGGTGGTTTCCTTCCTGCGCTGTTATCGGAAGCCAGAATGGTAGTCATGAAGCATAGAAGGTATTAATATTAATTTATTTTCAAATGTAATACACTTAATTATAGAAACTTCTTTACAGAATTAAAAATATTAAAAATGTAACACAAATGTTAACAAAATGTAGTACATATAACAATAAATAATGTTAGGGTAATTTTTCAAATTATTGTTAACCAAGTTTTATACACTTAAATTAATTCATAAACATTTAGTTTGATTAGTTAATGTGCTGTATTATTTACAATAATACTATCAATAAAATATTTATCATGTTTTCAAGAATAATTTTAAATAATTTTCCCTATACTTTCTTATAGGGCGAAGATATCAGTCTTTAGCTATGTATAAGTGTACACTCCAAAATGGTAAAGAGCATGAGTGTGTACAGTTAAGCAAACTTAGACATGTATATTTACCATTGTGAGTAGCCTCTAGAGTCTTAAGCAATTACCAGTGCAAGCCAAATGGGACAGGGAAGGTTGCTGGATTCTCAACAGGACACCTAATTATTTCTTAAAGTGTCAGGATAGCTACCGATCTGGCTGCATTTCTGCATGTTTTCTACCATTGTACAGTAGCAGGTAGAGTTATGCTGCAAAGAGGCTTTGTTTATTTTTTGGAGTTTTGACTCCTAGTGTTTTTAGTATTTTTATTGTGGGCTTACTAAGAACTTGCTTAATGCCCACCTATTGCTTACCATTGGTTGGCTTTATTTTTCCCTGTCATTTCCTCGCTCGTTATTCAAGCTTTCCTTGTCTATTTTGTGTTTGCCTCTCCCGGAGCGTAGGCTCTTTAGAGTTCTCTAGATTGTCTAACTTGTGTCCTTCCACTGCTCACTTTAAGGAAACTATTATTTAGGACTTGTCCGCAGACAGAGAGGGATATTGTTTACTATAGAGGGCTTGGACCTTCCCCATTGCTTACCATTCGGTGGCATCATTGTCACTTTCATTTACTGCCTCCTAATTGACCAGTTCTTGCTGGGCATCACTTCCTTTTCTGTCTGTGGAGTATGGACAAAGACAGACTGATTCATTTTAATTAGTGCCTGTCCGCTGCTCGCAGTGCGATTAAACTACTATTTCTCCTTCTTCTCTGATACCCACCTCCGCTGCCAATGTCTGAGAGAGTCACACAGAGCTTCCGCATTTTCTACTCTGGAATATCTTTGGTTTAAACCTCTGACGGTCTGTTCACCTCTTCTCACAACAAGGTGATTGTTACTCACTACCATTCTCTATCATGATTGAGTACTTAGCACATTTGCTACTACTGTTTGGAAAAGGATTTTAACATTTCTAGTTCCACAACACTGCCCCCAGTCTAAAATGCATTTATTTGTAAACAAAGCAGTTCTTGCAGAAGCGCTGCATCAGATTAAAGGCAGGAGATGTTTACACAGATCATAAGTCGAGACATTTAGTAACATATTGCTTTATAATTGCATTTCTATAGCACAAGGCTTTGGTGCACTTTGGACAATTCAGAGACAACTATCCATACCACTCTATGCTATAGTGTCCTTCTACGCAATTCCACTCCCCCACAATTACATGCCACACTATTCCACTTTACTCTATGTCACACAATTCCACTCAAGGCTACACACACTCACTCCACACAGTTTCACTTAATGTCACTCCACTCAGTTTCACTCCACGCCACACAATTCCCTTTCACTGTTTTTTTTTGTCATAATTTTTTATTGGAGATTGAAAAATAAAATTTTACAAAAAAAGATACAAAACAGTATCATCATAAATCATAGATCAATGTGAGACAAGTAAGATATACAAATAACTTAATATAGAAGAGGAAAAAAAGCTAAAATTATAAATAAGAGGGAAAGAGGGGAAACAGAAGAAAAAAGGGGAAAGTAGAAAAAGAATTCCCTTCCACACAGTTCTACTCTTCAGAATTCTGCGCCACTCAATTACACTCCAGGCTACACAATTCCACACCACACAATTGAACTCCACTCAATTCCATTCCACTCGGTGGAATTTCACTCCACTCCACTCCACTCCACTCCACTCCACTCCACTCCACTCCACTCAATTCCACACCTTGCCACATAGTTCCACTCCAATCAGTTCCTCTTCACACCACACAATTCCTGTCCACATAATCCCATGCTGCACCACTCTGTTACAGTCCATGCCACACAATTGCACTCCATGTCACACAGTTGCTCTCCAAGCCAAAAAGTATGACTCCACACAACACAAAGAACTCTACACAATGCCTCTCCACTTGAAGCCACTCCATGCTACTTCACACAAAGTCACTCCACTTGTAGCCATAAAATGCCACTCTGCTCCAAACCACTCCATGCTACTCCAATACCACTTTATGCAATTCCACTATGCAATTCCACTTCCCTCGAATACAATTACACTCCACACCACACCACACAGTTCAACTCCCCTCCACACAATTCCACTCAACATATTGGCACTTCAATCCACACATTACAGCTCGACTACATGCCACACAGTGTCACTCCACGCCACACAATGCCACTCCACGCCACACAACTCAATTTTAATTATATAGCGCTTATCAGCCCTGAAGAGTCACTGAAGCCATTTGTGGCATGCCACTCCACACAGACCAGCTCCAATCCACACAATGCCACTCAACTCCACACAGTGTCATTCCACTTCACACAATACCACCCACCTCAACTGTTATTGTATTTATAGTTTAATATGCCTTTTAAATCATTTATTGTAATACGAATGTTTTTATTGTAAACCATTTTTGTAAAATGTAACTCTTATGAATTGTGTTTTTTTATATCTTGTAAGTGCTTTTATGATATCTTGCATATCGAAATAAAGCTTTTAATGAATGTATTTATAGTGCTTACTACTACTGATGATGTACTAAAACCCTTTGCAGCATGCCACTTCCCACTCCATTCAATGTCACACCACACAACTCTGCTCCACAAAATTCCACTCTACTCCACGCCACACTGTGCCCCTTCATTCAGTGTCACTCTACTCTAATTACATGCAGCACAATGCCACTCCACTCAGTGCCTGCCATTCCACTCAATAGTAATTATATTGTGCTTACGACCCCCCTACTGCAGCTCTTTGCGGAATGCCACTCCACATCACCCACTCCATTCAATGCCACACCACACAATTCCACTCTATAACACAAAATGTCACTCCTCAGCCCACACTGTCACTCCTCACAGTGCCACACCACTTCACACAATTCTACTCTATGCCACATAATTCCACTCCATACTACACAATTCCACTCCATACTACACAATTCCACTCCATACTACACAATTCCACTCCATACTACACAATTCCACTCCATACTACACAATTCCACTCCATACTACACAATTCCACTCCATACTACACAATTCCACTCAGTTCTAATCCACTACACACAATTTCATTGCACTTCACGCAATTCCACTCGATGTCACACAATGGCACTCCTCTCCAAAAAATGCCACTCCACACTACTTCTCACAATGCCACTCCCTGCAATCCACTTCACTCCACACAATTCCACTCTACTCCACAGTACACCATTCCAGTACACTCCATGCCACACAGTTCAACTCCCCACCACACAGTGCCCCTCCACTCATTGCCACATAATGTCACTCTACTCCACCACATGTAGTACAATGCCACTCCGCACCAGACAATACCACTCCACATTAGCACAACAAATTCTCACACAAACACTGCATAATACTTTGTCACAAACTAGAAACGTACACCCACTCTCCTGACTACACAAATAATACACACCTTAAAGCAACTCCACTACCAAGCTTTCTTTCTTCCCCAAACCTAACAGATATACAGCAACTCTTATAACCGCGTCTCAGCCATTGAACAATTTAGAACCTTGCAACATGACCCACATGCTGCACCACCACTCCTAACTCATGCACCTTCCATCCTAAACAGATGCAAACAAAATAAGCAACATGCCACTCTTCACAACTTCGCATCTCCATGTCTTCTGCCTCTCTACAGAAATAACACAGCTCACCAAGTCACTCTCAACCACCATCTCCACCAACTACACATGCAGTCCCATCAAAATGCCTTCTTAGCCTGCTGTACGAAGAACAAAATACATAACCGCTACACTATTGCTATCCTCATACAGCTAATACCAGCACTAAGGACACAACTGCTACAAGCCCACAAAATATTGTTCACTCTTTTACAAAACAAAGTCACACCATCACCAAAGCATATTCTCTAAATTGCCTACTAATAAATGCCCGATCACTCTAAAAAAACAAGCATCACATTTACGACCTTCTCACTGACACACAAACTGACTTACTCTTCAAACGGAATCATGGTTGAGGGGGTGACATGACTCCAGTGTTGCATAAAGCCATTCCACTAGGCTATCAAACAAAATCGTGTAGGCAAAAGGGGATGTGGCCTAGCTGTTGTATTCAAGCAAAGAGTAAATATCACTAAAGCGGATGGCGTCTCCATACAAGGCATTGAATCCCTCTTCACCATATGCAACCCTACACCATCTTCCTCCTGTAACTTCCTGCTCCTTTACAGACCCCCCCCCCCTAACAATACAACATTCCCAGACACACTTCTATACTTATACCATTACACTCCATCCTATGCATTCTTGGTGACCTAAATATTTGGTTTGACAAACCCAATTGCCCCATCCAAAACAATAATCACTGGCCTAGAAGCACTGAACCTACATCAGATCGTCCACAAATCCACACACATCGCCGGACACATCCTAGATGTCATTTTTGCAAATACAGAGTTACCCATCAAACAATTGGTCAGACCACCATTTGCTTGCTTACCAACACAAAACAACACAAAGTAACACACCTACAGCCACCTTACATGCATCTGCCTATTGACCCTGGAACAAACTAAAAAGTTTGAACACTGAGAAACACAACTAACATTCAGTACAGATCCAAACACAATAAATTCTGTTTAAAATGTATATGAGTGGCTACAGGAAGCTTTTGGTATCCTAATATCACTAAGAACCACACAACAGAACAAAAGAAAACGGGCATCTTGGAGAAATATAAAGCTAAAAGAGTGAAATCAGCTAATTAGAAAGCTACAACGTACCTGGCTCAAAACAAACACCAATCAATTCAAACTTCACCTACAGAAACGTAACAGATTATACAAGTCAGCAATCAAAAAAGCTAAGAAAAAATACTATTCAGACAGAATTCAAAATGCTAAATGTGCATATAAAAATTCTATACAATTCTCACTGAATTTCCTAAACCAAATTGCCCAGAAGAAGTTTATCCCATTGCTCAAGAATTCACAGATAAACTGGCAAATCATTACACGACTAAAGCGGATACGGTGGACTCCTGTTTAAAACAAAGAAAAACCACCAGCATCAAACCTTTTCCCAAAAAACCTCCAAGAGTAGGCTAATGCAGCCTCTGCATTCCTTCCAACACATATCACACAATGAATGTATGGACCTGTTCAAAGCAAGCAGGCCTGCCGGCATCCCTTCTGGCCCATGTCCTTCACAAGCCTTCAAGAAAATTCTTCTAACTACCTCTGCTACTACACCAGTCAGAAGAATACCAACAATTCCTTAACTATGGGAATATTTCCAGAAGATCTAAAAAAGCCATACATACGCCCATTACTAACGAAAATAAACTAGGACCTGCTTAACCCAGACAACTACACACCGATTACAAATAGACCTTTCCTGGGGAAACTGACAGAAAGAACAGCATTCACACAGCTGTCATAATTCGTTGAAGATAATTCATACTTTTAGACTTCTAAACAGCATTCCTTCCAGGAAGAGGCACAGATTCTGCCCTCATCGCCATCTGGGATGACCTTAAGAACACAGTTGACCGGAACAAGGTTGCTGCCCTACTTCTCTTGGACCTCTCAGCTACCTTTGACACAAGGTTGCTGCCCTACTTCTCTTGGACCTCTCAGCTACCTTTGACACAGTTGACCATGGCACTCTAATACAAAGACTCTACTAAGCCGAAATAGCGGGGACTGTTCTCGACTGGATCACATCCTACCTTCAAAACAGAAATAATGTCATTCATACCCGCCACACCCTTTTTTTTCCGTCCAAACCGTACTTCACAAATGCAGGGGTCCCTCAAGGCTCTATCATCTCACCTATGCTTTTTAACATCTACATGACGTCATTATGGGCACTGATCAATCAATTTCACCTCACATGCTATAACTATGCAGATGACATACAAATACTCCTTAACCTGGACTGCCCCATAGACATTGTAAACTCACAAATTTTCACTAAGCTCAGAGCTGTTGATCAGTGGATGACATGGAGCCTTTTTAAATTGAATACTTCCAAAATGGAAATACTGACACGTGGCTATTGGAAAACCTATAACCCACTCAAAGCCTGTCCTGATGATCTGGAAACACTGCCTAAAGTATGAACGGAAGTAAGAAACCTCGGAATTACCATCAATGAATGTCAGAGTGGACAAAGTAGCAAGATCAAGCTTTGTTACTATAAAAACTCTGTGACATATCTGACCCCACCTGGTATTTCTACACACGGTCCAGTCTACTATCTCTCTTGTTCTGTCTAAATTCGATATTACCAATAGCCTCTACCACCGATCATCTTTAACAACTATTGTAAAAGACTACAATGGATTAAGAACTCTGCTGCCAGATTACTCTTACATATAGGGCCACAAGCCCACATTTTCTCTGTCTTGAAGACCCTACATTGGCAACCGGTTGCCAGAAGATCCACATTCAAGCTGCTTTGTATCACCCAGAAAGCGATACATGGACAAGAACCGCTTTTCTTCAGGAATAAAATCACCAAATACATTCAACAAAGGAACCTCCCCTTTAGATTGGCACCTCGCCTCTAAAGCCTACCATACAAGAAAAAACCATAGGTGGCACATCCTTCTCTGTTCAAGCAGCCAAACTATGGAACTCTTTACCCCAAGACATAAGATCCACAGTTAACAACCTTATCTTCAGAAGACTACTCAAGAATTGGCTCTTCCCCACCTAACCACCATACTCAAACATAAATACACAGCATAACCCTGTGTAACTAAGTATTTATTTGGACTATATATGTTGTATACGGGTGTAGAATGATTATGTTTAGAAATATATAGATATTCATTCATTCTGCTTAACAAATGTACATATTACTTATAGTTATATTGTTCTATGTTTAACATGTATATAGGTGACTGCATAAATAAGTAAATCTTCATCATGACTCTACAATTGCTTCACTATTGAATTACAATAAAATTATGAAAACAAATAAATTAACTTACAGTACAGCAACACTTGAAAGTCTGAGATGAACAAATACAACTAAATCTACATATATTACCTTCTTTATACATGTATACCTTCCATGTGCTTATGTATCTTTATATTTATGACTTCTAATTCAGCATCTTCGATGCACTACTGCCTGAGCTCCTCAGAAGCGGTCGCTCCCCACGCTGCTCCCTGCTCTGGATCTGGTATCGTAGCGCTATACTGCCAGACTGCTCTTTACCTCTAAAATTGCTCTTTACCTCTGAAATCAGCTGCGCTTTGCTCACATTGCTCCTGCATTTATTTGTGCCTGATTGTAATTGTTTCAGAAAAGGGGGTGGTGATGAACAGAGTGTCTGAATTAAGCAGACCACTCTTACCCAGTCCAAAGATCAGGGCTTGATCCATCACCGTTATTTATCTCACTGCACCATCCCAGCTCAGAACCTGGCTATATGCAAATCAGTCTGTCCCTGGCCCAGTGCATCATGGGAACAGGGCAGACTAAACTACCAAGCCAATTCTTCACCAGAAAGGAGACAAGCAACCGGGGACCGGTTTCTGGCATTTCAGCCTTCTTCGGCCCAGCTTGCTTGAATCCTGATGGTGCAGTGAGAAAGGGACTCATGTCTGAGTATACCCTGCCACACATATAGTGGCCAAAAACGATTCAGAAAAGGGGGTGGTGATGAACAGAGTGTCTGAATTAAGCAGACCACTCTTACCCAGTCCAAAGATCAGGGCTTGATCCATCACCGTTATTTATCTCACTGCACCATCCCAGCTCAGAACCTGGCTATATGCAAATCAGTCTGTCCCTGGCCCAGTGCATCATGGGAACAGGGGAGACTAAACTACCAAGCCAATTCTTCACCAGAAAGGAGACAAGCTACCGGGGACCGGTTTCTGGCATTTCAGCCTTCTTCGGCCCAGCTTGCTTGAATCCTGATGGTGCAGTGAGAAAGGGACTCATGTCTGAGTATACCCTGCCACACCTATAGTGGCCAAAAACGATTCAGAAAAGGGGGTGGTGATGAACAGAGTGTCTGAATTAAACAGACCACTCTTACCCAGTCCAAAGATCAGGGCTTGATCCATCACCGTTATTTATCTCACTGCACCATCCCAGCTCAGAACCTGGCTATATGCAAATCAGTCTGTCCCTGGCCCAGTGCATCATGGGAACAGGGCAGACTAAACTACCAAGCCAATTCTTCACCAGAAAGGAGACAAGCTACCGGGGACCGGTTTCTGGCATTTCAGCCTTCTTCGGCCCAGCTTGCTTGAATCCTGATGGTGCAGTGAGAAAGGGACTCATGTTTGAGTATACCCTGCCACACCTATAGTGGCCAAAAACGATTCAGAAAAGGGGGTGGTGATGAACAGAGTGTCTGAATTAAGCAGACCACTCTTACCCAGTGCTTAATTCAGACACTCTGTTCATCACCGCCCCCTTTTCTGAATCATGATTGTAATTGTATCGTAGCACTATACTGCTGAGCTGCGCATTAATTGATACTCGATTGTGCATAGCTACCTTTACCTGCTTGATTAATCTGTGCCTGATTGTGCCGGTGACGCTTCCCTTTTCATAGCGATTGTTGGGGTCCTAGACTCGTCCTGTTTGGCCTTTGGCTTGCTGCCATTTTGTTGTTTGTTGTTGTGCCTCCCAGCCCAGCCCTCCACCCCGCTCCCGCCTCCCAGCTGACCCTCCCTCGCTCCGCCCCCCCACTATCCACTTATGTCAGAACAGCTGACGCGCAGCGTTCACGCCCAGCGGACGTGCCCCATGCGCGCCGAAGGTGCGCCAAAGGTAAGCCTGTCTACGTCCATCCGTGCCCGGACCGCGCCCAGCGCCAGACCCCCTGGACCCCGCAAAATCCACTCCTCCCGCATAACGTACGACGCCGCAACCCACTCAGCACTTAACCCCGGCCGACTCCCAAATTGCTACCAAGCCGCCCCAGGACTCACCTATGGACCCTTCACCTGCCACTCCTGCAAGTTCGACTGCATCAGGACCCGCACCAAATCCACAAACTCCAAACAGAGCTCAGACATTAACCACCTGAAGTGCATCCTGCTCAACACCCGCTCGGTCCACAGACACGCCACTGAACTTTGGAACCTACTCGACACCACTTCACCGGACGTCGCCTTTCTTACAGAAACCTGGATGAATGCCTCATCAGCACCCGACATCGCCATAGCCATCCCGGACGACGACAAGATCATCCGAAAGGACCGCATCAACCGAACAGGAGGAGGCATCGCCATCGTCCATAAGAACACCATCCGCATCACAACCCGTTCCGACGATAACCTCGCAGCCGCCGAACACCTTCACTTCAAGATCCACACCGACCCCAAGACCACACTCAGAGGCACCCTCATCCACAGACCACCAGGACCCCGCTCACAATTCAGCGAAGACATCACTGAATTCATCAGCCCACACGCCCTCCCCTCCGAGGACTACATTCTACTGGGAGACCTCAACTTCCACCTGGAAAAGAACAACGACAGCAACACCACCACTCTTCTGTAAAACCTCGCCAATCTCGGACTCAAACAACTTGTTGACACCCCCACCCACTATGCCGGACACACGCTCGACCTAATCTTCACCTCCAGCAAGCACATCTCCTTCAATCACACCACAGCTCTCCATTGGACAGACCACAGCTGCGTTCACTTCAACTACAAAAAGACTACGTCCCACAACCACCCACAACCAATTCCCCGCAGAGACTGGAACAAAATTACCACCGACCAGCTCTTCACATCGCTCCACCAAAATCCTCCTGCCAAATCATCGGACCCAAACCAAGCAGTCACCAACCTCACACAATGGATCACCCACAGCGCGGACGAATTAGCACCCTTGAAAAACCATCAAATGAAGCAAGGCAGCAAAAAAGCCCCCTGGTTCAATGACGACCTTAAGAAATCCAAGAAGATCTGTCGCACCCTCGAAAAAGCCTGGCGTAAAAACCCAACCACTGACAACCTGGCCACCTTCAAGAACGCCACCCGCAAACACCACCAGCTGATCCGATCCACCAAGAAATCAGCATTCAAGGATCAACCCGACAACAACGCCCACAACAGCAAGGAACTATTCAACATCGTCAAAGAGTTTACAAACCCCAGCGACGGCACTAACGACATCACTCCCTCCCAAGACCTCTGCGACTCTCTAGCCTCGTTCTTCCACAACAAAATCGCAGACATACATAACAGCTTTGGAGACCAGTCCACCCCACCCACCTCCGAACTAAAACCCCCCTCCAACAACCTTTACGCCTGGAACCCAATCACCACTGAAGACACCATCCGCCTGATGAACACCATCCACTCAGGATCGCCAACCGACCCATGTCCCCACCACATTTTCAACAAAGCAAACTCCATTATCGCACCCCATCTCCAAGAAGTCATCAACTGCTCCCTCAACTCCGCTACCTTCCCGGAAAGCTGGAAACATGCCGAACTCAGCGCCCTCCTGAAGAAACCCACAGCAGACCCCACTGAACTTAAGAACTACCGCTTCATTTCGCTCCTCTCATTCCCTGCCTAAGTCATTGAGAAAGCGTCAACAGTCAGCTCGCCGCCTTCCGTGAATCCAACAAATCCCTCGACCCTTCACAGTCTGGCTTCCGAGCCAAACACAGCACCGAAACCGCCCTCATCGCAGCAACAGACGACATTCGAACTCTACTGGACAACGGAGAAACAGCTGCCCTCCTCCTACTTGACCTCTCCGCAGCCTTCGACACAGTGTCATAGCACCCTTATACAATGCCTCAGCAACACCGGAATACAAGGAAAAGCACTGGACTGGATCATCTCGTTCCTCGCCGGAAGAACCCAGAGAGTCCGCCTCCCCCCTTTTAGATCAGAGGCCACCGAAGTCATCTGCGGCGTACCACAAGGATCATCACTCAGTCCCACCCTCTTCAATGTATACATGAGTCCCCTCGAATCCATCGCGCGCCAACGCAACCTCAACATTATCTCCTACGCAGACGACACCCAGCTGATCCTCTCCCTCACCAAAGACCCAAACACCGCCAAAACCAACCTACACGAAGGGATGAAAGAAGTAGCCGAGTGGATGAAGAACAGCCGCTTAAAACTGAACTCGGACAAAACGGAAGTCCTCATCTTAGGATCATCCCCTCCGCATGGGACGACTCATGGTGGCCACCGGCCCTGGGAACCGCACCCATACCAACGGATCACACACGTAACCTGGGCTTCATCCTGGACTCCTCCCTCTCGATGACCAGACAAGTCAACGCCGTATCATCATCATGCTTCAACATCCTGCGTATGCTCAAAATAATCTTCAGTTGGATCCCCACTGAAACAAGAAAGACGGTCACCCATGCACTGGTCACAAGCCGACTGGACTACGGAAACACCCTTTACGCCGGAACCACAGCCAAACTACAGAAAAAACTCCAACGCATCCAAAACGCCTCAGCAAGACTTATCCTAGACGTCCCCCGCCAATCTCACATTTCCGGTCACCTGAAAGACCTCCACTGGCTCCACGTCAACAAGAGAATAACGTTCCGTCTCCTCACCCACGCACACAAAGCCCTCTACGAACTAGGACCCGAATACCTCAACACACGCCTGTCCTTTTACACCCCCACCCGCCAACTTCGATTATCCAATCAAGCCCTCGCCGCAATTCCACGCATCCAAAGATCCACCATGGGGGGAAGATCCTTCTCCTACTTAGCGGCCAAGACCTGGAATTCTCTCCCCCCCCACCTCCGCCTTACACAGAACCACCTCTCCTTCAGAAAACAACTAAAAACTTGGATATTCGATAAGTAAAGTACCCCCCCTCCCTCAAGCGCCTTGAGACCCTCTGGGTGAGTAGTGCGCTATACAAATTTTAAACTTGAACTTGAACCTCTCCCAATATATCCTCTACCTCCACTCTGACTGATCTCAAATCTCATTCTACTACTCTCTCCAATGCACTTCCCTATTTCTCACCATGTCCCTCTCTCAATATATCCTCTACCTCCACTATCTGCCTTATCCCACACCCCATTCTATTACTATGATCTCTAAAATCACTCTTTCTAGACTCCTCCATCCATGCATCATCGCATACCTCTTTTACTATTCAGATCTCCCAAACAAGCCTTTCTATCCCTTCCCTCTGACTCTTCCCTCTTCCACCTCCCCTTTACTCATCTCAAACCTCCTCCTACCATTACGAGCTCCAGACAAACACACTTTCTAGACCCTTCCCTCTTCTATCCCTCCACTATCGTTTTAAATTCAACTAACAGACTAACATGTCCATTGCTCAAAATATTTTTATATTTCCCATACCAATTGTGCTACCCGCAGAAAAGCACCTCGACACTTAATCAGGGGTAGCAAGCGCTATATAAATGCAAACCCTTCCCTCTTCTATCCCTCCACTATCATTTTTCAATCCAAATAACACTCACATATCCACAGCTAAAATAAATTTCATATCTTTCTATACTAATTCATCACTAATCTTCTTTGGGTTCTGGAGTATCGTGCTACTAGCCGTAGCAAAAACAATTTTACGCCTCGTTAGGGGGTAGTAAGGACTATATAAATGGAATTACATTTACTTCATGCCATACAATGCCACTCCACTCAATGCCACTCCAGTCAACTGTCATTACATAGTGCTGATGAGGTTCTGAAGCCCTTTGCGGCGTGCCATTCCAATCCACACAATGTCACTCTACTCAATGCCACCCGCTCAATTGTAAATATATGTATATATTCACTAAAAAAACCATAGGTTTCACACCAGTTATAGTTAGCCGCAAATTTTACTGACATAAAACCATTGAAATTCCACGTTATAGTTAGTTTGACTCACTATAACTTGCGCGTGTAATGCACTGCTGATGACATCACTCATGACATGGTCAGTGACATCACTCATGACATCACTGATGACACCATCCAGTGACTGTGTATCTTTCTGAAAAATAAATATTTTTTATATATGTATATGTAACGGTCGATGGAAGAATAAATGTTTAAATAAATGTTTTAATGAATGTTTTTTTAAAAAAAAATTGATTGGTTAACTGGCTTATTAAGTGTATCTTAGTGAATACATATATTAGCGAGTAATGTTTAAATATTTAAATATATGTATCAGTGTTTCACTTTGTGTATAATTGGCTACATGGTATGGTGAGTAGCTACATGTGTGTGTATATGGGTTATTAGATGTTTTTTTAGTATCAGTATGAGTGTCTGTATGGTTTGGTGGGGGTATTACTTTGCACATAGATGCATCAATGACTGACTCACTGTTTGTATGTGTTTTGAAGACAGCATATGTGCAGGACTATATGGGTGGATGAGTGTGTATATATGTGTGTTAGTGATTGAATGACGGTCTCACTAGTGTCTTTATCAGTAACAACATATGTTTTAATCTAGTATATGTGAGTATTGATGTTTATAAGTGAGTATATGTGAGATTGTAAGAGTTCCTGTTTGAATAAGTATGTGTTTCTATAAGTGATTGTTTAAGAGAGTAAGTATGTGTAAGTTTCCTTAGAAGTAAGGTGGTAGTGTGTGTATAGTTGTATATGCAAATAAATGGATGTTCAATAGTTTATTTGCATGTGTGAGTATGTGTGTGAGTAACTTTTGGATGACTGTCAGTGTGTAACAGGATGTATTGGTGAATCACTACATATGATGAGTGAGTATATGTATGAGTGACTATATAGAACTGTTGGTGAATGAGTGGATGTGTATGTAGATGGTGGTATTACTGAATTGGTTGTTGTAACTGGTATGGATATCTCCATTTTTTTGAAAATGTTAATTTCTATTTTTGAATATGTGTTTCAAGGGTTACATCACACTGAAAGGAGGTCTGTCACTCTGTCACAAAGATGGTGTCATCAGTGATGTCATGAGTGATGTCACTGACCATGTCATGAGTGATGTAATATGTGACGTCATCAGCAGTGCATTACATGCGCAAGTTATAGTGAGTCCAACTAACTATAACGTGGAATTTCAATGGTTTTATGTCAGTAAAATTTGCAGCTAACTATAACTGGTGTGAAACCTATGATTTTTTCACGGAATTTAATAGGTTTTTTATATGCTAATTCCCAACTATAACTGATGTGAAACCTATGGTTTTTTCAGTGAATTTCATAGGTTTTTTAAATGCTAATTCCTAACTATATATAAGGCCCCAACCTATGTTTTTTTCTTTGAAGTTCAAAATTTGGTTAATAGCAAATGTCTATAGCTATAAAATGTAATATTTTTGAAAATGAATGAATCCTATATTTTATTTGTATTTTAAACAATTTATTTATTATTTTTTTTGACCCTGGAGCGCTCCCGGGGCGCGCCCAGTTAAGCGCCCCGGAGAGCGTAGTCGTTTGAAGCGCCACAGGGCGCGCTCCGGAGAGCGTCCCGTTAGCGCCAATGTCGCGAACGAAAACATGATCGTGACGTATCGCGTAGCCGCGTCCGCGTGATACACACGGCGTAAGCGCACCCGGAAGCACTCGAGCGAATACGATCGCGCAACGTAAACTTCCGACGCGCTTACGCGACCCGGGGCGCGCCCGTGGGCGCGTCGGTCATGTGACCTGAAAATAACACTTTTAATTGGTGCAGAACAGTTTTACTTTCATAATGATGAAATCCCTGGTCTTGTGACCTGAAAATAACACTTCTCATTGGTTCAGGCCTTTTTTTTTTCCAAATGATGAAAGACCCCACCTTTTTTCCTTATTCTGACTTCGTCCTTTTACTGAGGAAGACCTGTTTCAGTAATAGAGAGAGAACTATTTTGTACTTTCTAATGACTACTGTAGCTGCAACAGCTGGAGCATCTGCACCACCACCACCACAACCACCAAGAGGACCACCACAACAGTACATTGGTGGTCAAGAAGAGGAGGAAGAGGAGGATGGGAGAAGATGGCTGCCTGAACAAAATACCCCATACAAGCCCAAGTCACACATTGTATGGGAGTTTTTTTCACTCCCAGAGGGCAAGAAAAAAGTGAATGCGGCCAAGGTAACTTGCCTAATCTGTAAGGAACAACAATCAAGGGGTAACCCAAACAAAAAGTATTCCTTTGGTAACAATACCATGATTCGACATATGATCCGTAAGCACCCTAACAACTATTCTCGTGCAGAGCTCAGGGAACTGGCCAGTAACCTCCCCCAGTCTTCAAGGACCACCTCCCAAAGAAACGAACCCACTTCATCGGGACCAGAAACATCAGAGATGATGCCTTGTATTCAGCAACGATTTGCTGATTTTAAAATCACTTGTACTGAATGTGGCAAGCTTATCGCCTATGGTGAAAAGAGCGTAAAGCTCATCGTCCTTGCTGGTGACAATCACAAGTGCCCCAAAAAGAAGTAATTTTTTCTGTTTTTTGCTCCAGTTGAGCCAGTTTCAATTCCCTTTTTTTTGTTTCTCCCCCTAAAAAAATACCCAAAAAATATAAAACGGTTTTGAAAAGCCAAAAAAAGTACAAAATGTTCAAAAAACATTAAAAAAATATAAAACAACAAAAAGAAGAAAAAAACAGTTCTTTTTAGAACTACCTCCAATTTATAAAAAAAGGCTTCATTTTTAAAAAACTCTTTCATTCGTTTTTCCTCATGGTACGCTCCGCGGTGCGCGTACCGGGCGCTCCCCCCCCGCGCAAAACGAAAAAATAAATAAAATATTTTATAGCCCCCACATCAAACCTAGGAGGTCAGGGGGGTCTACCCTGCCCCCTTATGGTCATTTCCCCCTTGGTTTTGGCCACCTCTTGTGTCTCGATCCTACCGAGACACAAGATGGCGGCCGCTCCGGACTGTTTCGAATGTTTACAGACACCCGAGAGCCAATCAGCTTTCCGTGCGCAAGTTGCGGGTGGTGGCGACAATGGCACACCGCCCGCAACGCCAAACACCCACTAGGCACCTAACGATCTCCTCGAACCGATCTCCTCGAACCGGACCCCGAGGAGATCGTTAGGTGCCTAGTGGGTGTTTGGCGTTGCGGGCGGTGTGCCATTGTCGCCACCACCCCCCTCCCGAGACCCATGAAGTGTGGATCTTTTAACATACAAACCACAGGTTCATCATAATTGTTCGAACCATTTTTCTGGTTTGTTTTTTTGCACCTATTTTTACACTTAATCCTTTTAACTGTCACGTCCTCTGGCAAGGGTGGGCCTTAGCGCGCCCATACCACCGAGGTACACAACTACATGGTCCTGACGAATGCCCAGTAATATCCATACACTTAAGGGCAGAAACATGTTGACCCCACTCTAAAGGGGAAAACACCCAACACATTAGTTGGTAAATTTCCCTGCACATACCTTTTAATCAATACCCAGCTAACCACGGAATAAAGTTTTTTGTTTGGTATAGCTGTTTGGTATTTTTTAACTCACTTTTTTTCGTACACCACTGTCACAATAAATCCGGCTCCGCAGTAATCTGGCGTTGCAGCACACCAGGGAGGCATTCGGCTTCCCCTGGTGGGCCTGATGATGAAGCATGTCACCACCCAGGGTGGTGAGTGAGGGCTTCCTAAGAAATCCCTGAGTGATTTTCGCTCAGGTTGATCTTACTTTCTTTTCAATTCTGTGCTGGATACAACTATCCCTATGTGGACACTCTTTTGTTGTTTATAAATCATCACAAAACTCCACAACACAAAATGTCACTCTACAGCACACACTCACTCCACTGCTCAGTGCAATTCCATGCAACCCATTGCCACTGCACACAATGTTACTCCAGTCTACTACACACAATTCCACTCCATCTCAAACATTTCCACTCTATGCAAAAAATGTTGGAGCGTGGTGCCAAGCCAAATTTGTCAACGCCGCAATCTGACATTTTTTAAATGCAGCGATGCGAAGTATATGGCGCACCCCTGTGTTTCCCCTATCACGGGCACAAAATAAAAGCTCCCTAGCGCCAATGCAGGGATCAACCAACAGGAGATCACCCATATACTCAGTTGAGACCTGGGTGATAAATGTGTATAGCGAAAAAAATATTTCAACAGGTAATATTTAGAAGGCCGTTAATAAAGCATGCACATTAAGTTGCAAAGAAAATGAAAAGAGAGAAATGGGTTTAGTAAAAGATGCAAGGAGCAATCTGTATTTAGAACAAGTATAAGCAGGAAACAGTTTCAGCATGCTTTACAATAAATGTGGGTATAACCCGAAAAGAACTTGTGCACATAAGTGCTCGTGGGACATACGGTGAGCGGCGCAAGTGACACAGCAAGGAACGGCGCAGAGCAAACAAAATTAACAATATCTTCAAGGTACTTTCTGGTTCACGAGTAATTTTAACAAATGGATTTACAAGGGATTCACAATTTTGTGAACTCATGTGCACAAGTTTTTTTCGGGTTACACCCACATTTATTGTAAACAGTGCTGATACTGTTCTCCTGCTAATACTTGTCTCTTGGTGACTTTGGCTACGGAGGGAAGGAGATATATGGGCCAGTAGTTTTTCAGGTCTGTCCGGTCTGCCGAGGGTTTCTAGAGGAGGGGCTTGACCTCTGCCCACTTCCAGTTGTTAGGGATGATGCCAGATTCCAAGGAGGTGTTCATGGTCCGGCCTAGTTTGGGTGCTATGATGCCAGCTCTGGGTAGATGTGCGGCGGGCAGGGGTCCGTGGGTGCTCCCGAGTGGGTGTTCTTCATGGTCGTGGGGTGTCTTCGGTGGTAGCAGGCTTCCAGGTGGTGATGGTGGGCTGGTTGTTGGTAGTGGAGAGGGTGGTGGTGTCCGGAGTCTGTTAGTTTCTGTACTGGGCCTATCCTTTCGATCAACATATCTATCATACTGGCCTACTGCAGCGGTTTTCACTTCATTTTAGCATGCTTCACAAAGGAAGACAATTCAACAGAGCTACTGCCTGCTCAGTAGATGCACATTTCAAAAATGTCCTGCCAAAGTAGGAGCACCAATGTTGTAGGAGAGTAGAATGTCCATGGGGACATTAAACCTGGGTGAACAGTTTGGTTACTTTAGTGCAGTGGGGTTAGGGACTACCTTTCAACCTCTTAAGATTGAAATTCTAAGTTCTCATTTTTTGTGTGCCGCCTACACACCCGGCAGAGTTTACAATTTATAAACAAAATCTTACTTTTGAGAATACATTTTTGTAAATCCCTAAAAATTGAAAGATATCTATTCTGCTGGTTTCTCCACCACCACCTTTACTAATTCCTACAACGACATGGAGTCAGAGGATAGCTGACAAGAAGAGGCAGTCCAGCCACAGGAAGTAAAGGCAGATGGTGTAATTGCAAGGTTGACTCTTTATTAAACCTCAGCATATCATGATCATATCCAGTGAATAGCTGCACAACATATTAGCATCTTTTTTACCTACTTATGGTGCTGCACATTCATTGTCTTAGCCATTCTTTTCCTCATTATCTTCACTACGTACATTACTCTTAATCCTGCTTGTCCTTGATGCATCTATTATGTTTGAAGTTGATTTCACTTCTGAGATGGGAACAACCTACGAAATTCTGAAAATGAGATGCCCTATTTATCCTACTATATAACATAAAGGGTCTGGCATTCCCAGAACTCTCCGATAAAATCTAGAAGCGTTAAGGAAGAAGGGTGGGTTGTAATAATTCTGAAGAAGAAGGGTACTAGTAAGAGTTATGAAATTTGCTGATGTGAGTGATTAGGGCGCTACCTCTACATCCCTCTCATTACCTTCGAATTGTATCAAAGTTAAAAGGCCCTTAACAAATTACAACTTACATTCTTATGTATGCTCACCCAAGAATCAATTAATTCATGACTAGTGAAAAAGCGCAATCTACAGAAACAATGTGTGTGATCTAAAACATAGCAATTTCAATCATAACTGATTTGAGAACCCCAACACCAAACTTAGTTTCCCAGTCAGTGACTTTGCTCAAATGGTAAGGCTTTAGAAATGTATGGTATGAACACTGAGCTGTAGCTCTGCAGATCTCATGAATAGAAACACCTTGCAATATGGCCCACGACGTTGCCTTTTCTCTTGTGTACCTGCCTTTATCCATATGCTGAAAGTAGTCTTTCTGCTCTCCCTGCTTGGCCATAAGTCACAAACAAATGATCGGATTTCCTGACCTTGTGTCACTTGCTAAAGTAAATCAACAATGTTCTTTTGACATCAAAAGTATGCAAACGTTGTTCTTACTCTATATATGGTAATGCACGGGAAAAAGCACTTGTAGTTACAAACGAGAGAAAGTGTTTTCTTTAGCAATCAAGGATGAGTCCATTCTTAAAACGACTCCATCATCAAAATCTCAAAAAGGGAGGACAACACATTAAGGCAGAAATCTTTCGAACCCTACAAGCAAATGTTATAGCAACCAGGAAGGAAATCTTGTTTGAAAGGAATTTTAAATATACTGTATCTTAAAGTTCAAAAGGACATACTTCTAATGATCTCTACACTAAATGAAGATTTAAAGAAAGAGAAATGACAGTTCTCAAAATCCAAAAACATTTAAATACTCTTGCCTTAAGCATTAATTTAAATCTAGGGAAATTCACTGAATAATGTAATAACAAATCATTGTGCTCTCAACGTGGATAATGAACAATATAAATTCAAGCCACGTAGTAAAAATTGGAACACTGAAAAAAAGGAGACATGATGGAGCGGAAAGACTTTTAAAATATTTTCAACCAATTGTATTGGAAGACCTTTGCTTAGGGAATGTAACCTTTCAACCTTCATACTGATAGATTGAAGCTAGAGGTAGAATTGACAGTTATAGAGGGGAAGAGTAGAAATGAATTATCCTGAGAGGGTAAGATGCTAGAACCAAGACCGTTGTGACAAATAAGGAACCAACATGATCACTTACCTTTCTCCTGGCCTATCTCAAGCAGAAGCCTTTAGAATAAGAAAATGGGGGTGGGGGAATGTATAAAGTTGACCTCCTGGGCCACATCAACAATACATTCCCCTTGTTCCTGTCTCATTGAACCTGGAGCAAAACCTTTGTAGTAGGGTACTGTGTCTTGAAGAAATTAGTTACTTACCTGTAACTCCAGTTCTCCAACATTGGTGTCTTTTGTGTATACACATCCTTGAATCATTTCCGGTCGTCAGGCTTGGATTCCGTGGTACATTAAAATAGCAGTATACAAGGCAAAAATATACAGCATACAGTATATAATGTAAAATGGCCATAGGCCGGAAAAAACATAGTTGGTCTAGTAACACATCTACCTCATTTAAAAGAACCCAAACTTTAGTTAATGAGGTGGAAGCTTATGCACTCCTCTAGAGTCTACCACAGCTCGGATTTCAAAGCACAAGTGTGAGAACAGAATGCATTGAGTCTCTGACCGGGAGGGAGGGTCACATTGGAATATATAAAAGATACCAATGTTGGAGAACTGGAGTTACAGGTAACTAATTTTTTCTCTAACATTGAATCTTTTATATATGCACATGCTTGAAGCAAAATAGCAAGCAGTACACATTATAGAAAAGAACAAAGCGGGAAGCTCACCTGTCCCACTGCTGCATCAGCTTCTGCGCCCACATCTAGGCAGTAATGATTCCTGAACGTGTGCCTGTTCTTCCAGGTGGCTGCACGGCAAAGGTCTTGCAAGGGTACCCCAGTAAAGAGTGCTGCAGTTGAAGCCATGCCCCTGTTGGAATGTGTCCTCCCTCTTCTCTAGAGAGGATGATTGGCCTTGGCATGACAAAGCGAGAGGCAGAGAGCTAACGGACTATCCCCTGTTTGGATAGGGCTTGACCTTTTTGTGGTTGAGCAAATGATACAAATAGCTGGCCTGATGTGTGCATGTCTTTTCTCTCATCTATATAGAATTTGAGACATCTACATAAGTCTAAAGAATGTCATGATCTTTATGCTGGTGAGGATGAATTGGTAAAGAAGAATCTAAGAATGCCAGTCTAATTCAAATGGAAGTCAGTAGGCACCCTGGGAATGAATTAGTGAACGGCAGAGAGGATTCTCTGATGGTGAATGCCTGAATCTCTCCCGCTCTCCTAGTGGATGTCGGAGCCAAGGGTTGTGCTTTTTTCCATGAATCAAATTGTACGTCAACTCTATGTATCGGAACAAAAGGAGGTAACATAAGCTGACTGGGGATTGTTTTAAGTTCCAATGAAATTGGAGGATGTCAAAGAGGTGGATAAACTCTAAGGAGACTTTTCATAAACTGTTTAATGATGCTCTTGGAAAAGAGAGTAGACTGCAAACTCTCAATTCTTCTAAATCTGGAGATTGCAGCCAGATGAACCCTAACTGAAGAATATTTAAAACCACTTTTGGCAAAACTTAACAAATATGGCAGGATCTGAGAAGGCTTTATTTGAAGTGGATGATAACTATTATTTCTGCACCACACAGAGAAATACTTCCACTTAGAATTGTAAGACGTATTGGTCGCCGGAGCACGAGCCTACAACTGAATCTGTTTGTACTCTTGTGGGAGATCCAGATGACCAAATTCTAGGTGGCCAGGCATCATGCTGTCAAATTCAGTGACTTGGGATCGTGGTGAAGAATCTCTCCTGAATGTCTGGACAATATCCTGGGATGCACGTTCAAAGGAATGGCTGGACGTGCTGCCAACTGCAGCACCTTGCTTTACCAGTACTGAGGAGGCCACTCCGGAGCAATGAAGATCAGAGTGCAATGATTTATCTTTGCCTTCTTCAACACCCTGGGAATTGGGGAAATGGAGGAAAGGCGTAGACAAATATCTTGTACCAACTGATCAAAGGAGCATTCTCCATCATTCCTGGATGCCAAAACCTGCTTGCGAAGAACAGACATTTTTTGTTGTTCGGTCCGACAAACAGATTGATTGTGGGGTGACTCCACTGTTTGAAAAATGAATCCACCTGTTTCTGTTCCAATTCCAATTCATGACAGTCCACCATTTGCTGGCTAAGCAGATCCACCTGATGGTTCTGGTAGATGTACCACAGCAATGTCTATCCTGTGAGAAGTGGCCCATTTCCACAGCAGCTGAGATTCTTCTGAAAGAATCTTTGACCGTGGCCCTCCCTGCTTGGCTATGTAGAACATGGATGTTGTGTTCTCGGTTCGGATTAGGACTGGCTGACCTGCCAATAAAGGGAGGAACGCTTGTAAACCTAGTCTTAGGGCACAGAGTTCCAACACATCGAGGTGGAGCTTTTTCCTCTGCATCAAACCAAAAGCCTCTGGTAGAAAGCTCTTGCAGGTGGTCTTCCCATCCATCCATGGATGCATCCGTGGTGGAAAATAACCTTTCGGTTATTGGCATAAAAGAAAGACCTGCATTTAGGTTTTCTGGAATTCTCCACCAGATCAGAGCTTTTTTAAGTGCATTGTGACGCGGACCATATCTTCCCATGAGCCTTCCACCTTCTTCCATTCCAAATCCAGCTCTGGCTGAACAGGTCTCTTAAGAAGCCTGCAAAACGGAGTGAGATCTATGCATGATGAAACATACCTATCAGGACTTGTATTGCCTCACTTTGATTGCTTGTTTTTTAGCAATATCCTTGACATTGGCTGTAACTTTCTCACTCTTTCTGCCGATGGAAAGGCTTTCCCCTCTGAGTATTGCTCTCATAAGTTGGATCTTCATGTACCAACAATGATTTCTCCCTGCACAAAGTGAGTCCTAATCTCCGGAAGAGATTGAAGAAAGCATACTTGGAAGCTATTTCTTTTTCTCTGGATGACGCTTTTACTAACCAGTGGTCCAAGTATAGGAACACCTGGTGATCTCTTCTGAGAAAGGCAGCAACTGAAGCAAGAGATTTGGTGAATATTCTCAGCATTGATTTGAGCCCAAAAGGGAGCTCCGAAAAAGAGTAGTGCTGATCCACTACTGAGAAAAAAAAGTACTTCCTGTGTTTTCGATGAATTGGTATGTGGAAGTAAGCATCCTGAAGGTACAGTGAGTTAAAAAAAAAAAAAGAAAACAAACCTTTCTGCATCATCAGGTGTACTTCTTGTAGGATAAGCATCCAAAATGACAGTTTCTTTAGAAACTTATTCAGCTGTCTGAGATCCAATATTGGCCTCCATTGACCTTTTGTTTTTATTTAGGAAGAACCTGGAATACATAAGCCTTTATTCCTTTGGGATTTGGAGACAGTTTCTAAGGCTCCTTGAAAAGAATCACGAGACTTTCCATTTGCAGCTCCTTCAAATAAAGATGATGTTCCTTTCCAGGTGGACAAACTGAGGGTCTATGAAATAACTCCAGTGTATGGCCTAACTGGACAATTTGTAACACCCACTTGTCTGATATTATATTCTTCCAGGAGGAAGCAAAAGGGAAATTCTCCCGTCTTTTGAAACCAGACGGAAAAGGGAGGAGCTGGGAGTCAGGCTCTCTTCTGATTATTATTGGTTCATGCTTATGAGGAACCTCTCTTTCCTTCTGCAGACCTCCTGTAAGATTGCATTTCATTTAGATTAAAGGAGTATCCTTGATCATATCCAGAATGTCTTTGAGGATAATAAGGGTGTCTTTGACCTCGATACTGGTTGAATCCTGCTCTGAAATGTTGTGATCTTCGTGAGCCACAAAAAGTAGATGCCCCAAATCTCCGATACTGCAACAGCCCCAATGCCTTTGCTGTATGAGTTTTAAGGCCTTGCAAAGCTTCATCAACATGTTTACCAAAAACTTATCTTATCAAAAGACACATCTAAGATTTAAGATTGGGCATCAGTACGGAAGGCTGTGGATTTTAACCACCTTTCCTCCTTACCATAGTCCCTCCTGCCAACTGGTGAAAACCTGTATTTGAAGCATCTAGCGTAACATCGATAATAAATGAAGTGGTTAGGACTGTGACCCAGTAATGGAGCTATGTCATGCCACATCTGGTGATCATAACAACCTAGAATCAGCAGGGCATTAGCTGTCTTATTTGAAGTTGCTGCCCTAGAAGAAATTATTTGGCCCAAATTGTTAATATGTTTGCTATCCTTGTCTGGGGGACTAGATGACTACGTTATTGGGGTCTTAGTTCTTCTTTGAGCCCCTGAAGCAATTACTGAATCTATTCTAGTATGACCAGTGAGGCAAGCTGGAGCTGAATCTGGGGCTTTGTATTTCTTTTCCAGACGAAGTATCACAACTAGAATGGTAGCAGGTGTCTTCATTAATTTTAGACCTTCTGACCAGACATAATCAAGAATAGATATGGATTTAACGTATTTCCGAGGCTGCTCTTTAAAGTTATAAAGAAAGCATCTACAGAGGTCAGTGTTAGGTTTAATTTCTCGGCAGCTCTTTCAATCAATGTATGACATTTTGAGATAACATCCGTATCTTGTGGAAATGGCCAATATTGGGACAATAAATTCTCGCCCATTATCATCCCTTCCATCACTGTCTGGTGGTAGTTCACCTTCCTCTCCTTCTATAGCAGAATAGGCAGAACTATTAAAGTAAATCCATGTCTTCTCCATGGCCAAAACCCTTGGTGTCGAAGAAAGAGGCAGTGGTGATGGCTGCCCAGGAGGTGACACCGGTAAAGGAACAGGTTGAGGAGGCGGAAGGAAGGGAGCAGCAGGAAAGCCCAATTTAGCATCATTAGTTGGTTGCTGTTTAATAACTTAGAAAAAGTATCCATCATTTGTTGCAATGTTGAGAAGAAGGCCATTGGCACTTGGTCTACCTATGGCTCTCTATAATTTCTGGGTGGTTTATTCCTTAAGGCACTAGAGTACTTCCAGACTTGTACAACGGCTGACACATATTCACTGAAAGACCCTTCATCGTCCATTGTGTCCTCTTTAAAATCTGAGACATATCTTACATCCGATTGTGTTGGGCTGTAAGCTGTTAGTGAGGCATAATCACTAGCCTCTTCTTCATGATCCGAATGCAATAACTGGACTAGAGTCACATTCGTGACACTCATTAGCCTCCTGCGGTTTAAAACAGATAGTAGAGGGTCCCACACACATAGCCGGTCATACCTTGGATGGGGTCTTCACCAACGACCCCAGGGTAGAGACTGGGATCCCCCTTCCTCTGTCTTGGTCAGACCACATGGCCATCCCCTTGGATTTTACATACCCCAATTTTTCCACCTCTCTAGCAGACCCCAGTGAGTGGCAATCCAAAAGGAATCTCAGAGGGATAAATAGTGAATTATTAGCTCCCCTTCTGTCCAGCCATCGCTCTTCACGAGCAAGTGACATCGACAGTGCAGCTTTAGATCTCCATTCTAAAAGCAGTGGATAAACTGGCCCCGGTCAAGCAGACCTACTCTGCCAGGAAGCGCCCCTCGGCCCCTTGGTACTCGGACACCCTCAGGTCACTTAGGCAGGGATGTAGGAGAAAAGAGAGGCTCTGGAGACTTAATCTCGATCCAGATGCAAAGAACAAACATAAACTCCTACTCAAAGAATACAAAATTGCGGTTCTTGAAGAAAAGAAACTACACTTTTCCAAACTGACTGCTTCCCTCAGCTCCACCAGGGAATTGTTTAAAATCGTCGACTCCCTGTCGGCTCTGCAATCCCCTGATCCGGTAATAGCAACTCAGGAGCTTTGCGACCAGATATCCACCTTCTTTTATGTAAAGATAACTGATATTCATTCTGGTCTAGAAACTCTTAACCAAGAACTAGGACCTCCCGTTGCCCTAGTGCCACATCCTGTGAAAGAAGACCTCACAGAGCTACCACAGGGTAACTTTTATATCTTTCCCCCACTCACCCTAGAACAACTTAATTAGCACTTAGACAAGCTTAAATCAGGATCCCCCCTCGATCCCTGCCCTCTGAAGGTTTTGAAAGAATGCAGAGATGTTTTACTTCCTGCTTTCTTGGAAGTCATCAACCTGGCAATCCAGGAAGGTGCCGTTCCGACTTCCTGGAAAATGGCCATAGTTAAGCCCCTTCTAAAGAAGGCCTCGCTTGATCCTAGGATCCTAAAGAACTTTCGGCCTATTTCACTTCTCCCAGCTCCCGCAAAAATGCTATAGGCCCATTTACACTACCATCTGAGTGCCTTCTTGGAGAACTCCAGCCTACTTGACCCCTCCCAGCACGGCTTTCGGAGGGCTCACAGCACCGAGTCCGCCCTGACAGTTGTCACTAATAACATCCGTGCTAAGGTCGACAGTGGCCAGACTACCCTTCTGGTCCTGCTCGACCTTACTGCCACATTCGACACCCTATCCCCCTCCATCTTAGCCAAACGCCCCAAGGAGATAGGAGTGGACGGACCGGCACTTAGCCTTTTGAAATCTTTCCTGGATGGCCGTGCACAGAGGGTCAAGCTGGGTGATTTTCTTTCCCCAGCTGAACCTGTGCAGTGCGGGGTGCCTCAGGGCTCGTCCCTGAGCACCACGCTCTTTAACATTTATGTTACTCCTCTTGCCAGACTTGTAAGATCTTTTGGGCTGGAAGTTCTTTCCTACGCTGACGACACCCAGATTATGGTCTCTCTTTCACAAACTGCTGACATCACAGCTCGAAACTTTAAGAACTGAATGGAAGCGGTTGCAAATTGGATGGTGAGGAATTTCCTCAAATTAAATGGGGAAAAAACGGAGGTGCTGATTTTCGGAGGCAAGGAGGAGATTTGGTCTATGGACTGGTGGCCATCCGCTCTTGGAGCCTGTCCCACGCCCTCTCAGTCCGCTCGGAACTTGGGTGTTATTTTTGATACCAATCTCTCCTTCGAAAAGCAAGTCAGTAGGACGACCTCCACCTGCTGTGGTGTCCTTAGAACCCTGAGGAAATTAGTACACTATCTTTCCACCGTTGCCCGCAAACTGGTTACGGTGGCTCTAATTTCCTCAAGGTTAGACTACTGTAACGCATTGTACCTAGGCATGGGCGGAAAATCCGTTCCGCTCGCGGATTTTGCGGATTTTCGGGAAATCCGCAATCCGCGAGATTTGCGAATTTCCCGCAAAATCCGCAAATCCGCGAGCAGCGGATTTTGCTCGCACTGCTCGCACTGTTCGCGTGAGTTCGCGCCCCGCGAATAAGTGCAAAATTGCAGAAATACGATCTTAGCAAAACTGAAAGTAACTACTTACCAGGTTCAAAAGTTCAGGCTCATCATTAGTAGCCATTTCCTGTAGTGCTTCCTGAGGGGCCCCTCCAGAGTTCAGTTGCCAGTTGAAACTATTATGTGACCCTGCTCTGAACCTCAGAATAGTTACACATATGCCACAAAGGTCCTGAATTACAGCTAAGGGAGACAAGCAGGAGCCAGGCTGGAAGTTAAAATCCATTAATCAGCCCCTAATTCATTATTGTCAGTTGGGGCAGGGCAGGTTGTTGCATTCTGTTGTATTTTTCTTTCTGCCTTGTTCTGTCCCATTGCCTTTCCCTGTCTGGATCTGCTGCCTGGAATGTATGATGCGTGCCTGCATCTTACATCCTGGGTTCCAGATTCCAGGCCAACTGATTTATGATACCTGTACCTGAACCTGTTATGATGTGCTGTGCTTCAACTCTGATTCATACATTAAATCCTTCATGAAAAGCTACTTTAAGTTTCCTTGGATCTTTTTACTGGCGACGAGGTAAACCCTACTATTTCTGCCACCATCCTTGGAGCACAGGAGCAGAATTATTCATTTTGAAACTACGTCCTAAGGAAGAAACCTGTAATACATATTCATCAGCCTTTTCTTCTTGACAGCACTGGTTAATGCTTCTACATCGAAACTACGAAAATTTACGAGCTACCAGTGTTTTCCTACCTATTTTTAAAACTTTTCGTTTTACCAACTGAAAACAGAAAACTACAAAGATTCTTCAAAAAGCATCGCTTCTACCGTTTTATTCAGCGCTCCTCCGGATGTTTCCTGCGCTTCTGCTCCGGCGATCCGGTGAAGTATAAAACTGCTTTTATTCAATTTCAAGCCTTTTTTCGACATTTCTCCATACGCGAGGCTTTGCTTGCGCGAGACTTCCTCTGCAGACGCGCGCTGTGAGGCTTCTTCGTTACACGCGCTGCGTCATCATCACGCGCTGCGTGATCACGTGACGCGTTCTTCCTGCCTTCACGCTGCACGCCTCAGCGCCATCTTGGTTGCCATAACAACGGAATACACGGCAACGCATAAGAATCATTGTCGAGGCTTCCTAAACGTTTCTACTCGCCGGAAGGTAAAATAAAACTGTATATACACGCCGGATGGGAAAATAATAACAGATTTATCTTTATTATCGTTTTGATTTCAGTTTCAAGTACTTTTGCCGCATTTTCATTCAATTCAAAGGAAAGGATTTCTCTCTTCTCTTCGAACTGGTGACTGTACCACTTAAAGAACTATTGTTAAAGCCCTATTTACGTTATTCGTTTTGTGTCTATTATTATTTGGTGATATTTTTTTTTCATTAGTTAAAGATTGGAGGAAGTACCCTTACTTTCTCTAGTCACTATGCAATTTGACCCACCTTCAAAGTTTTTGCAAACCAAAGGAGATCCACCCATCCCCTGGACTAGGTGGAAAGAGGAATTCTTTACTTACCTTAAAGCCATGGATGGCGAAAGGATGTCAGCGGAAAGGAAAAAGAACATTTTCTTACATTGTCTTGGCTCAGAAGGACAACTTGTCTTTAGAACTTTACCTCCTGTGAGATCTGGTGGGGATTCTAATGTTTATGATGAGGCTGTACACAGAATAGAGGGAAGGTTCAAACCAGTAACCAGTGTAGCCTTAAACAGGTTCAAGTTTTATACCAGGGTACAAGATGAGAATGAGTGCTTTGATGATTTCTTAACTGCTTTACGTGCACTTTCTCTCCATTGCAATTTTGGTCTAATAACCGACGAAATGATTAGAGATCAAATAGTGGTGCATGTGAAAAGCAAAAAAGTACAGGAGCAGTTATGGATTTTAGGGGATCCTAGTTTAGAAACTGCCATTAGTACAGCTAAAGCATTAGAACAGTCCGACAAATGGATCAAATCTTTAGACAAAGCCTCTGTTCAATCTGCCCCGTCCACATCCACTGGTGAGGTTAGCACTGTGAATGTTAAAACTCAAAGTTCTAACAAATACGAGGGCAAAGGTAAACAATTTTATTGTTTTAGGTGTGGAAGTCCGGATCACATAGCTTCTTTTCCACAGTGTCCTGCTCTGAATAGACAATGTAATAAGTGTAATCGCACTGGACATTTTTCTAAGTATTGTAAAACTTCGATTAAGCCAGTTAATGATTACAAGAAACCTTCCTATGCTACTCCCAGACGTGCTAATAGTAATGTGTCTTATGTTGCGGAGAGAGAGAGTGACGATCTGCTAGTCAGAGAGTCTGGTATTGTAATTTCCATACAATCTTCGTTCGACGTGACACTTGCAGATACTTTGCCTCCTCCTAAGAGTTCAGTGAACATACTAGGTAAAACTCTTGAACTTATGGTAGACTCCTGTTCACCGTGGACCATAATCACTCATGATTACTGTGTGGAGTCATTTGGTAACTTAATTGATGTGAATTCTTTGTGTGAACCTGATATCGATGCCTACAATTTTGATACTTCCAAGATCAGTTTTATTGGTTTTAAAGAAGTCCCCATTATTGTTAAAAATAATTCAGCTATCATCAAGATGTATGTAGCGTCCAAAGGTGTGAATGTTCTAGGTTGGCGGGACCAAGCTAAGTTGGGGATCTCGTTAAATCCTAGGTTAAAGGATCCTGTATGTGTTCTTGCTATAACTGATGGGGACTATGATCTAGCATCCATGTCTAAAGAGATATCTATCGCCTTTCCCAATGTCTTTTCCGAGAAACTTGGGAAATTGACCGGTTTTATGCATAAAATCAAAGTCAAACCTAATACTGTGCCTCTGAAGCAGAAGTTGAGAGGCGTTCCCATCAGTGTCAGAGAGGAACTCAGAGTCATGCTTGACAACATGGTTAAAGATGGTGTTATTGAGGAGGTAGAATCCTCCGAATGGGTTTCGCCTATTGTTTTGGCGATTAAACCCGACAAAACTATTAGGTTGTGTGTAGACCTGAGAGCGTTAAATAAATGTTTGGTTACAGATTGTCACCCGTTACCTAACATAAATGAAATGTTGTGTATGCTTGATGGTGCCTGTGTGTTCTCCACTTTAGACCTTAGGTCTGCATACCACCAGATAGAGCTCACGGAAGACTCAAAACATTTCACCGCCTTCATCACTCCCCATGGTGTGTTTCAGTTTAGAAGAATGCCTTTCGGCCTAGCGTCAGCCGCTTCTGTTTTCCAGAGGGCAATGTATCACATTTTCAGGGATCTGAATGTCTACGTCAAATGCTTTCAAGATGATATTCTTGTCTTTTCTAAAAATATCTCTGAGCATGATGGTCACCTTAGGGAGGTTTGTTCCAGGTTGGAGAAGTTTGGTTTGACCATCAAAGCTAGTAAGTGCAAGTTTTTTTGTAAGACAGTAGACTATTTGGGCCATTCGCTTTCAGGGGATGGAGTTGTACCAAAAAAAAACCTTGTGGATGCTATTGTTAAGGCTCCTTCCCCAGACAACAAGGAAAAGTTACTTTCTTTTGCAGGACTTTGCGAGTATTATAGCAAATTTATCAAAAATTTTGCGAACAAAATGGAACCTCTCAGAGAACTTACTAGGAGTTCAGCTAAATTCATTTGGTCAGAGAAGCAGGAACAAGCTTTTAAACAAATCAAAGAGGAAATTGTTAATGCTCCTACTTTAAAGTCCTTTTGTGTCAATAAAAAGTGCATTATTACTGTTGACGCCAGCCTTTATGGCATTGGTAGTGTGTTAAGTCAGTCATCAGGTAAGGATGAATGGTGTGTTGCCTTCTCCTCGAGGACTTTGTCTCCCACGGAGAGAAGGTACTCCGTAATTGAAAAGGAACTTCTGGCCTGCATTTGGGCTGTTGAGCACTTCAGGAATTATGTTTGGGGAAATCGTTTTGTACTACGTACCGACCATAAACCCTTAGTTGGGATTTTATCTCCTGGAGGTGGATGGAACTCCACTGCGCGTATAGCTCGTTTGTCCTCACGCCTTCAAGAGTATGATTTCGAAATTGTGTATGTTCCTGGTAAATGTAATGTGACTGCTGATTTTCTTTCAAGGTTTCCTTGTGAGGAGTCTCCAAAGATGGATATTGACCTCGATGTGGTTGCCTCTGTTGGAGATTGTGTTTCCAAGGAGTTTATTTCTTTGTCGGAAGATGAATGGTTTCTTGAACTTGGCAAGGATGTGGTTTGCCAACATCTGTTTGATTTTGTCAGGAATGGTTGGCCACCCCATAAGGGTGTTTCTCCATATATAGCTCCTTTTTGCCAGGTTTCTTCGGAAATTGAAGTGTTTTCTGGTTTACTCTTCAAGTCTGGTAAATTAATTCCACCTCAATCCTTACAAGAGAAGATTCTTCTTCTCGCTCACCAGAGTCACATCGGCATGTCATCGATGAAACGTCTAATTAGGGAGAGCTTTTGGTGGCCGGGAGTGGACAAAATGGTGGATAGGCTGGTGAGAGACTGTTCGCATTGCGTTAACAGTGATAAGATGCTTCATGTGACCTCCGCTCCTCTCAAGCCTGTGTCTTGGCCCACCTTTCCCTGGCAGAAAGTGGGTTTTGATATATCTGGTCCATTTAAACAGTTGCCTTTTAATGCTCGGTATGCTTTAGTTCTGGTGGACTACCACTCCAAGTGGCCCGAAGTAAAGTTTGTCAGTTCTGTTTCTTCTCAATCGGTCATTCTTTTCCTTAAGGAAGTCTTTGCCAGGGAAGGATTTCCTGAAACCTGTGTCACCGATAATGGTGTTCAACTTGTGTCAGATGATTTTGAGAAATTCCTCAGTGCTTGTGGTATCAAACATTACACCACCTCTCTCTATGAGCCTAGGGAAAACGGCCAAGTTGAACGCTTTAACCGTGTTCTTAAGGATTGTTTGAATGTTGTGCAGTCTTCGGATGATAACTGGGTGGATGTTGTGAGGAAAAGATTGTGGACATATCGTATCACCCCCCACTCTGTTACCGGTGTTAGTCCCTTCAGGCTCCTTAAGGGTAGGGAGCCTCCTTCTGATATATGTCCCTGGTGGATTAAAAAACTTGATGTAAAACTTGATGTAAATAACTCTGTTTGTGACCTTGCTGCTGTGGCCAAACGGGTTGAAAACAAACAACTACAAATGAAAACCTTGTTTGATTCCAAAATGAAAGCTAAAGATAATGACTTTGTGGTGGGGGATTGGGTACGAATTAGAAAGCCTGGCTTTCTCGTCAAGGGTCTTTCTAAGTTTTACCCTCCTATCAAAATAGTTAAAGTCTTTAAAAATAGCGTTGCCACGCAAGACGGTAGGGTATGGAACGTCCGCAGAGTAGCTAAGTTTTGCAATCCTGAAAATGTACGTTTCTCTCCTTCCTCCACTCAGGGTATTTGCCTGAGGAGACCTGATGCTTTTCCCCTTTTGCCCTCTCCCAGTTCTGTTCATCTAGATTCCTCAGTTGCCTCTAGAGTTAAAGTTTCCAATAGGCAAAAGTGTGTTCCCAGCAGATATCTGGATTAATGTTTTTTTTTAGGGGTAAGATGTGTTGCATTCTGTTGTATTTTTCTTTCTGCCTTGTTCTGTCCCATTGCCTTTCCCTGTCTGGATCTGCTGCCTGGAATGTATGATGCGTGCCTGCATCTTACATCCTGGGTTCCAGATTCCAGGCCAACTGATTTATGATACCTGTACCTGAACCTGTTATGATGTGCTGTGCTTCAACTCTGATTCATACATTAAATCCTTCATGAAAAGCTACTTTAAGTTTCCTTGGATCTTTTTACAGGTGTTGTAACTAATTTTGCAACAATGAAAGCACTTAGCAAGTGCAAAAGATCACTAATCAGGGCGCACTAAGGAAGCAGGTGCCAGCTAAAAAAATATTCTGTGACACATTAATCAGCCCCAAATTAATTCAGGTCACTTGAGGCAGGGAAGGTGTGCTTTGCTTTGCCGAAAATAATGTACACTGGACAACCAGAGGGTGTGGTGATGAAACAGAGGGTGGCATGGGTGGGCCAGAGGGTGGCATGAGTAGTCAGAGAGTGGCAGTGGTGACAGAGAGTGGCAGTGATGAAGAAGAGTGTCCCAAACAGGCTGGACACGTAGAAACAACAAGTTCGCGAAACTTGCGACCCAACAGGTAAGTTCGCAAATTGCGAAATTGTAAAAACCCTCGCGAACTGGCAGAAACACGGGCGAACACAAAAAAAAAAAATCCGCAAATTCGCGGGAATTCGCGGATTTTGCGGATTGCGAATCCGCAAATCCGCAAAATTCGCGAACGCGAGATCCGCAAAATTCGCTCATGCTTAATTGTACCTTGGAATTAATAAATTACAGATACAACGCTTACAAACAGTACAAAACGCAGCAGCCCGGTTTGTTTGTTGATGCCCGAGGCTCGCATCAGGCACCTCTATTAGGAAGGATCTGCATTGGCTACCGATTGAGACCAGAATAGAGTTTAAGGTCCTGTGTCTCACCCACCGTGCTTTGCACGGTCTTGGTTCGGAAGATATCAAACCCCTGGTGACCCCTTATGTCCCGGGCAGGGCACTCCGCTCAGCCAATAAATATCTTTTGTCTGTACCTAAAAGCAACAAAGTCAGATGGGGCGATAGAGCTTTTTGCTCCAGTGCTCCTAGAATCTGGAACACCGTTCCAGCTGAGATCAAGGGACTTACCTCCCACTCCCTCTTCCGAAAGGCTTTGAAGACCTGGCTCTTCAGGGAGGCCTACCATTAACCGGCTCACCTCGCTCACCTCTCACACAGCTTTTCCATCTTCAGCGCCTTGACGCCTATGGGCAAAGTAGCGCTCTACAAATTGTATCTCAACTCAACTCAACTCAAAGGTGAAAAAACAGTTCCTCCCATGTTTTTCTATTGACTGTGTGGTTCCCAACAGTGATGCTGTTGACGGTATGGACATTGCAGTTGACGCTTTCATCCTCAATGGTATTTTGATCGTTGACGGTGTCGTGGAAGGATCTTGCTCGTTGATGGAGTTAAAGTCTTTGACGATATTGTTGTCATCAAGGTTTCCTTTGAAGACTAACTTTTTTTGTCACAGGTGATTCTCTGTAGCGCTTATACTCTGGTTTGTCAGCAGAGGAGATGGCTGCAAGCATTGTGCCAAATAGTTCATGCTCAGGAAGCTGTGCACTGCCTATATGGAAGTGCTTTTTTTAGTGGTTTTCAGCTCTGCCTCATTCATGCAATGCAGCAACGTATCTTCCTGCACTGAGTTGCGTGAATTCTAAATAAATATGCCCTGATATCTCTGAAGTTTTGAATAGCTTTGAAAATCGCTGTGAATTCCCTCTAGTTCAGTGAGCTCCAGCACTCAATCTAGACCACGTGTGCTGGCATGACATCTGACTGAGTGTAGCTGCCCACCTCCTTGGTTAGTCAGAATTAAAGGCTGTTATGGATTCCTAATTTCACTTTGAGATTGATTCCTTACATCCAAACACCATTTAAGATCATGAATGCTAGAGGAATTGTACCGCGTAAAGACTGTGTTGCTTGAAACTAGAATCTGTGGCGGTTCCACAACCATGGTTGGTGATATAATCTATTCCATTCTACCATATGAGTATAAATCTCCATCCATAATCTGGCCGACGCTTCATGCTTGCTCACTAGATTCTGGAACAAAGAGAAAAATGAACAACTCATTCCTCTGATAAAAAATCCTTCAAGTCTGGCCGTAACCTTGCTGCAATATATTTGAGGTCACTTGAGGGTTCAAACTGAGAAATGAGGAATATGTAGAAGTAATCCTAAAAGGTGATTACAGTCTTTGTCCAATCCAGGCCACAAAGGATCTCTTCCCTGGAGAGTGCTTGAAGTAACCAATCTTCCAGATAGAGAACAACTGGAATCTGGGGCTATGGTTTTTGGAAAGACCCTCAGTGCTGACTTTAGATCAGCCAGAAAACCCATTAATTTTCAATAATGTTTCTGCACACATAATCTCAGATACTTCCAATAATTCTTCACAATCAGAATGACAAGGTAGGCATCCATTTGGTCTACAAGTAATCATGAAATGATTTAGTTGGATAAAAAGAATGATCTTCTGCATTTAATCATCACGTCCTCTAAGAACATTCAAATACTTCAAGTCATTACCAAGCAAAACTCCCCTTACCATTGCTTACTAAACTTGGGATACAATGGCTTAGCCTCCTAGACATCTTTCCTCCTTTGGAACTGGAGAAATAGCTCCTTTTTCTACCACTGTACCAATCCCTTCTAGAAGTCTTTTCTTAATGTAGTAATTTCTGTTAACTTGGGTAGGAATAATCCGGGAAGAAGTTGCCAACTTCAGGAAATCTAGCAGACAGTCTTTCTTGATGACATGAGGACCCACTTGTCTGTGGTTATCGCATCCTTCAACCCTTAACGATTGGACATCGCGTCTACTCACTGGCATAGTCAGGAGTGCAAATTTGTAAGTGTTTGTATCCTGTTTCTGTTTCTTAAAGGAGTGAAAAATTAGGACTTCCCTTGGCTAATGGGGGTTTATTCGTATCCTAATTGTTTTATGAAGAGTTTCCTGAAGGGAAGATTTCCACTTTGAAGATTTTGATAACTTGAATGATTTGGATCTAAAGGAAGAAGAATGCTTCCTTTTTAAAATAAAAAGTGATGCAACTTATCTTCTAGTTTTGACCTAATAGGCCTTGAACCTTCAAAGGGCATTTTCAATGCCATAGCTCTTTGAGTCGAATCAGTGTTCCAGTTCCTTTATTAAAGATTGCGTTTGGCCTCAATAGAAGCTTGTAAGAAACTGGGTTATTAGTAGAGTGGTTAAGTACTCAAATCAAGTAGTAATCACAATCGGTGTCAGGGTTAGCCAGAGGTCAACCTCAAGCTTAACTTAGGCACAATGTATAAAGTATTTGTGCAGTACTGAAACAGTAATGAGATAAAGATGCGAAACAACGAAAATCTCAAAACAAATTTAAAAAATAGAGTATATTTAATAAACAAAAGAACACCAATATGACAAAAACCCAATAAGGTGACCCGGAGATTTGGATGTTTAAAATTTTAAGTAAAAATAGAACCAAGAAGCACAAAGACCCAATGTTCGTGATAGAAAAAGATCTCAGCACTGAAATTTGACACGGACGATGTCCAGTCTGGGTCCAGTTGCAAGAAAAGCCCCATGTAGCTTGTTGTTTCCCTGTAGCTTTAACAGGAATGCAGCCTTATGAACCTTAAAGTTCACTTCTTTGTACTGGGTACTAGAGAGAGAGAGAGAGCAGGTCCAGTTTTTCAGACTCTTCTCCGGTCTCATACAGCAGGTTCAGTCTCCTTCTGATCGTCCACAGGTCAAGCAGTGTTCTGAAGTGGGTTCCTGGAGGTGCCACATTTATGCCTGGCACCAGCTAATGGGGAGGAGTGTCCCTTGAGGATGTCCTCACCAATGAGGTTAGGCTTCCCAGGGCTAACCCCATCGACTATGGCCATTTCCAAGCTAGCTGAAGTCTACAACCAAGTTAAACGTGGGCTCTGAGGGCTGGGAGTGTATTATGGTAATCCTTGTGTCCTAAATGTATCACTAAAATCAAGTTTTAAGGAAGTCCCTGTACTCCCAAAAACTCAGACTTAGAAGTCTGGTAAAATGAAAACTGAGGTTTCACACAGTGGATACACATAAAGAGACAGATTAATAGTTTGTCACACAACGGGGAAAAGCAAGGGAACTTGCTGCACTGCATTGTGTGAAAGGAAGAGAGCAGAACTGCTTCATATTGACAAAGAAGTAGTTTCTTACCTGTATTTCCAGTTCTGTAGTAGGGTATCTCTGTTATAGTCATAATCTAGTGAATAGTCCCGCCCATGTGCGTGGACCCCGGAGCAATCAAAAATAATCTCTTAAGCGGTCTTCAGTGCAGTCCTGCATAGACACTTAAGAGAAAATTAAAGACAATAGTGCAGCCTATATTCACAAGGCTACACTGTCTAGTCCTTCAACTAGAAATGCAAAGGATATTCCACCAATATCACATTTAACACAGTCTGCTAAGTTTCACCAATAGAGAAACTTCCCCTTCACAAAATCCTTGGAATGATAGAGAGGAAGGGATGGACAGACAAGCCCCATAGGCTGCCATTATGTGTCTGTAAAAGGGATACCGTGCCTTTAAGGAACTCTCCTGAGACCCTCGGTATCCCAGGATGCACAGAAATAGTCCTTTTACTTTGTTCTTTTTCCGGCTCCTGCTAGCAGGACCCTGGAGCATTGAGCTCTCACTTTTTGGGTTCAATTCGAATTTTTTGACACTTTTCAAGTGTTTAGAGTGTTTCACTCGACATCTGCCTCCTCCTCCTTTCATTTGCTGGGGTTTTTTGCCAGTTTTGTGCCATTTGTCTGTCGAAAATGCTGCATTGTTCGACAGGTGCCCTGAATGTGCCAGGAAGAAGGCCAAATCGGACGTCCACAGGGTGTGTATCCTCTGTCTCCCTTCATCCCATGTCCCTGAAGATTGCGAGATCTGTCAGTCTTTTCCAGGAGGAACCTGAGGGACAGAGAGAGGATCCGGCTCCAAGGCCTGGAGCTGAGGAAACTTCAGGATCAAGGTGGGTCTGGGCATGGGAGGACTGGATCTGAGTCCTCTGCCCGTGCTGTGGACTCTGGTGGGGCTCCCCAGTCAAGAGAAGGCCAGAAAACGGCACAGGTCTCCGTCGACGACGATGGCCTAGACGTCGGCGTCGAGAGGGTTGACCACCGTGTGCTCCCCGTCAACCCAGGGCTCTGGGTCGAAGCGGCGTCGCCGTTCGACGTCGAGGGGACTATACATAGAGATCCCCTACTACAGAAACGAAGCATTTCTGCTCTCACCTTGAACTGGCGCACTATGTAATGCCTAGCGCCAACGCAGGAACCCTTACACCACAGTGCAGGGGTGTTTGTGTTACGTACAGGGTTATTTTTTTTGTTGAAGAAGGGATACCTTCCTGCACAAAAACAATCTTTAGAGTTTCTTCCTCTTTTCATCTATGCTGCAAAATGCAGCACAGATGAAATAAAGATATTTCTGCTCATTAAGGGGCATATTTACAACGGCTTATCGCCACCAGAATATCACTTTTTCGACGTTCTGTAGGCGATAACCCTTTTGCCTTATTTACAAGGTGCATTAATCCACTTAACTTGGCTTAACGTCGCCTTGTAAATGATGCCCCTTTTACGCAGCGTTTAGCGTAAAAGGGGCGGGCAAAGGGTGTTGAGGTGGGTGTTCCGCTGCAATACCCATTGCTTTTTTAAGCTTCCTCCTACAAGGCTGGCGTAATTATGGAGCAGCACTAAAAATAAGACTAGGGAAAACCTGGTCGTAAACTGGAGCAAAGTTTATAAATCATTAATTTCTCCTTGTTTTTGCTGTTTCTAAGTGTGCTGCATTCTGAAGCACACATAGAAACTACAAATCGCCATTAGCGATTATTTATGTGTAGGGAGGGAAACCTTCCAGCACATGAAGAATCGTTCCCTGAAACGCAGGAACCCTTGCACTATTGCGGTGGTGCTAGGCAGCAAAATTTAGCACCAGCGCTAGGGGAAATGCAGGGGTGTGCCATATTATTGTAAATATGGAGCATTCCTGTGTTTTCAGAATGTCGGAGCACCGCGTTACGTCCCTTAATCTCTGTTCAGTAAGTGCACCATTTTGTTGCAAAGACATGCATTAGGTTTACAAGACTTTGTAAATCTGGGTTTGTGTCAAATTACATGGGTAGATGCAAGGTAACAGCCATGCCTCACACATGTGACGCCTTCCCATGCAAAGTACCTTAAGGTAGCACTTTGTGTTGCCTTGCGGTACCTACTTACTAAACCACGCAAATCAGCGCAAAGTGGCTTTGCATGGCTTAGTAAATGTGAAAAAGTATTGTGCATCGGGGCTGTGCCACAAAAGTAAAGCAACCTCAGCAAAATCATATAAATCTACCTCAAAGTGCTGAGGTTGCTTTACTCTACCTCAAAGTGTTTTGGCTTTCTGTTGCTCTCCTCACTTACTCACCCATTTATTGCACTACCCAGCACAGGCCCCACCTACCTAAACAGTTGTGTCTGCTTCCACCAGACACCTCCGCCCTGCAGGACTCCCACTCACACATTCCATGGATGCACAGAACAAGATCAATATGAGATTTCTCTTACATCGCTCATAAAAAGTGAAGCAGCCTCCCACTCCACCTCATGCCCTTCTCTTCCATGGCCTGTGATTGGGGAGGTCTCTTTGAAGTGCACCCAAGTGTCATATGAAATTCCTCCAGCAGGTCAGTTAAGCAGGACTTGACACTTTAATGTCAAAATCCATTCTCCCAGCCCCTTTTGCATATTCTGTCAGGTTCAGAGGAGTCATCTCTGCCCATTCAGGTAAGTCTATTGTTTTGTGCTTGGAAGCAAGTTCACTCCTCACCTAAATCATGGCTGGTCAAAGTGCAAAAACCGAATGCAGATTTCACTTCCAGGGGCTTCAGGCACGGCAAAGATAACTTTTTAAAACATACTTTTCTTCACCATTTAGAACAAATATGACTTAGCCATTGAATTGGATATTTTACAAATACTTAAACTGATTAGTTTGTAGCTAGTCCCATTCCCAAAATACAGGATTAGTATTTTATTTTACGTCCCATTGCTATCCTAGAGAACAGCCAACCCTGCTACAGTGTAAATTGGATTGAGGGCATTTTCACTGTAAAGACATGTTTAACATTAAACGTTTACATGTCTTACTTTTATATACCATGCACCCTGCCATTATTGGTAATAAGGCCTACTTAGGGGTGACTTATAATTATTAAAATGCAAGGTTTAGGTCTGCCAATAACGATTATTTTGATAGATTCAATTTTCAGCTTAAACCTGCACCGCCAGGTCTGCAGTCTGTTTACATTGTCTCAGCAATGGATGGCACAATTGGAGCTGTAGTCCAATTGTGAAGTTTAACTTACAGGCCCTTGGTGAAATAATATATGGTATTAGGCAGACCCCCCAGGATATAGCGGCATGGGTTAGCAAATTTAGCGGCACAAAAATGGAAATTTAGCGGCACAAATATGGAAATTTAGCGGCAATTTTGCGGCATTTTATTTGGCCATTTTTCATACAACAAACACAGATATCTTAGCTTTTTTAGTTATTTAACAACATGAAGCTGTGTATGTATACTAATGTAAGCATTCCTCCATAGAAACACTCTTGATTGTGGGTTTAAGTAATTCCCTTTTCCTACAGCTTGACAGTTACACGAAATGAATGTCCACAATAGTTAATAGGCTATAACACCTCAAGGGGAAGACTACAGTCTGTTGGCAGAAGCACATGTTTTCATTACTGTACAAAGATTCTTCCAGCGGATACAAGCAGGAAGAACGATGTGCTAAATGATGAATTTATACAATATATTTTAAAGTTGTTATTTTAATTGTGGTGCAAAAATTACAATAATAATGAATGCTTTTAGAATATTTTAGTATTTGTATTTTAACAATACCAGTGTCCAGACGGAAAGCAAGACAAATATTTATATTCTTGTGTAACATCTCACTTCCTAAATCCATTGCTGACAGAATGTTATGTATTTAAAAATATCACAATTTGTTTTGTACATTGTTTATTGGGCAAAACAGTATACATGGATGAAAGTTTTTGTCTGTTGCTCTCTGCCCTGTTTTCAGAGCCCTTTTTCTATGGCACTTAATTTGGGATCTTTTCAGATAGTTTTGCATAATTGCGCTACCAGAGCCGGGTGTCTTCAGAAGTAGATCTTATACTGAGCAAACTTTTTTCCCTTTGTTGACTGCCATTTTAGACGTAGTAAGTCAAACACCTGTGCGGCGCAACGGCCAGTCCGGCCCTGGCTAGGATCCTCCCTCCTCGCCCCCTTCCCAGGTCTCTGCAGGCCCAGCACGGTACTCGGAGCCTAGGTGAAGGTCCCAGGCCTCCGGAAAAGGGGCACAGTGGAGGGGGCACAGAACGCACCCCTCTCTCATCAATGTGCTGAGCAAGTCGATGATTCTGCTGCTAATGGTAGATGTGCTGCAGGCCAGGGGGAGGGAGGAGGGTGTGGTTTCCAGTGGCCCTTGAGCAGGTGAGTGAGTAAAAGGGTTTTGTACTATTCTGCCGATAAGGCTACAGTTAGGAGACCGAGTCTCTAGCTAAATAGGAGGGTGTAGCCTACTTGGTATTCCAGCTGGCAGGAGGTCCGTTTTCACGCCTCGCCCCAGTCACCGGGAGGGTCTCCAGCGGGGAGCCAGAGGCGGGAGGGGCACTTCAAAGCCCGTCGCAGTGAGCTGCTAATGCCCCATTAAGCCTGGAAAGTGATTCTTTAGTGCTTCTGTGTCCTTCCCGCCCGCCCCAATAAACAACGTAACTGGCCCCAGACCCCCCAGGATATAGCGGCTTTTGTCAAAATGCCGCGATTTCTTCAAAAGTGCCGATTTCGCGGGCACTTTTGCAAAAATCGCGGCATTTTTTAAAAAGTGCCGATTTCGCGGCAAATCGCGAAATCCTGGAGGGTCTGATTAGGGACTTATAAGTTTGGAGCATCCAATTGTACTATGTTGAAAGGAGAAGCAGAGGCACTTTATCACTGGCTAGTAGGGGTAAAACGTAGTGTAGAGTTCTATAGCCCGTTCAAATAAAGGCTGGTTCAGGTTCTCACAGACATCATCGCCATGTGATACTGCAACAAGCAGGGTACAGTAGGGTCCTGTGCCAGGAGCTACTCCGTCTCTGGAGCTGGCTGAAGTGCCAGGGCATCTCTTTGGTCAAGAACCAGCTGGTGGAATCTTTGAAGGCCAGGGTGGACTAACACAACCAGCAGTGCAAAAATGACAGTTACACCAGGAGGTGACACAGAGCATCCTCCAGAAATTGGGAGAAACCTGGTTGATTTTTTTGCCGTCAAGAACGCTCAATGTCAACATCTTGGCATGCTGGCATTTCCCTTGGCATCGCATTTGCAACGGTGTGCCATTTAGGGGTGAATCTGTTACCCCTAAATTGTATTAAGAAATTGGATTGTTTAGACTTTGCTGTGTTTGCAAATAGAAAGAAACCTTGAGCTGAGTCTGAGCTCAACAGCGGCTAGCCTAGACGCGAGGGCACGGAACATGCTTGTTTCCCAAAGGATTCAATATTTGGCGATTAAATAATTGCATCTTGGTATTTGAAACAAGATAGAAACAGATTGGAATCCTACATGTTATTTTCTTGGTTGCTCTTAAAATTCTGCTATGTGTCCTGATGACCTGATAAACCAGAAATGTTGTAACACAGTGGACACCTCTCTGCCTAACTAGCATTAAGCCTTTGTTGCATAATGTTCCGGTCAAAATATGGACAAATTCTATTGTATTGTTATCCCTTTGCCATTGTTTTTTTGTTTACACTGCATATGTTTTTGTGTGTGTTTGTTTTAGTGTAACATTGTGAGCACGTATGGTTATGTATCAATTATTGTTTTTTCAAAAATACTTTTTCAATAACAAAGATTTTCTTGTATGGGAGACATTCTTTGTGTGTGGGTACTCTTTTTTTTTTTTGGTTTGAATGCATGTTGACCTGTATGCTGAACCATTGTGGTTTTGATAATATGGATTTTCAAAGAAGGCTTTCTCTTAGAGAAACAGTCCAGATAAAGTGGAGCACAGGACTACAGTATGCCTTTCTGCCGCTGCCTCGCCTGCCGTTAGTGCTGCAGAAGTCCAGGAATGACCGGATCACAGTCATCCTAGTGACTCTGGTGACTCTGAATTGTTCAAGGAGAATGATACCTCAAACATCTGAGCCTAAGCATTTGTCTTCTAACCACACTATTGCTTCTCGAGGACTACCCATTGCAGCAGCACGCTTTTTCCTGCACCTCATGCTTGGAGACTGAGTGGTCGCAGTTAACTATATTCAGTCAACTATATTCAGTCTTCCTCCTGAGGTAGTGGATGTCATTATGGATGCCAGGACTCCTACTAATACGGTCAACGACAGGCGCTGGGAAAGTTTGTCTGATGTGGCACCCACAATAATGACCCATTGCAGGCCAAACTGTTGGATGCCCTTCTATTTGTTTTATTTCTGGCCCAGCAATGACATGCATTTGGCACTGCTAAAGGTTACCTGTCACCCCATTGACCAACCGTTCTTGTTCAAATCACAAGTTTTGATTAGACTTCTAAAAGGTTTGACTACATTTTCTCCTTCCTTTTGTGATACCACAGTGGGATCTTAACGGACAAGTTACTTACCTTCGGTAGCGCTTTATCTGGTAGAGACATAAATCTATCTGCAGACTCCTTACCTTAGAATATCCCAGGCATCAAGCTGGATCCGGAACTTTTGCTCAAGCAATACTCTTGCATGCTGATAGGTGGCGTTGGTTGGCTCCATGGGATGTCCGCACCGGAAGTGATGTCTGCGTCACCTATATCGATGCTACCTCGGAACGCTGACATCAGTTAATTTTCACGATTTTCCATGCCAGGAGCACGGAGCCATGAAGGGCACTGACAGTGGTGTGTTTAGAAAAACCAGAGCCCTGAAAGGGATCAGCCATGACCCTAAAAACTGGAGTGCGGGGAGGATGGGTGGGTCGGTAGGGAAGCTTTGGCTAGATTATGTCACTACCAGATAAGACGTTACTGAAGGTAAATATCTTGTCCATATGACAGAGACATCTAGTTGCAGATTACATACCTTAAAATAAATACCCAAGCAATACCCTCCCCGGAGGAGGGACTGTGGACAAGTTTAGACCAGGAAATTCTCCAGAACAGAGTGGCCAAAAAGGCCTTCCCTGTGGACCTGACTGTCCAGGCAGTAATGCTAAGTGAACGTGTGCAATGATGCCCAATTTGTTGCCCGACAAATGTCAAGGACTGGAGCATCACGTTGCAACTCTGTAGTCGCAGCCTTAGCTCTGGTGAATAAGCTCTTAAACCTTCAAGAGGCTGCTTCTTGGCCAGAGCATAGCAAATATTGATGCAGAGGACGACCCATAGTGAGATACTCCTCTTCTGCACTGCACAAACTTTCTTTGATCTAACGTACAGTACACAGGGTTTTTCATCCACCCGAAACTCTTTAGTGCGGTCAAGGTAGAACGACAATGCTCGTTTTGGGTCCAGACTGTGGAGTTGCTTTTCCTCTTTAGAGGGGTGCGGAGGACATAGAAAGTGGGCAAGATGACGGATTGTCCAACGGTGAATGGTGTTACCACTATCAGTAAGAAAGAGGCTCTAGTGTGGGGCATCAACTTATCAGGAAAGATGGTCAGGAAAGGAGGTTTGGATGACTTACCCTCCTGGCAAAAGTTATTGCCACTAAAAAGGCTGTGTGCGAACACATATACAAGCCCCTTAAGAAACCTATTCACAAAAGGGAACTGAAATAAAGAGGGTTGGTCTGGCAGCCCCAAGATGGCAGACAAGGCCAAAAGGTACCCTTTGAGAGTGTCCAGAACAGAGCCCTACAGGGCAAGGGTCAAAATAAAGGGAAGGAATTGAGAGAGGGAAGGAGAAAGAGGATCAATAGACCTCTCTGGACAACATTTGACAAATTTCTGCCACCGGCAGGCATGCACAGTCTTGGTAGAGGGATGCCTGGCTGCCAAAATCACATGGGAATCAACAAAGAGTGTACAGAGTTCCCCACATGGGGTAAAGTAAGCAAAGGGACACCTCTCTCTCTAAGAGCGTACGAGACAGGGATGTGATAATCCCTTTACGGAATTAAGGATGCCTCACACAATTCAAAGGTTGGACGGCTGTTGTCATCCCACCGATGATCGTATCGTGTCATCATTGGCCTCCTGCTCCTGCGACAGGCTGGCGATGCAATGCCTGTCGGGTAGCACGAAGTGCTACACTTTAGCGGAGCTCTTTTATTCCTTAGCCAATGGGTGCGTGTGTGTGAGGGGCCAAAGACAAGGTGCAGTAGTGAGCGTGAGTGAAGTTAAAAAAGGTCAGTAAAGTCCATTGAGACAACTTTAATAATATGGCTCACTGCCTTATTAAAAAATGGTGAAATGAGGGGTACTGAGGCGTAACAGCTGGGGAGATCTGGCCTCATTCAACCCTCAAAAATGGTGTGGCCAAAATAACATCACAGACTTCAGGAGGAAGGTTGAATGCTGTCAACTGCCTCCGTTCAATCTCCACGTAAGAAGGCGCAGAGTTGACGGGTTAGGGTGGAGGACCCTGCCCTGTTGTTGCAACAGAAGATCCTCCTGAAGGGGAAGCCTGTCGGAGGATTGATGCTCAGTTGGAGAAGCTCTGGAAACCAGATCCCCGTACCCAGTCCGGAGCCCCAAGAATGACTTGGGCCTTGTTGCTCTTCTTGAGAACGGAGAGGAGTGGTATTGGCGGCAAGGTGTACAAGAAGCCTGAGCTTCACTCAAGATGATAAGCGTCACTGAGTGAGTGCCGCCTCGGAAACTTCAGGGTGAAAACTCGCTGACATTGTGTGTTCTGGGTGGAGGTGAACAGATCTAACCAAGGCTCTCCCCACTTCTGAAAAAGACCTTGAGCCTCCTCCGGATGGAGACGCTATTCATGACGGCTGAGTTCATCTACCACAGCATTCAGAGAACCTGCCAGGTGTTGCACCACCAGGGTTATGCCCAGCTGTTCCAGCTATACTCAGAATAGCAGGGCCTTCTGACAAAGGGTGCAGGACCCCAGCCCTGTTTGTTGCAGTACCACACAGATGGTTTTGTCCGTGAACACCTGAGCAAGCTTTTTCTTGGTCTTTCAATCAATCAGGGAGTTTTAAGCGTGCTATTGACCCATGAGGGTCAGAAGGCACTGGGAGGGGGAGGGGAGAGCTCCCGTCAGTAGAAAAGCCAGGTCTTTGTACAGGGCGGGGGAGCGTCTGATATTGATCGGGAGCTCGTTACAGGTCTTGGACACAATGTAGGAGAAGGTTCTTCCACCTGATATTGCTCTGCAGATGCGCAGGGGTACGGCAAGGTCGGCGTATCGGAGGTTCCTCTTGGTTACGTCAAAGGAGATTCTATCGTTGAGATATTGGGGTCTGGTGTTGTGGAGGCGTTTGAAGGCGTGGGTGAGTATCTTGAAAGTTACTCTCTTCTCGACAGGAAGTCAATGGAGGTTACGCAGGTGTTGGGAGATGTGTTTGTGTCGAGGGATGCCGAGGACAAGTCTGGCTGCAGTGTTCTGTATGGTTTGGAGTTTGCGGAGCAGAGACTTGTTGATCCCGGCGTAGAGGGCGTTTCCGTAGTCCAGTCTGCTGGTTATGAGTGTGTGGGTGACGGTCTTTCTTGATTCAGGGGGCATCCATTTGAAGGTCTTTTGGAGGATGCAGAGGGTGCTGAAGCAGGTGGAGACAACGACGTTGACCTTTTGGGTCATGGAGAGGGAGGAGTTGAGTATGATGTTGAGGTTTTGGGCATGGTCCATGGGGGGGGCTGCCAAGGGCAGTGGACGACCAGGTGTTGTTCCATGCAGCGGAGGAGGGTCCGAGGACCAGGACCTCTGTCTTCTCCGAGTTGAGCTTCAGGCAGCTGCTGCTCATCCAGGATGCAACGTCCTTCCTTCCTTCCTGGAAGTTGGGTGTTTGGTCGTGAGGGGGTCCTTGGTGAGGGAGAGGATGAGCTGGGTGTCGTTGTCGGAAACTATGCTGAGTCCGTGCTATCTAATGATGGCGACGAGGGGGGCTATGTAGATGTTGAAGAGCGTGGGGCACTCCACAGTTGATCTCTGAGGGTTTGAAGAGGAAAGGTGAAAGTCTGATTTTTTGGGCACTGCCGATGAGGAAGTAGCGGAGCCAGTCAAGGGCGGTTCCCTGTATGCCGACATCATGGAGTCTGGCGGGGAGTGTGCGGTGGGAGACGGTATCGAAGGCGGCAGACAGGTCAAGAAGGATCAGGGCTTTGGTGTTACCTTGGTCGAGGAGGGCGCAGATGTCATCTGTGGCAGCAAGTAGAGCGGTCTTAGAGCTGTTGTTGCTGCGGAATCTGAATTGGGAGGGCTCAACGATGGAGTTTTCTTCTATGAATTTCATTAGTTGGACATTGGCGGTCTTCTCTGTAACTTTGGCCAGGAAGGGGATGAGGGAGATAGGTCGGTAGTTCTTGAGGTCCGTGGGATCTGCGGAGGACTTCTTGAGTTCTGCGGGTTTCCAGTTGTCGAGAAAGATACTGTTTTCGAAGGTGGCATTGATGGTGTGTCGTAGTTCCGGCATGATGGCGGCTCTGTGGAAGATGTGCGGGGGCAGGGGTCCGTGGGGGCTCAGGAGTAGATGCCTTTAATGGTCTATGTGTTGTCTTCAGTGGTGACTGGGGTCCAGGAGGAGATGGTGGGCTGGCTGGCGTTGCTAAAGGAGGGAGTGGTTTCAGAGTCAGGTGTCTGGTCTTTGAAGTTGTCATAGAGGCCCTTGATTTTCAAATGGAAGTAGGAGCCGAGCTTGTTGCAGAGGTCCTGGGAAGGGGTGATGTCTGTGGTTTCGCTGGGGGTTGGTGAAATCCTTAATGATGCGGAAGAGTTCCTTAGAGTTGACGAGGATCTTGTTCTGGATGAATGTCCTCTTGATGTGATGGAGAAAAGCTTTCGATGCCAAGCAAATCCCTCGGAGCGCCAGCAAGTTTATGTGGAGTCCGAATTCCGCCAGAGACCAGAGCCCTCTGATCTCCTCCTCTCCCAGATGGCCGCCCCACCCAGTAGTGACGCATCTGTCACTACTGTATGATCTGGTTCAGGAAGGGAGCGAGATCTGCCTCTGACACAATTGTTAGTTGATCTGGACTACTTCAGAAAGATTCCCCCGACACTGTGCCTACTGTAACTTCAGGTCCCACTGCAGAGCCCACATATGCCATCTAGCATGCACCACTAGCAGGAAGCAGGAGGCCATGAGGCCCAGCAGCCTCAGAATCATTCTAACCAAAATCCAGGATAGAGCCTAAAAACATCGGTATCATAACCCAAAACTGCACTATGTCCAGAAAAGCTCAGATGAAAGGGAGCGTCTGAGTGGGAGTCAGGTGTGGCTTGGGCATGTTGATAGTGAACCGCAGGGAAAGCAGGAGGTTCGCCATAGTCTGGAGGTGGGAGATGACAGCCTGGGGCGAGCTTGCTTTCAACAGCCTCATTGTCATTGAGATTGGGGAAGATTGGCACCTCTGATCTGCGTAGATGAGCTGCGACCATCGTCATCACCTTGGTGAACACCCATGGGGTGCTGGTAAGGCCTAAGGGTTCCACAGTGAGCTGAAAGTGCTTGTGGCCATCTGTAAACCACAAGTAACTCCAATGAGCAGTCAGGACGGAAATGTGAAAATAGGCATCCTGCAAGTCCAACGCTACCAACTAGTCTTAGATGTCTAGGGCAGACCAGACGTGAGTCAGAGTGAGCGTCTTGAACTTTTCCTTTTTGAGGAAGTAGTTGAGGGCTCGCAGATCTAGGATAGGACAAATGCCCTTGTCCTTCTTTGGGACCAGAAAGTACAGGGAATAGCAACCATAGTCCACTTCTGGCCCAGGAACCCTCTCTATGGCTCCCTTGGCCAAGAGAGACATTAGGGAGTAGCCCTTACGGACTATCTGAAGAACCCACTTGTCCGATGTGAGGTTTTGCCAGTTATGGAGGTGATGGCTGATCCTGTCATTAACCTGCTGCCCATGAGCCTGAAGGGTCGGATTAGGAAGGTTTCGAGGCTGCAGGAGGAGGAGTGGACGGATAGGACCTCTGGCTGCCTGAACAATGGGGTTGAAAGGCACCGTGCCAACAGCCACACAGAAGTTGCTGAACTACCACGGTCTTGTGGTTGGGATATTGCTGGCGTGGCTGAAAGCCTCTTCCGTGGCTATAAAAGGGATGAAAGGCAGACAGGGGACAAGTGGTCACAGAGGCCCAATGACTTGGCCATAGCCAGCAAATCCTTAAAGTGCTCCAGGGCCATGTCTGCCTGCTCTCCGAAAAGATAGGTGCCATCAAAGGACATGACCTGTTCCAGAGGCTCAGCCGGGAACGCGCGCGCCAATTTGTTTAAAACGCTTGCGAGCTGTGATTGCTTTTGCACGCTAGTCTTTAGCGCCCTCTGACCATAAAACACCCGGTTTGAAGCGCCGCTTTCAGACCTGTTTCTGAGGCTCAGCCGGGAACGCGTGCGCCAATTTGTTTAAAACGCTTGCGAGCTGTGATTGCTTTTAATTAGTTCTTTGACAGTGTGATGTGGAAACTACTGTTATAATTTTAATTTGTGGGACAGTGTGTAACTAAAAGGCTACTGTCTGAATTACTTGGTGTGCTGACACTAAAGCGAGTGTTTTGTAGCCCTACCTGACTCTGCACTCTGGTTAACGTGCTGCTTGCAGCGCAGCCGCCATCTTGGGTGTAACTAGGGTCAGCACGCTAGTCTTTAGCGCCCTCTGACTCACCTCCTCTCCCCTTTTTAATCTGAATGCCTCGACTAGGTCTCTATTGCATATGTTAGACTTAATTGTGTGTGCCAGCTAGCTCAGAGGTCACTAGAAAGTTTCTCGAATACACAAGAAGGGATTAGTCTCTGACAACCATATAACATGACAACTTTGTTCCCCCTGAAATAAGGAATATCACCAGAGTCGCGGAAACAATAGATAGCTATTTCACTCAGTCAATCGTGCATGCTTTGTTTCACCAGGGTTTTTGCAGAGAAATAGAGAGACGGGTGTTTTCAATAAAAAGGTTATTTATTGAGCAGTCTTCTTTCTCATGCAAGAGAAGTGAATTGCTACAATCGTACTACTTGCTATGAAGTAAAGTGCGTACAGTAAAAGGAGTATTATGAAATAATACTGTAAAAGCATAATATGGTTTCTAAGCCATAAGATACATAAAATAGATAAAATACATAGTGATAAATAATGACTAAAAGTACTCAACTGGTGCATCTAAAATACGCCTACCCCGGTGTACCTAACCTAAGCCTAGTACAAGAGAAGAAGTAAGTGAGGTGTAGATGGAGTTTAATAGTTTCTGCCAAGAATCTATCCAAGAATTCTCTAAGGGGTCTAATCAGCTTCGCACCTTGGTTATAGAATGAAGGAGGTCTTGTATCTCTCTCTCGGGACTCGATCTCCCAGTAACCCGCAAGGGTAGCAGGGAAACACTGGAGCTGGATTTCTCGGCAGGAGAAAAGACAGCGTCTCTCTCAGTGCGTCAGCAGGGAGGGTCGGCTTCCTTCGGCACTCGCATACAGCAGGGCGTCGGGCAAGTAGTTAGTCGATCTGCTCCAAAACCACTGTGTGTTTGCTAGGGCAGATGTGGGCATATTTATACCTGGAAGGTGCCGAGTTTGACGTAAGGGTGGACAGAATAACGTCACTAAGAACTCAAAGTTCTTTACACGCTCCAGGAGTTCTGGGACAAATCAATATTGAAGCAGGGGGATTTCCCGGGCTGCTGAAGGCTGGTTGTCTTTAAGAACTTGTTGTACTCTAGGAGCTTAGTGGAAGTAGCCATGCCGTATTTGGACTGCATTGGCTGTGTCTAAATATGGTTATGATTCGTATGCCTATATAAGGATATGATGTTATATCTATATAAGGGCATGAATCAGGAAAATTACACTAGATCCCTAGATACGTTACAAGTCAGAGGTCCTTTTTTTCGGCTACTCCCCTGATGCCAACTGGAAATCATGGTGGCCCACCGACATGTACCCTCCATCGTCTGCTACTTCTATGGCAAACAATTTGGGTGTGAAAATTGATAATGGCCTGACCCTCAAACCCCAGATTCTTAGTGTAGTTGGCCAATGCTTTGGCCTTCTAAGAACTCTTACGAAATTTCTTCCCTTTCTGTCTCATGCCCACAGGAGGATTACGGTACAGGCTCTGATCGGCTCTAGGCTGGACTACGGCAACATACTTTATCTAGGCCTTCCGGAATATTTCCTTACTCGTCTCCAATCTGTTCAGAATTCGGCGGCAAGGGCCATTTTTGGCCTTAGCCGAAGGTCTCGCACCTCTGCTCTTCTGAATTTGCTCCACTGGCTGCCGGTGCGTAAACGCATTTAGTTTAAGACTCATCACGGCTTTTAAATCTCTTCATGGCACCGGTGCTGTTTATCTAAGGAGAAGAGTGCGGTTCTATTTTCCTTCTAGATATTTACGATCCGCCTCTCAAGCGCTGGCCATTGTTCCTGCAACCAAACGAGCGCGCATTGGAGGACGTTCATACAGATTGCTGGCTCCTCAACTATGGAACAATTTGCCCCTTTCCCTCAGGAAACTAGACAACTTGCTTTCCTTTAGGAATGGGCTCAAGACCTGGTTGTTTGGACAGTAGTTCGCCTGTTTTAGGCCTAGCTTCTACAGGTCTGTACAGCGCCAGGACACTGCCTGAGTAGGCGAGCGCTTTATAAGACCACCACTAACATAACATGTCCATAGGAGAAGCCTGGGCATTCCCAAAAAAGCCAGAAGTCCTTTTATTGAGTAACCACCGTTGACAATACTCTGCCCAGTGAGTCAGTGGTGTTAAGTCCACAACGAATGGTGAACTTTGCCCATCCGATACCGCTTGGGAGAGAAAGGACCTGGTCTCCTCCGGAACCTGTGGCAGAACCTGCACAACCTTTACCACGAAGAGTGGGCGTAATGGCTCAAGAGGCATGCAGTGTTCACTAACCACAAAGCAAGGTTGGCGGAAGAGAATCTTCTTGCCCCAACTATCCATCCTCTTAGAATCCCTGTCTGGGGGTGCGTAAGGGAACATATCTTGTAAAATAGAAGCTTGGACCACCAAGCTCTCGGGGTAGGGTGATTGGTGAGGACTTTCCGGTAGCCCAGTGCAGGACGATGGCAGCGGGCAATGAGCCAATTCACAAGAGTCCCTGTGCTGAGCTTGGACAATGTCCCCAGAATGACATCAGTTAAGGCCTTGTTGAAAGGCTGGAGGGGTTCCGAGGGGGAGACACCCAGCTGCAGGACCTTCATCAAGATGTTTGCTGGTACGTCCACTGAAGAGAGTTGAAGATCCAGGACCTCGGCAGCCTTACTACCATAGCATATGAAGCTCCCTCCTCCAAAACCACAACAGGGGGAGAAGGCAGGCCAGAATCCTGGAAGGTATCCAGTCCACTGGCCTCACGCAATTTTTCATGCCACTCCATGTCATGCTCAGTCTGGTTGTGTAAAGGGTGTAGCAACCCATCCCAATCCTCCTCCATTCCTAGCCCACAGCACAACGTGGAGTTGTGGTCGTGCTCCAGGGACCAGAGACAAAATAATTGTGGCTCCATCACTGACATGGCGCGGAGGCAGGTGCCACACGGTTTGAATTCAGAAGTCTCCTTTGACATCAAGAGAAAAACCTCCACACCAAAAATTGTTGATACAATGTCAAAAAAAGCCTGTCAAAAAGTGAGAGGGTAGCTCTCTTCACAGATATGCTCTAGCTGGGGCAGAAAAAAAAGAACTGATGTCAGCATGTCGAGATGGATGCCTATGTAGGTGACATATAAGTCACTTCCAGAGCGTATTACGCCAACATCACCTATCAGCACGCAAGTATATTGCTTGAGCAAGTTTCTGGATCCTGCTGACGTTGGGATATTCTAAGGTAAGGAATTTGCAGCTAGATGTCTCTATCAGATTTGGTCCTCACTTTCCTCATGTAGACACCATTTGAGCCAATGCACAACTGTCTACCACGTCTCATGACTCCGAACACTGTTTGGTGACTTCAGCTCGCCAAATGAGCAAACACCAAGCTGTCTTGATGCAGCTGCCTGTACCACATTTTTCCTCAGATATAGTGGTGTTGATGACCAGGGTGATCAGCTAAATGCAAAGCAGTCAGTTGCTACCCCGAAATCGGTCCATCGATACTTTTTTTCTGTCCAGGGAAGACCAGGCTTGACAGTTCAGGCTGGTCTGTTCCCATGAAGAACAGGGTCATGAGCTAAAGAAGGATGATGGATTCTACCTAGATCTGTGACTTGGGGTGTGTGTCTGAATAGTTTAAGTGCTCCGTCCATCATCTCCTTGTGCTTGTTTTGTTTGCCCTAAGTTGGCAGGGTTTGCTGAGACGTGGGTCCCCTGCTCACTTTGCCACTGGATTCAAGCTAGCCTGGCTGATGAGGGGTGGTACCCCGAAACCAGTCCCAGGATGCTTGTTTCCCGTCCAGGGAAGACCTGGCTTGGCAGTTCATGAGGAACGGGGTCACAGCTGATTTGCATATGGCTGGGTCTGAACTAGGGTAGCAAAGTGAGCTAAAGAATGATGATGGATTCAATCCAGATCTATGAAAGGGAGTGATCGTCTGAAAAGTATCGTCGCTCTGTCCATTATCTCCTTGTGTTTGCTTTATAATGGCTAAGAGGCAGACTGCATCTATTGACCTATCGCCAAAGTGGTGGAAGAGAACATCTGCTTCCTGGGCGCCTCAATCCTTTTAAACTCCCCACATGGAACAGTGATGGGGAACGCATTTGGATTGACCTTGCTGGTGGAAGCTTGGACCACCAAACTTACATAAGTTGGATGCTGCGTAATCATCCTCATCATCATAGTGAGGAGGTAATGTTGTATGGCGTTATAGGATCCGAGTAAAATTTCACGATTCATGCCGTTGTATAGGTACAATTCACATTGCCCTAATATAGGCATAGAAATCATACCCATATTTAGACATGGCCCATGCAGTCCAAATACAGGCATGGCAACTTCCACCTGTACCAAAACGTCACAACGATTTCTTAAAAAATCGGCTTAAGCAGTCAGGGACCTCCCCTTGCTTGAATATTGATTTGTCCAATAACTCATGGAGTTTACAAAGAACTACCATTCCCTTGGGGTTCTTTACTGACGTTCTTATGCCCGACTTTACGTCAAGGTATAAATATGCCTTCACTTGCTCCTTCATTCTAAACTAAGGTATGGAGCTGATTAGACCCTAAGAGAATTCTTGGATAGATTCTTGACAAAGAAAACTAAACCTATGCTACACCACACTTACTTCTTCCCTCGTACAAGACTTAGGTTAGGTACATTGGGGTAGGTGTATTTTAGAAGCACAAGTTGAGTACTTTTAGCTTTTGTTATTTATGTATGTATTTATATATGGTTTACAGTATTATTTTATAATTCTATTCTCGCTGTACTCATTATACTTTGTAGCCTGCATTACGATTGTAGCAGTTCACTTTACTTGCATGAGAAAGAAGACTGTTCAATAAATCCTTTTATTGAAAATGCCCGTCTCTCTATTTCTTTGCACCTCTGATGAAATGAAGCATGCACGATTGACTGAGTAAAATATTTATCTATTGTTTCCACGACTCTGAAGATACGTTTATTATTGGGGAAACAAAGTTGTCATGTTTATGCGGTTGTCAGAAACTAATCCCTTCTTGTGAATTCGAGAACGTTTCTAGTGACCTCTGAGCTAGCTGGCACTCACAATTAAGTTTAGTATATTCGATAGAGACCTAGTCGACATAAGTCCTACGTCAAATCTATAGGATATATTATTCCAATGCGCAGAGCCTATTGGGAATATAGGAACTACACTACAGTAAATCATCTCTATTATCACCATCGTCATCATCAGGTTGATCAGAACCCAAGCTTAATAGGTGATGAAGCCTCTGAAAAAGACCTTGAGGAAGAGAAGTGTTGTGTCTGAATTAGAACATTAGGGTACCGGGTGCGCTGGAGTGAAGAGTGAAAGAAGGTAACGGACATCTTTGCACAGGTGTGGCACCTATATGAGGCTCTGCTTTGTCATTGCCAGGGTAGAACGAGGACAACGTGAATCCGCACAACTTCAACCAGCAGTGCACAGGAGCACTAATGTGAAATATTGCGTTTCCAGTTTGGCACCTGTACAATATTTCAAATGTGAGGAATCTGTAGGTAGAAGCATCCATCAGAAAGAATTGGCTTTTGAGATAACCCTGTCTGCAAATGGACACCATTTTTCATGTGGAGCCATTCATTTCTGCGAAACCATGCAAAGAATTTCCTAAGTATTTGATGGCAAGTCAGTGTCTCCTCCATCAAGTCACTTACATCTGCAGACATTCTGGGGTGGTTTCGCAATGGAAGTTTAGGGTCCTTAAATTAAATTGAAATGTTGCTGCTCAAAGACCAGGCTAATGGATTTATTCCATATTCTTCACTATAGAGAAGACAACAATTCACCCTACCATCCTGGACTTTGGCTCACATTCTGGAGCCCTTACAACAGGCAAAGCAAATGTCCTTAATAAACTAGCAGGTGTTATGCACCAAAATCTACTATGCTCTCACCAACTGTACCTATGATTTATGGTTATAGGACAGCATTACTGATACAGTGTTTCCATTGAATCTTCATAAATCATGTTGCCCAAAGTGATGCAAACTCATCTCCAGAGGCACCCATACATGCATGATTGGCTGTTATGAACCCCATCAGACACAAATCAAAATGTGACTTATAGCTTTGTGTAGTTCAGAAAAATCAATGTTACAATAAAGGAAAAGTTACATACCTGTAGGTCTGCATCGTAGGTATCTTCATGGAAGTCATAAACCTTGAATGATTCTGTGCTGCCTGCGTGGGCCCCGGAACACCTTATTCCATATATGTAGAATATCCAGGAAAAAAAGTTTATATTGTGTTGATCACTGAAAGACAGTTTCTATTCATTTGAAGTGTAGACTGTCAGAGTTGTATTTTCCTGGAACATGCTAATAGAGACTGCAGGAGGCATGAACTGCAAAGCTTACAACACTTTTCATAGGAAAAGGGGGCTGTGTCAAAGTCTAGCATGCAAGGAAAAAACAGCTACCACTAAAAATGACAAAAGGAGACCTGTACCTTTAAGAATCCCAGAGGGACCTCACAATGCACTTCAGTGGCAGTGTACCTGAGAGAGTCAGTTCTTTTTTACGGGAAGAACAGGATTACAATAATAATAATACAACCTAACAGCCAGGGAGAAGGGAGGGTGTTTATGAGTTCAATGAAGATACCTACAATGCAGAACTATGCCTACAGGCATGTAACTTTTCCTTCTGCATCGTAGGATCTTCATTCATAGTCATAAACCTTGAATAGAATAGTAAGCTAATTAAACTATCAAACTCTGTATAGCAACTGTCAGATATATATATATAGTGAACAAGGAAACAGCCCCGTGTCCGAAACGCATCTTGAGGCATGCACCGTTCCAGCACAGAAAATTGAATACATTTGAAATCTGGCAACAGCATATTTTGAGTACGTGTTCCTGATTGTGCGAGGAGGCACTAGGGAAAAGCGCAGTGGAGATATATATATATATATACACACAGTAGAATAGAAGGACAAGAAAACCTATTTTAAGAGCTTTCTTAATGTCTCTTGTCCAAACTTAGAGTTGGCTAGACTGTCCAATTCTAAACAGTAATGCTTTGTGAACGAGTGCCGAGCGCTCCAAGTTGCTGCCTTACAAATGTCTTAAATAGGAAGCTGCTTCACCCAGGCTGTGGTCGCAGCTTTTCCTCTAGGTTCGCCTGGTGAAAGCTTATTTGCAATCTGGTAACATAGTGTAATTCATGAAACTATCCATCTAGCTATAGATTGTTTTAAGGTTGGTAAACCTTGTCTCATGGCCCTATAATTTATGAACAGCTGGGAAGATTTTCTAAAGGATTTTGATCTTTCTAGGTAAAAACAAAGAACTCTTAAGATCGAGGGAGTGTAATGTTATCTCTACTCCAGAATAGGGGTTTGGAAAAAAGGTAGGTAGAGTGATAGATAGATTGAGATGGAAATCTGAGACTTCCTTAGGTTAAAAAAAAGAATGTGTATGCAAAACAACCCTATTCTAGTGGAAAACTGTAAATGGTTCTACAGAAGATAGAGCTTGCAATCCACTGACTCTATGAGCTGAGGTAATTGCAACCAAAAAGCTGTTTTCCATGATAAGTGTTGCAGCAATGCTTTATGGATTGGTTTGAAGGGCGAACTCATTCATAAAGATAACACTATGTTCAACTTCAAAGGAGGAGGGGGGTATCTGTGAGGAGGAAAAACTTCTTTGAGGCCTTCTAGAAAGTCTTTGACCACTGGTATTTTGAAAAAGGACTCTTGCGTAGGAGATTTACGATACACAGTAATTGCTGCTTGGTGGACTCTTATTCAGGACTGCTGTAGGGCAGATTTGGCTAAATGCAATAATTAGTGTAGTATAATATTTTCCTGTACTGTAATAGGATCGATCGCAGTTCTTTGAACGACACCAAATGCAGAAATGTTTCCATTTGTGGAAGGGCACTTTGCTTCTTTCAGAATGTTCATGCAATCTTTCAGAAGATTTAAATGTCCATATTGGATGATCTGAGGAGCCATGCTGCCGAATTCAGTCACTGTATCGAGGGATGGAAAATTCCACCCTGAAGTTTGTATAGAAGGTGTGATATGAGGGGAAAACGCTTGTGGTGAATGACTGATAAGTGGAGCAGGTCTGTGTACCACCACTGTTTCGGCCAGTCCGGAGCTAGGAGGATCATTCTGGTGCGTGATCAAGTACCTTCTGTATCACCCGCGGAATTAACAGGATTTGCAGAAAGGCGTAAACAATGAAGTTGACCAGTCAATCAAAAGAGAGACTTCGGTTCGGAAGCCCTAGATGAAAAGTGTTGGCACTTTGAGTTTTGGGTGGTAGCAAATAGATCTAAAGTTGGAGTGCCCCATTCTTGGAAGATAGTGTCTAAAACTTCATTGTAGAGGACCCATTTGTTGGTTTATTCGGAGAAGCAGCTGAGTAAATCTAATTCCACGTTTGAAACTCCTGGAATGTGAAAAGCTGTAATGGAGGCCTCTCGCCAGAGCCCAATGCCAGAGTTTGCGTTTGGTGAGAAAACTGCTTCGACCTTATACCACCCTGTTTGTTGCCGTAAAACATTGTGGTGGTGTTGACTGTCTGAACCATGATGTCCTTCGATTGCAGCGATGGAAGAAACACTTTGAGGGCCAGAAAAACTGCTTTCAGCTCTAGGAGATTTATAAGGTATTTCTTTTTCTTTTTGGGACCACAGACCTTGTATGGATAGATCGACCATGTGCGCACCCCATCCTGTTAGGGATGCATCTGTGATGATGGTCTGGGCTGGATTGGTTTCTGAAAAGGAACCCCCTCAGTAGATAGTCTGAGTTGGTCCACAATGATGGGGACTGGCATGTGTTGGGTGTCAGAAGAATCTGATCTTCCCAAAGGACTGTTCTCTGAGACCATCCATCCTTGAAACATGTTGGTAGGGGGTCTCATATACAAGCAAGCATTCGGTACAATGTTGATGCAGGAAGCCATTGAACCAGTAGCGATGCTACAATGCGAACTATTGGTTTGGTCTGGCGAAGAATATGGGAACATTTCAATTGGATTGAGGACACTCTCTCATCTGAAGGATACACACTTTCTTTTGGAGTGTCCAGAATAGCTCCTAGAAATTGTAGTCACTGAACTGGATGTGCAATCGACTTTTGTGAATTGACCTGGAGACCTAGCCTTGCAAGAAGAGATGTTGTGGCATTGAAGTCTTCAGTTGCTTTGTGAAAAGACTCTGCTCTGGTGAGCCAGTCGTCCGGGTAAGGATATAGAAATATACCTTGTTTTATCAGTTGGGCCACAACTCCTGCCATGCGTTTGGAAAAGGTTTTTGGCGCTGATTTTTGAGCGAAGGGGGGCACTGCAGATTGATAATGATGAGAGCACACTCGAAATCTGATAAATTGTCTGTGATGCGACAGAATTGGAATATGAACATATGTGTCCTGTAGGTCTACAGCACAGAGCCAATCGTTCTTTCTCAAATGTGGAAACATTTGATGCAGCGAAAGCATTCTGAACATTTTCTCTCTTTATAAATTTGTTGAGGAGCCTGAGGCTTATAATTGGCCGAAATTGATGGAGGCGATCTTTCTTTTGAAAAACGAAATAACTTGATTAAATTCCATTGCCTCTCTGATGTAGTGACTACCTCAATGGCTCACTTGCACAGTAAGATAGGTGTTTCTTGCTTGAAGTCGTGCACATGGATTTGTAAGGTCTGTTGTGGAGAGGTTTTAGGTGAAGCGCTGGTGAAGCGCAGAGCGTAGCCATTTCAAATGATATTAAGGACTCATCTGTCTCTAGTAATCCTTGTTCACTCTTTCAAATGGAACTACACTCCTCCCCCATCTGGAGTGAGCAACTGGGGGGAGGGGGGGGGGGTGTATGAGATCCTCATTGCTTGGACTGTGAAGGTTTACTCTTGGTTGCGAGGTTTTGAAAGGTATGCTGAGGTTGCCTATGCTGTTGCTGGTATTGGTAAGGCCACCTAGGGGTTTGAACCCTATGTTAGAAGCTTCTTTTTTCCTTGGGTTTGACATTTTTAAGGATGTTTTCTGTTCTTCCAAACCCACTGCAATTTTTTGTTATTCAGCTCTTCTGCTTGTATTCAGTCTGAACATTTCATACAAGGTTGAACAACGCTGTGCCCTGTTTTTCTCTGTGGTCGGGCACAAACTCCTACACATAACAGAAAAATCCAGCTGCTTGTTTCTAGCATAACATTTCTTATCATAGAAGCTGAGACTTGCCTTTTGAAAAGAGAGAGAATTTCTAGCAGAGCAGAGACCCTAGGACGAGTGCACCAGCCTGCAGACAACCTAACAGCAATGCCAGGTATGGAGCCCGGCTTTACTCCCAGAGATCTGTGCTATATCATGGTTCTCACGAAGTGAATTTAGGCTTAGGCAAATGTATAATTCGCTAGGATAGGGATTTTCATTGTGCAAAGTCTACTGATGATGCTTATCACATTACTATGTTGCATATGTTTCCGAACTGCAGCACAATTGCTTCATGATAGATCACAATAGTTTCAATGAATATTGTAAAGTTACTTTGTGTCTTTCAGTTGTTTATTATGGAAATGTGTGAGTGAGAGAACAAAAGGTGATGATCTTTTATCACGGTTCAAGGGGGGGGACTAGTGTGTTGTGTTCTAGGGTGCCAACTTACCTGTTACTCTGGGAATATTAGGAGGGCTTGTAGGGCCCTAGAGCTAGTCAGTATTCGGGCCTATAGGTACTGATGTGGTATGATGACTCAGTCCCTATATACACACACTAATGATCTGGGATCCAAAGCATAGTTCTGTTCCAAGACATATTCCTTACAACACAATCAAGGTGATGAATTCAGAGATTAATGCATGATACTTGGCAGTGCGTACAGAAGTTCACAATAAACTCACCATATATCTCATGTCCCCATGGTGTAGTAGGATATACATTACCTAGAATCCAAAGTCTTTTTTGGGTCTTAAGTCATTTCTATCACAGGAAAATGGCATAAGGGTATTGAACTACACATACAACTTAACAACTAACAAGCAAGGGGGAGGGGTTAATTCAATAGACATCAGTAAGTTAACTTTGGAGCTATGGTCACAGTCCCTTCAGAAGAATGAACGACTGACAGTAACTCGTCTGGTAGGCAAGTGCAATTAGTCTGTGAATGGGCTGTGCATGTGGCATTTAGGTCCACACAAATGGCGACTTACCTGTTCAGTAGTGTAACAGATTTTTCAACAGTGAGGGATCCCCCACTATATGTCCTGGCTAACTGAATAGATATTTGTAACAAGGAAAGGAACCTGGGGTGGACAATTTCTAACGGGGTCCAGTGTACGTGTCCGAATCACTAGTAACAAAGAGAAGTATAAAGTTCCCCGGTAGGACTAGGTAGCTAACTGAATAGATAGCATTTGTTTTAAACTACTGCGATTGGCTCAGGAATCTCACTGGTCACGGCCCTACTGAGGACCATCTGTCACAAGAATAACAAACTTTTCCTTCACTTGCCAAACCTACCAAGCTTGTGTGGGTCAACAATGAATTCATCTATAAAACATTTCAAAGTTTACACCTGTTACTGTGCTTCGGATAAAAGTGTCCATCTTTTAACTTATTCAAGTGAGGCCTTTCCTTTAATTTTACTTTTTTTGGGGCAATCTGTAGGCTCCTCTATGGTTTAAATGGCAGCAGTGTGTGGTTGTAGCAGCACGTCAACTCATTCAGTTTCTCTCCCAGATGAAGCAGGCAGTAGACATTTCAAAGACACATTTCAAAGACACTTCCAACCAGTTGGAAAACCCACCCAAGGCCTTGATAATGAGTTATCTTTTCTGTTTATGCGCCATTTGAGCTGCGGTTTACAGCGGATTACAAATCGGTTACCAATCGTTCTTGTTGGCAACGTCATCTACTTGCAGAGTAAGTGCACTCGAGGCTTTGTCAGGTTGCCAATCCTGTACAGTTTCCATGAATCAAGCTGTGCTAAAGGAATTTGTAAATAGCTAATTCACCAGCGTTTCCTTGAATCCAAGGACCATTATCAAAGCATAGTCAGAATAAGAATTAATTAACAGACTTCAGGAAGTGCCAAGCTTTCAAACTGCCTGAAAGAGCCATGATTGATTACAGACCGAAGATTTTTCAGTAGACAGTTATTCCATAATTTTCCTGAGCAGGATGCAAAGCGCCAACTACCTAATCTGGCTTTGTGGATTTTAGGAAGTATTAAGTTGTTAGCCCGAGGTGAACATAAGAAGGGAGTGATGTACCTTTTTATTTTGTTCTTAAAGAAAAGAGGGGATGATTTATACCGTGTTTATGCACCATCTATAGTTTTAAATTGAATTAATTCCTGTACTGAGAGCCAGTGTAACTGAGCAAGGATCGGCAGGACATGGGAGAATTTAGAAGATCCAGTAACTAGATGGCAGCTGCATTCTGGATCACCTGCATTTTTTGAAATACATGACTTGGGGCCCTTGGAATAGAGAATTTGTGTAGTCTAGACAAATCTTATTGGTGCTGAGACAACTCCTCTCTTTCTTGCATCCTGGACAGTGACAACATTCAGAATATTACTTCTATGGTAGGAGTGCATGTTCATTCCGTTACAGCAAATGCAGCTACTTTTGCACACCTGCATGTAATCTATAAGGTACACACTTGGGCTACTCGCCAAGCCTTATGTAAACATTTCCACTTAATTGCTACATGATGGCTGATGTCTACTTTGGCCAAGCCATGCTGGGTATGGATTCTACTGTCTGAATATAGGAGCCATGTTCCGCAATTGTTCTGCTGCATGTAGTACTAATCTTCAAACAGGTTTGCGATACTATAAAGGATGGCATAATGGAGAACCTGAAGTTATCGCATATTACATACTCTAACCTTGTATGGCAGAACCATCAACCTAATTACACACTAAGCAGAATCATCTCCAGTTCGGCAGCTCGAACACGGTTAGGCCTTGGAGAGGAGCGTGTCTGAGCTCATACTAAAGAGAAAGGCTCCGCAAGGCTGCACAGATTGTTAAAGGCACTATACAAATCCATGTGATGCTTTTCATTTTGACAACATTATACAACACCAGTTAGTACAAGTTTAAAAATGTGCTTTATGGTACATTTAGCTGTAAATGCAAGTATAAAATGAATTTTATGACACGACAACTTAAACTATTGTACAGGCTGGAGTTTACAGGAACGTACAGTATATCGCCCTGATCTTACCATAGAACATTTTCGTTATCATGCTCGTCGTCCTCAAATTGCACTCTTTGGCCCTATTGAATCATCCTGGGCAACTCTTGGAAGAAATTATTTAAATTAAGACATAACAAAGGGAGGTAAACAAAGAATCCTTCAGGAAGTTAAGATAGTGTCTTTTATATTACAATATTTACCTCTGAATGAAGTGCTGCCTCTACCGGAGACTGTCAACATTTCCAGTGAATGGTATTCTTAGTAGTAAGAGTGGCGAGAGCACATACATATCAGTTTACACATTGTTGGTGCTGGAACCCGATATGTGTGCGGAGCGAAAAGGCGGATAAGAGACAGAAACAAAAGCTGTAGACCGCTCTGTATTTGCATGGTAGTGAAGTTCCTTTAGAGACCTTGATTTGGAGAATTCAGAGGAGGTGCAAGTAAATATGGATCCTGCAGGATAGCCAAGTGAGCAGGGAACTTCATACTACATACCCACAGGATGGGAAGAGACAGACAATCTGTCCTCGGCAGCTCACCGAATACACATTTTAAAACCATATTACTACAAATTTCAGATATTTCAATGAGCATGAACATGTTAATGTGGAACTACAAACGTCAATTTTATCTGGAGACAAAACGAACAATAGTATGAGGAGCAGGAGTCGCAGCAACACAAACTAAACAGGTCATTCCAATGTGGGATGAGGTGAGCCAAACGTCACCCAAATAGGGAATAATGTAACAGTCAGCCTTCTTGAATAACTTCCATTAGCATTGTGATGTTGGGGCAGGCCTTCTGCCACGTTTGTCTTTTGGCCACAGGTATTAATGTGAAAGCTCGCACAGTAGGCCGGAATAGGATCTCAGCAAAGCATACACAATTATTGGACCGTTATATGTAGGGTGGCCAGAATTTTAGAACAAAATACAGGGACATTTCACAAAAATAGAAGGACTGTAATTTTATGTCAAGCGAGCGCACAGAATGACAGCGCTCCTCAGCAGAGAATTACAAAACAGGCGGTAAGAACATACATAAGATGCTATTTTTAAACCCAGTAGCTTGCCTGTGAATTAAATTGCTTTCCTGGAAAAACTGCTAACTATCCCCACTTTGTAAAACATAAAAAACACCTCCCCCCGTTTTTAGTCAACCCTCTCCAAAAACTGGGACATGAGCGAAATTTCTCTAAATCTGCCCGGACAGCTGGTGTAAAACGGGGACTGTCCTGGCAAATCCGGGACGCCTGGTCACCCTAGTTATATGCTTTTAAGGGCTCTGTGCTGGCTTGGGTATCGCTCCCACTACATATGAAGTGCACAGCGCTGATGTTAATGAATTGATTAGCACCAACTACGATGGCCAAAATATGAATGTCATCTTATAAAACATTTGTCAAAACTGCCATAAGGTAGAAAAACATCACAAATGAAGACCTGGAAGAGGGGCTTTTTAATCCCCTTCGTTTACTCTCTTGGAGGAATGGATGAGTGGGGAGTATGTTGTGAACAGGAAGCAGGCGGGGAAAGCGCAATAGACGTTGGACTGTGCTACCATTAAAAGAGTCTGGTTGAATATCTCATTTGGAGCCCCAACGGCGGTGATTAAAATAGGGAGAGAAAGGTGAAGTTGATCAGACTGCAATTTTCTTTTTGGGAAATTAACTATTTAATCTGTAGTAGATGTGACTGCTTCTGGAGTTATTACCGATTGCCTAGGGGGAAGTGAAGTGTGATATTCTGTCACCTCTTTCCCATCCAGATATGAAATCAAATTTTCGGCACAAAGCCGCTCATGGGAACAAGTTCCATATGGACTCTAAAAACCTAGTAGGCTGATCTTGCAGTGGGGAAGCAAATTCTAGGCTGGTGACCACAGGAAAGAGATATCGAAAAGTCTTCTCATTCACTACACAGAGATGTTGAGCCAGGAAAGATCTCCAAATGCTAGTCCTGCCATAGATCTGATACATTGTCAAACCCTATTGCCTACAGTGGCAGATGACTCGGCCAATCTCACAGAGTAAGGAGGCAGATGATGGGCTTCAAATTCGGGGTGAGAAGCTGCCCAGAGAAAGCCAGATAAGTCAGGCATATCCCCTTTTCATTAAACACTCGATTATGGTAAAAGACAGCGATGCTGCTCAAGCCCCCCCTTTTAACCATTACAACGTCACTTACAAGAGCCAGCACAACAAATGATTCGGTACTCCTGCAGAAGGCAGGACATCGGCCTATCCTGTCTGCCCTGACGAGCTCTGCCAGCTAAAAGTCCTGTTCGACATTAAGGGATTTAGCCCCGCTTCGGACCCACGCAATTTCAATGGAGTCTGCTAAAGGCTCCTCCACTGCTCCCCAGTCTTCCACACAACTGCTGGAGATGTTTCTACAGGAGATAATAGAACTCAAAACTTGCAAGAGCAGAAGTGGGCAAAATTAAAGGATCAACGAGATCGGATTGAAGCTAAACTTTCACTTATCACCTGCAGGCTCGAGGAAGCAAAGAAAATAATATCTGATCTCAAAGATAAACAGGGACAGCTTCAGAAAAATACAGAATACTTTGAAAAGGAGATTAATGATGTAAAAGAAAAGGAAGAAGAGATGGGAAATCCCTCATGCCACTCCAAATTACATTTTGTGGGGGTGCCGGAAAATATTGAGGGCCGGGAAGGAGCGATCCGCTGATAGAGAAACTGGTTCAAAAATGTATTTTGCCCGACTCAACAACGGGCCTCACAATGATGACAGCAAATCGTGTCCCCGGCCAGATTTGAAATACCCAGTCAAAGTAACCTTGAACAGTGTTGGTGAACTTTTTGGATTTTCATATAAAAGAACAGATGGTATTTAAAGCCAGGCAACGAAAATCATTTGGTGCACCGGAAGAGTTCTCTTTTTGTGTTTTTCCAGTTATGAAAGCAGCAACAGCCAAGAAACGCCAAGACTTTAGAAACCCGTTTAATCCATTTAAGTCACTAGGCGTACAGGATCAACTTGCACAGCAGTCCAATATGAAAATCTTTCATAAGGGCAGCTTTGAGATTTTCTCCTCAGTTGAGAGTGCACAAGTATTTCTGAAATCAATTCAGAGTGCAGAGAGCTCGAAGTAGCCCTAAGAAACGGTAAAATAATTATCTATAAATGTACTGCTACAGATCTGAATGGCTAGATGGTTGTTGCAGTGTCATGGCACCCACTTATAGAGAGATCCGCCCCTACTCCTGGGGGGAAAGGCAGGCATTGCCCCTCGTGTAGCTTTTGAGGGCAGGGTGGGTTGGGATGGGCATGGCAGTTGGGAGGGGGACATGTTAAGGGGATGGCAATGAAAACAAGCATTTACAATGCAACGGTTTCGCCTTTGGAAAAGTTTGAGCTATTGGCATTGTAAATGACAAAATTTGTATTTATGTGTTGGTTTTGAAAACAGATAAATAAATGGCATTGTCATTTACATTGCCAATAGCTCTAACTTTTCCAAAGGCGAAACCGTTGCATTGTAAATGCTTGTTATGTTTAGAGTTCTTGCTACAGAGCTGAAAATGAAACGGAGACAGAAATAACTATTCTAACATCCTGAAATCCTGCCCATTACCATCTTTCTTTAGGAAGTACTCTGCAGAACCAAAGGCTACAAAGATGCTGGAATCTTCAATCTGAGATGATCTAATTAATACTGCATGCAAGGTGCGTGGTTGTTAGACCTGGCATCTTTTGGCGTGATTACCCCTATCTTTTTGCCTCTGCCTCCTGTATTTTTGATGCTGTGCTGGATTCGTTTTTGCTGGTTTAGATGCTTTGGACACTCTGCCACTGCTGATCAGTGCCAGAGTGTAAGTGCTCCCTAGGTAAAGTGTTATTCTGATTGGATATACATGTTTGGCATATTTGCATCACCATGAAGTCCCTAGTAAAGTGCACTGGGTGTGCCAGGGCTGGTGATGGCAAATGCTACTAGTGGGCCTGCAGCACTGATTGTGCCACCCACAGGAGTAGCTCTAAAATGGTGTCTCAGGCCTGCCACTGCAGTGCCTATGGGCAGTTTAGAAACTGCCATGTCCGCCTGGCCAGTGCCCCCACTGACCAGGCCTAACCCTTCCCTTTTTGTGCACATCAGTCACCCCTATGGAAGGCCCAAGGTACCCCCTGGGCAGGGTGCAGTGTATGTGAAAGGTAGAGCATGTACTGGTGCAGGTAACATGCTCTGGTAGTGAATTACAACCATTTTCGTTTTTTACTATTGTAAGGCTATCTTGCTCCATAGGTTAACATGGGGGATGCTGGCTACAGTGGTTAACAGCATTTCTTCCCATAGGAACAAGAAACAACAGCACAAACAGGGGGGCAGAGGCTTACCGCATGGCCTCGGTAGACGCTGCTCGGAAAGCACAGCGTCCTGTAGGGATTCTGGGGCGTGCTCTCCCCTTCCCATTGGCTGGAAGGTAAAATTCCAGCCAATGGAAAGAGGAGAGGGCGGGACTTAAAAAAAGACCCAGCAACGCCCCCGGAATCGCGTCTAGGCGGGCCCTGAACTGAGTGACGCTCCTCTCCTCCAATGGCTGGCCAGCATTTACGAGGCCAGCCAATGGAGAAGAGGGGCGTGTTCAGGCCCCCATACAAACAAAAGATTTCGGCTCCGCCCACTGCTTACGCAGTGGGACGGTAGCCGAAACCTAAAAAATCCCTTTCCTTTCCTCGTCACCAGGGGGCACAGACACCACGCACCGAACATACAAGTATACCAGGCATGCTTACGAAAGGCTGTATGTAACCCTACCGGCTGATAATGTTGTCAAACTTTTTCCCCCCGGAGCGACCCAGGCTGTACCCCTATGTACTGTACCTTGAATATATAAAAACTCTTTCTCAAATAAAAATTATTGGAAATAAATTTTTTTTTAAAAAAATCACCCCAGCCACATAAAACCTATCATATACTAAGCGAAAACTATGAGGAAAACTCAAGATTCAGCATAGCATGATCACTGACAGCACATAGACATATCAGAAATTGTATTGTCACAAATAAAGGCTATAAAATTAGTCCACTTCTAAGAATAATAAAGAATCTTCCAATTATGTCACATTGCTATGGGCCACATGGAAACTGTGGGGTTAGAAATCTCATAAGGGGGGGGGGCATTGATTGGGAGGGAGAATGAGCACCAGCAGAATAAGCAAAACAACAGAAATTGTATTCTTTTAAATACAACGGTGTCTTTACGAAAATATGTCAATACTAAACTACATGTTAAATCACACTTCTACGCATTACTATTAAAAGTGTGTAATCATTAGTTCATCGGTTGTGCTCATACACATTATGAAAATTAATATCTCATAAATATTATTTAAAATGTCACATTGTCAAAAAACGTTAACAGCCTCTCCGAGCACCCTTGGCTTTTTAATAAACAGCATCTGCTTGCTGGAGCTCGTAGTTTCACTTAATGCATTGCAGGTATTCCCAAAGAAATGAAAGCAATGAAGCGATCACACTGCCAGCAAAAAAATCCTGGCATCAACTAAATGTATGTATCACAGCTGCCATGGGGACACACAGCATCTATGACTGCCTCCCAACGCTCGCTGTTGTTATGACCCGGTTACAGGAAGTGGTATATAACGAGGCACAGTGTGCCCGGAAGAGCATGGTGTAGGCAGTGTGTCTGTATGCAGAGGTGGGACTTTCTTAAAGTCCCTCCTACCCATTTCTAACAGTTTTTCTCCCCAGCAGCACTTACCCCAGGTCCGTGTGGGCTCGGGGTGCCCCAGCTGCTCTGGTGGGTGGTGCCGAGTGAAGGCTGCTAGCACGGCCTCGGGGAGCAACACACCAACTCGTCCCACACCCCGCGGGTGTAGAAGTCCCCCGTGTGCGCGTTGGCGATGGGCAGAGCCACTGACAGGAAGCTCCGCACAGCCCGCAGCCTTTGACGCAGCAGCTCCCAGGCAGGCTGCTCCAGGGTAGAGAGCGGGCGGCGGGCAGAGGAGGACATTGCCGCTGCTGGTCTAGAGCGGCAGGGTCTGCCTGCTAGAGAGACACGGCTTACTCCTGCAGCGTGGCCCGCTAAAGAGCGACAGCCCTGCCTCCGACCCGCCCAGCGCTCACCTCAACCCTAGCACAGCAGCGCGCTGCCACGCTTGCCTGTTAAAGTGTCACTGGCCCTCTCCCCTTGACAAAATGCGAGCTATTAAAGTAAATATTGTTTTACTCCTGCAGCTCGTCACAACCTAGTCAATGCATTTGAAGCCATTAATGACCGACCTTCCCAAAATGTCCGCGAGTGAGCATCATATTCAAAAGAAAGCACAGCTAAAACTAAATTCTGATGCTTTTAAAGCGCATTGATATCGATACTGGAACAGTTTGAATCGGTAAAATCCTCTAGCGGAGTGACAAATGTAACAAGTCAGGTCCCGGGCCGCGCTGTGATTGGCTGACGTCACGGGGTGTCCCGGGCCGGCAGCCAATCGCAGCGCGGCCCGGGACAAAGGGGCGGGGCTTAAAAAAGCACCAGAAACGCCCCCGAATCGCGTTTTCAAGAGAAAGCGCGATTGACAGCCTCTGTCTCCCAATGGCTAGTCTCCATTTATGGAGCTAGCCAATTGGAAACAGAGGCTGTCCAAACATCCCTACTGAAAACAAAAGTTTTCAAACTGGGAGGGGCACTGCCCCTCGCCAGGTCGAAACCTAAAAAGGGAGAAATTCTTTAGAAATGGTGGTATATAGAGGGTTGCAGAGATGGAAGGGCCCTTTAGTGCAGATGAGAACGAGGGCAAAAAAGAATTGAATGTTTGATGCATGTAAGCACTCTAGCATGTATGAACTTTGTAAGCTCATTTGTACTTTTCCCTGCTTTTTGCACGTACTGCATTTCATTCAGTGTGGTTTGCATTTTATTATCGGGGAGTACTGCTCAGAGGTAACGGCCCTTTTAAGTATATGATACGCCCTACGCACTATGTACTTTTTAATACCTTGATTATATATACCCGGTGGCAATAGGAGTGTTAGACCTGACATCATTGGCTTGAGTCTCTCCTCCATTTTTTCTGTTTGCCTCTACTGTTTTACGATGTTTTGCTGGTATATGCTTTGGGCGCCGTGTCACTGCTGATCAGTGCCATAGCGCAAGTGCTCCCGATGTTAAATTGATGTATCTATTGTATCCATGTTTGGCCTATTTGGTTTACTGTCAGTCCCTAGTCTAGTGCACCAGGCGTGCCGGGGCTTGTAAATACAAATGCCGCTCGTGGGCTTGCAGCACGTGTTGTGCCACCCACAGGAGCGGCCTCGTAAAAGAATGTCTACGGGTCGGTCATTGCGAGACCCACGTGCAGTCTTGTACTGTCACGCAGGCTGCGCAGGTATACCTACTTGCCAGCCCCTCCAACCTTCCCTTGACTTCATGTTAGTCACCCCTATGGTAGGCCCACGGGCAGGGTGCATTGTACGTCTAAGGTAGGACACGCCTGACCAAGTTGGCATGTCCTGATAGTGAAGTACCGCCATCTTCGTGCTTCACTATTGCGAGGTAGCCTGCTCTCCGTTGGATAGAATGGGCCGCCGGGATTGTTAACGCTATGATCCTAGCCGGCTCGGGGAGCATGGTGCAATGTCGAGTTTGGTATCCCTGAACTCGGGGTTTAATTACGCATCCGTTGGTGTGGATGGTTTTTGGACTCTGGGTTCGAAAATAGTACGTTTAGAAAGTGTCTATTTTCTTGTCTAATCATATCTGGTTTCTGCTGGTCTTGCGTGTGTGTGACAGGAGCTGGGTGGCTCCACAGGTCTGGATGAGTCAGTGTGGGATGAGTGGGACATTTACGTTGAGAGTAGGGGGAGAGTAGTTGTTGATAGCCTGCCTTGCCTGATACAATGCCGGCTCCACCTCCTGCTACGAGACTGATGGCTCTGTGCCTGCCATGGACGATCCTAGCCCCACCTCCTGCCAGGAGGGCGATAGCTCTGCTCCTGCCAGTATCAATGCTGGCTCCACCTCCTGCTGGGCGTCTGAGGACCCAGCCCCGCTCAATGAATAGGCCAGGTGCTACTGCCTAGCTCCACCCACCACAGACCCAGGATGTTGGGAAATCCCCGGCATAGACAAAGGGATCAAAGACGAAAAGGGGTATAAGAGAAGGACCCCTGAACTAGGAAATCAGATCACTTCTGACAAGGAACCCTGTAACCAAGGACAAGAGGCCTGCTGATCTAAGGACTGCCTACCCCTTCTGCCAGAGTGCTGTTGTTGGGGGAATCCTGCAGTGCTTCTTTATTTTTGCCAAGGAACCAGGAGAGAGGAACTGTGTGTGTACTCTCACGCTTGCTAAGAAAATCTCCAAGGACTGGAAGAGTGCCAGTCTCCTGCTGAAGTCACAGGGCTAAAGGACTTCATCTGCGAAGGTGCTATTTGCTGGAAGTGTGAATCCAGCGCCTCTGAAGGAACCAGCAATCACGACGACCGGACGCCGGGCCCGACCGACGCCAGCAGCAACGCCAGTGAGTGGGAGTACGGCTCTAGCTCCAGAGGACCTCGTGTCTGCACCGCTGCTGATCGCATCAACCGTGTGCCCGCCGACGCCGTGAGCGCTGCTCACTCTGTGCAACCGCATCATCGACGACGCCTGCTGAGGCCTGCTTGACACCGAAGGCGCGACGCCGGATCGTTCGACGCCGCTGATCATCGTGTGCTTCATTTTCCAAGGTACTGTGTTGTTGGGGGTCCGTGTGACTCCGGGCTCGACGTAGCGCTCCTCGCGGTCGACGCCGAACCCTTGGATTAACTTTGCCTCCGCGTCCTGTAGCCCCCATGTGGGTTACCCTGTTGCTAAGAACTGTATTGCCAAGAAGAAGATTGTTTGATACTAAAGACTTTTGTGCTAAAGAAGAACCTACCTTGAACTATCCCTTTTTCCTTCCCAGAGTATTTATTCCGATTGTGTACAGTTTTGCCGTTATTTGGTCTTGTGCTAAACCTTATATAAAAATACTTATTTTTATAATACTACTGTGTCGTGTCCATTTGTAGTGTATTCACTGTATTACTGTATGTGGTCATAATTGCTTAACACACAGCCTCTGAGATAAGCCTGTTCTGCTCTGCCAAGCTACCAAGGGGGTGAGCAGGGGTTATCGAAGGGTGTGATCCCCTTGCCCTGACTAGAAAAGGAGTGTCCCTATTTGTCAGAAGTGTATGCCTCTGCCAACTAGAGACAGCCGGTTCTAACATTGGATGCAGCGGTGAGGATTTTGGACCTTGCATTTATGACCCATGTACAGTGATTAGTGTGCGCTACGTAGTGAAAGCAGACCATAACGCAGTCACAATCTAATTCGGAAGGATCCTATTTTTGTTCTCCGCTTTCCTGAAACTTGATTTTTTGAACACTGCCAGTTTTAACCATGAGTGACAACGGAGTCACTGCCCCTGCTATCGTTGTTGTGGAGGAGTTCGAGAGGAACAAGCTTAAGAAATACAAGAAAGATGAGCTGAAACACTTTTGCGACCAGTTTAAAGTTCCTACCACAGGCCTCTCGAGAAAAGATGATTTTTATAAAGCATTACAGGCCTGGTGGGAGTCCAGAAATCCCTCTGATGTGGTGGTGGTACCCACAGAGGAAGGGGATGAGGAGGTGCCAGTGAATGGACCTGTGCCCTCTCCCGGAAGCAGTGTTTCCTCCAAAGGTCTTTCCCCTGAAGAAAGAGAAGAAAGGGCGAAAGAGCGAGCTTACAACATGGAGATGGCAAGGCTAAAAATAAATGGGCAGTTGGAGTTAGAAAATGCAAGAGGTAGAAGGGAAGCTGATTTAGAGATCAAAAAGTTGGAGTTTGAACGAGAGAAGTTAGCTTTGGAGCGTGAAGCCAGGTTGAGGGAACTGGATATCCAAGCTAAGAAGTTAGAGTTGAATCCCTCTGGTGGCAGCATTCCATCCGAGCCTGCAGAAAGTAAGTTTTACTTCCCGAAAGATGTGATCAAAGATTACAATAGGAATGAAGATATTGGTCAATGGTTTAAAGCATATGAGTTAGCATTGTTGGCCCACCGGGTCCCTGAGAAGAATTGGGGAGCGGTATTGTGGGGTCGCTTTGTGAATGAGGGAAGAGATACCCTGTTAGACATGCCTGTTGCGGATAGGATGTCGTATGCTCATATGAAAGATGCTTTAATGTTGCGATATGGCTTAACCCCCGAGAAGTACAGACAAGCTTTTAGAGAATGTAAGAAGTTGCCTGGTACGACGTGGGTGGAATATGTGTCTTATTTTTGCAGAGCCATGGATGGTTGGGTAAAGGGCAGCAAAGTGGAAAGTTATGAAGCTCTTTATGATTTGTTTGCTTGGGAGCACTTGTCTAATAACTGTTTTCCAGAGCTGCGCCAGCACCTGATTGATAGCAAGATATCTAACCCTAGAAAACTTGCTGAGGAGGCGGATCGCTGGGTCAGTATCAGGGTCCACAAGGGTCCAGTGGGAGACTCAGCCAAAGGTGGGCAGGGTCCCCAGCAGAAGAGTGGGGGGGACAAGGGTAAACAGAAGGAGCCTCAGAAAGGGCCCCAAAGTAATCCCCAAGGGAACCAAGGGAAAGGTTCCCAGCCTCCCCCTGAGAAGAAGCCAGGGGCCCCGACGGGTAAACCTGTTCATAGGGGCCCCCTAACCTGCTACGGTTGTGGGCAGGTGGGACACCGGTTTTATGACCCCCAGTGTCCCAAAAAGGATTCGAATGCACCGCCGCGTGCACCCCCTCGTCAGTTGGCGAGCGTAGCCTTGGGAGGGGAGGAGATGGTTGTCCATGGTGGGAGGGGTCCCGCAGAAATGTCCCTGGTCTCGCTAGGAGACATGCAAATGGTCCCTCCACCCCCTCTGCCTAGTAACACTAGTAAATATAGTCAGTGGGTGACCATTAATGGCCATAGAGTGGAAGCTCTCAGAGACACCGGAGCGAGTGTGACGGCTGTCAAGTGTCACTTAGTGTCCAGAGAGCAGGTGGTTCCCCACGCATTCTACCCCGTGATAGCTGCCGATAACTCCCAGAAAGAGTGTGAGGTGGCTCAGGTTTCCTTTGAATGGGGGGGAGTTTCAGGTACTCTTCAGGTTGCTGTGAGGCCCGCCATGCCTGTCGATTGTCTCCTGGGCAATGATTTAGAAGACTCCCCTTGGGCTAAGGTGGAGAGAGCGGCGCACTTGAAAATGTTGGGTGTGCCAGAGTGGGTGTGTGCAACCACTCGATCCATGACAGCGAGTAAGGGTGTTGATGGGGTCCCGGAGCCTGAAAGTACGGCCCAGGACCCAGCTGTGAAGAGAAGAGGCAGGAGGCGCGGGAAACCGGCCCCCGTAGTTCCCGTGGTCCAGGAGGAGGTAGACCCTGAGGGGGATGCCCTGGAACCCACAGGGGAACAAATTGCCGAACTGGGAGACCTGCCCGAGCTGACCCACTGGCAGCAGGATGGTGGTCCCTCCAGGGAGGAATTCTGTGCGGAACAGAAGGAGTGCCCTTCTCTTGTGGGCATGAGGCAGCAGGCCTCAGCCCAATCTTCAGGTGATCAGTCAGGGTCACATTTTGTGTACTGGGAGAACGACCTCCTGTATAGCGAGCCTAAGGCTGCTGAGCCTGGGTCAGCCCGTGTGCTGGTGGTACCCCAGCGCTTCAGAGCCTTCCTACTGGGTTTGGCTCATGACGTACCTTTAGCTGGACATCTGGGGCAGGACAAGACCTATGACAGGCTTGTCACCCATTTTTATTGGCCTCAGATGCGTAGGGATGTAGACATCCATTGCAAGACTTGTCGCACTTGCCAGGCAAGTGGGAAAAGCGGAAGGAAGCAGAAGGCTCCTCTCCAACCTTTTCCAGTGGTCAGCATCCCCCTTTGACCGGGTGGGTATTGACATTGTTGGGCCCCTGGACCCCAAGACAGCCCTGGGCAACAGGTTCATCCTGGTCTTGGTGGACCATGCCACAAGGTACCCGGAAGCCATCCCTCTCAGAACAGTGACGGCCCCCGTGGTGGGACGGGCACTGATGGGTGTTTTCTCCCGGATGGGGTTCCCCAGAGAGGTGGTGTCCGACCGGGGCACCAACTTCATTTCGAACTACATGAAGTCTCTGTGGAAGGAGTGTGGGGTAACCTACAAGTTCACCACTCCTTACCACCCACAAGGAAACGGGCTGGTTGAGAGATTCAACCGGACCCTGAAAGACATGATTATGGGTCTTGAAGAACCAATGAGGCGGAAATGGGACGTCCTCTTGCCATGCCTGTTGTTTGCTTACCGTGAGGTGCCGCAGAAGGCTCTAGGGTTCAGCCCCTTTGAGCTCTTATACGGTCATCCGGTAAGAGGACCTTTGAGTCTGGTCAAGGAAGGCTGGGAGCAATCTCCCAGGAAACCTCCCCAGGATGTATACAGCTACATGCTGGCCTTTCGGAACCAGACTCGGCGCTTCAGAGAACTTGCTCAGGCAAATCTGGAGGCCAGCCAGGAGGAGATGAAGCGTTGGTACGACCGGAATGCCACTCTGGTAGAGCTTCAGCCTGGTCAGGAAGTGTGGGTCATGTCCCCTGTGGAACCTTGTGCGCTCAAGGACAGGTGGACTGGACCGTTTAAGGTTGTGGAGAAGAAGAGCGATGTCACCTACCTGGTGGACTTGAAATCTCCCAGGAACCCCTTGCGGGTCCTGCATGTCAACCGTTTGAAGCCCCACTTAGAAAGGTCCGAAGTGGGCATGCTCCTAGCTACAGATGATGGAATGGAGGAGGAAAGTGAGCCTCTTCCTGACCTCCTGTGTGCTAAAGAGCAAGACGGGTCAGTGGATGGTGTGGTCCTCTCTGACACACTGACTCTTGAACAGAAACAGGATTGTCGCCACCTGTTGGGACAATTCCCGGATCTGTTTTCCTTGGTTCCGGGTGTCACTCATTGGTGTGTCCATGACGTTGACACCGGAGACAGCCCTCCTGTGAAGCACAAGGCTTACAGGGTGACTGACAAGGTCAGAGCGTACATTAAGGAGGAGGTCTCCAAAATGTTCGCGTTAGGGGTGATTGAGTCCTCTAGCAGTCCTTGGGCCAGCCCAGTGGTCTTGGTCCCGAAGGCTGCAGCGCCTGGTGCTTCACCAGAACTCCGGTTCTGCGTGGATTACCGAGGACTCAATTCGGTCACGAAGACTGACGCGCACCCCATCCCCAGAGCTGATGAGCTCATAGATCGGTTGGGGGCTGCCCGGTACCTTAGTACGTTCGATTTAACGTCTGGGTACTGGCAGATCGCCTTGACTGATGGGGCAAAAGAGAGGTCAGCATTCTCCACACCAGATGGGCTATGCCAGTTCCGGGTGATGCCCTTTGGGATGAAGAATGCCCCCGCCACCTTCCAGAGGTTGGTCAACCAGGTCTTGGCTGGACTGGAGGATTTCAGTGCCGCCTACCTGGACGACATCGCAGTGTTCAGCGCCAGCTGGGAGGAACACTTGCGCCACCTCCAGGAAGTGTTGTTGGCCCTGCGCGGAGCAGGCCTCACAATCAAAGCCAGTAAGTGCCAGATTGGGCAGGGTTCTGTGGTGTACTTGGGGCACCAAGTAGGGAGCGGTAAGGTGGCCCCCCTGCAACCCAAGATTGATACCATCCTGGCTTGGGCACCGCCCAAAACCCAAACTCAGGTGAGAGCCTTCCTAGGACTCACGGGTTACTACAGGAGGTTTGTCAAGGATTATGGTAACATCGTGCACCCCTTAACTTCGCTGACTTCCAGGAAGCAGCCGCGAAATGTGATCTGGACTGATGCCTGTCAAACGGCCTTTGACACCCTGAAAACTGCAATGTGTACAGCACCCATTCTCCAGGCACCCGACTTTTCGAAAGAATGTATTGTTCAGACGGACGCTTCAGAGCATGGCGTGGGGGCTGTTCTAGCTCAGGTGAATGAAGAGGGCCGAGACTTACCTGTAGCCTTCATCAGTAGGAGGTTACTTCCCAGGGAAACGAGGTGGAGTGCGATAGAGAGAGAAGCATTTGCTGTGGTTTGGGCACTGAAGAAGCTAAGACCCTACCTGTTTGGGACTCACTTCCGGGTTCAGACAGACCACAGGCCCCTCAGATGGTTGATGCAGATGAGGGGTGAGAATCCAAAACTGTTGAGGTGGTCCATTTCCCTACAGGGGATGGACTTTACGGTGGAACACCGCCCTGGTACAGATCACGCCAATGCTGATGGTCTGTCCAGATTTTTCCGCCTTAGTGCTGAGGACTACCTAGGTCAAGGGTAGTTCTCCCCACATTTCAGCTGGAGGGGACACGTGTTAGACCTGACATCATTGGCTTGAGTCTCTCCTCCATTTTTTCTGTTTGCCTCTACTGTTTTACGATGTTTTGCTGGTATATGCTTTGGGCGCCGTGTCACTGCTGATCAGTGCCATAGCGCAAGTGCTCCCGATGTTAAATTGATGTATCTATTGTATCCATGTTTGGCCTATTTGGTTTACTGTCAGTCCCTAGTCTAGTGCACCAGGCGTGCCGGGGCTTGTAAATACAAATGCCGCTCGTGGGCTTGCAGCACGTGTTGTGCCACCCACCGGAGCGGCCTCGTAAAAGAATGTCTACGGGTCGGTCATTGCGAGACCCACGTGCAGTCTTGTACTGTCACGCAGGCTGCGCAGGTATACCTACTTGCCAGCCCCTCCAACCTTCCCTTGACTTCATGTTAGTCACCCCTATGGTAGGCCCACGGGCAGGGTGCATTGTACGTCTAAGGTAGGACACGCCTGACCAAGTTGGCATGTCCTGATAGTGAAGTACCGCCATCTTCGTGCTTCACTATTGCGAGGTAGCCTGCTCTCCGTTGGATAGAATGGGCCGCCGGGATTGTTAACGCTATGATCCTAGCCGGCTCGGGGAGCATGGTGCAATGTCGAGTTTGGTATCCCTGAACTCGGGGTTTAATTGCGCATCCGTTGGTGTGGATGGTTTTTGGACTCTGGGTTCGAAAATAGTACTTTTAGAAAGTGTCTATTTTCTTGTCTAATCATATCTGGTTTCTGCTGGTCTTGCGTGTGTGTGACAGGAGCTGGGTGGCTCCACAGGTCTGGATGAGTCAGTGTGGGATGAGTGGGACATTTACGTTGAGAGTAGGGGGAGAGTAGTTGTTGATAGCCTGCCTTGCCTGATACAATACCGGCTCCACCTCCTGCTACGAGACTGATGGCTCTGTGCCTGCCATGGACGATCCTAGCCCCACCTCCTGCCAGGAGGGCGATAGCTCTGCTCCTGCCAGTATCAATGCTGGCTCCACCTCCTGCTGGGCGTCTGAGGACCCAGCCCCGCTCAATGAATAGGCCAGGTGCTACTGCCTAGCTCCACCCACCACAGACCCAGGATGTTGGGAAATCCCCGGCATAGACAAAGGGATCAAAGACGAAAAGGGGTATAAGAGAAGGACCCCTGAACTAGGAAATCAGATCACTTCTGACAAGGAACCCTGTAACCAAGGACAAGAGGCCTGCTGATCTAAGGACTGCCTACCCCTTCTGCCAGAGTGCTGTTGTTGGGGGAATCCTGCAGTGCTTCTTTATTTTTGCCAAGGAACCAGGAGAGAGGAACTGTGTGTGTACTCTCACGCTTGCTAAGAAAATCTCCAAGGACTGGAAGAGTGCCAGTCTCCTGCTGAAGTCACAGGGCTAAAGGACTTCATCTGCGAAGGTGCTATTTGCTGGAAGTGTGAATCCAGCGCCTCTGAAGGAACCAGCAATCATGACGACCGGACGCCGGGCCCGACCGACGCCAGCAGCAACGCCAGTGAGTGGGAGTACGGCTCTAGCTCCAGAGGACCTCGTGTCTGCACCGCTGCTGATCGCATCAACCGTGTGCCCGCCGACGCCGTGAGCGCTGCTCACTCTGTGCAACCGCATCATCGACGACGCCTGCTGAGGCCTGCTTGACACCGAAGGCGCGACGCCGGATCGTTCGACGCCGCTGATCATCGTGTGCTTCATTTTCCAAGGTACTGTGTTGTTGGGGGTCCGTGTGACTCCGGGCTCGACGTAGCGCTCCTCGCGGTCGACGCCGAACCCTTGGATTAACTTTGCCTCCGCGTCGTGTAGCCCCCGTGTGGGTTACCCTGTTGCTAAGAACTGTATTGCCAAGAAGAAGATTGTTTGATACTAAAGACTTTTGTGCTAAAGAAGAACCTACCTTGAACTATCCCTTTTTCCTTCCCAGAGTATTTATTCCGATTGTGTACAGTTTTGCCGTTATTTGGTCTTGTGCTAAACCTTATATAAAAATACTTATTTTTATAATACTACTGTGTCGTGTCCATTTGTAGTGTATTCACTGTATTACTGTATGTGGTCATAATTGCTTAACACACAGCCTCTGAGATAAGCCTGTTCTGCTCTGCCAAGCTACCAAGGGGGTGAGCAGGGGTTATCGAAGGGTGTGATCCCCTTGCCCTGACTAGAAAAGGAGTGTCCCTATTTGTCAGAAGTGTATGCCTCTGCCAACTAGAGACAGCCGGTTCTAACAAGGAGGAACAAGCTAAAGGTTCTTTCCTTTAACGCGAATGGACTAAATAACAAGCACAAGAAGTTGGGAGCAGAGAGGATACCCAAAACATACAATTTTTATACAATCAACTCATATTCAGAGTTCGAAATCGTCAAGTTTTAGTATGTTCTCCACGTGGTCTGCATTTCAGTGTCACTCTTTTGCAAATTATGCCCCAGAGAGGTGCGAGTATCTATGTTATTAAGCATTTACAGTTGGATATTCTTGCCTCACAAGGGTATAAAGATAGAACGTGGACCTGGGTTAATAGATTAATTGCCGACTTTCGTTCTATATTGGCAACAGCTTAAGCACCTATTTTAGATTCGCTGGAACTGTTGGAGGAGCTGTTTCTTTCACTTTTAGTTCTTAGGGGTCCAGTTATGTTAGGGGGTGACTTTAATGTTCTTCAGAACCTAGGTATAGATTCCATTGCAAAGAATCAAAGGCAAAATAAAATCAGTACTGTCCAAGTCTTAACACAAAATAAGAAAAGCCTGACTTCGCAGGACCCTTGGATTACACCGTTTTTTCAGCCAGATACAGATCTGGGGCTAGACTGGTTTTTTTCTTGGTTTCTGAGAATATGGTGCTTCAGCAATACATAAGTCACCCCAAAGGTCATTTAGACCATGCAATGGTAGAAATACACGTAGTTACCATTGAACAACCTTCTCCTTTGGATAGGTTGGTCTTTCATACGTCATTACTTGAGAATGAGAATTGGGTGGAAGAAATGAGGCGAGAAATCACTGTTTTCCCTCTTGAATATACACACTGCCAACCTGGATGTAGTTTGAGATTCCTTGAAGGCAACTATGAGGGCGATTATTACATCTAAAAGATATTGCTAGGTGGGAAGATTTAAGATTAGAAAGACAACACATTGTGGTTCGTCTAAGATAAGCCCAGAAGATCTTCCTTCATAGTAAAAATAGTTATAACCATCACCTTTTTGAGGACGCTAAGAAAGATTTGCAGAATTATTATTAAAAAGTGATTAATCAAAGTAACAGAGCATCCTTGCAGCAAGTGTATGAAGAGAGTGAATATGGAGGTGTTTTTTAGCATGGCAAGCCCGAGATGAAGCGCCTATAAATATAATCAAAGCTTTAATTGATACAGAGCCTAGTAGGCACATTGTCGATACCCACGGAATTCAAAATATAGTGCTCCTGCATTATAGAATCATATACGATCATATGTAGTTTGATTTTGATAGGATTCAGGCCTTCTTTAAGAACTTTCCCATTCCCACTTTAGAAGAACATACCAGGCTTTCTATTGTATCCTCAGTCACAATAGAAGAAGTGGATAATGTGGTTAAATGTTTAGCAAATAGTAAATTATGTGGTGAAGTTAGATTACATGATTAACAAAAGCTTGACAAGATCTTGAATCCATATATTCTATTATAAGTTAATCATTCATATTCTACATTGGGGTGCTATTCCTCAATCTTTCAATCGGTAGTAGTAGTAGTAAAGATTCAAATAATTTAAACTCCTATAGACCAATCAGCCTCCTCAGTTCAGATTATAAAATCATCACAAAGCCTCTGGCTAATAGATTAAACCCAGTTGCACACCAGCTGATAAATAGCTATCAAAATGAGGTCATAGCAGGCAGGCAATTATCGACAAATACATATTTTCTAACCAAGGCTCTTTATATTTTTAAGACTAAACAGATTCTAACTCACATTTTTTTCTCGATGCTGACAAAGCTTTTGATTTGGCCAGTTGGGAGAGCATCTTCTACATTTAGTTTCCAACACAGTTTATTAACGTACTGTGCCATTTTTATGAAGGTGCATGTGCGAGGTTTATTGTAAATTCTGTGGAAGCGGGTATCTGTAAAGTGAGACGAGGGGCTCGACAGGGATGCCCACTCTCTCGAATTCCATTTGCAGTTTTTATGGAACCTCTGGCAATAGCGATTAGAGCAGATAATCAAATCAAGACTCCTTTTAAAGGAATCTCCAAAATTAAGCTCTAAACAGATATGTTAATTTTAAGTTCCAGGGTGGTGGTTCAATCCAGGATAATTGAGCTGTTTGTTCAGTTTCAGGAATTAGTTGGGTATAAGACTAATAAAGGGAAAAGTGAGATGTTATTATGCAACTGCACTTTAGATGCATCAATGCCAGAGCTAACGCCACGGATTAACTCGAATCCTAAGCGCTATTTAGGAATGGTCACAAGGGCCAATATTGAGGACTTCTATAACTAGAATTTTATACCTTTAGTTAATCGTATTAAATCCTTTATTCTTTAACTAGAGCCATCTCCTCCTCTCTATTATGGTCAGCATTGCTTAAATAAAAATGTTGTTACTCCAGTTGTTTAACTTTTTATTCTCCTCATGTTTTTTTACATAATAAATTGTTCAAACAGATGGAGGGTTTGATTTCCACTTTTATCTGGAACAATACATCTCTGCAGTTGGCTCTCGATGTTATATGCGCCAACTGAAGATGGAGGGCTTGAGGTTCCTGAATTAAAGCTCTACTATTTTGCACATTCTTTGTCATGTTTTCATTAGTTTGACTTTATAGACCTGAAGCTTGAAGAGTATAATATTGGAGATTTTATTTGTTTGACTAGGACCCAAAGAAAGTCATATGCATGACGTTGCTCTGGCTTTTAAAAAGAAAGATCAATTGTTTAGATTCATCTCCATCGCAAATGTAAATGTTTCCACTCAGCTGGAAGATATTAGCTGGTTGTGGATTGCAATATGGTCTAAAGATGGAGAATAAATGGTTTTACCGGTTGATAGATTTTATGGGTCAAGATGCATGGTTAACTTGGGCGAATATTGAACCGCATATAGGATAGCATAAATGTTATATTATTTGGTCTTTTAATCATGTCCATCAGTTTTTAAAAGAACTTGACACTAAAAGGGTATGTCAGAGTTTTGAGTTAGTGGAGAATCCTATTGAGAATACTACATAAAGGTCAGTTAGCTACTGGAAAACTAGGCTAGATGGGGCAAGCAAGACCAATATATATATCTGAAAGTAGTCCGGAAGTGAGAAGCCCAAGAAGCTACGACAATCTGCCATGAAGTATAGGTTTAACTTAAAAATGTTAAAAGCACGGGTCCAGACGGATGTGAAAATTTGGTCTCGGATGCCCCTTTCTATATTTGGCAGATCTGCGATTTTCAAAATGGTTGCGCTCCCGCGCCTCGTCTACCAATTGCAGAACCATCCCTATCCGATCACACCTCAGTGGTTTCGACAGGTCAATTCAGTCTTGGGCCGCTTTCTATGGGCTGGTGGAGCAGCCAGAGTAGCGCTGCGTACGTGCTTCTTATCCACCTACTGTGGAGGTCTGGCCACCTCAGACATACAGTCTTATTACCAGGCCGCTCACCTCCTCATCCTGAACGAATGGTGGTATGGAGACAGTGGAAATCCGGCCTATGCCCTGGAACGCACGTTGATGGGCGACAATACGCTCCACACCATCCTCTACTCACCCCGGCTGCGCCGATCGTTGCCGAGGGTCACCAGGCTCGTCTTTGCTGTGTGGCGGCAGGCCTTACGCCGCATGGGCTGGTGGGGCAGGCTGACCGCCGAAACGCCACTGTGGCGTAACGGCCTATTACCCGAACTATCTACGTTATCAGGGTTTGATGGCTGGGACACAATTGGAATCTCACAGCTAGGACATGTGATGTCCGGGGCGACGCTCAAGTCCTTCCAGGCGCTTAGCACCGAATTTGATATGCCCCAGTCCCAATTTTTTCGGTACCTACAGTTCCGACACGCACTAACGCCCAGTATTGCCAACCTAGACTCACTCCCTGAATTAAGTCCGATTCAGGCGAAGGTCTTTATGGGTGACCTTGGGGATAAGAAAGTCTCACGTATCTACCAGACGATGGTCACCCACTGTTCCTCCACTTTTCTTCCTCTAAAGGCAGCTTGGGAAGCAGATATCGGTCCATTGGATGAGGATGATTGGCGGGAGGCCCTGGAATCCCCTAGGGGGGCAGCCATTGCGATACGGTTTAGACTAATCCAATTCAAAATTCTCCATAGGGCCTACTACACCTGTGAGCGTCTGTGGAAGGCAGGCTTGATTGAGTCCCCGGAATGCCTGCGCTGTGGGGTGGAAGTGGGCACGCTGCTCCATACGGTATGGTCGTGCCCTAGGCTGGTTGGCTTCTGGAGGGGTGTGTGGGGCTGCCTGTCTGAAGTGCTGGGCTGGACCCTTCCTCGTACTCATCGCCTGGGCCTACTGCACATCCTGGAGGAGGTTGGTGGAAACATCTACAAACGACACTTGCTACTCCTGGGGCTGGTGGTTGCCAAAAGAGACTTGGCCCGAGCTTGGAAGGATGTGAGGCCCCCCCCCCCCCTGAGTGCATGGAGAGCTGGACTGGACTTTTGTATGGGTCTAGAGCGACCGATATTTGAAGCACGAGGATGCCCCCGCAAGCACTTTAAGGTATGGAAGAGGTGGGCAGATTATAGGGGCTTGACGCTGGACCCTCCGGCGGAACCTGAGGAAGATCTTTAGCCCCCTAATGTCCGGCGAGCCCTTACTTTGCGCCTAAAATTGCCACATCACGACCAAGCATCAACACTGTTCGTACACACGTGCACAGGGTTAGGGTGGGTTACAGGGAGGGATATGGGGGGTTGGATGGTTTGGGGTTGAAGGGATAGGGGCGGGTGTAAATGTTTCCTCGTATTATCGATTTATCTTGGTTCCTTGATTGGACGCTTGGTCCTATGCTGTAATTGTATCAAAATGCCTGGTGGTATTCTCCTGACTGTGGGGAGCCACACTTCTTACTATGCCTGACTATCAATAAAATTTGTTGTGAAAAAAAAATGTTAAAAGCAGCAAAGTTTTGTTTTAATGCAGTTTTTTACAAAATGGTTATTATATAGAAGACCACCGTCATTTTTAAGAAGGATTATGCCTCAAGTTACACACACCCGTTTAGATGTGCGCAAGAAGGGGTAGTTAATTGGACCCACATAGTTTTTTCATAACCCAAAATAGGATTTTGGCAGGATATTCTACATTACTGCGGTATTGAATTGTATGTCCCACAGATCCTCAATTAATTCCACTGGGCTTTGCTCAGCACTGGGAAACAAGTTTAAGAAATCACAAAATAATGTATATAATAACATTGGTTGCAGGCTCTTTAATTTGGCTAAATTGGCGTTCTTCGAATAGACCTTTTGAACAATGAAAAGTCAAAATATTGAAGATTAAAGAACGTGAAAAAGTATATGCTCAGGGTCTACGCGGAGATTCGCTGAATTGTGGGATTCTTTTCTGTAGAGGACTCTAATGCTTAATATTAAATACAAGGGTTTAAGTTAAGCTTTTCAATTTTTTATAACTCTTCCACCCATTAATTCCTTTTTCATGTGTAATGAATGTTTTATCTGTGATTTCTCCAATAAAATCAAAACTAAAAAAAGCTGTATAAATAAATATATAAAAGTACACTTGCTTTCATGAGGCATCATGTATGCAGCTCCGGAGATATAAAAAAAATTTAAATGTGCTTACATCGATATAATATAGTGGTTGAGCTACTTGTAAAACTGATACATTCCAAGGTGTCCATTTCTGAAATGATTCAGTACTGCAGCCCAGTAGTATTCCATACCAGAAGTCGTATTCTTCCACTACATGCAGAACTCTCTGGCGAAGTCTAGGATGACTGGTCAAAAGAATTAAAATTGCTTTCCCCAAATAAAAATCTAGACTTTGGGGGAAAACCCTGTGTATCACACAGATGGGGTTAAAAAAAAATCTCAACAGCAATTGCAAGGCATGTTCTGCAGATATCCTTCAAACGTGGCTATCATAAAAAAGCCACAAATCAATTGAAGTCAATTCAAATGTTCATGTACTCCTGAAAGAAAAAAGTAATGAATAAATTACTGAAAAAATAAACAAAAAACATTTCTTATGCACACTAAAATAAAAGTTACGAAAAGCAATTTTTTGTGACATATTTGCTAACTTTAAAGAAAACCTACCAATCCTTAAAGGTTACATAGTTATGGTAGCAAAAGGCAAGTAAACCGGTATAACACATTCCCTTCCACATTCATGAAGCCAGAGGAATAGATGACTGAAGTCCTAATGACTCAAATATAGATTTTGATGGGATCTATTCAAGTGATCACAAATAGATTTAAAAAAACATATTGCCAACTGTGTTGTGGACATGTAAATATCCAGACACACTGAAAGGAAATTATGTGCAGTTCACTGTGCTGCCCACAGTCCAGAAGTGTTCTGAAACAACTTTCTAAAACTATACTTTCCAATTCTATTTTCTTTAAACTACATATTCCTCTATTTATAAGCATTCAAGGGGCTATCTTATGTATAGATCACCTGCTGGTTCCTCCCCTTAAGGATACCTATCAAGTGTAGGCCTGGCTGAAAATCGTTCCTAGCAGGACCACTTTATCGCTGCCAGGTGCCACCATGAGGCTTCAGCCTTGACCCTGTCGAAGGACATGAAGAGACCTGTGTATAATAGGAGCAAACCTGCATTGTTGAGATGAAAATGTCCCTTGCATGGCGATGGGCGTGTACCTTTGCCAGGAGGGCCCCGACTACAACGATGTCTGGATCCCTGATGCAAATTTCTTTTGTCATGGACGAACACAGATCATGCATGTAAGCAATGACATAGGCGTGTCTCATGGATTATGGTCTTTTTTTGGATCTGGAGAGGCTCACAAAGCGCTACTCTTACATTGGTGAAAGGCTTTTGCCACGAGTTAAGCAGTATGAGCACGGTGGTGGCAGCATATTGTGTAATGATCAGCAGGAGTTTAAAAGACCTTTTACTTGTATGTTTTGAGTGAGGAACAGGCTCCCCCATTTAAGTTCTGCAGCTGTTTGCTTAACACACCCTTGGCCTACATCAGTTTGGTGTGTAGTGCTGCGCAATACGTGTGGGTTATGTAAATGGATATGTAAATGTACAGGAATTTATATAGCGCAAATCACCAACCGGTCTCTAAGCGCTTGCTTAGGGAACCCGTCCTAGTATTCCCCTGTGAGATAACCCCGGCAGGGTATCCACAAGGTGAAAGCCAGGCATCCCGCCACGAGGGGCCGTTGTGGAGATTAAGCAAGCTATTGCCCAGAGTCGCAGAGTGTGAACCCGTGAATCGAGTAGGCACTGGAGCGAGAATTGTCGAGTCCATGGACATTTTAGGACTCAAGACCCCACCGAGCTGGGAATTGAACCCTGGTCCAGGGCTGACCTCTGCTTCCAGGTCTGCCTCCTCTAACCAGTGAGCCACACTTCTCCACACACATATATATATATATACATATACATGAGCTGGGAGTATGTATGCCTGTGAATGGTACAATACATAGAAGACACTGTGTTCCATTTACGGGCACCCACGGATAACTGGCGGAACATGAGCTAAAAGAGTCCACCCAGACAAATTTGTGGATTCCTATGCATTCCTGTGAGCTGTGTGGGACACACTGGAAGAAAGGAGAACCAGGTCCTTCGGTACACTTCAAAGGTTGCTCTTAGATTCAGAGAGATGTCACTGGAAAGGGTTCTAAGTACATCGCAGGAAAGAGGCTGAGGTATCGGGGTGACCGTTAAATATGCATTTCACTGTGTCTGGCATCCATGTGTGAACCTCTAGTCACTCCCATGGCCTGTGTTGTGGGCCTTCCAGAATTGGAGTTGCTCCTGCTGCGACAGACTGCTTTCTGAAAGAGAGGCATGGCAGAGGAGAGGACACTTCAAAAGGAGGCATACCCATAACATACACTTCAACGACTCAGACTAAAAATCACATTTGTTGCCTGGAAATGGACAATAAGAAGGGGAGTTTGGGGTCCCCAAAAATGGCCAACTTTCAAGAAGCCAGTCGGGCTGTGCGAGGAAGAGAAGACCCGCATACCATCTGCTTGTGACCAGGACTGGGGGCCAGGGCCTGCCGGTCTGCTGGGTGAGGGAACATCACCCAGGAAATCCAAGACCACCTACCCCAGGACCTGGAGCATCAATGCCTGCCTGCCTGCTAAGGAACTCACACTGCCAAATGTATATTGAATCAAAGCTTACACAACGAGTGCGATTGTATCACACACGCAGCGGGGCATTTAAACTTCTAAAGCATGCCGCAACCAAAAATAAATGGCGTGCAAGTCTGACTATTCCTGCATAACCAACAAAGCGGCTCCCCCACGCTTGTCTAAACGCTTGTCATTTCAAGCAGGTGGATTACTCAAAACGAGGCAGGACGCCCGAATATACAAAAGATCTGTTCAAACACAGGCAAGTCTTTAAATCCCACGTTTTCTATCAGAGTGAATTCACAGTAAAGGTTCAATATCACTAATGAACTGTTCTCGCACTTTTCCCAGACCGAATATGGATGTATTATGAAACCAACTTCCGCACCCCACTTTGATGATTTGCTCAGGATTGCCACTGAGGATCATTGCAGCCCTCCTGTACTTTTAATAAATAGAAAGCACTTTGTGCAGTTGAATCAATAAAAGCAATGGGATAGGGTTTCCTACAGTTACAAAAATATACGTTTTTCATTTTCTTTCACTTGACTAGACCAAGTCCAGGTCCAGACAAGAACTCCCCAATAAGATGGGGTTTGAAACACGTTGACATCAGCTCTTGGGATAAGGCACTTACAGGGGTGCCACGAGAGAATCTTTGTACCAACACCTCTCTCCTATTGACAACACCCCTCAAAAACTATGAATTACCAGAGCCACAAATACTGGCAGGATAACAAAAGACATTCTTTATTGAATCATATTTTTCCACCTAGTGTTTCCAAATGTATTAAGAGACTGGTCTTACATGTCTTGGTATGTTTTGTCACGTTATACTTGTTTATCGTTTAGTTCTATGATTTGTGTGTTACGTACTTTTCTACTGTGTTTGTTATACATGTTGCAAAAAGAAGTGTTGTCCGACATGATCAAAATGCAAAAATCTCAGTTTTCTTAAAGTAGAAAAAGAAAAGTGAAATAAATCACATAGGCTTCTGAATTAAGGACAGAGGCTCGTTTTTTGTAGCAATTTGTTTAAACTATGCTATCTAGATACAATGTGTGTATACAAAATTGAAGTGGTCCAATCTAGGTAGCTTACGGACCCAAGCCTCCTTTAGTTGACTTGCCTGCTGAGGAATGCAGGGAGCGCTGGAGGGAGCGAGGTCCAGTGGGGGATCCTGGCGACTGGATCCCTGTAGAGAGTTGTGAGGAGACAGGTGCCTCACTGATTGGGTTGCCAGAGGAAGGCCGCCATGAAGTGAGTTGTGAACTTTGCTGCACCAATCAAGTCATCGCCTGTGGGCAAGTTGGAAGTAGGCAACCCGGTACGCCAGAAGGGGCTGCTGTGAACATTGCTGCTGTGCTGATTGGGCTGTAGCCAGTTCTCTGAGTGAAATTGGTGATCTCATATGCCAGGCGAGGCCTCCGCCCATGTGCTGAGCAAAATCGGTGATCCTGTATGCCAGGTGGGGCCGTCGTGAAAACTGCTGCTATGCCAATCGGGCTGTAGCCCGTGTACAGAGTTAGGAAGGTGACCCCGTATTCTAGGGGGGCCACAGTGACGAGACAAGGAGCTTGGTCAGCTCAAGACCATTGTTGCGAGGAAGAGACCACTGTGGCGACCCATACAGGCCCAAGCCCTGACTGAGGACCAGCACTAGGAGCATCAAAGCCCTCCCTCCCCCTGCTGTGGGAAAGATCCCAGGAAATGTACCTGGTCCGGAGGACCATCAAGGACCCCCGGCGGCTGCCTCCACAGGACCGCATGAGAGGAACTTAGTGACTTTCGACTGAATCCCCCTCACAAGCCACATGTGGGTGTGTTATGTTATGTTAATAAGGCATTTGTTAAGCGCACTATCACCGATTGGTTTCTTGGCGCTGAGATCAACAGTAACATAATCGTAGATATGGGATGGAGAGTTATTGGTATGCTTGGCTGTAAAGTCCAACTATCAATAGGAGCACAGAGGGAATCAAACAGGGACGCCCTCCACTCAGAACTAGATACACAACAAAAGACCATGTCGAGTGGACGTCCACAAATGTCAGTTACTCGGGGATAGACCAGTCTAACTGTACTGATAACTATTCCAATCCCGTATAATTTGTAAGGGAATACTTCACTGCTTTGCGTCCCAATTTTAATGTTAAAACAGCCCAACTTCCTTGACAGCGACACAGAACAAAGAATTGCAGATTGTCTGACCTTCCGCGGTCAATACCAATTATCCACACCAGCAATGTTGGATCAATATCTATATAGAAAAAATGTGTGAGAAAACAAATGACACCTCACGGAAACACCACCAACGGGGTAACTGGTATGAAATTTCCAGACAAGCCCCTGTCTCATCATCGGTAGTCACTTGTTTCTCAAAGCAAGTAGAAAAAGGAGTGTCCAAAACAAACAACCAAAAAAGTGTGACAAACAGTGGGAAGCAGAGGCATCTGCTAGTGACAAACACAAAACAAATTAGTGCACACAACACAGCAACCAGATCCCATTAACCAATTTTATTCGTAGGGAAACAGGTGTGCTGTACCAATAAAAAGACTGGTAGCTATTCCTGCATACCATTACCTATTTAAAATGCTGACATGTTTCACTGCCACCACAGTTTTGGCAGTTTCATCAGGGCTGCACTATATGCTGCCACTCCACTCTTGGACACTTGTTCTGTGTTAACCCTCGTACCTCCGCTCATCTTCCCATACCCCCCCACACTTTGCACTCCCGTCCTGTCCTTCACACCAATCGTCTCAGAACACCCCTCCTCCCCCAACTGCACCCCCAACCAACTCTCTCCGCCTATCTCCCCCCACACTTAGCACTCCCGTCACGCCTAGCCTTCACCCCTCCTTCAACCTCTTACCCCCCACTCTCACTCCCCACTATCCCACCTCCACCCCCGCAACCCCCAGCCTCCACACCGCCCCATTTACCCTTCCCCTCTTAGCACTGATGCCCTGCCCAATAACGCCAACACCAACCCTAACACCAATCCTCTCTCTAACACTTCCAACCCCTTCACCAGCTCCACCTCTCCACCCCGATTCCCCCCCTTCTCCAGCAACTTATACGCCTGCTCACCGCCAGTACCCTTCCCCAACTCCGCGCCCAACACCACGCTGGACATGATTATGTCCACCCTCCTCCAAATGAAAGAAGAACTACACTCCATCAAAGAGTTGCTCATCACACACCCCACACACCCCAAACACCCCCCTCCCACCACCACCTTTACACCTAATAACACTTCCCCCTCACCTCCTACTCGCCTTACCACACAACACTCCCACACTGGACCTCTATCCCCTCTCGCAATACCACCAATCGCAATACCAAACGCAATTGCAATACCACCAATCGCAATACTCCCTTTACACCTAACAACACTTCCTCCTCACCTCCTACTCGCCTTATCACACAACACTCCCCACACTGGACCTCTATCCCCTCTCGCAATACCACCAATCGCCCCAGACGCACTACCAATACGATCTCAGACCATGACATACACACCCTTCTCCACTCTTACGTCCCGGCTCCCCAAAATCGCCTAGCCACCAACCATCTGTCCATCCCAACGATTATCTCTAACCCCCTCAGGCACCGCATGCATAAAAACAGAGGCTCCGTCCCCAACAACCTCACAAATGTACCCCTCACTATAGAACCTTCCTCCACCCTCTGCACCCCTAGACTCAAATGCATACTTCTCAATTGCAGATCGGCCCAAAACATTCCGCGGGGGTCGCCGATCTCATCATTTCTCTGGAATCGGATCTAGCCATTCTGACTGAAACATGGTTGTCTGATTCTTTTACACCTATCATGGATATCCTAGTCCCCCCCAACTACTGTATCATTAGACTTGACAGGACCAAAAAGACAGGTGGTGGAATTGCCTGTATTTACAGAAGCAACCTCTCAGTTATTAAAGCGTCCGCCCCCTCTCTTACTTCCTGTGAATACCTCTGCCTTGATGTCATCAGCGAAAGCAAACCGGTATGCTCACTACACATCATATACCACCCGCCTGGGGACAAGCTCTCCTTCTCCCAACAACTCATGGACACAATCTCAACCAACTCAGGACGGCAAAACACCCAAATTTTCCTTGGCGACTACAATCTCCATTGGAATGACAGCAGTGACACAGTGGTAAATAGCCTCAAAAACTTCCTCAACGCCCTTGATCTCACCCAAATATGCAATAGCCCGACCCATGAGAAAGGTTCTATCCTCGACCTTATCATCTCCAAAGAGGACGCTATTCAACTTGAGTCAATCCAACCTTGTGACTGGTCAGATCATCATATTGTCTCCTTCCTTATCAATGAAAAAATTAAATTTAACCCAGTTCAACCCTCTAAGCCAAAAGTTTGGAAAAGAGACATGAAGAAACTCAACCCAAACTCCTTACCGCCTAACAGCTGCAATCTCCTACTTCCCCCTTCCGGCGCTACGGACGTTCAACTCCTGACTGACCACTATCTCAATGCTATGACCACAATAATCAATGAGGCTGCACCCATGCAACTGAAAAGAGTTTCGTCCAAGATCTCCAACCCATGGTATGACCGGAGCCTCAATGAAGATAGACGGGCCATGCGAATGGCAGAGCGCACCTGGAGATCAGCCCCCTCTGCACTGCACCTAAAAACCCTGAAGAAACAGAGAAACGCCTACTTCAGGAAAATAAAACGCTCAAAAAAAAAGAGATTTCTTCAGCCTCCAGCTCGCCCAAGCAAAAAACCGCCCAAGAAAACTGTTTGAGCTAATCAGAACACAATCCAAAGAACAACCCCAGACACGCAGCACCATGGGCGTTACACCTTCCTGTGAAGACTTCTCTGCTTTCTTTAACCAAAAAACCGACAACATAAGAAGCGATCTCCTCAATGACGCAATCCTTTACTCCAACCCCCAACACACAGCAGCGTCTGAACCAAAGAACAATGCTACATGGTCATCCTTTGGCACCTACTCCGAAGAAGAAATTGGCAGATTGCTCAGCACCCTGAAACCATCCAATCACCTCACTGACCCCCTTCCTGCTAACGCTGTAAAAGACTTTACCCCTTTGCTCCTCCCACTCTGGACTAAGATTATCAATAGCTCTCTTCAACAAGGATCCATCCCTAACGCCCTCAAAGTCGGACAAGTCACACCGCTACTAAAAAAACCAACAGCAGACCCCACTGATCTAAACAATTACCGTCCAATTACAAATATTCCCACTCTCGCTAAACTGTTGAAAAAATGCGTACAGCTACAACTGACTAAACACATAGATAAGTTTGATCTCCTCAACCCTCATCAATCAGACTTCCGAGCAGGGCACAGTACCGAAACTGCTATGACTCACATAGTTGACGACGCCCTCCAAATCCTAGACCAAAACGATACCTGCCTCCTCATCCTTCTTGATCTCTCCTCAGCATTCGACACAGTTAAACATGAGAACCTACTCAAACTATTAAACACAAGAATGGGCATATCTGGGGGACTGTTCTCAAGTGGTTCACCTCCTTTCTAAACAACTGGTCTCAGAGATTCAAAAGCAACAACCTGATGTCCAATCCGGTACCTGTATCGCTAGGCGTCCCTCAAGGATCCTCCCTCTCCCCAACACTGTTCAACCTAGTTATTGAACCTCTCACTACTTTGCTACAAGCATCCAATGTTCACTTTCACATGTATGCCGACGACACCCAACTTTATCTCAAAACACAATCTCCCAAGGACATCATGCTTCTGAACACCACGATCAGAAACACCCAATCCTGGCTTGCCGAGAATCACCTCAAACTCAATGAGCTGAAGACTGAGTTCCTCCTGATCTCACCTCCCGCAAAAATCTCTACCGCTCAAACATGGCTTAAGCACCTAACGGCTCTAAATGTACAACCTACCATCGTAGACTCAGCAAAATCTTTAGGCATAACACTTGACGCCAATCTCAACATGCAGCAGCACATCAGCAAGGCAACCAAAGGAGCGAACTTCCAAATCAATACCTTGAGAAAACTTAAACCCTTCCTTCCAGCCAAAGACTTCCAAACTGCAGTACAATCTATAGTCATCCCGCACATAGAATACGGTAGCACCGCCCTCTGCGGGCTCCCCCTAACTACAACGGCACCCCTAAGAGCGTCCCTTAACGCTGCAGCGAGACTCATCACTGGCTCAAAAAAACACTTGCATATTTCCCTTGACTTTAAATCCCTGAACTGGCTACCTTTTGAAGCCAGAATACATCTGAAAATCGCCTGCATGACACACAAGGCTGTACACATGAACTCACCCGCCTACCTCACTCAAAAGCTGACAATTTCTGGTGGCTCTAGAGCTACTAGAAGTACAGACAATCTTCTGCTGAAGCCTCGAAGATTTCGGAAGGAAAAAACCTATAAACGCTCCTTCTCAGGAATGGCGCCCAGGATCTGGAACTCACTCCCTCCTGAAACCAGGCTCATCTCCTCCAACAAACTTTTTAAGAAAGAAGTAAAAGCGATCCTCATGGCTAAATACACATGATCTATTATTCTTTATTTCTCAAGAATCCGCTCTGTACTACCTGCCTGACCCCTTGGACTATTTGTATTACTTGTATTATCGACTTATTTGATTGTATACGTTCCCTCTTTGTATATTTTTATATTGTTGATGCACCTGTCTGACTTTGCATACTGTACCTACACCACCTCAACTATTCCTACTCTTGTACTACTGATGCACCTGTGTGACTATACACCCTGTACTCACCTACCTCAACTATGCCTACCTTTATGCTATCTCCAAAAGCATTTTAAGCACGCTTAAACAAGTATATGCTCCATCTTTTTGTACTTTTAGATTATTGGCGCACCTGTTTGACTATGCACCTTGTACCTACACTACCTCAACTATTACATTCTATTATTCTATCACCCCCTTGTCCTTGTAAAGCGCTCTGATATCTGCAAAGATCTTGTTCGCGCTATATAAAACTTTCAAATAATAATAATAATAATAAGATGGATCAGCCCCAGGTTTTTTCAAGAGCGGTATGACAGTGGCTTCCTTAAAGGCCAGAGGGACTAGTCCGGAAGTCAGAGAATCATTCAGGAGTGTAAGGGCAGGGGCCGGGAGGACGGAAAAACACTCTTTCAGGATGTAAGGGGGGCAGCTGTCCGAGGGGGCACCGGATTTAACTCTTGTTAGTAGTTCCTGAAATTGATCCTGGGTGATAGGTGGGAAACTACTGAGAGTACCAGGGCTGTTCTTGATTGCCATACCAGTAGTAATTGGAGTCACAGACTGGGGGATGCTGGCTTTAATGTCTACAATTTTCTCACTGAAGTAAGTATTAAGTGAGTCACAGAGAGACTGGGTCGGAGTTATCCTGGGGCGGACATTATCCAAGTTTGTTAATTCATTAAGAATGGTGAAAATATCCTTGGATCTATTTGAGGATTTAAGGACTCGAGAGGAGAAATAAGCCACCTCCGCAACGGAAATGGCATTCATATTTTTCTTCCTGGCCTTGTATATGTGTGTTAGGAGATTTTGGTCATTCAGATCCTGCTGGTGCAGGTAGGGCTGATTTACGGCCCAGATAACCCCGGGGAACTTGCCTGCCATATAGTGCTTCAGCACTGGGAACACTTTTGACTTTAATAATTGTCAGACTTCTGAAAATTAGGCTATTAGGGCTTAGCCTGAAGGTCGCCTATTGTGAATGGACTGTGTGTTTTGTTTGTGAGCACCTAATTATACGTTGTGTTGGTATATAAATAATCCTTTTCTCATAAAAGCAAGTATTTGACTGGACAATAATTTATTTCTGTTGCAGAAGATATTTTGTGTTGTAAATCTGTGGTCACCCGCCCCACCCTCGGCTTCTACATCCCCCCCTTCACCCGAGAAGCCTTTGACTGTTCAACATGCGCTACAATTAAAAGTCAAGGTCTGAAGGAGTACTTGGCCCAGTTGCTCAGGACCCATAGTAGGTCGGACACTGGGACATCAGTAATTAAAGGCCTCAAACCACAAGTTAATACTGTGGCCAGGTCAGAGCGTAATTTGGAAAAGAATAAGTGTTGTTATGATCAGAAGTCTACAGCTGGCTCTTCTGAATGTTGCGGTTGCAGAATACCAAATCTGCATAGTCTTGATTCCATGTCATGCCTCTTTCATCCACCACCAGACACTCCCTTACCCTATATCCTATTCTAGCAGGTTCCTTTTTATCCTTCTTTCTCACTGTTTTTCTGTCTTTCTTTTCCTCCTTTTTTGCCCCTGTTGTGTTTTTCTCTCTCTTGCTCTAGGTCACATTTTGAGAGGAAAAATAAGTGCAAGTCCCCAGAAATAAGTGCAGGTGAGCCCTACCTGCAACCACCTGCTCAAGTTAAGTACTGGAAAGGACCATTAGCACTGCTGTCACACTTCAACACCATGACTTGATGTGTTCCACTGGCTTTTCAGTGGACATTCAGGCCTCCCTGATGGACATGCCCTCTGCTCCCACCAATTTAGTTTTCACCAAATTCTCAAAACTGTAAGCCAACTTGGACACTGTGCAGGGATATTGCCTCTGAAAACATCTGGTATTAAGCCAGGCTGCCTGTATCAGAAGCAGATGTTGGTAACAAACCCACATGATGTCTGCTTATGGTGCATTGGGATCAAGCATGACTCCAAGTTGTGCAACAAAAGTTCCTTAATGCAACAGAAGCAATCTAGGACAGACAGACAAAACGTTTGTCACAGAACACAAGAATCTGGGCCAGTATCAGTGTAGATTACTCTCAACAGATAAATTACAGGCAAAGACAAAAGACACCTCCAGGAGAAGGTGAGGAAGAAACACATAATGAAACAAAATTGCTGTTAGCCTAGTAGCAGATAAAACTGTAGTCCAATTTTATCTTCATAAAAAACATACAGCAGTTCTTCGCATGTTCTTGGATCAATCTACCTCTGTAGATACAAAATGCAGCATAACACCCACTTGAAGTTGCTTGATGACTGTGATACTAAACATAGCCTTTTCCACGAAGTTCATGAACCCAGAGTGAAGATTCACCTATCTGTAAGATCAGTACTCAAGAGCAGTGCAGTCAAATTCAAAGATAGCAGGCTGTGATTCAGGATGTTGCCTGGAATTCTACACAGTGCTATGCAAACAAATGATGGACGGAATGCTGAATAAATCATACATTCACCCCCAGTCAAGTGATCTGAGTTAAATCCATCGTTCTTTTGCTCACCATGCCACCCCAGTTCTGCACAAGCAATCTCGTAGACTCAGAAACTTTCTTGTTTGGCTCTTGAGATAATAAAAGAAGGTCTCTGCTTCAGTCTTTATCTCCGGATCTGTAGTAAATCCAAAAACTGCACTCACACAGAAAGGCTGGTCTTAATTTTCTGATGAGCATTTGGAATGAAGAAGTGAGGCATAACCAAGCACTAACCACTAGTAGAAAATTCCACTGAGACACTCACAGACCTGCTCACCTAACCTGAAGCAGCATTCTTACCTTCAACATTTTGCAGAAGCTTTCTTGACTCCTTATGGAAGTGGTGTGTAAATTCTCCATAAATGACCATAGGGTGCAATAACAACAGAGTAGTGCCACAAAACTCGCAGTTCAAAGCACATAGTGGCTTTTATTTCCCTAAGGGAATGCTTTATGCCTTACTACCTGTCTGGGGGAGTTAATAACGAAGAAGTATTATTCTTTCTGAACAGCACCACCAGTAGACATTTCTTCAAGAACAGTGTCTTGATCCAGCAACTCCAATTGTTTGGCTTGCCTTAATATTGCTTCAATGGTAGAACATACACCTCCACTGTGGATTTTAAAATGGCAAGCACCTATAGGTATCAAGCAGTTTGGAGTGATTTTGGATGCCTTAATCACAGAATATTGACCTACTTAAAAGTGGTGTTTAAGGTCTGCATTCCTGCCCCTCTATTTGGGAAAACGTTTAGATGTAATACGGAGTCCCTTCATTGCAGCTGGCAAAAGAATCTCGAAGTCTAACATATCACTGGTAAAGCTCTCTAGGACTAATGCCTCTGTAGCAGGAAATAACTTGCAGGGTCTCACAGGGTCCCACCAATCGCCACCCATTGTCATTTTTCCATAAAAGCTAGTTTAGCTCTTTGATCCCTCTCCATCTCTAAGTCTTCTATATGGCATCTCCTACCAAATATCAAATTCCTCTATGATGTGAGTGTCCAGAAGATAAACTGTACACATCTTATAAGACCCATTTCCACCAAATTTCAGCCAAAGAGATATTACTCCATAGGAAAGAGAACCCCCCCCTCCCAACTCTAGAAAAACAGCCAACCAAGTAGCTGATGTCATTTGCAGTCACTTGAAGCAAAATGGGGACGTCTAACTCAGCCAGGGACCTCCCAATTGGACACAAGAGGGCTGGCCACCTTATACAGAACTCTCACCCTTTCTGGATGTTCAACATCCTTAGGAGTTAGCGGCCCTTGAAGATTGTGGAGTCCGACCCAGAGATAATTTACTTACTACTCCATTTCTCATCATAGTTTTTGCCAACGTAATCACATCTTCTTCCCAACGGTTCAGTTGACCAACATGTGTACTGTGCATATTATGCCCAGGTCTTCATCAGGCCTATCACCCTTAGAAATTTTTCTCTGGTGCCCCATATGAGGGCCAACATAAATTGTTGAATGAATGCCTGGTAGCTAAGAGCTGAAAGCTTTTCTGATTTCATTGTGAGGAAACCAAAGCCTACTTTGAGGCAAACCTCAAATCGGTCTTCTTAGCAATCCCAGTATAGAAGGCATGGAAAATAATCCTTTGTGGGCGTGCAAAATTCTGCACAATTGGGAAAACACAGGAATAGAGAAGGAAACTGCATCCGTATATGTACACCCTATAACAGAAATTGGTGATCTCATAAAATCAGGAAAATTCCCTCCAGTTACTGAGGAACACAAACAATTAACTTTAGGTTCCATATGACAGCTATTTATACACACAAACCTGGTCCTACTATACTCCAGGCAATTATATTCACAGTACCTCCAGTTGGCTCACTGGTGCGGCTATTCTTAACCTCACACTCAGTCAAAGAGTCTGCAACAGGTTGTGCCTATGTTTAAAATGTCCTCATAAAATCTCTGCGTGTCATTCACTATATGTCTACACTCCCTCTATTCAAGCTATGCTTGTGCAACCCCGTGTGTGAGTGCTAAAAGGGAAAGATCCAGTTAAATCAAAGTAGAACAAAATCAGGAAAAAATGTGTGGTAGATGGGAAGGTACCTCACGGGAGCAACCACCAGGGAACTGCTGACAGGTTCTCGTCAGTGTGTTCCACTTCTCATCATTGGCTCCATCCCATCATAAATAAACAAAATGCAAAGTAGGAAAAAAGGAAATTTAGTTAGCTCAAAAGTGTATTTCCCTACCCTAACCATGTGCCTATACCCCCATAGACATCAACACCGCTATTCAGTGTGATCCTGCTTTAAAAATGGAGTTAGAAATCCCTAGCTTCTTGAACACCTTTATTCTGCGCTGAGTTTCTACTCCCACTAAAACCATTTTTAAAGCAGGATCACACTGAATAGCGGTGTTGATGTCTATGGGGGTATAGGCACATGGTTAGGGTAGGGAAATACACTTTTGAGCTAACTAAATTTCCTTTTTTCCTACTTTGCATTTTGTTTATTTATGATGGGAAGGAGCCAATGATGAGAAGTGGAACACACTGACGAGAACCTGTCAGCAGTTCCCTGGTGGTTGCTCCCGTGAGGTACCTTCCCATCTACCACACATTTTTTCCTGATTTTGTTCTACTTTGATTTAACTGGATCTTTCCCTTTTAGCACTCACACACGGGGTTGCACAAGCACAGCTTGAATAGAGGGAGTGTAGACATATAGTGAATGACACGCAGAGATTTTATGAGGACATTTTAAACATAGGCACACCCTGTTGCAGACTCTCCGACTGAGTGTGAGGTTAAGAATAGCCGCACCAGTGAGCCAACTGGAGGTACTGTGAATATAATTGCCTGGAGTATAGTAGGACCAGGTTTGTGTGTATAAAAAGTTGTGATTGGAGGGTACCGGAGTCTGAATATTTCCCTCTGTGCTCCTTTTGTGTATGGTCCATATGACAGCTAGCCGTAGGCTCTAGCAGAGGTGGCTCATATTGGGGAGCATCTTCTTTCGAATATTTTCTAGCATAATTGGTCAGCTAAGATCTTCCTGTATAAGAACAAATTGATCACATAAAGGGAAGAATATCACAACTAGTTTCAAATGTAGGTCCTGTGTATGTCAGCATCTGTTGACAGTGACTTGAGTGGAATCCAGTTTTGGCCAAAATAGGACCAGCTCACGCAACTAATAAATCATCTCTCGATACCTGGAATAACGAGTTTCTTTCAGCATTAAAAGAGGTGGAGAGAATTAGGTCAGAGAACAACAGCAAGGACTGGTAAGTATTTGCCTTGGTACACATGATTTTACATGCTAAAGAGTGTAGATCTAGAAGTAGACCTGGAAAGGCATACTTGGAATGAGGAATAACAATAATGCCACACTGAATCCCAGTGTAAGCATCAGTGGAGTGATAGTGAGGGGATATTAGTTCAGGTACTGATGAATTTGGAGACATGCGTCAACTAAGAAAGGATTCTAGTATTAGGGATGATGTGCACCAGAAGGTTTCTAGCAGTGTGACTGGAACAACTGATCAGTACAAAATAAAGAATGCCTGCAGGCTACAGGGAGATGGAACTGAACAGACTAGTATGTGTTTTACCACAAAAAATAATGTATTCTTCACAGCCCTTAGGATAAATGGGCCTTAAAATTGTTTTGCTGACTAACCAATTACTGCACCCCAAACCTCATTCTACTACTATGATCTCCAAATAACCCTTTTTAGACTCATCCCTCCTTATATCACCCAACACCTCATTTTAGCACTATGAAATCGCAAACAACTCTTCTAAATTCTTCTCTCACCTATTCCTCCTTTGACTCATCTCAAACTCATTCTACTACTATGATCTCCCTAATCCATTTCTAGGGATTTTCCCTTGTCCATCTCTCCTTAAACTCATCCCAAACCTCATCTTACTACTATGATCTCCCAATAAACACTTTCTAAACTGTTCCCTCTTCTATCCTCCATTATCCTTTTCAATCCAACTAACACTCACATGTCCACCACTCAAATTAACCCAAGTTTCACTATAGTAATCCTTTTTGGGTTCTGGAGTAGCGTGCTACTCAGCAAAAAGGGATTCAACACCTCGTCAATGTTGGTAAGCGGTATCTCAATATAATTACAATACAATACAATATACCGTAAAGTACAAGGAGAAATAGTTGATGTCCTTTATATCGCCAGAACAAAGAGGCTTGATATGAAACTGCCTAAAAAACATATCTCATTCGAGATAGACGATTGTGTTCCACCCCTTCCAGAGTACTTTCTGACTGGATAATAGCATGCTTTCCAAGCAAGTAGAATGGTTGTTCTGTCCATTATTATAATAAATAAACAGGCTTTCAGTGGCTTTTTTTAAGACCAGAATGAACAACTTGGATTTGTCTGCCTGCAAAAACTGTGTGTGCTACGGCAAAAAGTAGGCCTAGCATGGAGCACAAAAACATAGATCCCACATAAATGTTTGGCATATCATACTGTTCGTGTGGGGGAAGCTGAAGTAGAGAGAACACAAGAATGCCGGGAGATGTCAGGAGTTATTACCTTCAGTCCGTATGTATTGTTGACAGGGCGAATGTTTAATTATGCTAGTGTTAATTTAATAATTTCAGGAATTTTTCATCACAATTGCTATGTAAATTAAAAAAATCACACAATTATATCATATTGCATAATGCCACACAAACGACCAGAAAGAGAGAGACTGCAGTTAGCCGCGCTGCATTTTGGCGCTATTTATTAGCACAAAGTGTATCCTTACGTCGAAAATGGATGCAAGGACACATTTCACGCTAAAAGCCGGATTTGCCTTTTATGTATTTGTGTGTCATTTCCTTAAAATTTCATGCAATTAAATGAAAGCAAATTATGCTGATTTCTAATACTGATAGTTATTATCAATAGCGAAGACTATGTCCATGATCCCTTTGTGTTGAATGTTTTTGGCACACATTAGAAAACAAACTTTCATGAACAAGTCTAGAGAAAGAAACCTCCAATACTATTGGACATGGGAAAAGAAATCCCATGGATGCCAATCAGAGAAGAAGAAAAGAACGGGGCAGGGCAGAGGGTGTACAGAAGGAGAACAAAAGAACAAAAGTAGTAGCTGCTTGGAAGCCTGGATTTATCTACTACTGGGCATATCTAGATCGAGAGTGTCAGTTTGTAGTAAAGAAACACGAGATCCACCTTGGATATGTTAAGGCTGGGAAAACGGGGAATCTGGAACATAATTAACAAATCAGGGTGTAAAACAGGGTGTTTATACTCTGGTCAGGAAAATGTGTATTTTCCTGTTCCAATAAACGGCACAATTTTGGAATTGTTGTCTTTTACCTTTAGTTTTACCTCTGTGTACCAGGTATGATCACCTTCTTGGGTGGCTGCAATCTGCTGGTAGTTGTGGCAGTTGGAATTCTGGATGGAATCAGCGAAGACCCTTTAAATATTCACAAAAAATATACATTCAAATACTTTTTAGGATTGATGATGGTAAGAGCAGAATAATGGCTGTTCAACCAAATGATGTTGGTTCCAAGCAGATCATCGTAAAATTATAGCAATGTGCAAAACAATGAGCATAGCATAATTGTTTTACTTATGTGGAATCAATGCTTTGGTCATGAACTATTCTCAAGCCGGTATACACTGCTTCCTTTTGAAGAACATTAAGGCACTATATAGTAGTGTGTGTGGATGTGTCGAAATCTGTAAGCACTAAATATTAAAATGAATCCACAAGTTACCCATGTAACTGCCTTATCTGTATTGTGGCGAACTTTTCTATTGATCTCAGAAGCTGCTTCTAGCATACAACAGGCATATTTGTAACTCCCAACTGGGTAGAGTATGCACTACTTGACCTTCTGTTAACCATTGTGCTCAAACAGATTCGAAATGGGAAATCTGCTAATCATATGTATGGGCACAGGTAACTTTTTTCTCAAGTACACTTATCTCTCAACTGCCCCTTCAGGGCTCCTTTAGGCTGTCTACCAGTACATAGCATCTACTTAACAAATTCGATGAAGAAGCGACCCACCTTTAGTATGCCCACCTTATGATCTGAGTGCCATGTGTCCTTACTATACTTTGGTCAGTGTAGCAGACAATGTTCTCATTCCCTCCCGCCTCTTCGACCCTTCCCTTACTTCTCAATTCTGATATTCTTTTTCTTGCTCTCCTCGTCTTGTCTTTGCTGTCTTTTGGGCATATTAAGTCAGATTATGTGTGTAATCTCAACATGTCTCTAAACTATACGGTCAATTGTCAATACTCCCATTAATCAGATATCCGTTGCCATGCATCCAAAGTTTATCTTCTAGAATATGACATGCAATTATGAGCCACATTTTTTACCAAGCTGTTTGTCTAGTTCTATTGCTCGTTGTAATTTCTCAATTGCTTATGTAGGAAAGTGCCCTTTCTTTCGCATGGTTGTCCCCCATTTTTTGCCTGATGTTTGATGCGCCTTTACATAAGTGTTCTCTGGGTTCCTTCTAATCAGGGACCCAGGGCAAGTGTTCCTTCCCCAAAACTGTACCTTTGCTCCTACATTGGCACTCCTCTGGCCCACACATAAGTCCCATGTTAAAGATACCAGGGGTACCAAGGGCCTTGTGACCAGAAAAAGTCTCTGAGGGCTGAAGCATATACTTTGACACCCTCAAAGACTCCTCCCCTGACCCATACACACTGCCAGTGCAGTCTGTGTGCCAGGGGGAGACCCTAAAACTACAATTCTACATGGCACTCATCCCTGTGTGCCAGGCCTACCAAAACACTGCCTGTGGCATAGGTTAGTCACCTCTCTAGCGTTACAGCACTAAGGAAGGGTTCACTATACCACAGATGAGGGCACAGTGGCATAAGCCCTGGGCCCCTACAGTACATGTGTCATTCACACATATTGTAAGTGCAGCAAAGTCATTTTAAACCATAGGCTGAGAGTTTGGCACCAGAACTCCACAGCTCCATGATGGCTTTATAGACTGAAGTTTGGTGTCAAACTTCTCAGCCCATTAAACCCACACTGATACCAGTGTTGGATTTGATGCCAAATGCACTCAGAGGGCATCTTAGAGATGCCCCCTGAAAAACAACCAAACTCTAGTGTCCTGGCTGAGTGGCTGCTCGCCAGCTGCCACCCAGACATGTTTCTGGACCCCTGGGTAGAGAGCCTCCGCTATCAGGGTCCTGAAACAGAGCACACCTTGGGCCCCCCAGGATGGGCAGGGTCTACGAAGCGGAAGCTTCAAAGGCTTGCTGCCTTTGTAAGCTGGTGCTGCCTTTTGCGGCTCCCAGCAACTGGCCCCCACCGGTTCTGACGCCCACTTTGGGAGGGAGAATCAGCGGGGAAACCGAAATAGGAGGAGAGGTGTGCCGATCTTTGCCAACTCCACCTCTCCGGTGAAGAAGGGAAGGAGAAGTCCACCTCTCAGTCCCTGGCATCTTGAAGATGGGGGGGTCTAGCCAAACAAAGAGAGGCATATGCCCCCTCCCACTGGAGGGTGGAATAATGGGGGGTTTTACCCACCTCAAGGATGGGACACATTGGCCTACTTGAAACGCCCCTAAAATTAGTATTTAGGGGCGACCCAGTACCCTGCCTCCTCAGACACACAAGAAGAAGGACTGAAAAGCTGTGCTGAAGGAAGAAGAGGAGGACACCAACTGCCTTGGCCCAAGCCTTACTTTCCTGTCCCGACTTAAAGGCCCCCCTAGCCCCGCTGGCTAACACCGGGACTCAGCACTCTGTACTCGGCCCCCTAGTGCTGCTGAGGGTGCTCTTTGAGTGCATACTTGATCCTGGGGAGCTCTTGTTCTAACCCCAGAAACTCTACTCGCAAAAACGATTGCTGACCAGCAAACCGATAACCACATTTTCGCCCATAAGATTACATTGATTGTTTTTCCTCTGAAAAAGTTCTTCCGAATGAGCTTAGGTAGTAAACAACTGACGTGCTGACTAAAAAAATAAATAAAATTAAGCTCACCTTAGAGGTGCATCATACTCCTAGTACGGCCCGCGGGCCGCCAGCACCACCGCAGGCCTTCATTGGCGGCCCACGGACCTTGCCTTGCTGTTTCTACGTTTCCAGTGAGGCCGGCAGTAAACACAGATGACTGCAGGAGCATACGTAGTAAATACGTATTAAATAGGTATTCACTACGTATGCTCCTGGGTCATCTTCTGTGTTTACTGTCGGCCTCTGTGATGTCAAAGCACTTTCAGAACGTTTCCCAAAACGCCCTTTAAAAAGTCAGCTGTAAGAGCTTTCACAGCTGACTTTTAAAGGGCCTTTTGGGAAGCTTACTATTTGGACAGAAACAGAGTCAGACATAGACAGAGGGTTAAAGACAGAGACAGATAGAGACAAAGACAGATAGAGACAGGGACAGAAAGAGAAAGAGACAGATAGAGACAGAGACCAAGAGAGACAAATACAGATAGAGACAGAGACCGATGGAGATAAATATAGATAGCGACAGATACACATAGAGACAGAAACAGACAGAGACAGATACAGATAGAGACAGAGACTGATGGAGAGACAGGGACAGACTGAGACAGAGATAGGGACAGACAGAGACAGATGGAGACAGAGACAGACAGAGAGGTGGAGACAGAGAGATAGAGAGAGAGGGATAGAGATAGGGAGAGAGAGATAGAGAGAGAGAGATAGATAGATAGAAAGAAATAGAGAGAGAAAGAGAGAGAGAGAAAGATAGAGCTAGAGATAGATAGAGAGAGATAGATAAAGAGAGATCGAGATAGATAGATGGATAGACAGACAGATATATAGACAGATGTGTGTATGCCAGATCTGTTGGCTCAGTGGACTAATGCGTCCGCTGCAGGGGCCTTTGCTCAACCCCATGATCCCAGTTTTTTTGCTCTAGCTCCGCCCCCCACTGACTCCGCCCCCACCGGTGCAGCCCTCAGCCACAAACCACACTGTAAATTTGGCCCCCGAGAGAAAGTTTGTGAGTACCCATGTTCTAAGTGTTGAGTTGTGTTTGTATGGAAACCCAAGCAACTGTGTTTTAATGTCAAATTGGCATCCTCTGTCTAGGAAATGTCCCAGTGTCATATCTAGGCATACCACACGGAGTAGAAAAATAATCCCAAAAGTAATCTCAAAGTAATTCCAATAGAATTTCAACGGTCTTTAAACGTTTTGCAAACATGTAACAAAGTACATTTCATCCAGCTTGCATATTCTTACCAACCTGTTTTGGAAAGTAGAACTTTACTTACCTGTACCAAGTCCTGCTTGGTTCTAAAAATAAAAGAGAACTAAAGAAATATTTTGTATACAAGCCTGAGTTAAGTCTTTGAGTGTGTGACATCCTTTCTTGCCTGAGTGTGTACAATAAATGCTTAAAACTACACACTGACAAAGCCTTACAGCTTGCCCACACGACCACAACAGAGAGTAAGGTGATATCTACTTTTACCTCTGTAAGCCTTTGGGGATCCACTGGACTCTGTGCGCACTATATCTTACTTTGGTATATTATATACAGGGCCAGCTTCCTAAACTGATCAACTGGTACCTATTGGTAGAAATTGTGTTGTATACCTTATCTAAAGAAAATCTCAATAAAAAATGTATTGAAATAAAAAAAAGAAGAACAAAATGAATATATATATACACACACACACACACACACACACATACACATATATATATACACACACACACACACACACACATATATATACACACATATATATATACCTCATGGCTCTTCCCATGGTGAAGTTATTATCAATGTTGAGGGCCCCAAAAGCTATGAGAGACCCTTCTGTACATCCTACAGAGCCATGATGTCAGATGGCGATGATAAACAAAGATTAGAAACTGGAGGCATATTGTTGATGTTCTACCGTCACCAGAGCCACAAACCTCTTTGAAGAGCTACCACTTGTACAGATAGCAGAAGACCGCTCTCAATTACCCCGAGGTCAAGAGGATCTATCTATACCACAACATTGTCTCCTTCAAAGACCAACCATCTTCTTCAGTTGCTAACTCCTCGTGCTCCGCAGAAGCATAAGTCAATAACCAGTCAACAGATGAACCTGCTACGAAAAAAGCCACTCTCCTAATGCAAACGAAAGAGGTTCATAACAGTCCTGTAGATCTAGATCCCATACTCCTCAAAGCAGGAAAATGCCTTCATCGTCTTTCTCATTTATATCTTGGGACTTCCACCTCTTAGTTTTTTTCCGGCAAATAATGTGTTCTCTTTTAATTAAGTAACATTAAGACCAGCTCAAATACTGAACATTGAAGTTTCTGCTCCAGTTTTTAAAACTCTCCTTCCAAAATCACAGCCAAGACCCATGATACCTCATGTTCTTCATGACTTGGAACCTACGATGAACGTCATCTAGACTTCAGCCCTCCATCAAACAGTGGACCATTGTCAAAAGTGTCAACCTGCCTGCAGAACCTGACCTCGTCTCCTTAAGAGAAACTCTACATTTAGTCTATTTCGCAGTATATGCCACCCAGAGGTTCTGAAGTGTTTAGGTACAAAGCTCTATGCACCCATTCACTTATTGTCTTTTTCAGATGAACAATGGGGAATAAAGTCTGAACAGCTTTAATCATGATCTTGAGTACTGCAGTTCCAAGGGGCACCTACACAGCCCATGCCTGTGCTGGTGAGACATATTAACAATTTAGCATACCATTAGTTGTTTTAGTTGTCACTCCTTCTTGTGTTAGCTCCTTTATATTTTTTTTGTAAATCTTTTTATTAACTTTGCTCATGATCTCAATCAATGTACAGCAATGTCCAAAAGGCATGATGGAGAACAACATTACATCGTACTCTCGAAGGCAACTTAGCAGTACAATGGTCCAATTACACTTATACCCCCTACCCAATCCCACCCCGCGTGGCGCAATACTTCCGCCAAGGCCCCCACACTTTCTTCCATTTCTTTGAACAGCTCCTGGACTTGTTGATCGTTTCCTCTGCCCTCTAACACCAGTCCGAATCTCTTACCCATTGGTCCCATTGTGGTGGCACCTGCGCCCCCCAGCAACTGGCAATATTACGTTTCACCACTCCGGCTGCCATTACCAACCAAATGAGTAATAGTCACCTGGGCTCCACCGGGACCGGCGATCCCACTTCTGTTGCCATCGTGTGCGCTACTTTGGTCCAGAAGGGTACTATATTCGGGCATTCCCACAAAATATGATAAAATGTACTTTCCCCCGGCATCCCCTTACACACAGGGGGGACAGGCTCTTGCCCCATGTTAACAGATGAGTTCGCGGGTAGTACACTTGATGCAAGATTTTTAATTGCACGAGACGGAACCTTGTTCGGATTGAAATTTCGCAGGGGCTTTGCTGGGCATCCTGCCAATCCTCGTCTTCCAGGCCTCCGATGTCCCCCTCCCGTCTCTCGCGCAGGGACACCAAGGGGTCGGGCATATTATTTATGAGCTTGCGGTAGATAGTGGAAGTAGGTTTTCCTAAGATGGGGTCGAGGAGGAGCCTGTCTTCCATAGGAGGATATCCTGGGATCGAAGCGTCTGTGTGTATGTGAGAGCGCAGGGCGTGTGTAAGGCGCAGATAATGATAGTGTTGGGAGTTGTGTAGTTGGTGCTCTTTTTTAAGAAAGTCAAAGGATCTAGGGGCATTCCATTTACATATGTCGCCCAGGTAGTCAATTCCAATTAGTTTCCATCCCTTGAAGCCTGTTAGTCTTGTCACCTCTGTTAGCTGGTCTCCGAGCCAGAGTGGGGTCCTACCCGTCAAGGTGCCTGCCCAACCCAAAAATGTATTGGTCTCCCTTCAGCACTGAAGCACGACCTCCATGTGCGAAGGTAGATCCCTGCACTGTTTTCGTGAATATAGGAACGGCTCGCAGTTGCCTTCCGGCATGACATATCTATCTACTCTGTAAGCTGGTTCTGACCCTGCCACATATACCCAGTTGTTTACCACCTGCAGCTGGGATGCCCAATAGTAGAGTTGGACGTCTGGGAGAGCCAGCCCCTCATCATATACCCCTCTTGTGAGCTTTCGCATCGCTATCCTAGGGTTCCCACCCTCCCAGAGCAGCGTCCTCAAAGACTGGGAAATGCGCCTGAACACCCCAGCGGGGATCGGATATGTATTTTGTAGGATATTTAGGAGTCGCGGCAATGCCAGCATCTTAAACAGCGCAGCGCATCTGGATAGAGGCAAAGACCTTCAGTGGGTAACATCTGATGCTAGCCGTGCCAGGTGGGGCTCAAGATTCTTAGTGAAGAACTCCGCTTCGTCTCTAGTGACGTACACCCCCAGATATTTGAATCCATCGATCGCTATCGAGGCAGGACACCTTGTCGGAATCCGCTGGGGAGGTCCTGAGAGGGGGTAAATCAAAGATTTGGCCCAGTTAATCGTGAAGCCAGAATAGCTACCAAACAGTTCGCAGAGATGAAGCGCCTGCGCTATTGAGTGACATATAATGGACGATGTCATCTGCGTAGAGAGATATACGCTCCTCCCATTCATCAGTGAGTGCCAGGCCCCAGAAAGAACTGTCCCTCCGAATCCAGTGAGCCAGCGGTTCAAGGGCCAGAGTGAAGAGGAGGGGACAAGGGGCATTCCAGCCTGGCGCCTCTACGCAGGGGGAATGCTCGAGACATCGCTCCATTAACTCTCACCCTCGCTACCGGCTGTTCGTACAGCAGGCGCCCCCAGCTACAAAAAACTGGACCAAAGCCCAGTCGCTGATGGACCATAAACTAGTACGGCCATTCGATGCTGTCGAAGGCCCTTGAGGCGTCCAGTGCCATCAATGCTGTTTGGGTGCTGCCCACGTCCTCCGTCATATAAAGGACCCCGTAGAGCCTTCGTAGATTGTGTTGAGTGCTCCTGTGAGGCATGAAGCCTGACTGGTCAACATGTATCAAATCTGGTAAAACAGAGAGCAGTCTCATCGCCAAGACCTTGGCCTCCACGTTGAGAAGTGAGATAGGCCGATAGGACGAGCATTGGTCGGCCAATTTCCCAGCCTTGTGAATGACCACAATCGTAGCTTCCCGCTGATCCAGCGGGATCTTCCCCACTTCTCGTGCTTCAAGGAACATCTGTCTTAGAGGGTATATTACAACTTTAGCCTGCCTCTTATGTATTTCTACCGGTAGACCATTGGGCCCTTGCGCTTTCCCGGCCTGAAGGGAGTTAAGGGCTTCTCCCAGATCCAACCCCGTTAGGTCCGCCTCTAGGCGGTCAGTTTGCTCCTGTGACCGTGTGGGCAACGCAAAGTCCTGCAGGAACTCCTCACAATCTTGTTTCATCCTGGTGCATACCGGGATGTAAACCCTCTCATAGTATGATGCGAAGGCCTCAGCTATGTCCACACCGGTGGATGCCAAGGACCCTGACTCATACCTGACCTCGGTCACCCAGGATTGCTCCCTATCCCAGGGTTTAAGCCACGCTAGTAGTTTCATGCTTTTGTCTCCCGCATCGTATATCCGATGTTGCGTGGCGAGGGAGTAGGCCAGCGAACAAAGTTCCTTTTGCTTGAAGGCAAGTTCATGGCAGTGATCTAGCGAGGGGCATCACTCTAGTACCCTGCTCGAGTGATTCAATCTCTTTTTCCAACTGCTCAATCTGTAGCGATTCCTCTTTTTTCTGGGCGCCAATCAGCGCTTGGGCCTGGCCTCTCAGGACCATTTTATGAGCTTCCCATAGGACTAGTTGGGAATCGACTGAGCCCTGGTTCTCAGCAAAATATTGTTGGGAGTCCTCTCTTAACTTGTCAGTTATGGAGTCGTCTTTGAGGCGCCATGGGTCTATCCAAGGGAAGGCCGCCCTGACAGTTACCGCCCCTTTGAGGAAGACACCAACCGGGGAATGGTCAGAGATTCCCCGGGCCATAATGCAGGGTTCCTTGAAGTCACCCCTTTGTTCCACCCGTGTGAAGAGGTGATCTAACCTGAAGAAGGACCCAAGTCTAGCTGAGTAAAAAGTGTAGTGTCTTTGGGAGGGGTGGCATATGTCGCTAAGACTCATTGCTGTAGCAAAGCCTCGTAGGCCCATTTCCCCCTTGTTGCCCTATCTCTCACCTGAGCGATCTAAGTCAGCATCCATGACCACATTGGTGTCTCCCCCCAGTGCAAGAGTCCCCCGGGGAAGGTCCGCCAAGTGTGATCCCAGTTTTGTATATGTCAGGGCATGCAGGCAGGGTGGGAAGTAGCACAAGCTAAAAACTATTGTTTGCCCCTCCCATATGGCCGCCACGGATGCCATACACCCAGGTTACACTCTGTCGGCCCATGGTCCGCCAGCCCTCCATCCAGTCGTTTGTCTCTTCCGGTGAATCAAAGAAGTATGCCTTTTACCCATCCAGGATTTTGAGTTGCGCAGGGTACAGCATCGTATATTTCACTCCCTGGGCTCTCTTGACTGCTTTGAAAGATCTACCCTGGCGTTTGACGTTTAGCGGGAAGTCTGGGAAGAAGCGAATTGTGGTGTTTTCTAACTGTATGTCTCGGGACACTCGCGATGCCTGTAAGATGGCATCCTGATCCCTGTAGTTCAGGATCAAGGCAACGATGGTGCGCTGAGGGGCCCCAGGTTTGGGCCTCCCCCCCAGCGCACGATGAGCCCTCTCTACCGAAAATAAGTTTGAGAGGCGCTTCGGCTTCAGGTGTTTAAGTATCGGATCCCCCACGAAACAGCCTGTGGACGGGCCCTCCATGCCCTCTGGGACCCCCATAATGTGGATATTGTTGCGCCGCACCCGGCTCTCCTGATCTTCCAGGCGGGCTGCAATGTCGGTTTGGTTTTTCGTAAGTAGGCAACCTGCTCCTCGAGCCTCTTGGTTTTGGATTGTAGGTTTCCAATGTCGCTTTCCGCCTCCGCTACCTTGTCTGACATTTTCCTAAAGTCTGCGCGGAGTAAGTTGACTTTTTCTGTTACTGAGTCCAACTTAGGTTCCATGGCGCCACACATCTCCTTTATGGCCATCATAATGTCTCTGAGCGATGGGTCATGCCCATCATCAGCCGCCTCGCATTGCTGGCTCCCGCCTTGATGGCTTTCCTCCCTTCCCATGGTTACAGTATATTTGTCGATGTGGTTGGTTTGGCCTTGTGCTGGCGGTCTGTTGCGGCCCATGACTTTAAATCGTGCCTCGGTGGTCCAATCAGTCTACTGGTCTCCCGACCTGGGACCCCAACTTCAGCGGACCTGTCCACGCCCCCAGCGGTGAGGTGGCTAGGCTCTTTGGAACTCAATTCGGTTGCCTTTGGTTGGTTCAGTATACTACCCCGCCGATAACGATAACTTCGGACCTCCTGTGTTGTATCTGGCTCCTAGTCTAGGCAGCAGCCGGACAGCCCGCAGCGCCCCCCAGGCCTGCCCCGATCGTGTGGTCCTACGTGCCCGGTCGCACCCGTGGGGGTCTCTGGTATTGTGGTCTGTGCTGCTGTGGCACGTGAAGGCTTCCTTTCCATGGGGCCCTGTTTCATTGCGCAAGTCTCAAGGCCTCACACCCTCCCACTGGGTCAGCCGCTAGGTTGAGTATCGTCAAGGTCTCTTAATGTGGGGGCACCACCCTCACACCACTCGTATCAATAGGCAATCTTCAATGAGCAGCGAGGCACCAGCAGCCTCGTAGCCCTGGCTGTCTGTAGCGGGTTGCTCAGTAAAGGGCAGTAAACGAGTTTTAGTAAGTGCCGGCTTTATTCGGTGGAACAAGATATCTGTACAAGTTTTACGATGGTGGGGTCGCCTCGGAGATCGGCTTCTCTCCGGTCGTTGTTTCCTGCGTGTCGCCTCTGACTTCTTTCTCATCTGGCTCCTTCTCGTTTCCACTGAATCGGTCTCCGTCTTTAAACCTGGGTCCGCCTCGGAGCAAGAGACAAGAGAGAGGGTCTCAGTCCTTGACTAGTACACAATAGTGAGGGAAAAAGGAGTGGGGGGATACCCGGTGCTGTCTACGAAGCGGTCGGTGCACAGGGAAGGGTAGAAGTGCTGGGAGGGGTCCCGGGGAAAATGGAAAGGGGGGGGGGGGGGTATTTACACTAGACTCGGTTCTCTCGCCTTTTCACCCAACCCGAGATACGATCACGTACCTCTGTGAGCCACACGCCTCCAGGTCGCGTGCGGCTGGGCGGCTCGTGGTGCCGACGGCCTCCAGGCTCCCGCGCCGTCAACGGGTCTCGTACCTCCTCCTCTACTCCCACCGATGGTAATCCGGGTTCTCCTTCTTCCTCCGCGTTGTCTCTCCGATCTCTCCACCACTCTCCTCTCCGCTCAGCGTCCTCCACTCCAACCTGCACGCCGGTGAACAAGCACACCTGGCTGTTCGGCACTTCCGTATTTACAGCCGAGTCTACAGCCGGACGAGGCTCCTCCTCCTCCTTAGGTCTCTGCCATTTAAAGGGCCAGTCCACGCTGTCTTCTTCATCACAGCTATACCACTCGACCGGTCCAGTCTGCACCTGAGGTGGGGATTGCTGTAATGATAGGAGGGGGGGTCACACGATGAAAACCCTCTAGGGGAGGCCCTTGACTTCGAGACCCCATCTGGAAGGCCCGCCCCGTCACACCGTCCCAACAATCCCACCTCTGCGGGCTCTCAGGCCTGTGCCACAGCCGTGCGTTACCTCGCTTTGGTCCTGTGCGCTGCCTCTGTCCGGTGCCCCACTCTGGTTCGTGCCCCGTGGTGTCCGGTGGGCGCCACCTGCGTTGTGCCCCCACGCCGCTCTATGAACAGACTGTGGTGCTCCCACTCCTGTGCCACCGGAAACGGCCGACTTGGTTCTACTGAAATTATGGTGCAGTCACTCCACACTGCCTCTCCTGTCAGGGCCTCGCGCTTTACCCCGGGGCCTGCCGCAGAATCGGATCTCGCTGGCCAAGACACTCACAGGGCTCCTTGCTTGCAGAGCGCTCCCCACACTTCACTCGCGGCTGATTGGGAGCGCCGATGTTAATCAGGGCACGACTGCCTCTCAGCCACAGGAGGCCTCCCAATCTCTCCTGCAGTGGGCCCCGATCCGTGCCGGATCGACTCACCGCTTCCGTTCTGGGCACCGCTGTCTCATGTTGTCTGTGGCGCCCGGCGGGCTCCGTGAGCACCAGAAGTGCCCCAGACCGCATCGCCAGCCGCCGTCCGCAGCGAGCCTCTGAGTTCTTCATCTGGTCAGTGTGCGGCCCTCCTAGCACTGCCGCACTTCCTACGCGGCCGTTCAGCGTCTCCGCAATCCACCAGCAGCCCCTCAGGCTGCATCGCTGGCCCGAGTCTTCAGTGTCAGCTCGCTGCACCGGCGGGCGCCATTTTCTTGCTGCAGGACGGGCGGCCCAGGTCGCTGCCAGACGGCCAGAAAGCACTCTTTGAGGGATATTTACCACCTCCGCTGCTATCTGCCGCCTCTCCGCTGCTTCACCGAGCGGTAGGCGTCTCCCAGGGACGGATTATGTTGGATTTTGGGTGTTATTCTGCGAACTGTTACGGCAGCTCACCTAGTGTGCGGTCATCTTCCTTGGATGCAGGCAGTGTTAGCTCCTTTATTAAGGATAGACCAAGGTCATGTGTTCTTCTTCATCTTTGTTTTTCCTGGTCTTTTTGAAACAACCTATTTCTTACATTTTATAAGCGTTTCAGTATTATTCTTGGATGTGCAGTGGGTTTTTCTACCTTTAACAGAGGTATACAGCCTATTTATGTTGCTTTCACCCTATTTGCCATCACACCTACAACTGTACTCCACTCCACTGTACATCACTCCACTCTTGGCCACTCTATGCTACTTCACTGTACACCGCTCTAATCTAAGCTACTCTATTCCATTTTATACACTCTACACCACTCGCCGTCACGCTATGCCACTCCACTCTACACAAGGAATAAGTTACTTATCTATAACTGTAGTTCTCCAGTGTTGGAATCTTTCATAGATTCACATGCTTGAATTATTCCCCGTCGTCGAGATGGGAGCCCCACGGTATTATTAAAAGTGTTGTCCTATAGACAGAGAACCTAACGTTTCGTAACATATCCTTGCCCTTTTATAAAAAAAGGACTACAACTTGGAACCAGCCAATCAGCTGACACCAACCTGTAGAACCTTCCTGAGAGAAGCCCCAGTCCCTCAGATTTTCAAGCACAAGAGAAACACCTGAGAACTACAGCTACGGGTAAGTAACATATTGCTTACTCCAGTATTGGAACTTTCAAAGATCCACATGCTTGAAACAGAGTAGCTAGCAGTAAGTAACACATTTTCGTGCAATATACAGAAGCTTGGAGTAACACAAAATACCATTTCCTGCACTTATATAGAAAAACAGGTGCAAACAGGTCTACCTAATAAGGCACATATAAGTATCTGTATATACCAATATAAATACAAACATATAATTTAATGGATAAATACAGAAAAAAATCACCGAAAATATGCGATAGTAGAGGTTGGTAGGAAGGAATGAGTAAAGGCTAACCTCACTGAAAGAGATGCCTTAGAACCAATTGTCCTACTGCTGCATCCCGCCTAACCTCCGAGTCCAGGTAGTAGCGTTTAGTGAATGTGCGCGGCATTCTCCAGGTTGCTGCTCGGCAGATATATGGAAGGGACACACCTGCAAACAGCTCTGTAGACGTGGATATGGCTCTGGTGGAGTGAGCACAGACCTTTGACATCAAAGGTTGGCTCACTTGTTGATGACAGAAAACAATGGCACTCAATATCCATCTTGAAATGCTCTGTTTAGTGGGAGGCAAACCTTTTCTTGGTACACTGTAGGCTATAAAAAGCTGATTTGATTTACGAATGGGTTTGTTCTGTTCAGGTAACATTTTAGGCACCATTTGACATCTAGACAGTGCACAGCACGCTCAGCTGAAGTTTGTGGATTTGGAAACACGATTTCAAAAGAATTGGTTCATTAAGATGAAAGTCTGAGGGAAGCTCAGGGATAAACCTAGGGTTCATTCATAGATAACTCTGTCATGCTTGAATTGTAGGTAAGGCTCTTCGGTAGTAAACGCCTGGAGTTCACTAACCTGTCTTGCTGAATAGGAGCTAGTAGGAGCGCAACCTTCCGGGATAGGAACTTTATATCCGCTCTGTGAATAGGTTGAAACAGGTGTTTCCTTAATTGAGCCAGCACCGTATTCAGCTGCCATGTAGGAGGAGGAACCCGAACTGGAGGATACATTCTGAACAGACCTTTGAGGAACTGTTTGACCAGTCTGCTGGACCATAAAGATGGAACATAAAAGATCGGCGGAAACGGGTAAAGGCAGCTAAATAAACTTTAATTAATGCGTGAACCAAGCTTGAGCGAACCAAAAGTAGGAGATAAGGTAACATTTCCTCTGGAGTCGAATGGAGAAGATGGACTTTAGAAGATGCACACCAAATGCAGAATCTCTTCCATTTGAGTGAATAAGTCTTGAAAATGCTATCTGCTCGTGCCCTAGCAAGCACATATCTATATTATCTTTAAATGTTGAACCTCTTGGGACTCAGGAGCCAGGCTGATAATTTCAGAGAACTGGGATTTTTCAATAGTTCATCGTCAATATTGACTGAAATGGTTTGAGATGGATCGGAGGCTGCACTGAGAGTAGGTTAAGTTCTATTTACAAATGCTGGCGAGGGCAAGTTGGGGCTAATAGTATGATCTTGCAGGGTTCTATCTTTAACTTTCTTTGTACTCTTGGAAGGAGAGGAATGGCAGGAAAAGTATAAGGAAATATGCCAGACCAAGCTATTGAAAAGGCATTCCCCTATGAACCCTGATGGTGACGCCAACTTGCAAAGTATGGGCATTTTGCGTTGTCTGGTGTCGCAAACAGGTCTAACCTCGGCTTGCCCTACTGGATGAAAATTTTGTTGAGAGTGTGCTGAATTAACTCCTACTTTGGCGGGTCGTTTTCAGTCTGCTCAACATGTCCGCTATGATGTTCTGTCTTCCTGGAACATACTCTGCTGTTATTGACACTTTGTGCTAAATAGCCCAGCGCCAGATTAGTTGAGCTTCCTGAAGGAGAGATCTCGTTCCTCCCCGTTTGTTCAGGTAGTGCATTGTCGTGGTATTGTCAGTTCTGATAAGCAACAAAGCAATTTGTATTCTTGGCAGGAATGCTTGGAGTGCCAGGAAAACTGTTCTCAGCTCGAGAAGGTTGATATGGAGATCTCAATGAGAGGGCGGCCCTTTCCCCCCCCCCCCCCAGCCTTCTAGAGAGACATCTGTTGTGATTACGAGAGGAGCGGCCTGAGACAGGAAAGGCAAACCTTGCGATAACTGGTGTGGTTGTATCCACATGTCTAGTGATGCAATCATAGGAGGAGTAATTCAGATAAGTCGTCTAAGGTGCCCTCTATCTGAAGAGGACGCATGTGCAGACGACAATGAGTGATGAGACGAATACAGGAGGACATCATGCCTAGGAGAGACTTGTAAAGGCGTACAGAAAGAAACCTTTTTTGCATACGTTTCGCCAAAGATATTAGTCTCTGTCGTCTTTCCAATGTAGGATATGCCTTGCTTTGGACGGTGTCCAGGATGGCACCTAGAAAAATTAGCCGTCTGGAGGGTTGAAGAATTGACTATCTGCATTTAAAGTGAGGCCTAGTCTCTTGAAAAGTTGCAGACAGGCTTTGGTAGACTTTCTTGCTGTTTCGTAAGTGGAGGCCTTGATAAGCAAGTCGTCGAGGTAAGGGAAAATTTGATGATGCTGTTACCTCAGATATGCTGCAACTGGTGCTAGACACTTCATGAAAATGCAAAGAGTCGACTTTAGCCCAAAAGGTAGTACACAGAACTGATAGTGCCTGCCAGCCACCGTAAATCTGAGAAACTATTTATCTTTTTGGCATATTGGTATATGGAAATATGCGCCCTGGAGATCCAGAGACAACATGTAATTGTTTCCGTTGAGAAGGTAGAAAACATCCTGAATCTAGATCATGCGGAACTAATGTTTTTTGAGGCATTTGTTCCGGTGCCTTAAATACAAAATCGATCTCCACTTTCTTAACGTATTGCGAAACAAGAAGAAACAGGAGTAGAAACCTCTTCCTCTTTGATTGAGCGGACTAGTTCTATTGCTCCTTTCCGCAACATGGTGATAAGCTCCATCTTCAAATTATGTAGGTGTTTTTGAAAACGAGGCAGAGGAGGGGTAATTAGAGGAATCTTTATCAAATCTAGAGTGTGCCCAAATTGAATTAGGTGTAAAACACATTGATCTGATGTTATTTCCTTGCACTGTTGAAAATAGAAGGATATTCTGCCGCACACCATGTGTGGAATGGGCGGGGCGGAGGCCAACAGATGAGCGAAGTCATTGGCAGCGACTGGTGTCCTTACCTTGGCATCTAGATTTTCCTCTGACAGTGGACTTGCTGTAAGCTACCGCAGGTGGTTGGGGTGAGAAAATTGAGGCCTGTACTGCTGAGCAGAGGAAGAATACGCTGGGTAGCGAAACTGCTGGTAGCCTCCTCTGTAGGACTGGTGACCCTTTTCTCGGGCACCACAAAAAGGCATTTTCTTCTAAAGTAAAGTACCTTAAGACTTAACTGTATCTGTGTCTTTTTAATAGCTTGCAAAGCTTCATCAGAGTGGCTGCTGAATAACTCTTCTCGGTTATAAAAGTGAGTCAAAAAATCTTGTTTGTACCTCGGGCCTGAATGAGGTGGCTTTCAGCCATCCTGTACGTCTCAGGACAGCCGCTCCAGTTAGCTGGCAGAAACCGGTGGAAACAATATCCATAGCGCAGTTATTTCCGAGGAGGACTGCCCTCCTTCTAGAAGAATTTTCTTCGCTTCCTCCCTAACCTCTGGTGGAAGTTTATCCAAAAAGGTTGCCACATCAGACCACATTTGCCTTTTGTAATGGCCCAATAAAGCCAGGGGATTTGTAGCTCGGACTGTTAAGGCTGACATTGTCGAAAAGCGTTTCCCAATGCTGTTGAGCCTTCTTCCCTCTTTGTCAGGTGGCACCGTCAGGGGGGGCATTAGATTCTTAGATCGCCGCTGCGCTGCCTGCGAGATCATGGAATCTGGTTTTGGATGACCAATAAGGCAAGCAGGAGCACTATCAGGGGCTTTGTACTTTTTGTCAAGTCTTGGCAACACAGGTGGGACAGTTGCTGGATTCTGCATGATTTTAAGGCCCTATTTCCAAATATAGTCTATTCTCGGCATAGACCTTACTGATTTCCTATAAGGTTCTTTGAAGTAGTATAGGAAGCAGTCTTGCTGATGCACGGGCATTGGTAGTTTAAAGCGCCTGGCCACTCACTCAAGGAGATTATAGAATCTTCCTATATCTTCAGGAGGAGAATCCGTTTGGGGTGGAGACGGTGATCCTGGTGGGGGAATAATGTAAGCATCCCACTCATCCTGATTAATCTCTCCTTCTCTCTCTTCTTTCTCTTCAGAGATCGACAACTGTTGCACAGGAACTATATGAGGAGAAGGACAAACACTTGGAGAACCCTGTTGTGGAATAGGGAAATGAATCTGAACTTCAGGCGGAGGAGCCTGTTGGAGAGGAGACTCGAGGAAATCTCTTATAGCCTGCGAACATGAATAGCAGATCCGTCACTAGATTAGAATGAAGGCACAGCACATCCTGTTGCGGACGTTGTTGATGTGACTAGTAGTATTGTTGGTTATAGTAATCCTCCTCATCAGAATCTTCTTGGTACTTAACATTAAGTTTTGATGGGCTTAGTGCTGCACCAAAAAGGCTATCAATGTCAGATCCCTCTTCCTCGTCACCCTCCTCCAAAAGATGTGAGGGTAAGAGTGATTGCACTAGCTGGACAAAGTTAATGCTTGTGTCAAAGGCTTTTGTTTCATCCTATGATGTGACAGAGGTTTTTCTTTCCTTGTCATCAATGTCGTCGACGAGGGCTGCTTCATAGCCAAACCTTGATTTGTCCTCAGAATTACCGTTGTCGACGAAATATCGTTGGTGATAAGAATCTTAGTTGACGCAGACAAAGTGGCTACTGTCGTCGATACAATCAAAGTTACCTCTGCCGTTGACAAGGGTTGTCCTGTCGACAGGATCATTGACGATGAAGAAGACAAAGTTACCGTCAGCGAGGTCGACGACGAGGGGTGCGCCGTCGACGGATGGGCCGGCATCGAGAAATGGCTATTCGATCGCGATGATTTTGAAGAGATTATCTGCGTCGTCCACGATAATGGAGCCTGACCTGTCGAAGATGAAGTAGTCGACGAGTACATCAACGCTTACAAAATGGTGACGGTAGTGACTGTAGGCACCATCGACATGACCAAAACCACATCGGGAGAGGATTTTCTCATCGTCAAGGATGCCGTTGATGAGCCATCCGTCGGCAGAGCTGAGGTAGGCTTCTTAAAAGAATGTTTTAGCTTCAGAGGAATAGAAGGCTCTGAGCGGGCTTTTGGGAAGACTATCTTTTTTCCTGGTGGGTAGTTTTCTAAACAGAAGCAGCATGCATGCTTTTGAAGGGTTTCAGATGATTTTTTAGATGATTTCTTGGGTGGCTGTTGGGGTCATTTAAGGGTGTTTTTAGAGTTGTTTTGGAGAAGGACTTGGAAGAAGCATCACTCGCCCCACCAGAGACCACATTGTCCCTGTTTTTAAGCCCCTGAAACCACAAGAGAAGGCTTCCTTCTCGATCCTTCAAAGTTTTTGTAGAGAAAGACCAAAATACCTTACAATCCTTTGGTTTATGTTCAAGATAAAGGCAATAAAGGCAGTTCTTGTGTGGATCATCGATATGCAGCCTTTTCTTCCTGCAAGTGCCACAGGATCTGAAGAGACCTTTTTTTAGGAATATCTGACATGATGGGCGTCAAAAGTAGAAAAAGAAAAAACTGAGCAGAGCTCAGTAGAGACTCCCTTAGCACGATGTGCGGTAGAAAATCTGAGGGACTGGAGCTTCTCTCAGGAAGGTTCTACAGGGTGGAGTCAGCTGATTGGCTGGTTCTAGGTTTTACGCTTTTTTATAAATAAAAGGACAAGGATATGTTACAAAATGTTTAAGGCCTAGGCCTTATGTTCTCTGCCTATAGGACATTACTTTTAATAATACCAGGGGCTCCCATCTTGACGACTGGGAATGATTCAAACATGTGAATCTATTAAAGTTTCAATACTGGAGTAATGACACTCTACTCTATGACACTCCAATATATGCCACTCCTCCACATTACGCAATGTCGCTCTACTCCATGCCACCCCACTCATCACAATGCCACTCAACATGCTTAATGCTATCTCACGTCACTCTAATCCACTTTATGCCAGTACACTTTATGCTACACCAGTCCACACCACTCTGTTGCATGCAGCTTACTCCACCCCACTCTACACCGCCATATTCTATGCGAGTCTACACCACTCCACTCTATTGCAGTCTATTCTATGCCATGCCACTTCACCCCAGTCCACACCATCCTATGCCACTTCACAGTGTCGCTCTATGCCACACCACTCTACTCCACTGTATGCCACTCTATGCCATCCCGTTCCAGTCTACCAAACTCAATGCTACTCTACACCACTAGACGCTATTTCACTCCAATCTATGCCACACTACTGTACATCATTTCACTGTACACTAGTCTACTCTACACCACTCTTCTCTAAGCCACACCACTAATGTTCAGCCATGCAGAACAGTAGCCATGCTGCTGTACAACATGGCAAAAAGACATTGGCAAAGCCAATAGCTCTCACATAGGTGAGACCTATTGGCTTTGCCAATGCTTGGTTTAAACTGGTCTTAAAGAAATACCAAGTGACCTTCATAGGCAGATAGTTGTGAAACATGTAGACCATTTGTGGAGCAGAGACCACTTAATGTTCAATTGGTTCCTGTCTTTTTACCCATTTAGTTGAATACTACATTATCCACTAAACATCAAGCTTAGTGTTTCCACAGGCAATTTTGACATATTCCCTCATAATCCACTACCTTCTTCGCCATGCTCAAACTAAACATAAAAAGAGATTTTCACTAAAGTGCCCTCAGTAGGGGCCTGCTGTGCTTTTCACTGTCTGCCTAGTGTTGATTACAGCTAGGTGTTGAAGCATATCACTTAGGTGAGGGAGGGCTCTTGCAACCGGACATCCAGTAACTTTAGCATCAGTGGAACAAGACACAAGATAAGTAATTAATCCGGCTACTCATTGTAGGAGTGGAATGTTTCTGAATGTCATGCATCTGGTTATAGGATTACATGTGTGGGAACTCGGAGCCGCGTGAGGGGTAACAAGGAGGGATTCTCCTTTAGGACTCGTAGCAGATTGGCACGACCAACCCCTTAGTTCTGAGGCTCATGAGGCGAATAAGATAGAGGAATCAAGTTGCGCAAATAGCAGAGAACCTTTTGAGATAATTGCTGTAGGTACACTGTAGCCTGCATAAATGTTCACTTTTCTGCAAATTTAACAATATTTTTACTTAGAAATACGTGAGTAAGGTGGGGATTAGTGCACCCTGTCCTGAAGACGGAGTTGATCTCCGAAACATGTTGACGCACCCAAGAGGTATTGTACGTAACGCTACATAAACACCTCTAATCTGACTATTTTAACAGTACCAGCCCGGGGGCCCATTACATTTTTTTTTTTAGTTTTACCCCACGAGCCAGGCACCTTTTTAAATCACTCACACACAACCCCACCACTCACTCACATCCAACCCTCACACACACCACGCATAGTCATTGGAAAAGTGCTCCCGCGCAGCCGTAGGTAGAAGCACGCCGCATCCCATAGAGGGGTGCGAAGACCCCAATGATGAAGCATGACACCAAGGGTCCTTTTGGTGTGTGAGGGGTATTTTAAAAACACTCTGTGTTCCCCACCACTGTAGAGAACACTTGTCACTTACTTGTGGATTCTTTTTGTTTATACACCACTGTATATACCTTCACACCAAAAAGGGAAAAAACACAAAAAGGAAAAAAGGGGGGCATGCAACCACATACAGAAACAATCTCACATCTGCACCACCACCCAGCTCCTTTCCTTCTGCTACAGACATAGTACCACAAGAAGATCTGGAGCAGAGAGGGTGGTGTACAACTTGTAGGACAAAGTGGCTAAAGTAAAAAAAGTACTAGAAATCATACTGTGTCCACAGCTAACTTCATTCAGTCCTGGAAAGATTCCCAGCTATGTCTTGTAGGCAGCGTCAAAGTTTTGAATAGGTCTAACCAAATGAATGAGTTACTGACCTTCTGTAACAACGTACCTGGTAGAGACACACTATAGCCGCAGATTCCTGAACTTAGAATATCCCCAGGTGTCAGACTGGATCTGGAAAACTTTTTTTCCCCCCAGCAGTACATCTGCACGCTGGGTGGAGGGAGGGCGGCATGGTCGCCTGGCTCCGTCCTGTCGTCGTCCACAGAAGTGACGTCAATGGAGCCATATAAGACCTCCTCGGCGTGCTGATGTCAGTTTTCTGCAGTGAAACTTTTCTGTGTCACAACGCGGAGCCACTAAAAAATCTGCGAGAGTATAGGAACAGTGTGTCAAAAAAGAAACAAAAACCTTTGTAACAACAGTTGTGAGAAACCATCCCATGTTGAAAAGTACTCAGCACTTGGAGGAACCGAAAGAAGAGAACAAGCAGCCGCCCCAATAAAATTCCACCAAGTAAAGAACTGTGCCGCCCTGAAGCAGCAAAATGAATAACATGACAATCATAGGACAGAACGCAACCACAGGATGGAACTATACGACAGTCTGTGAGCAAGTATGCAACTGAAAAAGGGGGGAAACAGGGCCGAAAGCCGTGACCTACGGCCCATGACCAGAATAAAGCAACTACATAGAAGTGGTACCACACCCCCACAATGACCTATGCACAGAGCGTAGTCCGATAGAAACGCAACCCAAGCTCCTGCAGCAGAGAGAATGAGTCCCCAAAGACAAGGGGAGACAGACGAGGGTGGATGGAGGGGAGAAAATATGATAAACTCCATGCCGGATGGAGTAGTAGCAAAAAGCACTATGACCTAGGCACCCAAAACTAGAATGGGCGGAAAGCGAATTTGCCTAAAGCAGAATGACACACCCTGCCCCTGAGGTGGGTGAACTAGAGCACCCCTTAGGAAGACCATGGCCACCTGAAAGAAGGCAAGGTGGTAGATCCCACCTGGAAAGGTCGTCGTAGAACGGGAAGGATGGGTGGGCGTTAAGGGACCAGATACATCATTACCGAAGGTAAGTAACTCGTTCATCTGATCGAGATAGCCGCAGATTCCTTACTTAGAATAGATACCATAGCTATATCCCACAGTAGGAGGGTCTGCGACCAAACCTCACCATGTCCCCAAAGGGAGCAGACCGTCAAGAACGTTGACGGAAACAAGATGGGGTCCGCAATGCCAGCGCAGCTGACACCAGACCCATTAAGCTCAGTATTGCCAGCATAACTGACACCAAAACCTGAAGGTCAGGACAATGCAACTGAGACAAACCCTGAAGGTCAGGGCGGAGCATGAGCAAGGGAAGCAAGGTACCACAAGTCATCAGAGGACAACACAAATCCACTGTCGGACAGACAGGGACGAAACGAAGGCACAGGACCAGAAAATCAGTGCACAGCGACAGAATACCAGAGCGTCCCACGAAAAAAGGGAAACTGAGGAGAGGACCCGAGGGTCCGAAAGAGACAAAGGTCCAGTGAACGGATGCAACCAGTGGCATGAAGGAGTAGAGACATCATGCCAAAACACACAACCCTGACTACAATGAGGCTCATAGATGTAAAGGGCAAGAGTGCACGGAAACAAGTAGTATGTACCTTGAGAACTAAACTCCACAAGGGGAACTCAAGGAAGCGAAGCAGCAACAACATGTGCGGACCGACCGAGAAGACGGCACAGCACCAGGTAGCCAACCAGGCAATTGTACCCCAGGGAACAAGGACCAGGGGCGACCAACAAGCCGAGCATGCCAAAGAATAGCTCCCCTGAGGGAGCGAGTGGAGAAAAGAGAAAGAAACAAATGGGGAACCTGGAACAATCCCCAGGATCTAGGGCAGGGAGCGCGCACGCTTATCCCTTTGTGTTCCAGCATAGCACACAGAAATGCGGGAAAAGTCAGGAAATGACAACCAAAGGTAAACTAAAAGAACGACCTTAGAGAATAGACAAGCGTCCGAAAGGTAGAAAAGGAATCACTGGCTGTGGAACAGAGCGGAACAAAAGTCCAGCGACAAAGAGGGCGGCCCAACCTCCCGATCAGGAAGGAAAACCAACCCCCGCAACACAGGCGGTAATACTGACTATCACACTTCAAGAAGCAGAAGAAGAATAAGACAGTAACATTCAGACATAAAAAGTCTGAAAAAGGGACATATGTATACAGGATGAATCCAGAGATCATCCGGAGAATGTGGTGAAACTCGTCATGGAGCCAGGAGAAAACCTGGGCCGTATGCGACAAGGACCATAGAAATCTGAACCCCAGCTGGGGACCCTCCGAGGGCGGCCAGGGACACAACGCAAAACGGAACTGCACCACTCATAAGCCCCAAACCTGTCTCAACACCAGGAAAGAAGGCCACAGCAAAAGTGCGCATACAGGACACTGGCTCAAGGAACCCAACGTGTCCCCTACGATAACACAAACACAGTACGGAGCAGAAGTGGTGACAGAAAGAACCGATCCAGAGCGGACCGGGGCACCCCCAGAGACACATCCCCCCGTCCAAGACCGCCAACGGCGCTTAGGGCAGAAGGAAGGCAAAAAGGAGCCAAAGCAAGGTGGGGGGACGTAAAAACCCCTCCAGGGCGAGTGGGGAACGGCAGAGTCCCAACAATACACCGAAATCAACTGCGTCCACAGACGCCTGAGAGTGCCGCGGAACAACTGTAGGCAGCGATACAGAAGCAGCAGGAGAGGGACACGTCAGTCCGAGGGACCCAACAGAGAGTATATACCACCACAGGAGGAAGCATGGAACAAGAGGAGGTGCAGCAGAACCCATGGGAAAATCTGGGGGGGGCTGAAAATAGCAAGGGAGCTCCTTGGGAGCCTCCGAACCTTCCTGGAAAGGAACAGCAGCTACCCATTAGCAAACGAATACCCCACATAGGGTACGCCACATCCCTATAAAAACAAGGGACATTTCTTGAGACAAGCTCATAGGCAGAGGTCAAATGAAACGCAGACATCTGGCCCAGCTGCAGTAGAGTCATGGAAAAAACCTCTGGCTGAACATCCATACAATCTTTCTGGGATGAACCTCTTGGACCCAGAGACAAAAAGAAAAACACAACTAGTTACTTACCTGTACACTATGGTTCTCCAGTATTATCTTTCATAGATTCACATTCGTGTATCTTCCCCGTCGTCATGGTGGGAGTCTCACGGTAACAGAATGACTATAGCAGTATCATAGAGTAAAACATTGCATAGAAAGTCCCATAGGGGACCATAATATTTGGTTGCCAAACCTCCTCATTATTTGGACCAAAACCCAGCCAATCAGCTGCCAGCCCGGACATCACAGGCCCCAGCAGATCAATCATACCTCAGATTTCCAGCCCCGAGTGAGAGCCAAGGATATATCTAGAGATAAGAGGTCTACCTGAGTAACGGGGAGGTGGGAGGGCCGCATGTGAATCTATGAAAGATAATACTTGAGAACCCTAGTGTACAGGTAAGTAACTCGTTTTTTCTCCAGTATTGAATCGCTCATAGATTCACATGCTTGTATCAGAATAGCGAGCAGTACTTATTACAAGGAGCGTTGCTCAGGATTGAACCTCAAGGCCTTTGTGGGCTCTGCTCTTATTTTTCATATATTAACAATCATAAGAATATAATATTTTCAAAATTGTACACAAAGCATGCCTATTGACCAGACAGAATGTAAATGAAGCAAGAGCATGACCTTGAAATACATGTATATATATATATATATATATATATATATATATATATATATATATATATATATATATATATACACACACATATATATATCTGCATACAAAGTGATCCCTCAGCCCTCTGGACGCGCTCAGCAGTGTGTGCTCTGCCTAGGGGTCGGATCCTGACCCAAGCAATTTTAGAAAACAAAGGAGGCGGCACAATCAGGATATCTTTTTTCAAGCCTTATTTATTTCAAGACTTTCACCCCACCAACGCGTTTCAGCCTTACACGGCCTTGCTCACGGTTGGTTAGTCCCTCTACTGTGTTTCTATTTATACTAGCCCATAGTTAGCCATTTATGAGGCATTATGGGATCTGTAGTTTGGTTACATTTTCAGTGAAAAAATTAATAAAAGAAAAGAAAGACTTGGCATGCTTATGATTTTCAGCATTATGGTAACATTAGTATAATGTTCTTAATTCTGGGTATAGTACCCTAGTCTTTTCATGATGTTTTGTGATTTGTCAGAAGATGTTCAGGGTATAGTACCCGATTTTATTCTGAGGTTGATTATTCCAGGTGAATGTGCAGATCCTCTCCAAAGTTCATCCCCTTCGGGTGTTTGGTCCGGAGTCTAATGATCATCCGCGACTCCATTTGTCGCAGTCTTCGGACCACATCACCTCCTCTTTCCATTTTGTCCAGTACTTTTGCCCCGAAGAAATGCATTTGCCTCCAATCTCCATTCTGGCATACGCTCATATGTTTGGCAGTGGCATATTGCATGTTGGAGTTTTTTACCGCTCTTATGTGTTCTAAAATTCTTTTCTTCAACATGCAGGTTGTGCTCCCCACGTACTTCATTCCACACTTACATTGAATTATGTAAACAATGTTTTTCGAGCTACATGAGATTTGTTGTTCTATTCTCATTAACTTGCCATCTGGTTCCTCAATCATTTTCATGTTTTTGCCAATTTTGCAAGCCTTACATGAATTGCAGGGTTGAAATCCTTTTCGTTGTATTTCCAGCCAATTCTGTTTTGGTTTCTCTTGGAAATGGCTCTTGACCAGTAAGTCTTTGAGTGAAGTATTCTTTTTGTATGTTATTAGTGGAGCATTTCCAATGGTAGTGCCAATGTCAGGATCTTTTGTTAGCACATGCCAATATTTTTTCATTATGCGGGCAATGTTTGAACTTTCTTTACTGTAAGTCATTATTAGTCTTGGAGGTGTGTTGGTTTCACTTTTTTTCGGTTGTTCCATCAGTGTTTGAGTTCGTGTTTTTTGATCAATTTTCCGTTTGCAATTAGTTAACACTCTTTCTTCATAGCCTCTTGCTCTGAATCTACATTTGCTCTCTTCAATGATTTTCTCTGCATCTTCTGGTAACGAGCAATTTCTCTTCAGTCTTGTAAATTCTCCATACGGTATACTGCGTAGAAGGGGTGTGGGATGAAAACTTGTACCATGAAGTACACTATTTGTAGCTGTCTTTTTTCGAAATAGAGTGGATTCCAGTTTTCCAAACATCACGATGGGGTGGTGGGAGAAAACCATAGCATGGAATGAAGAAAACCAAGAAGATCTGGAACGAATAATGTTATGGGTTCGTTACATCGACGACCTATTCATTATTTGGCATGGTACGGATGAGCAATTCAAAATCTATTTCAACAAACTGAACAAGAACGAAGTCGGGTTGCAATTTACATGCAACACGAGCACAAAAGAAATAGATTTCTTGGACACTAAAATATATGTACACAATGGAAAACTGGAATCCACTCTATTTCGAAAAAAGACAGCTACAAATAGTGTACTTCATGGTACAAGTTTTCATCCCACACCCCTTCTACGCAGTATACCGTATGGAGAATTTACAAGACTGAAGAGAAATTGCTCGTTACCAGAAGATGCAGAGAAAATCATTGAAGAGAGCAAATGTAGATTCAGAGCAAGAGGCTATGAAGAAAGAGTGTTAACTAATTGCAAACGGAAAATTGATCAAAAAACACGAACTCAAACACTGATGGAACAACCGAAAAAAAGTGAAACCAACACACCTCCAAGACTAATAACGACTTACAGTAAAGAAAGTTCAAACATTGCCCGCATAATGAAAAAATATTGGCATGTGCTAACAAAAGATCCTGACATTGGCACTACCATTGGAAATGCTCCACTAATAACATACAAAAAGAATACTTCACTCAAAGACTTACTGGTCAAGAGCCATTTCCAAGAGAAACCAAAACAGAATTGGCTGGAAATACAACGAAAAGGATTTCAACCCTGCAATTCATGTAAGGCTTGCGAAATTGGCAAAAACATGAAAATGATTGAGGAACCAGATGGCAAGTTAATGAGAATAGAACAACAAATCTCATGTAGCTCGAAAAACGTTGTTTACATAATTCAATGTAAGTGTGGAATGAAGTACGTGGGGAGCACAACCTGCATGTTGAAGAAAAGAATTTTAGAACACATAAGAGCGGTAAAAAACTCCAACATGCAATATGCCACTGCCAAACATATGAGCGTATGCCAGAATGGAGATTGGAGGCAAATGCATTTCTTCGGGGCAAAAGTACTGGACAAAATGGAAAGAGGAGGTGATGTGGTCCGAAGACTGCGACAAATGGAGTCGCGGATGATCATTAGACTCCGGACCAAACACCCGAAGGGGATGAACTTTGGAGAGGATCTGCACATTCACCTGGAATAATCAACCTCAGAATAAAATCGGGTACTATACCCTGAACATCTTCTGACAAATCACAAAACATCATGAAAAGACTAGGGTACTATACCCAGAATTAAGAACATTATACTAATGTTACCATAATGCTGAAAATCATAAGCATGCCAAGTCTTTCTTTTCTTTTATTAATTTTTTCACTGAAAATGTAACCAAACTACAGATCCCATAATGCCTCATAAATGGCTAACTATGGGCTAGTATAAATAGAAACACAGTAGAGGGACTAACCAACCGTGAGCAAGGCCGTGTAAGGCTGAAACGCGTTGGTGGGGTGAAAGTCTTGAAATAAATAAGGCTTGAAAAAAGATATCCTGATTGTGCCGCCTCCTTTGTTTTCTAAAAACACATATATATATATACACATAATGAAATATATAATCTTGAACAATACCTTAATTAAATAAATGGCGTAGAGCTGCTTGTCTCACTGCTGCGTCATTTCGCCATGCTGTATCTAGACAATAGTGTCTAGTAAAAGTGTGCACATTCTTCCACGTTGCTGCTCTACAAAAGTCTGGCAGTGACACTCAAATAGGGCCGTAGAAGTGTCATCTTTCTGGTGGAATGTGCATATACTCTGGATTGGAGAGGTTTACCGACTTTGTCATGGCACAGAGAGATAGCCGAAGAAATCCATCTAGAAATACTAGATCTGGATAGTGCCAAACCTTTTCTTGGACCACAAGATGCTCCAAAAAGTTGGTTTAATTTTCTGAATGACTTTGTTCTGTCAATGAAGAACTTTAGACACCTTTTGACGTCCAGAGAGTGTAGAGAACGTTCCGCAGATGAAGAAGGATCTTTAAAAAATGTAGGTAACACCACAGGTTTGTTGAGATGAAATATGAAGGGAACCTTAGGAATGAACTTCGGATTTGTCCTCAAGATAACCTAATCTTGTCAAAATTAGAGAAAAGGTTGAGAAAGCCTGAATTTCGCTGACTCTCTTTGCTGAAGTGAGAGCTAAAAGTAAGGCCGTTTTCCATGAAAGACATTGTAAATCCGTTTTATGTATCGGTTCGAAAGAAGACTTCATGAGCTGTGCCAGAACCGTATTAAGCTGCCAAGAGACTGTTGGAATGTGAACTGGGGGAAACGTCCTGAAAAGTCCCTTGAGAAATTCTTTTATCACTCTTTGAGACCAGAGAGATGGACGGTTAGGATCTCTTCTATATCTTGAGATAGCTGCCAAATGTACCTTTATAGAAGCATATGAAAGATTTGCTTTAGCCAAATGCAAGATATATGGCAAGATTTGATCTGAAGAGATATTAAAGGGATGAAGATTTTGAAAAGCGCAACATTTACAAAACTTCCCCCATTTAGCCATATAGGTCTTGTTTGTAGAGATTGCCCGTGATTTGGATAGAATATCTCGGCATTCCTGAGAAATATTCAAAGACTGAAACTCATGCTCGTGAGGTTCCATGCTGATAAATTGAGCGATTTCAAATTTGGATGGAGAATCTGACCTTTGTTCATGGAAATCAGGTTCTGAGAGAATGGGAACTGAATCCTGGGTGCCACTGACAGCTTGAGGAGATCAGAGAACCAAGCTTGTCTCGGCCATGCTGGAGCTATGAGAATTAAGTGGCACAGCTCCGATTTCATTTCCCGAATAACTTTCTATATTAGAGGGAATAGAGGGAATGCATATGCGAACATCCCTGTCCAGCACATTTGAAGTGCATTGCCCCACAATCCTTTCTGATGGAATCTGCTTGCGAAGTGCTTGCATTTTGAGTTGTGAACTGTCACGAAAAGATCCGGTGATGGGATTCCCCATAGGCGAAAGACTAGGAGAAGTCGACCTTGATGTAATTCCCACTCGTGAGAAACATTTGGAGAACTGCTGAGGGCATCTGCTCTTAAGTTGTCCACCCACGGAATGTGCTGAACTTGCAGCGAGATGTTGTGGAGTAGCAACCACCTCCAAATCTCTTGCGCTTGTTTTGAGAGAAGTTCTGACCTTGTACCCCCTTGTTTCAGTAGGTAAAACATGGTACTTGTACTGTCGGTCCTGACCAGAACGTGGAACCTCTGATCCTGGGAAGAAACACCTGTAATCCCAAGAACACTGCCTTTAACTCTAGAAGGTTGATGTGAAGATGAGTTTCTCTTTCTGACCAATGACCTTGTATTTCTAATTTTTGGAGATGTGCCCCCCAACCTTGCAGAGATGCGTCTGTCATCATTACATAACTGTAACTCTAAAGTTTGAATAGCAGGCCTTTTGTTAAGTGTTTTCTGATTGTCCACAATGACAGGGCCTTTTTCACATGAGGAGAGATAGACACCCGGTCTTCGAAGGATCCTTGCGATTGAATCCACAGTTTGTCCAGAAGCTCTTGAAGAGGCCTCATGTGCAACCTGTAATTGGGAAGCAAGGGGATACAAGAAGACATCATCCCCAATAATGAATTGTAGATTCTCACCAAAGAAAACTTTCTTCTTTGAAGACGAGAAGCCAGATTTATTATCTTCAAAACGTGTTCCTCTGAAGGATAAGCTTTCGCTTCTCTTGTGCGGAGCATGGCTCCCAGAAACTGAAGGGATTGCGATGGGCTAACGCAAGACTTTTCCAGATTGACTTTCAGACCCAGACGACGGAAGAGATCCATGCAACACTACAGAGACAGCTGTGTTTCCTGAAGCGAAGCACCTTTTATGAGCCAGTCGTCTAGATACAGGAAGACTTTGAAACCTTGAAGCCTTAAGTGAGCTGCCACTGGCGCCATACACTTCGTAAAAACCCTTGGGGCCGATTTCAGACCGAATGGCAAGACTTTCAATTGGTAGTGGCGCACCGCCACCATGAAGCGTAGACATTTTCTGTGTTTTATATGGATCGGGATGTGAAAATAAGCATCAAAGAGGTCATGGGATGCCAGGTAATCCCCTTTGCAAAGAAGAACTAGAATTTCCTGAAGGGATAACATGCGAATATATATCTTTTTGATGAATTTGTTGAAACTTCTCAGGTCCATTACCTGTCTCCATTTCCCCGTAAGTTTTTTCTTTATTAGAAAGAAATGCTAATAAAAGCCTTTCCCTCGTTGAAGACGTGGCACTTCTTCTATTGCCTCCTTTTGCAACAGAGATAAAATTTCCGCTTTGAGAGCGGACAGGTGCTGTTGCTTTCTGAGAATAGGAGGTTGATTTGGAGGCTTCTGTATAAATTCCAGGGTATGGCCCTGATGAATTATGTCCACTACCCATTTGTCTGTTGTAATTGACTTCCAATCTTGATAAAATAGACCCAGATAATGGTTGTTGGAGCTTGAACAAGTGGTGGGCGTTGTGTTGAAGTCCCTGTCTTCTATTAGGCTGTTGAGACTTGCCTCTTGCTGAAGATTTTCCTTTTGACTGTTGCTGATACGAGGTACCTGAGGATCGAAACTGCTGTCCACTTGAAAACTGCTGATACCCCTGGTGATTATAAGGCTGATACCTGCCAGATTGATATGTTGGTCTTTGAGTATACTGTCCTCTCGACCCTCTCCTTCGAAAGGACTGAAACCTGCCCAGTTGCAGAGAGCTCAATGTACACGCTGTGCCGGTGTCAGCCTTGATGCCTTGAAGGGCCTCATCGATGTGCTTTCCGAAAAGATTTTCTCCTTCGAACGGCATGTCAATTATCTTCGCTTGGACTTCTGGTCTAAACAAAGTGGATTTAAGCCATCCCGGTCTTCGCAGCGCCACCACCGCTGCCATTTGACAAAATGAAAGGGAAGACATATCCATTGCTATATCTATAGACTTAGATGCCGCTCTGGAACCATCCTGGATTATGGCGGCTGCCTCTTCCTTTTTAACCTCTGGCAAATGTGACAACAATGGAGCTATATCTGACCACATTTGACGATTGTATCTACTGAGGAGGGCTAACGCATTTGCAGCTCTATTCGCTGATGCCGCTAACACAGCAAAACACTTTCCTGCTCCATCCATTCGTCTTCCCTCCTTGTCCGAAGGAGCTGCCGTTGTCGAGACCGGATTTTTTTAATTGCGTTGTGCTGCCTGCATCACTACAGACTCCGGCCGTGGATGCCTAATTAAACATGCTGGAGAGGATTCAGGTGCCCAATACTTTTTTTCTATCCTAGGTACCGAGGCTGCGACGGAGGCTGGATTTTTCATCAATTTCAATCCTTCTTCCCAAATGAAATCTATAATTGGGATTGCCCGGAGAGATTTTCTAGATTCTTCTTTGAAATCGTAAAGAAAACATTCTGCTTCTTTGACCGGAAGCAGGAGTTCAAATCTTTTTGAGGCCTTCTCCATGATATCATGGAATCCTCCAATATCTTGAGGAGGAGAATTTGCTGGAGACGGCGATGGAGATAGCATTGTAGGAATAACGTATCAATCCCATTCTATTCCAACTGGACTTTCGTGAAGAAGTTCTCCTTCTTCTGGCTGATCTCCGTCACTCTCCAAAAAATGTGTTACCCTCCTATTTACAATTACAATCAGAGATGATTTAATGAACTGAGAGCGTAGGTGGAGGCGGAGGCTGAGCCCCTTGAACCGGTATTGGACGTGTGGTAGGCTTTGAAGCGGGAGCATTAGCCTCTAGGAAACGACGATAGTAGTCGTTAATCATGTGGCAAAGATCCGTTACCAGAGAAATTGGCATAGAAACGGTTTCCTCTCTCACCTCCTGCTGTACTTCTTCCTCCTTCTCATAGTCATAAGACTGCTGAAAAGACTCATATCTTTTTTCAGTCACTGGACGGTCTTGGAAAGAAAATACTTCCTGAACTTCTTGGTACTCTTCATCATCAGTGTCCTGGCTTTTTATCGGAAGCTGGGAAGGACTATAAGCTACTCCAGATTCCTCATCCTCTGACTGCAACTCCAGCAGAGTCGAAGGTAGTAGCAGTGAAATCTTAGTCCAACTAGTAAAATCAGCAGATTTCTTCGCTGTCGACGGATGGAAGGACTTCAAAGTTATGGATGACTTTGTTTTCGGAGACTTAAAAGGTGTTGTCGACGGGGCTCCCGCCGACGACGTTCCCCCGTCGACGAAATTCGGTTTATTGTCGACGATGCTGTCGACGTCAATGAGGCCGTCAATGCAGATGGCGGAGACGAGGTTGTCGTAGTCAACACGGTCGTCGACGGTGATCTTCCTGACGATGGGATCGTCGACGAACCCTTCTTCGACGATGTTGTCTTCATTGCCAACGTCGACACAGCTGTTGTCGTCGATATTGTCGTCGTTTTCACAGGAATTAAAGCCGGAGAAGCTCCTACCTTAGAAGAAGGAGCAGATGACACCTCCCTTGAAACTGAAGACCTTTTTAAAGATGTTTGAGGTAAAGAAGATGAAGAAGCTTCTTTTTCTTTGGTCTTTTGTTTTTTAGGATCTATTTTCTCCTCAGGAGCAGAAGACTTTCTTTTTTTGGAAGACTGAGGATCAACCTCTCCTTCAGAGTCTGAATCAGAAGTGGCCTTCTTCTTTTGAAGTGACAATAATAAACGTGCCTCTCTGTCCCTCAAGGTTTTAGCCGAGAAGGTTCTACAATGCTTGCAGTCTTTAGGGACATGTTTAGGGAGGAGACAGTACAAACAGTCCTTATGTGGATCCTCAGTATATGGCCTAGTTTTTCCACAGGATCTGCAGGTCCTGAAAAGCCTCTTTTTAGAGCTTTCAGCCATTGTAGGTAAAGGAAGAAGCACAGTACCTTAATCCAGTAGAAAGAGAGTTTCAGTTGAAAAGGTGAAAAGTACACAGGAACAAAACTGAGCAGAGCTCAGGGAGACTCCTTCTCACACGAAGGTGGTTGGAAATTTGAGGTATGATGGCTCTGCTGGGGAGTGTGATGTCAGGGCTGGCAGCTGATTGGCTGGGTTTTGGTCCAAATAATGAGGAGGTTTGGGAACCAAATATTACGGTCACCTATGGGACTTTCTACGCAGTGTTTTACTCTATGATACTGCTATAGCCGTTCTGTTACCGTGAGACTCCCACCATGACGACGGGGAAGATACAAGCATGTGAATCTATGAAAGATTCAATACTGGAGAAAGTGACAACTCCGTCACAAGAAAACACAGATCCACCATAGGGGAATAAAATCCCGGAAGTCAATGAAATCCTAAAAAGAGACGCTGGACTGCCGATTTGGCATGGTCGTCAAACAAATGGGCCCCATCAAAGGGCAAATCTCTGAGTCGATCCCGAATATTTTCAGGGAAACTGCCGTCGCGTTACCAAGCATGGAGACGCAGGGCAGCTGAGCTGGCCATAGCTCGATCCACTGAGTCAGTGGAGTCCATGGCTGACCGGATGGTAAACTGCGCCATGTCTCGGCCATCCCGAACAAGCTGGAGCAGGTCAGCTCGAGGGCACTCCGGCAAAGAGGGGAGGAGTAGCTCAACGGAGTCCCAAAGGGCAGAAGTAGCCCGAGCAAACATGCAGATCGTGTTTAGGGATAGAAGGCCGGAGCTGGTGGACGCAAAAACATTGCGGCCACACGACTCCAACCACCTAGACTCCCGAGTGGGAGGAAGTAACGGTGGAGGAGAGGAAGGAAGTGCAGCCTGGACTACCAGTCCATGAGCCCTAGGAAGAAGGGACAAACAGGCAGGGTCATCTGGAGCCGGTCAGTGGCGGTGTGCCACAGCACAGGCCACGGGGTCACCAGGCGAGGGTCTGGCACAAGTCCCCAGAAGGACATGATATAAAGATCTGCCAAAGGGGAAAAGAGGCTCCACATCCACCGAGCCCCGGTGAAGAAGACCCAACAAAGGATCCGAAGGCAGGGAGAAAGAGGGCGGCTGCATCAGTAAGACATGTGCAGCTCTACTAACTGCCCTCGCAAAGTCAATGCTGGCCTCCGTGACCATCTGAGGGGGAGACAGCAAGTCATCAGTTGGGGAGGATTGCAGTATAATCCATCCTCCCAATGACAGAGGCCATGCAGCGAAATGAGCCGGCCAGTGCCCCATGGGATTTTGCTCTGTGGCGCATGGGAACACCTGTGTGGGCGGGGAGCCCACTGGGGTCACGTCCTCCAACAGAGGGACAACCGGGGACTGAACCGGCATCGACCGATGTCGGATTGGCGCCGATGGCCTCCATAGAGGGCTCGTCCACCCGGTGTTGGGCCGGCGTCGATTCGACCTCCACCAATGCCAGAGCCTGCTGGGAGGAACGAAGTTGACTCGGAATCGAACTGTGTGCTGCAGCCACATCCGGATACGACGCAGGAAGCCCCACATGACTGTGCGAAGCCACGTCAGGTGGGCTAGAGGTCAGAGTGGGCTGCCCATCCGGACTGTGTCCCGACGTCGCAGCGACTCCCGGACCGGAGTCGACGCACTCGGTCGGCGCCGAGTGCGAACCAGCCGGCGAAATCCCAACCTGAGTCACTTCCCCGCGTGTGGTGCCCGAAGGTGCGCCAGGGAGAGGGGGTGACCCAAAGATGGCATGCAGATCCCTGGAATAGGATTCCATCTGGGTCCGAGTCGCCCCTGCACCAGGAAATGGTGGATGGGCGGGGGTCGACTCCTGAGGGCTAACGTCGGGTGAAAAACCGGGAGCGGTGGCCCCCAGTGTCACGTTTGTGCGAGGTCGGCGACCTCCTGGAGTCATTCCCATGGATGTCATTTGCCTGCGGCAGGCGAATGACATCCATGGGAACGATCGGAGGATCTGCCTCGAGCAGAGACCTCGGCATGGGAGGAAGAACTACGCCTTTTGGAGCCCTGCACTGGGGACGGAAGCCAGCGCCGCGAGGAGTCAGACCGGGACTTTGGCTTCAACTGCTGGCAGGCGTCGCTTTTGGCGGAGTCGTGGTGCTCACCCAAGCACCACATACAGATCTCATGTGGATCAGTCGCCGACATCTGCCGCGAACAGGACGCACATGATTTGAAGCCCGCAGGCATCGGCACACGGTTCCAGACGCGAAAGGCGTCAGAAGGCCTGAAAACAGGCCAGAGGAACCGATTAACTCTGGATCCGCGTTGGGAAACAGAAAAGAAGAAAACTGATGTCAGCACACCGAGGGGGTCTTATATGGCTTAATTGATGTCACTTCCGTGGACGACGCCAGGACGGAATCAGGCGACACCGCCCTCTGGCGTGCAGAGGTACTGCTGCGGGAAACAAAACAAAACGTTTTCCGGATCCAGTCTGACACCTGGGGTATTCTAAGTTAAGGAATCTGCGGCTAGATGCCTATATCCAATATGTTTGGTCTCGTGGCCTCAAATTTAGCATCCAACTCTAAATGTCAAAGCACACCAGTAGGCTATTGCGTGAAACGGATGAAATATAAGAAACGTGCCTTGGATATGACTCAGCAAGCATAGGCACGTGTTGGAAGAACAGTACTTTGAACAGAGTTGGATTTAAGTTTTTGCAAGAGACATGCACACATTTACATTGAAGCTGATTTACTGAGGTTAGGGCTACCAAAAAAGTTGTGGAAAGCCCTCTCTTCCTCAGACTGCACAACAGACTAAAAAGGGAGGAATGGAAATGACATGGGTTTGATCAATGTTAAGATTTAACATCCAACAGAAAAGGAAGGAAGGGCAGATTGTACCAACTTATCCTTGTGGTAGATCAGGGAAGTAAGCTGCAATTTCATATTCCTTCAAACTAACGGGACAGCTACCAAAAAAAAGAAAAAATCCCAATCATAAATTTAACAACAATATCAGTCCTTAACATGGATGCCTTTACCCGCGAGCATTACAATAGACTTTACCACGCAACTGCAAAACCAGAGGTTAAACTGGTATTATATGTGAGGAAGGAAGTTAAGATGTAAACTTGCAGAAGAAAAACATCAGAAATTCACTGAAAAAGACACCACCATTAAAAAAAAGAAAACACTGACATTTGCCAGTTATAAATAACTAATATAAGTATTACTTGCACCACCACAGATTTCAGGTGTCATCTTAATATTTGAGGCCATAAGCAGTACATCACAGCGGTGCAAGTTATATTTATACGTAACTGACGTAAATTTAAAAAAAAAATTTAAACTGTAGTGCTTTTTCAGTGAGTTTCCAAGGTTTTTTAAAAACGTTCAAATCTTTCTAACTTCCTCACGTATAACTCCATTTTAACTGTTGCTTTTTTCAGTGAATTTATTTAAATGTAAAGTAATATTTTATTACAATGTTGGAACGTATGATGAATGAGTGGTTGGCTGCAGCCAGGCCCAGCGCCCAACCAATTGCGCGGTAAGATCGGTGGGGTGGCCACAGGGCCTGGCATGCAGCCATGCCCTCTGTCAAATTTCCTGGTGTGCAGGCCAAAGGCACCCAATACCCCCACAAGCGCCAATCCTTCGGCAGTGCACTGAAAGGGGTTGGCCACTAGGCCTAACGACAAGGCCAGGCTGTGCGCCCAACCATCCCACACGAAGTCTAACCTACCCCCCCCCCCCCCCCCCCCCCCCCACAATCTGCCATCTGGTCACAGGTCCCTATCCCTCAATAACACTTTTTTTAAAAGATTATGGGCCCTGCGCTGGCTCCCACGAGAGCTCTGCAGGATCGCAAAAAGGCCATCTTTTCATTTCAAGATTTTTAACTGTAGCGAAACTCTTTACCTTAGGCCCTGGTTCAGACTATCCTCCCAAGTACGATGCCTTTGTTCTAACAACCTTACGCGGTTTCAAATCCCTCGTATTGCTTAATACAGAAGGGGTGGTCGTTTCTTTGCCTACCTGTCAGCTAGACTGTGGAATGCCTAACCTCTGGCCTTGAGAAGTTGCCCATCTGAAATGGTTTTCAGCAAAAAGCTTAAAACGCTTCTTTTTGACTCTGCAATAACTTCTCCTAAGCCGGTTTCTACCTTTGTACTAAGTGGAAATTCTTTTTGCTAGCACTGGGACACCTTTTTACGTAGCTGTGTGCTTTACAAATGTATTGTATTTATTATTATTATTTTTGGTCCCAGAAGGGCCTGGGGGTCAGGTCAGGGTATCCCTACCATGACCTCATGTCCTGAAATGGTAGGTGCAACATTTTATTTCATGTTGCGGCCAGCCACTCATATTGCTCGCAGCCGGGGGACTCACAATCAAGCCAGCTGACATGCAAAATAAAGAGAATTACTCGAGTTTTTGAATTTGGATCAACTGTCCATATATCAAGAAATCTTGAAAACGAATTTCTCAAAAACGACTGAACAAATGTACAAATAATCACAAAAAGCACACTTCCTGGGTAAAAATCTAACTTTCTGCCAAATTTGGGTAATTTTGTTCACTACTTTTCTATGGAACGTTGTCTATTTTGTTCTTTGGAAAATGTATAGGAAAAAGTGTTTTGTGCCCACCCCTCTCCCTTTTCCTCTGCACCTCTTTGACGGATCAACCCAAAACATTTATGAAAGGAGCGGAGATGGAGGAACTTTTCTTTTGGAAAGTTTCGTTAAGATTTGTCAAACATTGCTAAAGTTATTAGTAAAACAAAAAAAAAAGCCAAAACATTCTTCCCATAGAAACTCTGACTCACGTATATCTACACAGTGGCAAACGCCACTGTGGGTAGAAAAAAACAAAACAATATATAAAAACAAATTAACCTTCACACCAGTTTGCTAAGGCCAGCTCTAATGGCTTTGCCAAGGTTTGCTTTAATTGCAGTGCTCTTTGTTTCCCATCTAGGGCTTTCATCAAACCTATGCATACGCTTATTTTGGAACTCCTCTTTCAATATCAATAGCAGGAAAGTCTTAATTTTTGCCCATTTATAGCTACTTATAATGAAAACAGTCTTCCTTACGTTTGTTAGCTTATGTCATGTCAGCCTGGAGGGTCTGACAGCTGCAGCCGTCTGCACAAACGTGGTCTATGGTTTTTCTGCCTGCTTAAGCCATGCCTAGACTTTGGGTCTGATTTAGAGTTTGGTGGAAGGTACTCAGTCACAATAGAGATGTCATATGATATAATGTAATAAGGTGGACGGGATCTGATTCCTGTTTGTGATGGAGTAAACCATCCGGCAAATACTAAATCAGGGCTTTTGCCTCTGCCGAAGGTTAGATTTACATTACTTGTTTTTTCCCACCTACTCATCCCTCCAAGTCAGAGGAGCACTTACAGCAGCTCAACAACACAAACATTGGCAAAGTCAATATTTCTTGCCTTTGGGACCTATTTGCGTTATTATTTTTCTTTTCAAATCATAGTAGGATCAGCAAACAAAATTAAAAAGTAGTGAACAGGAGGAAAGAAAAGCTGGAGGGGAAGCAATATGGGAAGCAGGCGGAGGAAACACAGGGGTGAGGCTGCGGGGAAGCAACAAAGAGGGTATAGGTGGGTGGAAGCAAAACAGAGGCCACAAGTGGGGGGAAGAAACACACTGGTGCAGGTGAAAGAAGCAATGGGAGAGAAAGCATCATAGGGAGAGAAAGCAAACATATTTCAAACAAGTATCTACCTCATATTCTGTGTATAATAAGTGTTACTACATATGTGAATCATAACCGTCTTCATACTGTGAAGCGCTCTGATACCCACGGGTCTTGTTCGCGCTATACAAAACTTTATAATAAATAAATAAAACGTGGAGCGGGAAGAGGGGAAGCAAACCGTGAGAGCAATGTAGAGAATGCAATGCATGGTGGAGGAAGAAGCACAAGAGGGCAAACATATGAAGGAGACCATGAGGAGAAGCATACGGGCAGAGAAAGAGCAATACAAGCGCGGCAGAGAAGTACATGAGGGAGACAGATGGGAAACTAAACAAAAAGAATAAAAATGGCACATGAAAAATGAGCACTGGAAGAACACAATAATATGTGAATGCCTCAGATGAGGGACAAACACATGACGAGGAAGTAAAGCCCACATAAGCTAACAAATGAGAATCTAGCAAATGAGAGTGTCTACAAAGTCAACAAATGGTAAGTAATGGGCGGGCTCTAAGCGCACTGTAAGCAGACAATATATCTTGAGCAGACAGTGTACGCACGGTCTAGTAGGCTAGACATAAAAAAGGCAGGTGTTTTTATGTGAAGCACTCAAAGGCATAGAAAAAATAGCAAGGCTGACCGATTGGCTTCTCTAGAATGAAAAAAGGTAGACTGGTGATGAACGTGCTATGTATTAAGTTGGGCTACAAATTAGCGCACAAAAATTCCACCAATAAAATTAGGGTTCACAACATAAGTACATTTGTTTTTTTTAACCCCTTAACTGCTGTCGATGGCCAACGGTCGTCACGAGCACTACCTCCCCAGTGCTGCGCACGACCGTTGGCTGTCGAGCCAGCATTCGTTCTTCGAACGTTCAGCACTGGGCGCTGAACGTTCGAAGCTCTGATGAGGTTAACATCTGTTTTTATTGAGTTTCTTTTATTTATTTTTTCTACATAGTAAACACATTCATGACATACATTGGTTCGATAGGTTTCGGCATGCAACAGTAACTGACAAAGAGAATTGATGGGCATTACTGACGTTTCTGTAATTTACGTCTTTCAGTGTCCAGTGTGTCTTTTTAAAAACACAGCTAGCTATACCATATGTATGACATCTTTAATTTCCTGCCCAATGTTAGATACATTGCCTGGGGCATATGTGTGTGGAGTCAGCGAAGATGTTCCGAATACGTCTTACGCTGAGCAGATGTAATATGCCTGCGTTTGTCACAGTGCATTCTGTAACTGTGGAGGAGGGCTGTTAACGAAACTGTGACAAAGTAATACTTAACGGGTTAGGGTCCTCAACTGTGAGGCACAACATGAGTACATTTGTTACATCTGGGCTGTCTAGGATAAGTGTCCGGAGCATCTTTTCTCCACACTATTCCTAAATACATCTTTAGTAATGCAGTAGTCTTTTATGTCATCTTACACACCTCTGTGATTTGGCCCTGAAACTTCCAACACCCTATTAGTAAATGTACACAATTGCATATGAAAATGTCCTGAATATTCTATTTTTAGATGTTTTGGGGCAAATTCACAAATTTATACGAGAGTATGTAAAAGAGCACTAGAGAGGTAAAACTTTATGTACTCAAAATGCTTTGTGACTAGGCCCTACTGTCGCCTGGTTGCACAGTTTTCAGCTATTCCACTAGCACTCAACTGGGGTTACAGTGATTCTGACGGAAAGACCAACTGACTACCCTTCCCAAACAAATGTCTGTATTGTGGGCCTACCCAGATGTTGAATTCAGTGTTTATTTCTAGAATACTTGGGTAAAACTGTAAAGCTAGGATTAGATGTAAAGTCTAATGTGGTGTCTGCTAAGCCACCGGAATTGCCCACCTTGCCAAGCGTCCTGTCAAGGACTCTCGCCACCTGCATTGTGCCGATTTGTAAGCCATATTAAAACAATGGGAAAAGGCAGAAGTATATTATGAGACCTTTTCTTTAGGTCCTGGGACAGTAGACGGTTACTCTGCAGTGTATATAGTGAATACAGTAGTTTACCATTGGTGTTTCAGGTCTTAAGGCAAGTTCATTCTATTTGTGTGACAGACTTGCACATTTTGTAAACTTTCTCCAAAGGTGCCAATAGTGAGTAGTCAAGGCTTACTCCAGGGGGTAGTAAATGGTTAGGAACTCAAATGAAGTATGACAGCCTCGATAAATTTTCAGTGGAGTTATATGTTTTAAAATTGTCTGATTTAGGGCAGTAGGCTGTGGAATTAAACCCTAAGAATGAGCTAAATGGCTCAATCCCCTCATGTTCCCTAACAAATGTATTCTGGGTAACCATCTCACAAGGGTACCTGCTTTTAATTATTTAGGTGTCCTTTTTTATGAACTAGGTAATTGGCTCCCCCAAGAAAAAATGAAAAGCAACGCTGTTTCAAGATACACATCAGCCCTTCTCAATTTTGCCAAAAAACTGGGAGCCAGACCCATGGAAGCAATGCTAAAAATATATAAATCTAAATGTTGCGCTATTGCATCCTATGGGGCATCTATCTGGGGTTATGCCTCTGTTAGCAAAATCCAGCTTGTGGAAAACAGATTCCTTAGATCCCTGTTATTTGTCCCACAATCAACCCCAACTTTCTCAATACATTCAGAACTAGGCTTAGGTTACATTACAGATCACCTAAAGACTGTGCCCCTAATTTGTTGGGCATCAACGTGGCTCAACGAGGAAATCACACGAAACCATTTGATCCTAAAAAACTGCCTGACACTGGAAAAGGCCGAGGGAATCCCCTGGCTGGCATACGTTAGAGCGGCGTGTGCCAGACTGGGCAGACCCGAACTTTACACGGCTTCTGAGAGCATTAAGAAGGAGGACGTGGCTTGGATCAAACAAAACTTTAGAACGTTGTTGGAGTTTGACAGAGGAAGAGGAGCTAAAAAAAAAGGGTGTAAGAAGTATTTATCTTCTGCAGTCATCCCCCTCACTTGAACCCTACTTAAGGATTGCCATAAAACCTTTCCATCATTTCTTGCTGACAAGACTTAAGTTTAATTTAATACACTTTTCTGTGGGATATTTTGAGCAATGGGCCAAACCGGAAAATTCTGCACCATGCTCTTGTGACAATTTCTCCCCTCAAGATACACTCCCTCTAATTATGTTTTGTGAAAAGTACTCTGTGCCCCGTAAAATATTTCTACTGCCCATACTGAGGAAAGCTGGATTCTTGCAAGTGAGACCAGCTCTCTTGCACTTGCAGATATTGGGCAGCGTGCACACTATTTTTAGTGTAGCTAGCTTCCTGGTGGCAGCAGTAAGGATTAATAAAAGTATTGGGAATATCTGTCCACTTCAAGATGTAGGAGTGTGATAAGGGGGTAGTCACTCTCACTAAGCATATAAATAGAGGTGATACAAGAGCGTATATTTGATCAAATCGTCATTTGTAACTAAGCATGTATATTTGAATTTTGTATAACATCATGCTTGCATCAAATATTTTGTGGGGCTGTAAAATTTGCTATTTGCACTTTCAAATTCGCTATTTGCACATGTTTGTACATATTATGCACAAGTTATGAACTGTATGTGTTTTGCATATGTTTTAATAGCTGCCAAAATTAGTATTTCCATTCATACAAAATTTGCTATTTGCACTTCTAAATTTGCTATTTGCACATATTTGTACATATTATGCACAAGTCATGAATTGTATATACTATTGCATATGTTTCGATAGCTGCAAAAAAAATAGTATCCCCATTCCTTTGTGTATAGTTTCTTAAAACTTTTTAACTTGTATGTATGTTGTTGTTGATGCTGCTTTTATGATTTTAATTAATCGAAATAAAGACTTTTGACTGACTGACTGTATTCTGAAGTGTCTGTACATGGAAAGAGTGTCCATGCATGGAAAGGGTCTACACATATGCAAAATGTCCAGCAAAGTGATAACGAAAGGTTTGCCGTTCTAAGAACGGCTTGCACAAGTGCCCTAGCAGATCTGAGATCGACGTCACATTTATTTATTTATTTAGGCAATTTGTAGAGCGCAACAAATACCCGTGGTGTCTCGGTGCTGGAATGGTGAATTGCAAGAAAGGTAATGTTTGGCATTCAGCCAGTGATATTTCTTCATGAGCAATTTGTGCTGCATTCATCATAAATAAAAACAAAACAGGATAAATATTTGCTCTTAGGAGAGAAAATCAAATGCTTGTATCTCATTTGCCCAAGAATCCACCATTCAAGGTCATAAAAAGATAGGAAATGCGAAGCACACCAGTTTCTTTTAATTCATTATGCATTCTACGCTGTCAGAAACAAAAAAGTTTGCACCATGGACAGCAAGTACGAGAATCACGTTTTGTTTATATCTGCTCTTACTGAGAGAATTGCCCAGAATGACAAACTCTTTTTCAACTTGTAAATCTCCAACAGAAGAGAGACCATGAAAGCCATGAAGGAAAAAAACCTCGATCAAATGCTGAGCTGTGAGCAGAGTTATATCCTGAAGTCAGAGTCACTTTAAACATAGCTTTGCTAATCTGTCATAGATATTCACCATTAACAGATCTGTTTTGCTTATTTGAGGCTTATTTCTCTGAAGTAGATGACACTGTTTTAGAGTAAAACGCGAAATACTAGAATAATGAAACAAGTATCAGATATACACGGACATTTATCAGACATTTTACTCGCAATCAATTAATATCTGAAGTCACATTTTCTAGAAATAATATGCACAACTACAGCCTTCGAACACAGACTAATTCTCAGAGATAAATCCTTGATAAGGATTATATGAAGAAGTGTAACGTGGTTTGATGAATGTCATAGGAACATTTCTATAGTACCTAACACTGGATCGTTCCTCATTTTCTTTATAATTCACAACACTTCTGAGGCAGCTTGGTAAGAACAAAAACATTTTATTTTAGCTAGATAGAAGAAAAAAACCAGTCATGGCTCTCACCGTGTGGTCCTTTTGTAGCAGGAGCTGATGTTGGCCTGGGCAATCCAAAGCGTGCTCCAGCTGGCTTGTCCAAGTTAGGCTGTGCTCCAACCAGTCCAGGGGTTATAGATCGAGCTTTGAGGCCAATTGACTTTGGAATTGATGAGACAGGTAATTTGCTTGTTGGTAAAGGAATCCCTGTATTTCTTACTTGCTTTTCATTTGTGGAAGTAGTGACAGGTTGTTGGGAGTTAACTGCTGAACTAAAGGCTTTAGGTCTCATTAGACCGATCTCTGTGAAAATTGGAATAAAGAAAGTAGAGTATATATTAAATACGATCATTTCAATTAGTCTTTATTCGATTTGAACAATCCTAAAAAACACATAAAATACAGTATTAAGAATCCAAAAATGACTTTTAAAACAATCACATAATAAAATTCATAAAAGGTCCCATAAAAAACATATCAAGTTAAAAGGCTAAAAATACACAGGGTTGGATAAGGACCACAATCTCATGTGCAAGTTAATAAATACAAACTATTAAGCCATGTCAAATAACATCAGTTACATAATGCCTGCAACCTGTTCCTGCTAAGTACCCACGTCCAGCTCCAAAATTTAGCCATAGCAAAAACTATGACCTCACTTGTACCAGTTCTCAAGGTACATAAGGCAGTTTGGCAAGATCTTGTTCCTATTTTAGCACAGACTGGCTTGAGCCATTTATGGCGAGGACCCTTATATGCAGGACATACAAACAGAACATGTGATTAAGTCTCTTCCATGCAGGGGCAACAGTAACATTTTGAGTCTTGTACCATCCCCCACTTACTTGAAAAAGATTTTAAGGGGAGAGTGCCCACTCTAAATTGATGATAGAGCTTCCTATCACCGGGACTCATTATGATGTCCTAGTACGCTTCCAACCTGTAGAACAAGTTACTTACCTTCGGTAACGATATATCTGTAAGAAACATTAGTTAGTATTAGATTCCTTACCTTAGAATATCCCCAGGCGTCAGACTGGATCCGGAAAGTTTTGCGTAGCAATACCCCTGCGCGTCGTTAGGCGTCGTCTCCGGCTCCGCGTCCGTCGTCGGCTGCGCCGGGATGACGTCGTCGGAGTACTTAAACGCCGCCTATGCGCGCTGACGTCAGTTCTTAGCCACAGCTTTTCCGCGCCAGATACGCAGAGCCATGGTAGAACCAACACTGGTGCCAAGAAACTAGGTCCCTGAAAGGGGAAAATCTTAACCCTAGGTATCAGTTCGCAGAACGGGGAGGATGGGTGGAGCGGTAAGGAATCTAATACTAACTAATGTTTCTTACAGATATATCGTTACCGAAGGTAAGTAACTTGTTCATCTGAAAGAAACACGTTAGTATTAGATTCCTTACCTTAGAATAGATACCCCAGCAATACCAACCCCGGTGGCGGGTCTGCGAACCAATACTCACACCAGGAAGTCCTGGAGGACGGAACGGCCAAAGAAGTCATCCCTCCGGACTTGACTGTCCAAACAGTAGTGCCTCGCAAAGGTGTGCAGCGAGGCCCACGTCGCCGCCTGGCAAATGTCCTGCAGAGGGACTCCCCGACCAAGGCCAGTAGTAGCCGCCGTGGCCCGAGTGGAATGGGCCCTCAGCCCAACTGGAGGCTCCTTTCTAGCCAAGGAGTAGCACGCCTTGATGCATAAGACAACCCACCGAGAGATGGTCCGCTTATGCACCGCCCGTCCCTTCTTCGCACCCACGTAGCCAACAAAGAGTTGGTCATCCACCCGGAATTGGCGTGTGCGATCCACATAGAACAAAAGCGCACGTTTTGGGTCCAGACGATGGAACCGCTCTTCATCCTTTGAGGGATGCGGAGGCGGGAAGAAGGAGGGTAAGGTGATGGACTGCCCGATGTGGAAAGCAGAGACTACCTTGGGCAGGAAAGATGGTTTTGTACGCAACACCACTTTGTCCGGATGCACAGACAGGAAGGGAGGTTTACAAGATAGAGCCTGGAGCTCACTCACCCTTCTGGCAGAGGTGATGGCAACCAGGAAAGCCGTCTTTAAGGTGAGAAGACGGAGAGGACAAGAGTGAAGTGGCTCAAAGGGAGCGCACATCAGGAAAGTAAGAACGAGGTTCAAGTCCCACTGAGGCATCACAAAAGGGACAGGTGGAAACATCTGTGTGATGCCTTTCAGAAAACGAGTTACTATAGGGGACTTGAACAAAGAAGGTTGATCAGGTAGCGTTAGGAAGGCTGAAAGGGCAGAAAGGTAGCCCTTGAGAGTGCCCAGAGCAGAGCCCTGCTGGGCAATAGAAAGAAGGAAGAGAAGAACTTCAGAAAGAGGGGCAGAAAGGGGATCCACAGCCTTTTCTGTGCACCATGCCACAAACTTGTTCCACCGGCAGGCGTATACCGACTTAGTGGAGGGACGCCTGGCTGCCAGAATAACATCACAAACTTCAGGAGGCAAGTCAAATGGCCTCAACTGCCGCCGCTCAATCTACAAGCATGGAGGTGGAGACTGGACAGGTTTGGGTGGAGGACCGTCCCCTGCTGCTGCGACAGAAGGTCCTCCTGAAGAGGCAGACGGATCGGAGGACCGACTGACATGTTGAGTAGCTCTGGATACCAGTACCTTCGAGCCCAGTCCGGAGCCACAAGGATTACCTGGGCCCGGTCGCGCCTGATCTTCTTCAGCACTCTGGGCAGAAGTGGTATAGGCGGAAAGGCGTATAACAGACCGCAACTCCACTCGCGACGAAATGCGTTGCCGAGCGAGTGCCGCCTTGGAAATTCCAACGCGCAGAACTGATGACATTGTGCGTTCTCTTCGGTGGCGAATAGATCTAACCAAGGCTCTCCCCATCGCAGAAAGATACCTTGCGCCACGTCCGAGTTCAGACGCCATTCGTGATCCATCGAGCACCGTCGGCTGAGTTCGTCCGCCCTGGCGTTCAGAGAACCTGCCAGGTGTTGAACCACCAGGGTCACGCCCTGATGTTCCATCCACTGCCAGAGCCGCAGAGCCTCTTGACAGAGGGTCCAGGACCCCACACCGCCCTGTTTGTTGCAGTACCACATGGCGGTGGTATTGTCCGTGAACATCTGCACTACACTCCTCCGAACAGAGGGGAGGAATGTTTTCAGTGCTAGACGAATCGCTCTCAGCTCCAGAAGGTTGATATGGAGCTGGGACTCCGCCGGAGACCAGAGGCCTCTGATCTCCGCCTCTCCCAAGTGGCCTCCCCAGCCCTGGAGGGACGCGTCTGTCACAACCACGTGCTCCGGTTGGGGAAGGGAGAGGGATCTGCCGTTGACCCAATCGCGGTCCGTGAGCCACCACTGCAACTGTTTCGCAGTGCCCTCCGAGATCAGAACATGGTCGGACAGGTTGCCCTGATGCTGGGCCCACTGAAACTTCAGGTCCCACTGCAGAGCCCGCATCCGCCGACGGGCGTGATGAACCAGAAGGATTCAGGAAGCCATCAGCTCCAGGAGCCGCAGCGTCCACCTGACCGAAACCCGGGATAGCGGCTGGAAGATGGGAATCAACGCCTGAATATCCCGGACACGCTGCTCGGGAGGATAAACCCGAAACTGCGCCGAGTCCAGAACAGCTCCGATGAAGAGGAGCTTCTGAGAGGGGCACAGGTGTGATTTCGGCACGTTGATGGAAAACCCCAGCTGGTGCAGGAGATCCGCCGTAATCTGGAGGTGGTTGACGACTGTCTGGGGCGAGCCCGCCTTCAACAACCAGTCTTCGAGGTAGGGGAAGACGGATACCCCCAACCTGCGCAGATGAGCTGCGACCACCGCCATCACTTTCGTGAACACCCGTGGGGCGCTTGTGAGGCCAAAGGGGAGCGCAGTGAATTGAAAATGCTCGAGGCCTACCGTGAACCGCAGGCAACGTCGGTGGGCCGGCAGGACGGGGATGTGAAAGCAGGCGTCCTGCAAGTCCAACGCCACCATCCAGTCTTGCGGGTATAGGGCAGTCAAGACTTGAGCTAAAGTCAACATCTTGAACTTCTCCTTCCGGAGGAAGCCGTTGACGCTCCGTAGGTCCAAGATAGGGCGTAGGCCCCCTTTGCCCTTCTTGGGGACCAGAAAGTAGTGGGAGTAGCAACCACACCCTACTTCTGGCCCAGGAACGCGCTCGATGGCCCCCTTGGCCAAGAGGGCCGTAACTTCCTCTTGCAGAAGTTGTAAGTGGTCCCCCGACACGCGGTGGTACTGCGGTGGCATGGCTGGAGGGATCGACTCGAAGGGGAGGGAGTAGCCCCTTCGGACGATTTGCAGCACCCACCTGTCCGATGTGACTGTGCGCCAGTGGAAGAGGTGATGGCGGACCCTGCCCCCCACTGGCGTCACATGGGCCTGAAAACTCGGAAGGTTTTGAGGCGGGAGCTGCGGGAGCGGGTGCGGACTGGCCTCGCCTGGGACCCCGGCCGCCTCCCCGGCGGTTTCCACGGCCGCCACCGCGCTGGACATTCTGCTGCGGTGTGTGGCTGACGGTCCGCGTGGGGGCGCCCCTTCCTTGGCCACGAAAGGAGCGAAAGGCACCCATTTGCTGGCGCGGGGCCGAGAGGCCCAAGGACTTGGCCGTAGCCCTGGAGTCCTTAAAGCGCGTGGTCTGCCTGGTCGCCAAACAGGCGACGCCATCAAACGGCATGTCCAGAAGCGTGGCCTGGACATCGGCCGAAAAATTGGCGCACCGTAGCCAGGCGTGGCGTCTGACCGCCACTGTCGTGGCCATCGCTCTGCCTAGCGTATCGGTGGTATCCAGTCCGCACCGGATAGAGTACCGTGCCGCATCCCGACCCTCCGCTAGGGCTTGGGTGAGTTTAGCCCTGACCTCCTCAGAGCATTGTGGCAGCACGTCCGCAACCGTGTCCCACAGGGTGTGGGTATAGCGGCCCAAGAGGCATGCGGTGTTGACTGACCGCAGTCCCAGACTAAGGGACGAGAAAACCTTCTTGCCAAACTGTTCGAACCTCTTGGATTCCCTGTCGGGAGGTGCCGACGGGAATGTGGTCTGGGAGTTAGAGGCCTGGATAACCAGGCTCTCAGGGGTTGGATGGGTCGACAGGAAAATTGGGTCACCCGGAGCCGGGCGGTAGCGTCTGGCCACGTTCCTGTCCACAGGCTGGCCTGAGGCGGGCTTGGACCAGGTGCCCAGCAGAACGTCACATAAGGCCTCATTGAACGGCAGCAGAGGCTCGACCGAGCTTGACTGCGGTTTGAGGACCTCGGTGAGGAGATTAGTCCTCACGGCCGCTGAGGGGAGCGTAAGGTTTAAGGCTTTAGCCGCCCGCATCAGAACTACGCTATAGGCTGCCCCCTCTTCCGTAGCCACGGTTAGAGGGGAGACAAAACCAGTGTCTGGAGAGAGGTCCAGGCCACTGGCTTCCCCAAGCTCCTCTGTCCAGTCCGTTTGGTCCTGACATTCCTTCGTCAGAGGGTCCTCAGACCCCTCCCAGTCCTCTTCATCACCCAATGCCTGGTAGCCAGGATCAACAATTGGGGCCCGTTCATTAAAGTAGAATGTACCCAGAGCTGTCTCGTACGGCGCCCAACGGGGCTTGGTCGACGGCTGAACGGGATTGACAGAAGAACTGGGGCCGGCGTCGACCGAAGTCGGCGCCGGTGGTGACACCCTTGGGGACGACGCCGGTGAGGTCGTGAGGCCGACCGGCGTCGATCCGGACCCAGACCCGGCCGGGGCCTGCGGCGCCGGGGCCGAAGTCGCCGGCGGCACCGAGGCCGAAGCCGTCTGCGGCGTCGGTGCCGGAGCACTCGACCCGCCAGGCCCCGGAGCAGGACCCACTGGGCTCGAAGGCGCCGTGGGGTCCGGTGGAGAAGAGAGCGACCTCATGGCCATGAGGTACCACTCGATCTCCTCCGGCGTCGCACCCTGTTCAGGGACCCGAAGGTATGGGGCAGGATGCAGCGCTAGCGACTGCGGAGCCGCGTGGGTGGTGCCACCCAAAACCCCGGCCGCGTCAGGCGAGCGTCGGGGGCGGTCGGAGGAACGATGACACCGCTCCAACCTCTCATGCCTCTTACCTGAGGAGGAACCAGAAGACCGATGCCGACTTCCGGAGCTGCGAGGGCTCCGTCCCCGCGACCGATCCCTCGACCTCCCATGGGACCGGGACCTCGAATGGCACGGGCTGACTGCCGGAGCTCGAGCCGCTTGCGGGACCGCTCCCGCCTAGCCTTCGACGTCAGAGCTCGACATTTGGAGCAGGAACGGTCGTCGTGGTCGAGGCCTAGGCACTGCAGACAACGGCGATGGGGGTCGGTACTCGACATCAGTCGACTACACCTCGAGCAAGGCTTGAACCCGGGCATCCCTACCGGCACCTGAAGAGTCGAGCGTCTTGAAGATGATCAAAAATGATCAAAAAAGTTTTAGTCAAAAAGTGACTAAGGGGTAGAGCTTCTCCGGATCTGCGCTAGCTGGCGCGGAAAAAAGAAGAACTGACGTCAGCGCGCATAGGCGGCGTCTAAGTACTCCGACGACGTCATCCCGGCGCAGACGACGGCGGAGCCGGAGATGACGCGCAGGGTTATTGCTACGCAAACATTTCCGGATCCAGTCTGACGCCTGGGGATATTCTAAGGTAAGGAATATAATACTAACGTGTTTCTTTCAGATATCAATTTTATGTTCCAGAAAGAGACCTGTTAGTGAAGTAGCATTCACCGGGAAATACATTTCAAATTTGCCATGTCCCTATATAAGGCTTTAAAATCTTTTTTTGAAGGGAAAATATTCCCTTCTGGGTCATGCCACAAATGGGTGAGACCCATATCTGCTAATGTAGCCTTAATCCTTTGTAACCAAGATATTTTATTAGTTTTATCAGCATTTCTAATATGCTTAACAGCTTGCGCATAAGAAGCTGACTCCGGGGTAGTCCAAGGCCTTTGCCAATAGGCAAGAGGTCTAAAGCCTGTGGCCTCCTCAAACGAAATACATCCCAAATCTTGATATAATGGCCTAAGAGGGGTGGACTGAGGGAGGCCGATCAATGCCCTCAGAAATGTATTCTGCCCTTGGACTAAAGAAGCTACATTATCAAACCCCCATAGTTCAGCACCATAAATTATTGAGGTCCTGACCTTCCCATGGTATATAGCTAAAACGGGAGCAGCTGGTTTGGTTTGAGATAAACGATGTTCTTTCAGAAGCGCCCCTGCCAATTGGTTGTGCCTTAGGACTAGCAAATCCATCTGTGGCTTCCAATTTATCCTTTTAACCATTTTAACACCTAAATATGTAAAAATCAGTTTGTTCAAGATTCTCGTGTTCATTTCTACTCTAGCTTTGACAGATTTATATTTATGCAGCACCATGAACTTTGTTTTGTCAACATTGACAACAAGATCATGGTCCTTGCAAAAAAGACCAAATCTATCGAGGGCTCTTTGCAGACCGACCTGTGTTTTAGACAAAATTAAGGTGTTGTCTGCAAACATTAAAAGAGGTACCCTCGAACCAGCGAGAGTGGAAGCATCGGTAGGGTAGTCAGTATAATATGAGATAACATTGTTAATAAACAATGAGAAGAGGGTAGGGGATAGAAAGCACCCCTGCCAAACTCTCTTGTTAACAGGGAAACGTTCAGTTACCTCACCCTGCTTACCCCACCGGACTTGGGCATAAGTAGATTCGTGCAATTTTATGATAAATGATGTATATTAAATATAAAATACCTCTTTGTAAAAGAATAGCGTGCTTTACTACGTTTTTCTGCACCTTTAAACAAAATAATGTTTTCAGTTTTCAGAACATGCACTCAGAAAAGGACGCAGTGCAGTGCCTGGGTCTTGCTGTGCCATACTGTATGCCACGGGTGTCTTGATAAATTAAAAGGGCACCATCTCTTTTACACTTCAGCAAAACACCAATTTATTCCAATTTTACCTACTGCAGAGGAATAAAGGAAATGTTTCTTATCTGTAATCTTAGTTTTCTTCCAGGTAAATCCTCATCGAAGTCATAAGCACAGGAGTGTCTTGACAATTTACAGAATCACAGAAGACTTTGCAAAATGTGTGTGTATCTATCTTTCTATCTTATATTTTCACTGACAAAAACAAAGGTTACAGGGATTTTATAGTTAGGAAACAGAATTTAAAAAAACCTTAGAAATTCACTGAAAAAAACAAAGGTTCAAGGGGCTTTATAGTTGGTTTTAGATCTTACACACACAAAACCATAGAAATTCAACAGTTATAGTTATAACTAACGCAAGAACCGATAACTTGTGCCCTAACTATAACTCGAGCATGCTCATGCACGGTTTTCGCATCACTGATTTTATTGCAAATGTTGCAGTTAAATAATGAATGATTTCATTCAAGATGCCATTACTGATGTAATATGTGGAGTAAGTAGCCGTGCATGGGGAGGGCACAAGTTATAGTTACCTTAAAGCACAAATGATAGTTTCTTGAGATAAACATAACTTATCTGGCATAAGGCAATCCCGCACACAGGGAGCAGCAAAAAATGGTGCTCGCTGCATGCAGGAGCAATTCCTTGATCAGGAAAACAAATGAAAAGTCCACTCCCAGCAGGCGGGAGCAGGAAAGTTTTCCTGCTCCTGCTTGCTGGGAGCGGATTTACTGTTAACTCTCACTTGGCTCAAAGAGGGAATCCACATAGACCTCCTTCCCTCTAAAAAACATAAGGCCCTGGGATCCCCAAGGCCTAATGGGCATCATTAAGCTCAGGGAGGCGGACCACGTAGTCCCCCCCCCACTTTAAAAAAACATAATGCTGTTTAGCTAATGGCCTGTGGGCAATCTTGTTACCACAGGAGCGAGTGTTCGGTTTGGCAGCCAGCAACATGTGAAAAATGTTGCTGGCAGTCAGTACAGGATTTAGGATTAGCCTGACCCCAAAAAGCTAACTTGGCAAACAAATGCTGCAATCCCATGGGGATAAAAATAAATAAAAGAAAGGGGAGAGGGGGGCTGCACAGCCCCTCCCCAATCCTCAAGACATCATGATTTTATAGTTGCAGGCCTCGAAAAATTATAAAAATGTTACTAGACCTGAAGGGCTAATAACTTAAATAATCTACTGGACCAAACTCTAACCAACTTGTCCTGTAAACTGGTCCCAAATAGTGTGATCCTGAGCAAATATTTTATTTAGAACCACTTTTTCTTCATTATCACAAGAGCACCTTCAAATGTGTGAGTTTAGCACTTCTGATGTACAAAAAAACCTGCTTTGTTTGATTTAATAGACTAAAACTTTGCTCCATATAGAATAAAAAATATCTAGCTCACATATAGGGTACATATGGCTCCTGATTTGCCTCTTAGTTCACTAATAGCATTGCCATCGGGGCAGGGGAAAAATGATTCTCAGTTCATGTGCAAAAACCTACTTTTAATAAATATATTACTAACACATGATGTGGTAGTGCACTGTCATTTACAAACAGCACATTTTCTATTAATATGCCCTCAAACTTTGACACTAACAAGCAGGTTCACTGCTAAAACTATATAGTGTATAAACAATCTTTGAAAATTGTGTTTTAGCAAAAATGATTATCATTTGCACTTCACCAAGTAAAGTGTTCTGATTTGTTTTCATACTATTAAAATCTTGTTTTTCATCACAGAGTGTTACAAAAAAGTTTGCTTTCATACTCAAATATAACATGAAATGTTTGTACAGTTCACTTATTCGATATTTAAATGTTGTGTGTTAGAAACAACCTGACATACTACAGCCTTCCATTTCACATTCTTTCTATGGCACGATTTTCTGCTAAAGTATGTTATAGTTACAGCACTCATGACATGTTCTATGACATAATTTATGACTTCACTAATGACATCATACAAGCTTATTTTGTATAGTTTCTATAAATGAGTATAGCATTAGAGCTCGGAATGCAAGTACAAAATAGCTCAGAAGAATATGAAGCAGCATTAATGCCATAACAAACAACTCCCTTAGGTGTAGAAAGCATGAGTTCTGGCCACATTGACCCTATAATTACACTTCATGGGTAGCGTAGTTCACAGTAACAATGAACCACAGATTTATGGGAAACCCTCATTGCATACGATGAGCAATCTGTATACAACTATTCGGGAGAAAACCAAGTTCCCGCAAAAACCGAACGTCTGTTCCAAATGGAATGCCCTACTATGGACAGCTATCTGTATTAAACCCATGTCTTGCACCGAACCTACATTGAGAAATGAAGTTGATATAAGTAAAGACGTGAGTACTGTAAACAGTATTCAATATATGGAGAGGGTTTACCATGTACCTGACTGTTTGCAGACAGTAAAACTCATGAGAAATACACCACAGAGTATTAAAAAGTATGTACTAAGAACAGTGTACACTCAAGCAACACTTGGCAAAAAAGACAGTATCCGCTTACAATAAGCAACGCCTGAATGTGCTAAAGATTATACTCAGTCAGTCAGTAAAAATGTATTTCAATCACTATAGATCAAAAAAGTACTACACAAAAAAAAATGGCACAATGGAATATAAAAGGACCCTTTCAAAAGGAGGCGGCCTGAGGACTACCAAGCGAGCACTTAGCACGCCTGCACCACATTGCCATTAAGAACTTGGCCATACAAAATACAACAATACGAGATGTATCTGACAGCAGTATTCTATACGCCTCCTGGGGCTTTCTAAGATGCAGGTTTCTGCAAAGTGTCACTATCCATTTAGCTCTAGACTGTCTATACAAAGGGCACACAAATATAACATGCTTAAAGTGACTCGGGTCCTCCTTGGCAGCAAATACAGTTCTCATTCACCATGCCCAATACTTTGCACCACTTCCTTTTAAAAGTTTTTACAGGTAGAAACCAATACCTCAACTATAGGTATAACTTTCTTGCTAGTGGAGGGACAATTTCATCTAAAGTGCTCTCAAATAACGGGGTCGGTTCAAAAATCAATAAAAGCAGCAGAGAGTGATCCTTTGCAATTTTGTTTATTGTCAATCACAAAACTACCCCAATAAGCAGCTTTGAGACTGGACTTGTGGATTTGACACAGGGTCTCTGGAAGATCCCAGTACACGTTGAGGCTAAACCTCTGTAAGAGAGTCTTAAGAGTGCGAAGTCACATGATCTTACTTACACATTTTGGAAACATTAAATCACGGAGACCCACCCTGTAAGATTCTAGTGCTGTAGTCGATGCCAAAATATGAGCAATCTAAGCTCGATTTTGTGGGTAATTTTTTTCTGGGCCAAAGCCAAATAAAGTGGATTCAATAGGCGGGCTCATCGGAAGATTTAGCAGAGATCTAAGAAATTTGTGTTCTATTACGGACATGTTATTAAGATTTGTGCAACCCCATATCTCTGCACCATATAAAACAGCTCCTAAAGCCTTAACATTATAAATCTCTAGCGTTGGAGCCACCCTTCTAGCTATGGTTTTCCTGTGAATTTTAGCTATATTTACCGTTTGTTGAACCAGGGACAACTGTGCCTTTTCTACCTGGGCTGCCCAACATATGTTATTTGTAAGTTTCAGACCAAGATATTCAAAATCAGCCACTACTTCTAAAGGTCCATGCCCCTCAAGCAACTGCCTCGTACACTGGGTTGTTAGTCTGGAGGAGAAAATCATACATTTGGTCCTGGAACCATTGAGCTCCAAGCCCCTCTCCAGGCAAAATGTCTGGAAGTCATTCAACAATTGCTGGAGCCCCTGGGGCGACTTAGAAATAAGCAGTGTGTCAACTGCGAAAAGGAGTGCAGGGTCCCTCTGAGCTCCTATTTTCGGTGCATCACACCCATCCCTGCTCAAAAACAACATCATTTATGTACACAGTAAATAGTTTGGGTGTAATCACGCCCCCCGTCTTACCCCTTTGTCAATATGGATTGCCTCTGTTAATGCCCCATCCTTCCCCCACCTAACTTGGGCCAAGGTACCCACAGGGAAAGCTGAAACTCCCATTCCTTCTAGTTGTCCCCATAGTTTGTCTCTTGGAACCATGTCAAAGGCTGATCGTATATCAATAAAGGCCACATATAAGTTGCCACGGTTGATGGTCACTTCCCTCCAATAAATACAAATAAACTGAAACATCTGGTCTACAGTACTGACGTTTGATCTAAAACCTGCCTGCCACTCTGAAATTATATTCCCTTCACAAATCCAATCCAATCCTCAAGATGATCAAGCACCTGCATACAAAAGATTTCCTTAAGAGAGTCTATGAGACTGATAGGCCTGTAGTTCGCTGGGTGTGCACGATGAACCTCCTTAAAGATGGTAACAATTTCAGCTAACTTCCAAGAGTGGGGGATGTCCATACCAGCTAGGACGCTGTTAGAGATCAGGTTGATATATGGACCCCAGATTTCTGGGCTTTCTCTATAGAGATCACTAGTTATTTTATCAGGGCCTGGGGCACGGTCTAGAATGCAGAAATTGAATGCCTTTACAGTCTCACTTAACAAAAATTGCAAATTGCTTGGCTTAGAGGGGGCACCACTATCTAATGAGACACCTCTAGCATTCGCTGTCCTAGACTTGTTTGAGTACCGCTGACTAAAATGCGTTACCCTCTCATCTGGTTGAATGTAGAAATCAAGGATTGGCTTGCTTTCACATGAGGCCAAAGCTGTAACTCTCCAAAATGTCTTGGTGTTCTTATTTACCAAAGTGTGACGGGATGGGGCGGACAGACAAGATACCTGAGGGACGGCGGGACTGGTGGTCCGCCATCCCCCTTTCACCCACCTCTATCCCCTCTACGCAGCAATCTCCTCCATTAGGGGCTGACGACTGGATCCAGGACGAAGGGCACCTTTGGGGTCAGGAGGATGACGGAGACGACGGGATAGTACACAGCTCCTTTAACCCGGCCCCACCTCCTCCATCTGACGTCATCGCGCAGATCCCGTCAAGAGTGAGCGGAACCAGGAAGTCATCGGACAGCGTTTCCCTGGAGGTGGACGGTGAGGAGAGAGCGGAAAGGAGAACAGCGAGACAGGAGGAAGAAGACTAGGTGGATCAGAGAGGCATAGATCGGAGGAGCGTTGGCGACAAGCCAGGAGGCCAACGTCTCTACGAGCCGCCCGCCACGTTCCCGCGGGAGGAGCGTGGCTCGAGAAGGTACGGGGGAAAGAAGCGGGTTGGGTGGGGAGACGCCAACCCGCTAAAACCCCCCCCGCATGTGTACAGCATTTCATGTACATATTTGTAAATATTGTAAAGAACCTCCTCACAAACACGAGCACCGGTCCTCCTCTGACCCCCTCCCTCACTAGAAACCCTGGAGCACCTGAGCACTCTGTTTCCCTCACTCCTGGTCCCTGATCTAAAGCAATAGGACGGTTGTCCTAAATCCTTGGTTTCTTCTTGCTGGCATTTCCTCAAGGCACACATTCTCTGTCCCAGGCTAGTGAGTACACCAAAGCAGTTGCAGCTATAAGCAGGCCAACCAGTACACAGAGGCATCGGCAGTCCCACCCAGGCAGATTAGAAGTAAGCTGAGCAATTTGCAGCCCTGATTGGGAAACCAGTACACAGAGGCAGTTAAAGTTGCAACCGGCCTTGTCAGTACACTGCGGCACGCAGCCTTTCACAGAATCCCCTGGGTACCACAGACAAGAATGCAGACCCTCTGTGGCACCCACTGCTGGATTCGCTCTCAGGCAGTTGCTTTTTCTGGGTGTTGGCAAAGTCTTCACGGAATTTCTAAAGCTAACCCTTTCTCCATCCTCCTCACTTCCTTGTCTAGATTTCCACTATCCAGTCACAGGCACACAAGAAATACACTTCCACTGTCTGATGAAGCAGTCCTCTTTCTTAATCTTGTGCCATGCTAAACTAGGGCCTTGGAAAATGAATTCCACTGACTCTAGTACTCAGATTTACACACACAGTACAACTACAACACATTTGGTTCACAAACCCTGCCCATGCACATGCACTTAATGCCAGCACAAGGTTCTAGGTATTCATAAAACAAAAAGAACTATATATGAGAGGGCCAGTAGGTACACACTCTCACTGACCCAGATAAAACATCTGATCACTCCATCTAACAGAAACAATGGGGTGCTTCCACCACCGCTTTATGGGCTGCACCCAGGACAGGTAGAGTATACCTCTGTCAACAAAGAGGGCATGCTTGGTGCATCCCACCAGGTCAAATAACAGGTCCTGGACCTCAAATCATCTAGACAGGCCTAGGCCTCTGCGTATACACTAGATTGGTGTGACACAGGGCTAGACGTAAAAGTCAGGATACCAGATACACACGAAGTCTGCACTAAAGGCAGGGGAACATGCCTGTACACTATAAGGAGGACATTCCTGACCCAATATCCAGCACTATAAGGAGGACATTCCGTTATCCAGCAAGGAGTCAGAGGATTTTCCTTGCCTGTGCTCATACATGTGCAAATGTGCCCCAGCAAAGAGCTATAGGCTGCTTGGGTTTTTAGGTCTCGCGGCCTATCAATGCGCGCAAGCGCATTGAGCGGAGCGAGAATTCAAGTGCTCGAAATCCTTGTCAAACCAAGGGCTTCTTGCGCTGCGGTTTTCATTAAGTTCACGTGAATCACGTGACCAAACAAGCACGCGCATTCACGGCCGCACAGCACATCAAAGGCCTTCGCCCAGCGTGCGCTCTGCGGCTTCTCCTCCCTTAATTAATCATGGCTGGCCGGCCGGCCGTACTTTCAGTCTCCCGGCCGCTCTGCATTATCAGGGACGTGTTATCTCTTGTTTTTCTATGCACTCTAATGCCGTTCCTTCCTTTAGCCTCTTTCTTCCCCATACCACGCTATCGCAATCTGCCTTTTCCCACAAGCCTTTCTACTCTGTGTTCGCACTCTGCCTCCTCGGTTTCCTCCGCCTCTGTTTCACTGCCAGTCTTTCTTTTGTGACCTTCTCTCCCCCCTCTTTCGTTTCAGTCTACCCACATTTCACATGAGAACCATTTAACACCCTAATGCCGCCAGCCCTGCTCCTTCTTCCCCAAAACACAGAATTTTTCAGCCCACACCAAGCTCGTCTTCTGTTCTGCGACGACTTTTCCAAACATAAAAATTCTCCTGTATTGAGTCAAACACTATATATATCCCTGCCCCCTTTTAAATTGCATTACGCCAGCAGAGCTACCAACCCCCTTTGTCTTATAGCCTGTTTCCCAAACACAGACTCTCTCCTCCCTCTATCCATGCATCACATCCCACTGCCCAGGAGTCAAATTCGTTTTAAGTGACTCGTTAAATGCAGCTTTCAACCTGCCACAAGTTTAACGTGGAAGAAAAAAAAGTTCTCTCTGCCCAGTGACGCATCTGTGACAATCACCAACAACTTGATTGTTGCTTTGTTTGATGACGTCACCTGGGGTTTGGAGAGCTATTGTGACATCATTCACACTATGGTCTCTTTTTTAAAGAAATGTGTGTTTTGGCGACTAATTAGCTCACCTACGGGAGTTACGCCACGGCCTAATTTATAGTCAAAACTGAAATTCATGCCTTGCTACACAGGCTAGCTTTGAGAGTCTGCATATGTGAACAAAGCATGTTTTCATTTCTTAAGCAAACATTTCATGTCTGATGCAAAGGTGTGAACGTTTTAGGGAATGCGTCAGTTGCCACAAAGAATAATGTATGCATTTATAAACATTTAAGCACCAGCCCATTACGAAAATAACCAGCGGCTCACTGTTTGCCTGACAGTTAAACTTTTCAAGGGAAGCCACAGATTGTCATTGAAGCCGGTAGTGTTTGTCTATCCAGGATGTAAAATCAAAGGCAATTAAATGTGCTAGATTAGAAATTCAGATGCGGTGCCCTTGCGATCATGCCATGCTTTCATTCTGGGAGCATAGGTGTGCTGTATAGAAAATACACTTCTGTATTCGAGGTTTATAGTGTCTGCCGCGCTCAGCGCATGAGCCCGACTTTTAAAAAAAAGTGAACAATTTAGATTTCATTGGTTTTACTTTTTTTGTAAATCACTTCTATGTTTTCCACGTGTTGTGAGATAATCTAAATCAATATGGCTCACGGTAAGGCCATTTTGTGAAACAAACGGGGGCCTCTGTTAGCTGTGTTTAGAAGCTGAACTTTTTTTGACCGAGGAGATAAAATGTGCTGGGCGCATTTTTAAAAGGATAACCGTGTTTGCTTTAATGTTTTGAGCGTGTGTTTTTGAGTTGAGCGTGTGTTTTATAGCTCGATTTGTGGCGCACACATGCTTCCACCGTCTCAACACGTTAGCCATGTAGGTCTCTGCAGCACCTTAAGCCTGTGCCCTTGCAATGCATCGTTTCCATGCTTGACACAAGATGTATGCCCTAGTGTTGTCCTGATAGATTGCTGCTGCCTGCCTTAATAACCCATGGGTGATGGCTGGCCATTTGCCTATTACTGCTCTTTGCAGGCCTGGGCTGTTTATGTACCTGCAGAGGGCTAGTCTCTCTCTTTCTCTCTTTCTCTCTTTCTCTTTGTTTCCTTCTTTCTTTCACTTTCTCTCTTTCTCTTTCTCCTTTCTTTCTTTCTTTCTTTCTTTCTTTCTTTCTTTCTTTCTTTCTTCCTTTCTCTTTCTTTCTCTCTCTTTCTCTCTCTCTCTCCCTCTCTCTTTCTTTCTCTTTCTTTCTCTTTCTCTCTCTCTTTCTCTCTCTCTTTCTTTCTCGCTCTCTTTCTTTCTCTCTTTCTTTCTCTCTCCCTCTCTTTCTCTCTCCCTTTCTCTCCCTCTTTCTCTTTCCCTCTTTCTCTCTCTCTCCCTCTCTTTCTCTCTCTCTCCCTCTCTTTCTCTCTTTCTCATTCTTTCGCTCTCATTCTTTCTCTCTCCCTCTCTCTCCTTTCCTCTCTTTACTTTCAGTGGTTGTGCAGACTATGCAACAGGGCTAGTAATCTGTGCACCAGGACAAATGCAGTCGAACCACAGGCATGCCACTGTCTAAAGCAAATGTGTTAACGCCTAGTGGTGGGGAGGGAGCACGAGGTCACCTCAACTATTATAAAATCCAAAACTCTTCAGTATCTGGGCCTCAATCACCATGCAAGCTCTCCGTTGTTTGACGGTTCTAGTGATGCCGACTGTACCTTAAATTTCACAGATTGGAGTATCCACTAGATTGAGTGTTTTTAGATGCATGGAATGGAAGAAACACCCCAGCAGTTAATCAAGTGGGTACCTTTTAATCCTAAGCCCCTGTATCCCTTCATCAGCTTCCTCCTTTTCCTAAGGAAGGTAGGTCTATTCCTACGACTGGCTCCTAATGTTGTCCCTGCCTATAACAACGCAGTTTATATTCCACCCTAGAGAACTTCATTCTGTCTACAGCTTACCCTGATGGGTCAGAGGACAGTATTGGTAAACCATGTGTAAGCCTGTGAAAGAGGTTTACGTTTGTTCTGTAGCTAAAATAAAAACCAGCTCAGAACGTTGCAAGCATGGTGCCTTATACGGCTTCTAAATTGCGCACAGAGTTAAAAATTAGTGGCAGTGATGTGCTCAGTTCAATGAATGGCCAACATGTTTCTCTCCTCCGTGTACTTTACAGCTTTATTAGGCCTGTTAAAAACTGACATTTTTCCTCATAAGTGCATTCTAGAGGTCAGGACGTGGTTACTCATAGACCAAAACATATTATTATTATTATTATTATTATTATTACAGCTACCCGGAGGTTTCCCGGTGCCCTCGGACCAACGCAGAAAAACAGAGAAAACATTATTGGTTAAATAACCACGTTTTAAGACCTTTGCGAAAGTTCTTATAGATGGTTTCATGCCTAAGTGGCGTGGTGAGTGAATTCCATAGTGAGGGGTGCCAGATAAAACAAGCACTGGCTTTGCCAATAGGTCTTGCAGTAGGAAAGTTGGAGCTATTACAATTGCAAATAACAATGCCTTTTATTTTTGTTTTCATTTTAAAAACATAAAGGGCTTTGTCATTTACAAAACCAATAGCTCCAACTTTCCTACTGCGAGACCTATTGGCAACGCCAGTGCTTGTTTTCTTGGCTAATAAAAAATCCAACAACATCTGGTTCCTTTTCGAGAAAAAGACACACTACTCTAACAATGCATCTCCTGGAGATAAAAGCATTGTGAGAGAAATGAACTGTCTGTGCCCTAGATTTTCAATCAATAGGCTAAGAAGAAATCCAAACAGTGCTTGACTCAAGTGCAAGATACGCTTTATTCGATTTAAAATATTAAATCATAAAAGCACAATACATAGCAATAAGCATGACAAAAGCATGACAACATTAATTCATGTAATCACAATTTGACAAGAATATAAAAAATAACATCATTAAAAGTAAAAAAGAATATATCAAAAAGAAACCCGCTATCTACAATTTGCAAAAAGAAAAGGCTAAAAACAGGTTTCAATGTGGCCTTAACCTAAATAAAAACCAAAATCAATTAAACAGAAGATGGGCCTTGCAGTTTTCCTTGTTCTGATCACCCCTTTCAAGTATTTTACAATATGGTCATCTTAGAACTTGCAGCTTGATAAAAGCAGGTCGACATTGTCTCAGTCCTTGCAGTTTCAAGTAAGGAAGGATCCATCTTTTCCTAATTAGGATAAAAAACTGTCAGGGGGTTCCTACCTGCCACGACTCTGCTGCTGATGTTTGTCCCTCTTCGTTTCCGCCTCGGCACACACAGGATGTTCATGCACCTTCCACGGCCGCCTGGGCTTACCCGGGGGCGGGGCCTTCATCTGTGACGTCGTACCCTGATGTCCAATCATCTTCCATCTTGTATCAGAGGATGGTTCAAAGGGGGATCCGAGTCACGGCACCACTTGTAAGGGTTGCGACTGCTGGGTTAGCAAGCAATGAGGCAAAACCACAGAGGAATGTATAGTGGTACTGAGGGATTTATTAAAGTTCATACGATACGACAATGCTTTACTCATTGTTGGGCTTCAGACACATCTCCTTCCAAGCAAATTACTTCTTACAGAGAGACAATCATTCTGAGAGGATGGAGCTGTGTGAAATAAAGGAAGAAGAGGAGACTGGAATGGCAGGGAATAGGAGCAATCATAGTCCTTCCCCTTCCTTCCCCTCAAATCATGGGTCTGGGTCATTTCTTCTGTTCGGAGAAGAGGTGGGCATGTCACATGTCTTGGTCTAACTGAAACAGATGATGCTAAAACATTCTGTGAAAGAAATGCTAGAAAACAATTTAAGGGTCAATGAGTGAAGGAAACCGCTTTTATCATGTGGCATTTACTACACAATGCCTTTACAACAAAATGGTAAGTATATATCATATATATATATGTGTGTGCATAAAAAAATTAAGCTTGGGGGGCGTGACAATCCCCCAAGGAGAATAGCGGCAGATCCCTGACTCTCCCGGGACGGCGCAGATAGGGACGGACCTGGCGTGCCACTCACCGCTTGCACGGACCTTAAAATGTACGCCTAGTTAGCTGAAGCAAATCTGTACACGACAAAGAGACTCCGAACCTCCGTAACAGTATGTAAGCAGCATTTCTCCTCTTTCTGCATTACCAAGTGGCTTCGCCATAGAAGCGCCCGCCATCTTGAATTACGCTCAGAGTGAAATTTTACTGTGTTTTTCACCTGTGGTGGATTATTTCTTTATGATTTCACCGAGTCACATGGTTGGGTATTTGATGGAATTTGCATCTCCAAAAGCGGAGTATAATACTTTCTAGCCTTTACGGAAAATATATTTTTACATGTATCATTGCAGATACACTCTTCATTAGGTGTATACTTTGTTTAAATATTTTGCAATTAATTAAAAAAGCTATGGGCAGTTTATTATCTAATTCTGATTTTTTGCTCAACACAAGCTGACTGTTTATATAATGAGGTGGATAGGCAAGTAGCTCCAAACATTACATGAAAGTTTGAGGTTATGAATAGAACTCTCTAACGCGTCTGCCCCTGAAATTTTACTGCCTTGAATATGCTTGTCTTCTGCTGGGAGACCTAGCAAGAGTAACTGTTGAGTGACTGGGGTCATGAAGGTATCTCTCTCCTTTGCTTTTAAATAATTACAACTACTGATGAGGAAACCAATCAGTGGCGTTTACAATATGGTACTTTGACTGGTGTAAATTGTGTCTCCTCTTGTGTTACTTCAGTAGTGGTATTAGCATTCCCCCATACTTCACCTTTTTCATTCATATTTGCATGTGGAATTATAAAAAATGTGAGGGTTATATACTATTTTAGGATTGTTTATGCCAAACATAGACTTTTCTCTATCTAGAAGTTGATATACTTTGTTCTTACTTGCTTTGGTGCATGGGCAGACTAATTAAAGTTTAATCCTGTTCATCATCTCTGACTTGCAAACTATTAACTTCTTCTACGTCTCGCTCAAATTCTTCTAACATTGCGGCTTCCTAAGGCACAAACAAAACGCCAAGCAAAAGTCTCAAGAAAGACCCTCCTTCTCCTCCCAAGCAACCATCTACAGTCTCTTTGTAATTACTACTCGAGGAAATTACACCTCTTCATCCATTTGCTGAAGAGACTAATTCAAAATTACGAATTCTAACTGACAGATGGTCAAGTTTGGAGGATAGAGTTACCACAGCAGAACAAAACATTGAATCCTTAACTATTGTCAGCAGTAAAACGGAAGCGCTTCACTCTCAAGTGTCGACTCTTCAAAAGCAAGTCGAAAACCTTGAAAACTGAAACAGACTAAACAACCTTCGCATTTATGGACTTACAGAAGGCTCAGAGGGCTCAGACCCCAATAACTTTTTCAAGTCTTTCCTTCCTAACGTCCTTAATTTGTCACAAGATACTCAGCTAAATATCCAACGAGCTCATCCACTGGGTCCTGCCTCTGCAACAACTTCATTCAACGTAAGGAAACCGAGAGGAATCATTTTATATTTTCTGGAATATACTGACTTGCTCAAGAATCTCTCAGCTGCTAGAGAAATCAATCAGTTGGGCATGCAATCCTTTGTTTTTTTTCTCAGGATTTCTCCAAACCTACCGCGGATAGATGCAGAGACTTTTTGACAATGAGACCACAACTTCGCTCTCTTGGGGCGCGCTACGGCCTTTTCGAACCCATTTCTCTTCAAGGTGACCATCAATAACAAGACTACTGCATATGAGGACCCTATAAAGTTGAAAAGTTTTCTCAACACTTACCATGTGGAATCTATGATACATCCTCATCATCCTCATTGCATAACAAATAGCTGTTTTGCTCTTATCTTGCTGGATATATTGACTTTTATTATATATTGCTAATAACTTTTCTCATGTTGAATTGGTTGAAGATAATGTTCCTTCCTCACTTACCTGTTTTGAATGATCATTAACCTCTTTTTTCCTTGCAGGTTTTCTTCCCTTGTTGTACTTCCCTCTGTGTTGTACTGCTTGTCACTTCTCGTTCTTTCCTGCTCCCCGTTTGAAGTCTGGATACGTCATTGTTCCATGTGGCCTCATCTACCTCCACCCTACATAGGTTTTGGATTTTTTGTAAGTAGGTCATCTGTGTTTTTTCCATTGTTTCTCACACTAATTCTCTCTCTTAATTTTTTGGCTTCTCTCTCCTTTTCTTTTTGTCATTTTTGCTATTTCCTTGACTGTATTTCCTTTTTTCCTTCATTTTCTTTCTTAATCTTCTCCTGTATTGACATAACCTCTTTTCTTCTCATCTTAGTCACCTTTCATACTTTCCTCATCGTTCATATTTTCATCGATTGACCTATAAAACGTTTAACTTAGTACTTATTCTAAGCTTTATGGTTGGGAAAAGATATTGTAACTGGGAAGGGTGGCCCCCGCCCCCTGTGGCCCGGAGTGAGCCCGTAATTTGAGACCCCCCCCTCTTGTTTCCTCAGGTGTCCGAGGCCCCGACATGGAATCGATTCGAGAAGAAGTATAGCTGCAATGAGGAGGATATGGAACACGGACCCTTTAACTGGCCAGGAGTGTGTAACGAGGGGGAGGAGCCGGCACTTGCCATAAAGGACGCCCATCAGCAGGATCAGGTGTGTCTTTACACCGGAGGAGCAGTCAGAGAGGTTTGGAGCGGAGGAGAGGCGCGGAGCAGAGAAGAAACGTGGAGCGGAGGAGAGGACGGCGGCGTATCCCGGAACAAGAAGGTGGTAGTCGGGGAGAAGACGGAGCGAGTCGAGGGGAAAGCAACATCGGAGGCGAGAGCAGGAGCCGAGGCTGGAGTGACATCAGAAGTGGGAGCGGCTGCAGTGACAGGCGTAACAACGGGTGCGAGACCTGCAGTGGAGGAGGAGGAGAAGTCGGGAGAATCACCTTCGGAGGGGAAGACGCCTGGAAGCCGTCGCATCGGGTTCCTACGGAGACCAGCTGGATCCACAGAGCCCTGGAGGGGCGTGGCTAACAGAGGTGCGTGAACGGGCAGCGGGGTGGGTGCGGTACAAGAGAAGGGGAGTCCCCTAACCCTAGTGTAAACCCCTGATACACGACCCTCACTGTCCTGGTAACTTCCCGAGCACTGCGTGAACCCTCACCCCCTGACCCAGAACTGACAGTTGTTTGGTCACCTGTACTGATACTCCCTCTGTTTTGTCATCCCCTTCGGTGGAGCCTGGGCCAAGACGGATACCGAGGAGAGAGGAAGGCGGAGCCTGACCCGGCGTAGAGAGGAGGGAGTGATAAGCAAGAGTCGGCGTGAAAGAAGCCGGTCACCTCGACGACTCCCTATCAGAAAAACTTGTACTGATAGATTGTACAGCTCAATAAAACCCAGTTTGAACCTTACTAAGACTCGCCTCCTGCCTTTTCCCACCCAGCCGGTAACAAATATGTAACTACTGGTTGTTTTATTTGCTTTTCTGTCTCCTACTCTTCTCCACCATTTCTTCCCTCCTTTTTTCCTCTTTCCTCACTTTAAGTTTATTACTCATTTTGCTTCCTTCATTTATGGCTTTAAAAATCATTACAAGGTTTAAACTCCCCTATTAAGAGACAACGGGTACTATCGTACTTATCTAAACTGGATACTAAAATTGTTTTATTGCAAGAAACCAATCTTACAGAGCCTGAATCTTTAAAGCTTGAGAAAATTGGGTTGGTGGAGTCTTTTTCTCACCTGGAGATGGCAAAAGAAATGGTTACTCTAGTTCACAAATCACTGAAAGTATCCCTTATTGCACAAGAGAGGGATGAACTAGGATAGATGGTTGTTTACCAAATTAGAGATTGATGGTGTATCGCTCTTTCTATTTAATGTTTATGCCCCTACATCTGGTGATGCCCTTTTTTGGTCCCATATACATCAATTGATTTCTCATAACCATGCTAATAATGTAATCCTTGCTGGGGACTGTAACCAAGTATTTGACCTTTTTCTGGATCGGAAATCTAAAGTTTCTTTCACTCCATCAAAAGCACATAAACCTTTCACACAAACCATAAAGCACCTACATCTAACTGACACCTGGAGACTATGTAATCAGTCTCTGCAAGAGTTTACTTTTTACTCTTCCCCTCATCAGACCCAGCCAAGAATTGACTATATTTTCACATTACATAATGTCTCCCAATCTCTAATATCTGCAGATATAGGCCCCATACCTATCTCCGATCATGCCCCTGTCTCCATCCAGTTAGACATCCTGCCTCATTCTGACCATACCAGGAGATAGCGCTTTAATAATTCCTTGGTTTTTGACCCTCATTTTAATACTTCCTTTATTTCTTTTTTCAATGAATATTTTCTTTTAAATAGCAACCATACTATACCCTTTTATATAATTTGGGATGCCTTTAATGCCTCTGCCCGTGACTTCATGATTCGATATACTTCTAACAAACGGAAAATGGCTCAGGCCATCAACCATGCAACTTGTCTCTAAGATAAAAAATTAGAGCATACTTACTACACCTCTAAATCGAAACAATGCTTAACAATCAATCGGGAGTTTGTTAAAGCGCGACTACTCACCCGTAAGGGTCTCAAGGCGCTAGGGGTAGGGGGGTGCAGGTTCCATTCCATCAAGGAGGGGGTCTGCCGAAGAGCCAGGTTTTGAGGTTTCTTGCGAAGCTGGGGAGCGATGTTGTCTGTCTGAGGTGGAGCGGAAGGGCGTTCCATGCTTTGGCCGCGAGGAAGGAGAAGGAGCGGCCTCCCGATCTGGTCTTTCTGGTGCGGGGGACCACGGCGTAGGAAAGCTGGGCTGATCGTAGGGTCCTTTGGGGTGCGTGGAATTTGAGTCAGCAGTTCAGGTATGCTGGTCCGGTGCCGTGCAGGGCCTTGTGTGCGTGGGTGAGCATCTTAAAGGTGACTTTCGCCTCGACGGAGAGCCAGTGGAGTGTGCGCAGGTGCTGGGAGATGTGGCAGTGTTTTGGCAGGTTAAGGACCAGTCTTGCGGCGGCGTTCTGGATGTTCTGTAGCTTGCGGAAGAGGTTTTTGTTTATTCCGGCGTAGAGTGCGTTGCCGTAGTCGAGTCTGCTGGTGACCAGGGCGTGAGTGACTGTCTTTCGGTGTTCGAGGGGGATCCATTTGAAGGTCTTACGAAGGAGGCGGAGGGTGTGGAAGCAGGAAGATGAGACAGAGTTGATCTGGCGGTCCATTTTGAGCTCAGAGTCCAGGATGATTCCCAGGTTGCGTGCGTGGTCTGTGGGGGTGGGTGGGTTTACGAGGGCGGTGGGCCACCAGGTGTCGCTCCAGGCGTCGGGGTTTGGGCCCATGATGAGTACTTCTGTTTTGTTGGTGTTTAGTTGTAGGCAGCTGTTTTTCATCCATTTGGCGACGGCTTCCATGCCTTCTCGAAAGTTGCGTCTGGCGGTGTTTGGCTCGTTGGATATGGAGAGGATGAGCTGGGTGTCGTCTGCATAGGACACGATGTTGAGTCCGTAGGTTCTGACGATGGGGGCAAGTGGAGCCATGTAGACGTTGAAGAGCGTCGGGCTGAGGGAGGAGCCCTGGGGGACTCCGCAGGTGGTAGGTGTGGGGTCCGAGAGGAAAGGGGGGAGTCTGACCCGCTGCGTCCTGCCGGAGAGGAAGGAGCAGATCCAGTCGAGGGCCTTGTTCTGGATTCCTGCATCGTAGAGTCTGCGTATTAGGGTGCGGTGGGAGACTGTGTCGAACGCCGCTGATAGGTCGAGGAGGATGAGGGCTACTGTTTCTCCATTGTCCAGTAAGGTGCGGATGTCGTCTGTTGCGGTGAGGAGGGCGGTTTCCGTACTGTGTTTTTTTCTGAAGCCGGATTGGGAGGAGTCGAGGAGGTGGTGTTCTTCAATGAATGTGGCGAGTTGGCTGTTGATGGCTTTCTCAATGACTTTCGCTGGGAACGGGAGCAGGGAGATGGGTCTGTAGTTTTTGAGGTAGGTGGGGTCCGCTGAGGGTTTCTTTAGTAGGGGGTTGACCTCAGCGTGTTTCCAGTCGTCGGGGAACGAGGCGGTCGCCAGGGAGCGGTTGATGGTTTGGCGGAGCATGGGTGCGATGGTGTTGGCGGCTCTGTTGAAGATGTGGTGGGGGCAGGGGTCCGTGGGGGCCCCTGAGTGGATTGACTTCATTGTCTTCAGTGTGTCTTCGGTGGTGAGGGCTGTCCAGTCATCAATCGCTGGTTTCCGGGTGTCAGGGGTGGTTGGGTGAGGGTTCAGTGTGTTGGTTGTCTTCGTCGAAGTTGTCGTAGATGCTCTTGATTTTGTGGTGGAAAAAGATGCTGAGTTTGTCGCAGAGGTCTTGTGAGGGAGGGATGTCGGTAGACTCGCTGGTGGGTTGGGCGAACTCCTTGATGATGCTGAAGAGTTCCTTGCCGTTGTGTGCGTGGGTGGAGATTCTGTCTTCAATCGCTTTTTTCCTCGTTTCTCTGATGAGTTGATGGTGGGCGTTGGTGGCGGCTCTGAAGTTGTTGTGGGCTTCTGTGGATTTGGTGTTTCTCCAAGCCTTTTCGTGGCGGCGGCATGTGCGCCTGGACTCTCGAAGTTCGGTGGTAAACCATCTGGCTTTCTTGGCACGGGTATTGTTGTTTTTCTTGAGGAGGGCTATGGTGTTGGTGCTGTCCGAGATCTATCTATGCAGGGTTCGGGCTGCGGTGTTGGGGTCGTCGTTTTCCGCGATGGTTGGGGTGGAGTTGTTGAGTGAGGAGGTGAGCTGGTCATCGGTGATTTTGGTCCAGTTTCTTTGTGGAAGCAGGTGCTGGTGTCTGTGGATGGTGGGTGTTCTGAAGGTGAAGTGGACGCAACAATGGTCGGTCCATGGGAGTTCGGTGGTGTGGCTGAAGGTGATGGAGTTTCCTGTAGTGAAGAGGGGGTCGAGGGTGTGTCCTGCTGAGTGCGTGGGCTCGGTCACGATCTGGCGGAGTCCAATGTTGTGGAGGTTGTCCAGGAGGCATGTGGTGTTGGGGTCCAGTTGATTGTCGAGGTGGAAGTTGAGGTCTCCCAGCAGGGTGTAGTTGGTGGATGCGATGGCCTCCGGGGAGATAATGTCCGTGATGGTGTTGGCAAAGGGTCCGCGGGGTCCAGGGGGTCGGTAGATGAGGGTTCCTCGGAGGGCGGCATGGGGCTGGCCAGTATCTTGAAGTGAAGGTGTTCCATCAGTTCTGTGGACTCGTCAGGGAGTGTGCTCAGGCGGAGGCTGGATTTGTGGACGATGGCGATTCCTCCTCCTGGGTGGGTGGGGCGGTCCTTCCTGGAGATCTTGTATCCTTGGGGGATGGCGATGGCGATGTCCGGTCCCGAGGTGGTGTTGGTCCAGGTTTCGGTGAAGAATGCTACGTCTGGGGTGGTGCTGTCAAGGAGGTCCCAGATTTCTGTGGCGTGTTTGTGGAGGGATCGCACGTTGAGGAGGATGCATTGCAGGGTCTTCGGTTTGGTTGTGTTCTTGTGGGCGGGTTGTGCTGGATCCGTGTTCTTGGCGGTGCTGCAGGTGTGCCGGCAGCGGTGACAGCTGAAGGGTCCATGGGTGTCAGCTGGTGATGCTAGCTTGCAGTTGTTGTTGCAGCCTGGGTTGAGTGCGTGAAGTGCAGCTGGGTCGTAGCGTTGGCGGGGCGGAGGTCCAGGGTTCCTGGTGCTGGGCGCGGACGGGTCACAGACTGGCGCAGACGTGCTTGCCAGTGGCCGCCATTAAGTAGGGGTCGGGGAGGGCTGGACAGCTGGGAGCGGGGAGGGGAGCTGGATTGGGCCGGTCGCGCTGGGGGGGGGAAGAGGCCGCGGGGGCAGCAGCGGCGGGGAAAGGTAAAGGGAGGAAAGAAGGGATAAAGAAAAAAGGGAAAATAAGCAGAAATAAGGCACAAAAGAGCAGAGATGCAGAAAAGAGAAGAAAGGTGAAAGATAGAAAGGGTAGAAAAACAAGTGAAAACGAGTGAAGGAGCAGAGGGAGAGAAAGGGAAAATGGGCAGAAATAAGGCGCAAAAGAGCAGAGGTGCAGAAAGGTGAAAGACAGAAAGGGGAGAAAAAAGGAGTGAAGGAGCAGAAAGAAAGAAAGGAGACAGAGGTCCACTGGACCACCAGGGATGAGGCGCAGGGAAACCTGCGAGTGGAGGAGGGCCTCGATCACCAACACTCAAGAGTGCAGGGGCACCTCACTTAATGGTGGAGCTGCGAGGGTGGGAGAGCAATTTCACTGACAATGAGTCAGTGGTCATGCTTAACTGATCTGAATAATGCCAAGATTCAGTATTACAAAGATTAAACTGATAATGCCTCTTTCTTTCTTTTAAAGACTGGTGCCAAATTTTACAGAGTTCAAAATAACTCTGGTAAATTGTTAGCCAACTATCCTAAGAACAAACAGAATAAACTCCATAGAGAATCCATAATAACAGACACCAACACTTCTGAATACAAGACGCTGATATTCTACAAAAATTTGTTCGGTTCTATGAACAACTCTATACACCAGAGTTCATTTCCCTTTACCTCTCCTCAGTTCAAAAGAGCCCTTCCCAGTCTTCACATTTAGACCTCCTAGAATCTGATTTGCCTCAGACAGATGTACTAAATGCACTCAAAACCCTCTAGAAAGATAAGGCCCCTGGGCCAGATGGCTTTACTGTTGAATTCTTTTTGCATTTGGCCCAAGTAAACATACCTAAATTACATGCTTTAATCTCCTCTTTTCTTTCTTCTTGTAATTCCTCTGCCACTTTATGGAAGGATTGATTTGTCTTATCCCAAAGGAAGGAAAGGGGTGACATTATTGCAAAAACTATAGACCCATTTACCTAGTTAATATAGACTACAAAATCTTCTCGAAATCGTTAGCTCTTCGGTTGGAATCTCATCTCCTACACCTCTTAGATAAGGAACAAACAGGCTTTGTTAAAGGAAGATCTATTAACGACAATACCAATCTGTTTTTTTACATTATTTCCAAATAACCAAATCTTTAAAAACCCCTCGCTGCCATTGCCCTTGATGCTGAAAAGGCTATTTGATATTGGCGTTTCATTTTTCAGGCACTAAAATGGCTAGGTTTTGGCCCAAAAAATCACCTCATTGGTTTCTCGGCTCTATTCGAACCCTAAAGCTACAATTTTTGCTAATGGCCTCACCTCCCCTTACTTTACTCTTCACAGAGGAGTGAGGCAAGGCTGTCCCCTTTCCTTTTTAATCTAGCCTTAGAACCCTTCTTGTCTAAAATTCGACAAAATCAATCCATTAAGGGTTTTACCTCAAACTCTTTACAGGCTAAATTAGCTGCATATGCTGATGATGTTCTTTGATTTCTCTCCCAACCTCAAGATTCCCTGCCGGCCTTTTTAAATGAAGTTCAATCATATTCCTCAGTTTCGGGTTACAGATTAAATAACGACAGGTGTGAAATTTTACCCTTAACTAAATATACTTTTAGAGAAGATTTTTCCATTTCTAATTTTACTTGGAATCCACTTCACATAAAATATTTTGGTATATGGTTCACCTCCTCCATTAAATCGGAAATTCCTCTCAATTTTAATAAATGTATTAAGAAGATTAGCTCCCTCATTTCTAAATGGCATCCTTTATATCTTTCATGGTGGGAACGTCTCGACTCTATTAAAATGATGCTAACACCTATTATCCTTTACCTTATCTCTAATATTCCAGTACCCATTCCTACAAAATGGTTCCACAAACTTAACTCCATCCTTACTTCTTTTTTATGGTTTAATAAAAAAAACTAGAATGCCGTTATTAAAGCCATCACGTCCAAAATCTGAAGGGGGTGTTAGTTTCCCTGATTTTCCCAAATATAAAAAAAAAGCCTTTTTACTTAGACATATATCCAAGTGGTTGTCTGTCCCCTCTCCTGATTTGCCTCTTTGGCTTGATCTAGAGATTTCCTTCCTCTCCCAGTTTTCTTTCCAAGAATACTTATCTTTCCCACGAAAACCACAAAACTTGTGTATACCAATTATTAAACATTCTTGTAAAAGTTTGAATAATCTTCTTTATTTTGAGCTGCACGATTTCGATACATTTCTCAATTCCACCATATGGCAGAATAACTTCATTTGCTTTAAGGGAAAACTTATTTACTGGAAAACTTGGAGAGATAGAGGCATTTTATGGGTACATCAACTATTTGAAAATTACACTTTCCTCACTTTTTCAAAGTCAAGCTCTCTTTTTCATTTACCTCCCTCACATACCTTATTAGCCTTACGTTCAGCTATACTAGATTCTCACCCCTATTTTAAATCCTTGCCTCGCTCCTCTTCACCACCAGATTATACTTGGTCGAACATCCTTTGTAGAATGCCTAAGGCCTCCACTCTTCACATCTGCTTATTAACCCTCTTTCGCAAAGAGCCAAAACAAAAGATTGAGATTTCGTGGGAGACTGACCTGGGTACACATTGGCCCAAAGTCTTCCAGAGCAGCTAGCGCTACACAAACTCTCTTTTTTATCTATAATAGATTATTATTAACACCAGTTTCCTTGCATAGAAGACATTCTGACACTCCTGGTAATTGTTGGTCTTGCTCATTTCCACAGGTAGATTTACATTTTTCATGTCCACAAGTTATGCAGTTTTGGAAATCAGTTTGGTCACAAATTAATACTATTTTTGGTACTAATATTCCCCTCACATTTGCAAATATTTTTCTAGGTAGCCTCTCCACTAGTTGGAATAAAGCGAAAACACAAACGCAAATCACTGACCTCTTACTGGTTTCAGCAATTCAGCAGATAACAAAAAATTTGAAAGATGTTTCCAAACTTTCGTATTTAGCTTGGTGGTACTCTGTATGTCACAACCACAGACTTGATACAACCTTTGTATTTCCCATGTCTCTCAAACAAAAAAGATTACATTTATGGTCTCCTGTGACACAATTTATGGTAATCATACTAATATTTCCTTAGTTAAATGTAATTTTGTTCTAGTTATATGCCTATCAATTTATGAGCCAGTTTTCACCCTTTTATTCTTCCCATGGACTTTCTTTTCTTGTATGTTTACCTGACTTTATGCTATTCATGATACTTTCCGCAATGTTTTTTTCAATGTTCTGCTGTTTCCTACTGTGATGTTTCCTTTTTGCCATTCGTTCAATAAACTTTAAAAAAATATATATATTAAGCTTACAGAGATGTTATAGGTAAGTTCAGAATTTACACTCACAAAACAACAGTAATTCTGCAGTTATGAGTTATCTCAAGAAACTATAACTCGTTCCCTAAGGTAACTAAAACCAGCGCCCCCCATGCATAATTTTCTCATCAACAATGTTACTGTCAGGAATCGCGTAAGTGCGCCTACAGAACTACAACTCCCATAAAGCTAGGTGTGGAAACAGAGTCTATATATTCATGTTGTCCACTAGAGGGCGTTGTAATTGATTACTCTTTGGAACCTGAAAGAGAGTGTGGTCGAGTTCCAGGTTCGGGAGCTCTATCCAGGATCAAAGATTGGAAGCCTGAATGTTCGGAGTCTTCTGGGAGGCAAGAACTTTACGTTTGCTAACAGACTTGGGGAAGGCTCTTCCTTTTGTTCTTTCCTTCCGCGAGCGGCTGCAGCGAGAAGAGAAACGCGCGTCTCCGAGGAGAAGCATTGTTTGGGTAAACTGCTGCCAAAAGAAGGCGTTTCTGAGTTCTACTGAGTTTTCCCGTTCGCGAGCGGCTGCCGCGAGGGAAGATCCCCGGTTTTGGTGTCCGACCCGAGGGGCGCTTGGATTTGAACTTTGTTGTTGCCAGAAAGGAAACCTGCTTCAGGAAATTGAACTGTGCCTTGTTTCTTATCGCGAGCGGCTGCTGCGAGGAGGGAAGCAGCTGATACTGTGGCAAAACCTGGGTTGCTGGAAAGCGAGAAAACTCGTGCAACCAAATCTATGAACCATATGAAACTAATTTACGGGAAGCTGGTAAGCCTCGGATGAGGTTGCATTGTTTTATTTCTATTTTTGTTAGTGTTCCATTATTAGTTGGGCCCAGCTAGGAATACTAATCTGAACACTATTTTTTGTCCTTGGATGAACTGGAATTGTTTGCAAAGATACTATAACGAATTCCTTATCTTCAGTGTTTGGAACTGAGGTTTTGGCAGTATCAAAAACATTATCCACTGGGTTACTGGAGAGAACTCATATACTCAAGGGAAGCAAAATAAGGGTATGAGTGTTGAAGGATTGGCCTTTCGAAAGTATGCTGAGGTGTTGTTGAACAAACAGTAATCCGTGGTTTTCTTACAGGCAGCACTCTGGTATAGAGAAGTATCTATGGTTTAGAGGAAAAGAGGTCCCCTCCTGATTTATTTGGTATGTATTGTTTCATTAGCGAGACTTGAAAGAGAGTAGTCAGAATTGATGTGATAATTCTCTTTTCTTGTCATTTCAGCTGTCCCATCCGTTCCAGACCCCTTCCTTACCTTCCCTGATATATCCCTCGCTTGATTACCTCTACGCTCTGTGTTATCTGTACAGTCAGAGTGTGGGGAAATCAGGAGGTGGACCCCTTTCAGCATCACCCTGATCCTGAGGTTTCCAGAATCGTGACAGAATCAATTACCTAAGAAATTACCGAACCTCCCGGTCAGGGTGTGCTGAAAGATGACCACACTTGAAGAAGTGATGCAGGCCCTAGTTCTTGTTCAGCAGGAGTTGGTAAATTCTCGTGCAGAAACTACTGCTCTTATGGAAAGGTTTGATAGGCAGGCCAGAAACCCTTTTGATGCTTCTGCAGGTGTACCCCAGATACAGGTCACTGTGCCCCCGCCGATACCACTGGCTAGTCCGGAGAGATATGCAGGGGACCCTCTTAAGATTCAGACATTTTTGACGCAGATCACCTTGCATTTTTCGTGTAGGCCAGCTTCTTTTCCTACCAATCACTCCAGGGTGGCTTTTGCGATATCTTATTTGACGGGAGAGGCCGCCGATTGGGCCGTCCCTTTAGTGCGCAAAGACGACACTTTATTGACGGATTGGGCGGCATTCCGAAGGGAATTTGAGAGGGTATTTGATAGAAGGGCTACCACCCTTAGTGCAGATCGCGATTTATTGGGGTTACGTCAAGGGAGAAAGGATTTAATAACCTATATGACAACCTTCAATAGATTGGTGGGGGAAACAGCATGGCCCGAAGAGAAAAGAATGGCACTATACTATCAGGGGTTGAATGACGACATGAAAGACGTCCTGGCACAGATTGATCCCCAGCCCACGAGTTGTTTAGGGTTGATCAATCTTACCTTGCGGTTGGACCACCGTCTTTCTGAGAGGGGAGGCGAGCGAAAAAGAGGTGGTCGATCATGGAGTGGGTTTGAGGTAGAGAGCGTTACCCATAAGAAAGATTCAGGACCTGAGGCTATGGAGATAGGGGCTGTTCGTCCTCCGTTGACCAAGGCCGAAAGAGAGAGCAGACGTGCCCAAGGGTTGTGCATGTATTGCGGCAAAAAAGGGCACTATGTGAGGGACTGTACTGCAAAACCCCAAAAACGGAGTTTGTTTTTTCCTGCCAAAAAGATGGTGGCAGTAGTAGCGGAAAACACTTATGCTTTACAGGAGGCCGGCGAGGGGGCTGAGAGTATGCCTACACCCCCTAAGGAATGGAGAATACCGTCCTTGGGAGTAGTGGATAGAATGGAAGCTGTGTCTCATGTAATTTTGCCCATGTATCTGGGGTCGGGACAGCACAAAGTTTCCGTGAAAACTATGGTGGATTCTGGGGCTACGGGGAACTTTATAGACTATGGGTTGGTGCAGAAGTTAGGTTTAAAGAAAGTTCCCACTCACCTACCAGAGCTGGTGTTGGCGGTGGATGGCACCCCACTTAAATCAGGCCCCATTGTAGAGCACACGGAAGCGTTAGAATAGACTCTTTGTGGACAGCCCTGGAATCATGTAGAATACATTGTGCTGAATATGATTGAGGCTCCTCAATATGAAATAATCCTGGGGATGCCGTGGTTGTGGCAACACAATCCTTTGATGGATTGGAAGTTAAAAACTATCCAGTTCATTTCGGAGTTTTGTGTATCCGAATGTTTGCAGGAGAATGGGGCGTCACATACACTATCCTTGGCACAGGGTTTTCAGGTGGCCACTGCAGCGGAGAAAGAGGTGGCTTTGCCAGTCGAATACCATCAGTATCGAGCAGTGTTCAGCAAAGTGGAGGCTGAAAAGCTTCCACCTCATCGCGACTATGATTGTCGAATAGACTTGGTGGAAGGTTCCAAGATTCCTACTTGTAGGGTTTATGCATGGTCTGATTTTGAGACGAGATATTTAAAGGAGTATTTAGAACATCTGTGCTCGTTGGGGTTCATAAGACCATCACGTTCCCCAGCGGCATCGCCTCTTTTCTTTATCTCTAAAGCCAACGGTGAGCTGCGCGCTTGCATCGATTTTAGGCAGCTGAATAAGATCACGATTAAAAATCGTTATCCTCTTCCACTCATACCCGTCCTGTTAGACCAGGTGAAGGAGGCCAACATATACACCCGGTTGGACCTGCGAGGGGCGTACCACCTGGTACGGATTCAGGCCAGAGATGAGTGGAAGACGGCGTTTAAAACGCGCTTTGGGTTGTTTGAATATTTGGTGATGCCGTTCGGGCTTTGCAATGCCCCTGCGGCGTTTCAGTTCTTTCTTAATGACATCATGAAAGAGTACATTGACCGCTTTGTTGTCATCTATATTGATGATATTCTGATTTATTCAGATAATCCTTCTCAGCATGTTAGTGAGGTCATGTTGATCCTCCAAAAACTACAGGAACACTGCTTCTACTGTAAACTCAGTAAGTGTGAGTTCGGAGTGACTGAAGTGGAGTTTTTGGGTGTGATCTTGAATCCTCAGGGTTTTCGGATGGCAGATAGAAAAGTGAAGGCAGTGCAAGAATGGCCTGTTCCTAGGTGTGTGAAGGATGTACAATGCTTCCTAGGTTTCTCCAATTACTATCGGAGATTTATTGCCCATTTCTCGCAGCTAGCCTCTCCAGTAACCCGGTTGTTAAGAAAGGGTGTTACCTTCTGCTGGACCTCAGAAGCAGGAGAGGCATTCGAACAGCTTAAAAAGGCCTTCTGTTCTGCACCTACCTTGAGACATCCACAACCTGATGTTCCTTTTGTAGTAGAAGCTGATGCTTCGGACATCGCCATTGGTGCAGTTCTGTCGCAAAGAGATAAAACCACCGGTCAGCTGCACCCTGTTGCCTTTTTGTCTAAAAAACTGAATCCTGCAGAAGTGAACTATACAGTGGCAGAAAAAGAACTGCTGGCAGTAAAGAGGGCCTTTCAGGAGTGGAGGCCTTACTTGTGGGGGGGTCAACATGCTGTTACTGTGTTCTCTGACCACAGAAATCTGCAATTTATGAAGACTAATAGGCACCTTTCGCAACGTCAAATGCGTTGGATGTTGTTCTTCGCAGAGTATGATTTTACTATTACTTTTCATCCTGGGGCAGACAACAGAAAGGCGGACTCGTTGTCCCGCCAATTGGATCCTGGAGCATCGTCAAAGGGAGAACAGTTGTCGATCCTACCTCCCGAGAGGGTGGTGTGTGCTACTACTGTTGAGATGTTTATTGAAGCTGTCCGGAGACAACGTTCCGTATCTCAATGGCAGGTTTGGGCGGGGAAAGAAAAACAACGTACTCTGAAACATGGATTGCCAATGCGGAATAACGCCTTGTTTCTTCCCACGCATGAATTGCGTCTGATGGCCTTTAATTGGTGTCATAACTCCATGGTGGCAGGTCATCCGGGACATACGAAAACCATACAGGCGCTACAAAGACAATTCTGGTGGGAAGGAATGATGACTGATGTGAAGACTTGGATTGGGCAGTGTGAGACTTGTGCAAGAGCTAAGAGCGAACAAACCAGGAGTAAGGGGTTGTTGATGCCACTACCTACCCCCTCTAGACCTTGGCAAGTGTTAAGCATGGATTTCGTGCTGGGACTACCGCTGGATAAGGGTTGTGATGCTATCCGGGTAGTGGTGGATAGCCTGACCAAAATGGGACATTTTATTCCATGTCGTAATCTCCCTACAGCTGCTCAAACAGCGCAGTTGTTGTTGACTGAAGTGGTACGGTTGCACGGAATCCCCAAAGTCATCATTTCGGATCGTGGACCGCAGTTTGTCGCCAGGTTCTGGCATACATGGTGCAAGGCTCTACAAGTGACGGATGCCTTGTCTACGAGTTTTCATCCCCAGTCCGATGGCCAAACAGAGAGGCTAAACCAAACACTTAAAAAATATCTGAGATGCTACGCAGAAGAGGCTAAGGATTCCTGGGTCTCCTTGTTGTGGCTAGCCGAATTGTCCTACAACAACGCATGGCATAGTTCTACGGGGGAATCCCCTTTTCGGGCCAACACGGGTTATCATGCTGACATCTTGCCTGTTACTATCCCTAGCGATGTGCATAACCATCCTACTGTTGCCGCCCGGATGAAGGCATTGTTGAAGATCCATCGCCGAGTTCAACAGCACTTGGAAAGAGCTAAAACCTCGTATAAGAAGTGGGAAGATCGACGTCGTCAGGAGGGTCCAGAATATCAGGTGGGGGATAAGGTGTGGCTGTCGACTAAAAACATTTGTTTTCGCTACCGCAGTATCTTCCATCCTCGTTTCATCGGACCATATGAAGTACTGCGAGTGGTGAATCCTGTGGCATATAAGCTGAAGTTGCCAGCCTCCTTACGAATACATCCGGTATTCCATTGCAGTTTATTGAAACCCGCCAAAACTGGAAGGCGTCAAGAGGTCCCGCCAGTGATGAGAGACGGCCAGTTGGAGTATGAGGTGCGTCGTATCCTGGATTCCAAATACCAAAGAGGGAAGCTGTGGTATTTAATATCATGGAAAGGATACGATTCGGAGGATGACTCCTGGGAATCCTGTACTGAAGTGCATGCCCCTCTTGCGGTTCGAAGATTTCATGCCCAGAATCCAGGGAAGCCTGGTGCTAGAAGGCGCCGTTAAGGAGGGCATACTGTCAGGAATCGCGTAAGTGCGCCTACAGAACTACAACTCCCATAAAGCTAGGTGTGGAAACAGAGTCTATATATTCATGTTGTCCACTAGAGGGCGTTGTAATTGATTACTCTTTGGAACCTGAAAGAGAGTGTGGTCGAGTTCCAGGTTCGGGAGCTCTATCCAGGATCAAAGATTGGAAGCCTGAATGTTCGGAGTCTTCTGGGAGGCAAGAACTTTACGTTTGCTAACAGACTTGGGGAAGGCTCTTCCTTTTGTTCTTTCCTTCCGCGAGCGGCTGCAGCGAGAAGAGAAACGCGCGTCTCCGAGGAGAAGCATTGTTTGGGTAAACTGCTGCCAAAAGAAGGCGTTTCTGAGTTCTACTGAGTTTTCCCGTTCGCGAGCGGCTGCCGCGAGGGAAGATCCCCAGTTTTGGTGTCCGACCCGAGGGGCGCTTGGATTTGAACTTTGTTGTTGCCAGAAAGGAAACCTGCTTCAGGAAATTGAACTGTGCCTTGTTTCTTATCGCGAGCGGCTGCCGCGAGGAGGGAAGCAGCTGATACTGTGGCAAAACCTGGGTTGCTGGAAAGAGAGAAAACTTGTGCAACCAAATCTATGAACCATATGAAACTAATTTACGGGAAGCTGGTAAGCCTCGGATGAGGTTGCATTGTTTTATTTCTATTTTTGTTAGTGTTCCATTATTAGTTGGGCCCAGCTAGGAATACTAATCTGAACACTATTTTTTGTCTTTGGATGAACTGGAATTGTTTGCAAAGATACTATAACGAATTCCTTATCTTCAGTGTTTGGAACTGAGGTTTTGGCAGTATCAAAAACATTATCCACTGGGTTACTGGAGAGAACTCTTATATACTCAAGGGAAGCAAAATAAGGGTATGTGTGTTGAAGGATTGGCCTTTCGAAAGTATGCTGAGGTGTTGTTGAACAAACAGTAATCCGTGGTTTTCTTACAGGCAGCACTCTGGTATAGAGAAGTATCTATGGTTTAGAGGAAAAGAGGTCCCCTCCTGATTTATTTGGTATGTATTGTTTCATTAGCGAGACTTGAAAGAGAGTAGTCAGAATTGATGTGATAATTCTCTTTTCTTGTCATTTCAGCTGTCCCATCCGTTCCAGACCCCTTCCTTACCTTCCCTGATATATCCCTCGCTTGATTACCTCTACGCTCTGTGCTATCTGTACAGTCAGAGTGTGGGGAAATCAGGAGGTGGACCCCTTTCAGCATCACCCTGATCCTGAGGTTTCCAGAATCGTGACAGTTACTGCAAATGTTGCAGTGATATTATTAATTCATAGACAATGCCATCAGTGTTGCAATATGTGGGGTAATTACCAGTGCATAGCAAGGGCACGAGTTATAGTTACCTTATGGCAGGAGTTATACTTTCTTGAGATTACCAACTATAACTGCTCAATTGCTATGGTTTTGTGGGTGTAAATTTTGAACCTAACTATAACGTCCCTGGAAATAGAAATGTTATGTGTCCAATGTGTCCCCTGCGTGTACCCTACGTTTAGTGCATGTGCATGTCACCCATGCATTTTTCCCCTCTCATTCCTGTAATAATAATGATCTGTATTTCCGTCCCACATTAGAATGTCAGTTACCAAGCCTTCCATGAAAGAAACGTGAATTCTGCACAGAGGCCTATGTTGCCCACGTTGCCAATGTATCTGCATGGTGCACGTTTAATAAAAGTCAAGATGAACCCGTTTTGTGGCTCAGCCTGAGCCTCAGGTTTCTTGCCTCCAGACGCTCCGAAATCTGCAGCTCAGCTACGTATCCCTGACCTTTCGCATACTTCTGGTCCAGCCCGGCCTGCCAAGACAGTATTTTGCACACAGTTATCTACTTGCTCCACAGAATCACATTCCTGCTTAGTGAAGAAGGTAAACAGAACCCCGTCTGCAGAGATGGAGCCCAGCCTTCCTGTCTCCGTTTAAGTGATTTGCAGAGCTCACATCCATAGAAAGCCCATGGTCCCCACGCAATGCACGAAGAAATATATGCACACACTGGCTCTTGGTGATGAGCAATCTTTGCTCGAGCGACCTTTACTTCAGATAATACATCCTCCTAACCCAAGATATCAGATAATACCAGACGTACAGGTCGTCCTGACACTGAAGGCTTCTCTACTAGATCGAAAGTCAGCTCCCCCCAGCTTCCCCAGTTACACGTTAATTGCACGTCATGACCAAGTTACGCACACAAGTAGGGTAAAGGTTCCAACTGACCATGTAGACCCCCTCCATGTATCCACCCACCTATGGCTCCTCAAGTGAACGCCCACGTGTACGCCTTCGTACACGCCCTTTTGCATGCCCATGTGCTCTTATCTCTCTCTTTCTCTTGCTCCGCCTGGAGCGCTCCGCCTTCTCTATGCAATGTAATGTATGTTTAAATGTATAAATAATGTACTCTGTGAATAAAGTTTAGAAGACCCTTCCTGAACCTTAGTGGTGATGGAACCCGATTCTCCCTTAACTCGAGTTACTGAAATAAAGCCCTTTTGAATCGGACACCACGGACTCTGCCTCTCATTATATGCATGACCCTTTGTTTAAGTATAGAAATTATGACAGGGTAATACTTTATTTACCACACTTTGGTCTTTTTTGGTGAATTTGTCAGGCTTTTTCAATTTTATTTACTAACTAAAACATCCCTGTAATCTTTTTTTCCAGTGAATTTCTTCATTTTTTTAAATGCAGCAGAGGATTGGCCAGAAGACCTGGCCTGCGGCCAATCCCTGCAGCCAGCCCCCTGCATGCAGCAAACCCCGCGCCGGGCACAGGTGGTCTGTAAGGGTTGGCATGTGGCCAGGCCATGCAGCCAACCCCACCAGTTGGATCAAGCACCGCGCCACGAACAGCCGGGTGATTGGCCCTGGACACCCCAGACCTTTGGCGATGGGTTCCCCAGGGCATTAATGATTCCAGGAGGGAAGTACGGCCCCCACTCCCTTTTGTTTGCTACAGCCTGGCCCTGGGGGTTGTGGACCCCAGGGCCAAAAATGGCCTGGGCAGGGGGCCATGTGACCCCCTCCCCCTTTTTTTCATGGCTGGGGTCCTGTGCCGGTCAGGGGGCATGTGTCCCTCGCCCAATATTATAAAAGGCTGTGCCCCAGGCCCAAGAACAGTCAGTGTAAATTTTGTAAATGTTGCCCGTCCCCTGGGTAGATTGCATTCTCCAAGTCCAAAAGCAGTCTGGGGAGGGGGATAGGGCACGCACGATTCCGATTGCTGCAATTAAAAAAGAAAAATTCCCCGGGACCTGGCCCAGCCGGGGGACCAATTAAAAAATGAGCAGGAGACAGTTTTTTTTTTTTTTTTTTACATTTTTGCCCTAATTTGAGGATTCTCCACTAATTTGTGACAAAAAAGTATGCTTTTGCCACTTGTGGAACACCACCACCAGGCCTCGGGAGGTCAAGGTATTCCTATCCTACCCCATTTTGTTTGTTTTGCGTTTCCTTTGAGAATGGCTGAGTCTTGAGTCCCGAGTCCCAAGATGGCTGCCAACACTTTCTGGTTGAAGTATTGATAACCAATAAAATCTCCCCATGAGATCAGTTTGATCTGCCGGGGGTCCGCGCCCCTAGATATCTATATATCTTTTTTCTTTACTCGCTTAAATACTATTGAACAGATTTACACCAAATTACAACAAGCATTTGCAATACAACAGGTCTCACATTTGCGACTGTTTAAGCTATTGGCATTGTAAATGACAATGCCTGTTATTTATCTGTTTTTGATAAATAACACATACATAAATGGCATTGTCATTTACAATGCCAATAGCTCAAACTCTTGTAAATGCGAGACCTATTTAATTTCTAAGAAGCAGCTGCCATTGTCCCGGGCTGCTTGGAAAGTGAAAGCGCTGAGGGCGCTGAATGTTGCAGGAAAGTATGTTGTGCCTGCAGTAGGAGAAACTCATTAAAGAAAATAGTGCTTACAGACTATATAAGACATACAGTGTAACAACAGAGTAAAAGGGCCAGTCCTCATGGGAGGTTACAAATGAAGACAAGGAGGTACTAAGGAGGTACTAAGGAGCCTATTAATGAATCAGAAGCCAGCATTTGCGAAGGACACAAGTCAGTGACAAATATGGGCGGAGAGTGGGTGGGCTTCAAGTACATACTCTAATATAGCATGCCATGCAGAGCGCGCATGCACTGCCCAGGATTGGCCTAAAAGGCACTCTTTCTGGACCAAGAAATTACTATCAGCCAAATTTGGTGTAATTCGATTGAGCGGTTCGGGCTATAGTTGGGTCTAAAATCCCTATGAGAAATTGCAAGGGAAAAAAGCGTTTAGGACCCCCATTTTTCCCGCCCCTTGGTTACCGAATCATCCTGGACCTTTCAAGACAGCAGCTCAAGTGAGTGGCAAACATTGTTTTGAAACATTTGTGAAGATTCGTCAAACAACGCCAAAGTTACTAGCAAAACAATAAAACGCTTTGTCTATGGAAACTAGGTCCTAACTAAAAATACCTAGTGCGGGTCTATTTATATCTATTTATCTACACACACACATTAGGCTCAGGATGTTTTTAGGGTTTGGGGTGGGTAAAGGTATTGGGTGGTAAAGGTGATTTTAGGGGTGGGTATGGTTATATATATATTAAGGGTTTCACTTACCTGAAATATGCTTACCATTTCGTTGCAAAGGCATATGCGTGGTAAAGGCATTAAAGACATATGCGTGGCAAAGACATATGCCTGGCAAAGACATGCGTGGCAAAGACATATGCACAGCAAAGGCATGCATGGTAAAGGCATTCGTAGCAAGTCGTACATACAATGAGTGAAAATAAAAAAAATTAAGTGTAACCAATTCCTCCTGTCTGGGAAAGATAGAACCCAATTCTCAGAGATCCTTCTCTAGGTGTAAAAACAAACTTGGTCACTGCAACTGCAGAGGATTTAGTGGCAGTGGAGATGCGCTCTACATTATAGATGTATTTTTCACTTTTTAGGTTCACAAAGAGGCTTCTTATAAATATTCATATCCTTTATCCCCCCCACCTCAAAAAATTAAAGTTCGTTTTGTACTCTTCTTTTATGAAAAAGTCTTCTTAAATGAAAAATGAAACAATAGTAGTCCATAGTGCTGTGGTGGTGCTGAGTGATGCTGTGGTGATGCGATAGACAGAGTGAGGGCGATCAATAAATAAAGGGAGGGCGATAGATAGAGGGAGGGCAATAGATAGATAGAGGGAAGGCAATAGATAGATAGAGGGAGGGCAATAGATAGATAGAGAGATAGAGTGAGGGCGATAGATAGATAGACAGATAATAGATAGAGTGAGGGCGTGCACTGACAACTTGTGGTGTGTGTCTGGTGAAAGCGTGTATTGACGGCTCGTGGTGTGTGTACCTTTTGAAAGCGTACACTGACGGCTGGTGGTGTTTGCCTGGTGAAAGCGTGCACTGACGTTTGGTGGTGTGTTTGTGGCTGGTGAAAGCGTGCACTGACATCTGGTGGTGTGTGTGTGAATTGTGAAATTGTGCACTGACGGCTGGTGGTGTGCGTATGCTTGGTGAAAGCGTGCATTGACGGCAGGTGGTGTGTGCCTGCCTGGTGAAAGTGTGCACTGATGGTGTGTGTGTGTGTGCCTGGTGAAAGTGTGTACTATGTCTGTTGGTGTGTGCCAGGTGGAAGCGTGCACTGACGGCTGGTGGTGTCTGTGTCCGGTGAAACAGTGCACTGATGGCTGTTGGCGTTTGTGTGTGGTGAAAGCGTGTACTCATGAGCGATGTTGTCTGTGCGTGGTGAAAGTGTGCACTGACGGTTTGGTTTTCAGTGTAGTTGTGTGTGTGTGTTTGGTGTGTGTGTTTGTATGTGTGGTTGTGTGTGTGGTTGTGTGTGTGGTTGTGTGTGTGGTTGTGGGTGTGTTTGTGTGTTGTTTGTGTGTGTGTGTGGTGTTGCCTTTGCCATGCGCTTCCCATGGCCAAAAGAACTTATAGGTAAACGGACATTGCCAGTTCAGTTCTTTAGCCCGCACAAATCCATATGGAGAAACAAAGAAAATAATATCATAAAAATATAAGTAATACTGCAACTATAAGGAAGTTGTTACATCATGTAACAAGCATTGACATGGCCAATAGGTCTCGGTTTTGGGACCTTATAAGGATTTAGTTATGCAGCAAAATATCCTTGGTGCAACAACATCAACTAGTGCATGGCTAAACACTTAAAAGGTCCCAAAGGCGAGACCTATTGGCTATGCCAATGCTTGTTATTACATTATTGCTGTGTGAGTCCTGGTCATGCAAGATAGGTGTAACTTGTCTGCTTTCGTATCCTGAAATATCTCTGTAAATTGAACAGCAGCACTGATGTATGAGCCTGTTATATCTGTGTAGCTATCCTGCCTGTGGCAGGAGTTTCCAGCTTATATGTAACTTGCTTTTACTAGGCTGTCCCTTTTAAGTATTATTTCAATCATAACATATAATTGAAAATGCATATAAGGAGCAGCTAGAAAAAAGAACAGAAGTGAAACACAGAAGTGAAAAAGATGTTATATCCATATTTTTATTTTTTAATTACAGGATCTATGCTATGTTAAACTGAATTAACTGCTGGTAATCTCCAATCACAAGTATTGCATCTCAACTGAGAAGTGCAGGTACTCTCTCTCCCTCCCTCCCTCTCTCAGACTAAACAAATGCTGGGCCAGATGTATCAAACAGTTTTACCCCTTCTGTGTCTATGGCAAAATAAATGTGTTCATACACTCTAGTCCCTGACAGTACCAGCCCACTAAAGGCACTGGAGCTATTTAAAATCGCAGCTAAATAAATAAAAGCAAATAACCCCATTCCACACAGTTTTTCCACACTGACTTCTACCTTTATCCGACTAAACCCTACACCTGTCGTCACAACACTTAAGGATCTATCTAAGGTTTCTTTTCTCCCTTATTTTGATCTTCCCTTCTCTCATCAGCAAGTCATTCTGAGATCTAAAGCCCAGTCTTGTCTCTTGTTAACTTCTAGTTCTGACTTCACCCACACACTGATCTCTCACCCTAGAACAATCTTGACCTCTCTACATATTAGTGGAACTTTACCCACCCGCTTCTTGATGTCATTCTCCCTCACTGACTCCTCTACCCCTGATTCCGATACATAGACCCCTCTCCGGCTTCCCCTAGCTACCCCTCGCGTGTGGTTCTCGCCGTCTGCCACCTTCCGGGGTGGGACTGCACAGTGTTTCTCTCCTGAGGCGCGTGTTTTTTCTACCTCGCGCTCCCGCCGCTCTGCCCCTTTGGCCGCCTCCCACCCCGCGCCGCCCGTGGATTCGCTCCCCCGGGTACTCCTCACCTTCGGTCTCGACTCTGGTCCGCCTCATTTCAGGCTCCAGCTCTAGGTTACGCGGGTGTCGGATACTCGGCGGCTCCTCGGCGGGAGGGGGCGCCGTCATCGGCGCTCTGTGACATACAGGCCCCCCAGTATGGCCGCAGAGGGACCTTTCACAAAGAAAAGTGGCTTTAATTTTTGTCACTAAAGCGCACGCGGCTGGATACAAATCACGGAGAGTCGCGGCTGGTTAACCATTCTTAACTGAAAACAAGGAGGGTTCATCCTCTAACTCCTAAAGGGAATAATATGTATATACAACCACTGCAATGCCTCCTTCCAGCAAGGAGAACGAGGTAAGAATGATAGAAAACGGCACACACAAAAAAAAAGGGGGGTGGAAACAGCTACTGAATCCCTCCCCTCCAGGACTCCGTGACTGGCCTCGTGGTTGTCATAGCAATGTTTCAGGAAATCGGCTTGCGACACAATAAGTCAGGTCACGGAGTCCTCAAAAGGAGGGAGTATAGCGGACAAATCATCCAAACAGGGGCATTGTCCAATGGCAGGCCTCCGTGTCGCGAGGCCGGCCAATGGCAGAAGAGGCGTGGTTTCATGCCCCTTCTTGCTTACAAGAACTCTCGCCTGCAACAGTGCATGCGCTGCAACGCAGGCTTCGACCTAAAAATAATTAGGAAAGAATGTGTCCGTTAAACCAAGCTAGTTTTGGGGAGGAACTAGAAGCGCATGCAGCAGGTATGGCGACGTCGGAGGTTTCAGCAGTAGGGCTTAGTGTATTGGGAAAGACCGGGGCAGAGAGGGATGATGAAGACGTTGGGTAAGGAGATGATGATGAAAACTCTGGGCAATAAGAGGGATGACTAGGACTGCAGAGGGGCACACGGAGTGTAATACGGGACAGGAAGGGGTGATAACAATACATGGCAAGGAGAAGGGAGAGAACAGAGCGGTGCAGGGGGGTCCGAGGAGCGGCAGCCGAGGGCACATAGTGGAAAACAGGGGACAGGAAGGGGGGTGATGAAAACACCGGCAATGAGAGGGGTGAGAACAGAGGGGTGCAGGGGGCAGCAGTAAGTGGCAAATGAGCAAACAGTGGAAAACATGACAGTAAGGGGTGATGAAAACACAGGAAAAAGAGAGGGTGAGAAGAGAGGGTGGCAGATGTGTGCACAGAGAAGTGGAGCTCAGGGGGCAAAAAAGGGCGATGAAAACACCATGCAAGGAAAGGGATGAGAGCAGAGGGAGTAGAGGAGTGGCAGATGAGCACACAGAGTAAAACACTGGGGGCAGGTTGGGGTGATGAAAACAGGGCAAAAAGAGGGATGACTAGAGGGGGTGAGGGGCGGATGAGCACACAGAGTGGAACACAGGAAGTTGTGATTAAAATACAGGGCAAGGACAGAAGGATGCTGGATTTCAGATGCGTGCACATAGGAGTGGAACACGGGGACAGGCAGGGGTGATGAAAACAGGGCAAGGAAAGGGCTGAGAACAGAGGGGCGCAGAGGCATCGATAAGTGGCAAAAGAGTACACGGGAACAGCTGGGAGTGATAAAAACACACGGCAAGGAGTGGTATGAGTGGCGGAGATGTAAGAGGGCAGATGAGCACACTTAATGGAACAGAAGGGACAGGAAGGGGCAGGGCATTAAGTGGGCCGGTGCTGTCTATTTTTGCCCTTCCTCTCAGAGGAAAACTATCTTAATTCTGAAGCAGTACCACCCTTCACCACCTTTGATGTTACTTGAAAGAGACCAGTTATAGTTATTTCAGTCTTGTTATTTCAGACTGGAAGCATTTTTAATATTATACACAACAAAACCACAGTTGTTATTTACTCATCTTATGGAGAGAAAAACCATCAACAAAGTCAATAGTACTGGCTTGTTTTAGGTGTAATGCGAGTTGCTGTTGTTGTATTTCTATCTAGGACCCTAATTCGATATTCCCGATTCATGCCCTTATGTGGTTATAACAAATAATATCCTTATAAAGGCATAGGAATCACATCCATATTTAGTAATAGCCCATGCAGTCCAAAACACGGCAAGGCTACTCCCATAGACTCCTAAAAAGCACAACACGTTCTTTAAACAAACCAAGCCTCCAGCAGCCCGGGAATTCCCCCTGCTTTTGTTTTGATTTGCACAAGAACTCCTGGAGTCCAGAAAGAACTGTTAGTTCTTAGTGACGTCTTATGTCCAACCTTACGTCAAACCCGGCACCTTTCAGGTATAAATATACCATTGTTGCATTTAAGCAAACACACGGTGGTGGGGAGCAGAGCGACGTTCTACTTGCCCGGGAGCCCAGCTGTTGCTAGAGCCAAAGGAAAACGCCCCTCCCTTCGACGCACTGAGAGAGACGCTGTCTTTTTCTCCAGCCGAGGAAATCCAGCTCCGGTGTTCCCAAGTCACCCTCGCGGGTTGCTGGGAGATCGAGTCCTGAGAAGCGAGATACAAGACCTCCTTCATTCTATAACCAATGTACGGAGCTGATTAAAACCATAGAGAGAATTCTTGATTCGGATTCTTGGCAAAAACCTAGCTTAACCTAAAACTGCAACTTACTTACTCCTTCCCACGTATTAGGCTTAGATCAGGTACACCGGGGTAGGCGCATCTTAGAAACACCAGTTGAGTTTGTTAGTCAATGTTTTTATGTATGTATATATTTTATCCATTTTAAAGTATCATATGGCTAAGAAACTATATCAATGCGTTTACAGTATTATTTCATTTTTTACTGTACGCACTTTACTATATAATAAGTATTGCAATTGTGGCAATTCATTTGTCTTGCATGAGAAAGAAGACTGCTCAATAAAATAAAACCTTTTATTGAAAACGCCTGTCTCTCTATTTCTCTGCACTCTGGTGAAATTAAGCATGCACGATTGACTGAGAGAAATAGCTGTCTATTGTTTTCACACGACTCTAGAGATACACTCTTTATTCTGTGGGAGCAAAGTTGTCATGTTAATGCGGTTGTCAGAAACTAATCCCTTCTTGTCTAAATCAGGATGGTTATCCCTTTCCTGAACATTCGAGAAAGTTTCTAGTGACCTCTGAGCTAGCTGGCAAAAACCTAATTAAGTCTAACATAGTCAGTAGAGACCTAGATGACCTCAGGCCTACGTTTACACTGCTGTTAATGTTCTTCCAATGCACAGAGCCTATTGGGAATATAGGAACTACACTACATGGCGCCCAACGTTTGGTAAGGCGATAATCTAACGCAAGACACTAGAGTAACTCAGTTGTGCTTTTCACACAGACCCCTTTCTCCCGTAAAAACTCCAATAGACGTCTGGAGTGGGTGAAAGGTTAATATCCGCCGGAACTTAGTAGGTTGAGAATCCTATGTATTCGTTTTTAGTTTAGTCAACGTTGAAGGATACAGTGTTCCAAAATATTGTGCACCTAATCTTCGTTTCCTTGAAACTTGATCTGCAACAAAAAACTTTCTTTCAGTAAAATGGGGGAAAGTGACAATGAAAGGGAGAAAGCTAGATTAGCAGCTCAACTCCTAGCGGATGACACAACCATCCAAGAAACTGACCCAAATGCTATAATCATTCCGGTCAATATAAGAAGAACTATAACTCTTAAACTTATAGAAAATGGACTATCACCAAGAGGTGGTACGGTCATATTCGTGATAGAGGCACATGAGTATCGGCAGACAGAGGTGCTCTATTCATGGATACATTTTCCAGCAGCACACACTGTGACAAAAGATTTCCATTATTACAAAATAGAGGAACCTCCGTATGTATACACTCCTTTTGAGGACGTTAAATTCCCACTAACTTACCAAGAGCACCTGCTCTAGTTTAATTGCGCCCTAAAACATCAAAATCACATCACGAGGCACAGTCCACTAGGTAGACCAGGAGCCACGTGGCCGGATCTAGCTAGCTACACACCACACCCAGACATTGTTAAAATGTCGGACCGGGAACTTTTAGCTCAGCTAAAACATTTAATTAAAATACATAGACAATGAGGGGGCGTGGCTTAGCGGGCGATCATGGCGGACGTGGCTTGTTAGAGCTCCCGCCGGCCCGGCGATTATCCTTCCAATTCTCCTGGCCCCCGGATCCGTAAAGCATAATACGGCTGAGGCAACGGTGGCAGACGCCTCTGGGTGGCATCCGGTGCCGGGACTGGCGCGCCGGGACCTTTCCATGCGGTGTGGCGAGCTGGAGCAGCGGGCGGCCTAGTGCAGGACAGACGAGCCGGGGCCTCGATTTTGGCGCAATCGGACCGGCGAGCACGCCCTGAGGTCCGCGACGCCGATTTCTTGCCGCGATCCGGCACTGCCTGTGGCGAGCGGGCCACTACGGACTCCCCTACCTTTCCTCGTCGAGCAGGCGAGGAGGGTCGGAGCCTGGGAGCGCTTCGAGGGAACTGCAGCCTACCTGGCCTTGGAGGAGCCGGGGCCTCGAGTTTGGCGGCCCCCGCTCGGAGCCACCTGCACAGATCCTTGGCCCTGGGGTGCAGGCGCCTGGGAACACAAGGAGCCGAGGGGCCAGGGGTGCGCCCGGCCTGGTCTGCTGTCTCCCCCAATCCGGGGGTCGCCGGAGCTGGGGCCGGAGGTCCTGTGGACCGGACTGAAGTGGCCCGTGCCGCATAGGAGGAGCCGGGCGACCCAGCGTGGACTTGGCGCCGACCCACGGCGAGACCCGACGAACAGTGAATGTTGGGCACCCCCCCCTCATACATAGTGCTGTGGTGACTGCTGTGGGATGCTGTGCACAGGGGGGTCATTGGGGGCCCGGCCCGGACTGCCGGACCTGCGGAACCCCCGGGCTGCCGCTGGGACACGTGGGGTACGCGGGAGCAAGCGGGCATAAGGAAAGAGGTGCCCTGAGCGGGGCTTGCACACGCTGGGACGTGGCCTGCGAGGGTCAGTGGAGACGGATCTGGGGACACCCCCTCTTTACCCCCTGGAGTGAACGGCGGCGGGGGGTGCGAGAAGACCATCGTCTGCGAAGGTACCCTACCCTTGGTGGCCGTTGGAGTAGGGGTTGCCCCGCCGCCGGCGCCTGGAAGACAATCTCGCCGGACTCAGCCCAGGCCATGACCAGAGGAGGGGGAGGACCCGCTAAGCAAGGGCCCATCGACAAATTCACGGAGCCTCATGGCGGCCCCGGAGCGCAGGGTGGACATGGACCGGGGCCTGACAACGCGGCGTTGATGGCAGCTATCACCCAATCGAGAGATATGCTGGATGCCAAGATCGGGGCGGTTGGGGCCGATGTGACACTCCTAAGGCAGGACCTGCGCAACGCGGTGACACGCATAACAGAGGCAGAATCCAGGATCTCGGTAGTAGAGGATGATGTCGGGACCCTGAAAAAGAAGATGGCGGCGATGGAGAGTGTCCAGAAAGGCCTAGCAGTTAGGGTGGAGGATGCCGAAGGGCGGGCGCGCAGGAATAACCTTCGTTTCGTAGGTTTTCCGGAGGATTGTGAGAAGGGGGACATGGGACGCTTCCTTTCTCGATGGCTGGAGAGCTGGCTTCCCCCGGACGCCCTGTCCCGATGCTTCGTGGTCGAACGCGCGCACCGGGCCCTGTCACAGAAACCACCAGCAGGTGAACGACCCAGGCCGGTGATCGCCAGGATTCTAAACTTTCATGATCGGGACACTATCCTGAGAGAGGCGAGGGCCAAAGACTCCCTTACATTTGAAAACCACAAGATCATGATCTTCCCCGATTACACCAAGATGGTACAGCAACAGAGACACTCCTTCCTAGCCGCCAAGGCTAAACTTCGGGGCCTGAAAATACAGTACTCCTTACTCTACCCGGCCCGCCTGCGAGTGGTCTTTCAGTCTAGGACTCACTTTTTTGAGACGCCTGAGGACGTTTTCAGATGGACGGACGAGACAGTGAGGGTCAGGCCGCATCCCCAGCCGGGCCTTGATCCAGGTCACACGAGTGACTCATCGCAAACTCAGAGTGACCAGCAAGCCCGGAGCCGAAAGAGTAGGAAGTCCAGGTCCAGGCGCCGTAACGCCTCCAACGCTGGGCGCAATACCTCAGAGCCAGCTGATCCGGACAACTCAGGTGGAAGTGGCTGAGGGGCTATGGGTGGTCCTGCCCGCCTGCGGATACCGGCCGCTCCGGTGGTGGAGATGGCTCCACCGTTGCCTTGCATGGCAGAAGACTGCGCTCTATGTTAACTGTTAAACTTACTGCCTGCCTCACAACAGGTTCAGACGATGGGATGGGTTCGGGGTGTTCCGATACTGGGGCTACTAGCCTCCTGCATGGGTGGGAGAGGTTAGAGGGAGGGGAGAAGCTTTAGCGTAAGGGGGAGTTTGGGATCCATTGGTATGGTAGGCTTTGGGCGCTCTGTTGTGGGCCCGAGGCCGCCCATATCGCGACAGGTACTTCAATGTTCTCTGAGGTATAGGGGGGGGGGGGGGAAGGGGGCAGTTGGGGGGTCTGGTTGAGGGACAGGTTGGGGCAGGAGTTGGGGTTGAGGGGGTGGTTGGAATGGCGGGTCGGGGTTGGGGCCAGGGGTTGGGGGGGTGACGGTTGGGGGGGTAGCGGTGGGTGGCACAGTGTCTGCGTTGCTTAGGCTACTTTCTTGTGTATGTGTGCGGCTCCAAGAGCCCAGGTCCTTACATCTTCTCCCCACTGACTATGGTTGATCCCCAACGAGCTGGCCTACCAAGGGCAAAGTTACGAGTGGTGAGCTGGAATGTCCGGGGGATGTTGGATAAAATTAAGCGAGGGGCGGTGCTGCAGCTGGGGAAGAGGGAAGGGGCGGATGTTCTCCTCCTCCAAGAGACGCACCTTCAGGGCACCAAGACCCTCAGTTTACAGAGATATGGCTATCAACAAGTGTTCCACTCTGGGTTTGCGAGAGGGTCCCGGGGGGTGGCGGTCTTGATACACCGTAGGCTCTCTTATGTACACGAGACGCACTGGGTCGATGCTCATGGTAGATACGTGTTTGTTAAAGGAATGGTTGGAAATGAGCCAATGGTCTTTGGTAGTGTGTATGCTCCGCCCCCGTTGCAAGAAGCCCTTATCGAGAAGCTGTTCGAAGTGTGGGTCAATATCCCGGATGTACTGGCGATTGTGGGGGGGGGACTAGAATGATGTGATGGATGTATGGATGGACCGCTACAGGCCCGGCAGGGAACCCCAGACCGCAGCGCCGACGAGGCTTCATGGCCTGGCGCAGGGCATGGGTTGGATCGATACATGGCGCTACCAGCATGCCATGAGCCGAGAATATTCTTATGTTTCGGCGGTGCACAAGTCCTTCTCTAGGTTGGACTACCTATTCATACCGTCTTCCTGGCTGGCGAGGGTCGCTACCACGGCCATACTTCCCCGTGGCATCTCGGACCACTCCCCCGTGTCCCTTGAGCTGCTGCTGGACAAGAGGCGACAGCCCTTTCGATGGCGCCAGTCCGCGTGGCACCTACAGCAGGATAGCTATCGTACGCGTTTACGCCAGTCTATTTCCAATTATTGGACCGAGAACGACGGGCCAGAGGTCGACGCTGTCACCCAATGGGAGGCGATGAAGCCGGTTCTCAGGGGGGTGGACATTGCCTGGTGTGCGGAGGCCCGCAGGGCCCATCTGCGCGAGGTGGATGAGGCGGCGGGGCGGGTTCGAGATCTGGAGAGGGACTGTACCGTGGGTGACACGGACGAGGCGGTGGGACAGCTCCTGCAGGCACAGCAGTCGTACTCCTCTCTGCTACACAACGAGGCGCGCCCGCTTTGGCTGGCCACCCAGAGCAGAATCTATCAATGGGGGGATAAGTCCAGCACTATGCTGTATAGACTCTGTCAGCACACCTTCAGGCCTCAGGCTTTACCGGGCATTCGAGACGGTCAAGGTGTCCAATTGGTGGCCCCTGAAGACATAGCGGCCAGCTTTGCACGGTATTATGCAGACCTCTATGCCCCCCGGGAGGCCCTCCCTGCGGAGGACATAGAAAAATTCTTGACGGACATCCCGCCGCGCGCGCTACCAGAGGAGGTCAGGGATCAATTGGACCTTCCCCTTTCATTGGAGGAACTGGGCACGGCACTTGGGGAATTGAACACTGGCAAAGCCCCGGGACCGAACGGGTTTCCGTGCGAATTCATGAAGACGTTTCACCTCCAACTAGAAGGGCGCTATCGGTTGGCACTGGAGGCAGCCAGGGAGAGCGGTCGCCTTCCTGCGGACTGGCGACACGCAGAAATTGTGATTTTCTGCAAGCCCGGGAGGCCCCCAGAACAGCATTCCTCATACAGGCCGATTTCCCTTTTAAATTTTGAGGCGAAAATATTGGCCAAGGCCTTGGCAAACCGCCTTCTCCCGTATATAACCGACCTGGTGCACCCGGATCAGGCGGGCTTCATGCCCCATAGAGCAACTCGACACAACATTCGCCGGGCACAGGTGGTGGTGGAGACGGCCCGGGCCGCCGGGATCCCAACGGCGCTCCTCCTGGCCGATATCGACCGAGCATTTGACTCTCTCAGCTGGGTGTACCTTAGGGCACTACTGTCCCGACTCAACCTTGGGCCGGTCTTCCTCTCGTACCTGGGCCTGCTCTACACGGACCTGACCGCGTCGGTGCGGGTGGCGGGAGCGGCGTCCGAGCCCTTCCCCATCGGGCGGGGCACCAGGCAGGGATGCCCTCTCTCCCCCTATCTATTTGCTCTTGCCATGGAGCCTCTGGCAGCGTGGGTGAGGATGGATGCGCAACTCTGGGGGCTGGAATGGGATATGGGCCCTTCCGACCGTATCGCGCTCTACGCCGACGATGTCCTGTTCTTTCTTACGGCCCTCAATCGGTCCGGACCCAGGGTCCTGGAGATAATGAAAATCTTCGGGGACGTTACAGGATTGCATCTGAATGCGCGGAAATCCAAGCTTTGGGTCCTAGGCGGCCAGGAGGAGCTGGGTGATTGGGCCTCGACGCTACAGAGTGCGGCGGGTGGCCTCAAGTATCTGGGCGTAGTTATCACGGATGCCCCGGACCTAGCGTGGGAGCGCAATGTGGCGCCCGTGTGGGACAGGGTGCGGTCAGACATCAAAACCTGGTCCAGAATGCCGCTCAACATATATGGCCGATCGGCGATCTTTAAAATGGTGGCTCTGCCGCGCCTTCTATACCAGTTGCAGAACCACCCATACCCTATAGCACCTCAGTGGTTTCGCCAGGTGAACGCCGCACTAAGTCAGTTCATTTGGGCAGGGGGAGTGGCGAGAGTGGCTCTACGTACCTGCTTTCTCTCTACATACTGCGGGGGCCTGGCCGCCTCAGACATTTTATCCTACTATCAGGCGGCACACCTGCTGGTGCTTAACGACTGGTGGTATGGGGATCGGGGTGACCCGACCTACGCCCTGGAGCGGTATCTGATGGACCCGAACACGGTCCACACCATTCTCTATTCGGCGGCTATCAGGAAACGGCTCCCCATGGTCACTCAGGTGGTCTTCCGGGTGTGGCGTGCTGCCTTGCGCCGCATGGGTTGGTGGAACAAATTGACAAGGGAGACCCCGTTGTGGCAGAACGGCCGTCTCCCGGCGCTGGCTTCCCTACAGGGATTCGGGGGCTGGGATGATATTGGCATCTCCACGCTCGGCCATGTCATGAGGGGCGCTACCCTTAAGTCCTTCCAGATGCTGAGGGAGGAGTATGACATGCCCAAAACCCAATTCTTTAAATATTTACAGCTGCGCCACGCGCTGTCTCCCTCTCTGGTGGGTTTGGAATCTCTGCCCGAGTTTAGCCCCCTGGAGGCCAAGGTGTTTATGGGAGAACTGGAGGAGAAGAAGATCTCCAATATATATCAAACTCTAGTCACGCACTGCTCTTCCTCCCTCGATGGACTGCGATCGGCATGGGAGAGGGATATTGGTACGTTCGAGGAGGACTGGAGGGAGGCCCTGGAGGCCCCCAGGGGGGCGGCCATAGCGATGCGCCTCCGATTTAATTCAGTTTAAGTACCTACACAGGGCCTACTTTACCAGAGAGCGGCTGTGGAAGGCAGGTCTGATTGCTTCCCCCGAATGCCTGAGATGTGGTCGGGAGGCTGGAACGTTTGTCCATACTGTGTGGTCGTGTGCGAACTTGGCCAGGTACTGGGTGGGTGTCTGGGACTGTTTGGCAGAGGTTCTGGGCTGGGACCTTCCCCGGTCACCGCAACTCGGCTTGCTCCATGTGATGGAACGAGTAGGAGGTAACATATACAAGCGTCACCTACTGGTCCTGGGCCTTACTGTAGCCAAGCGGGATATAGCCAGGGCCTGGAAGGACCCCAGGGCCCCTTTGTTGGAAGTTTGGCGACGGGGTATGGACTTTTGTATGGGACTTGAGCGCCCGATCTTTGAGGCCAGGGGATGCCCCCGGAAGCACTTCAAGATATGGAAAAGATGGGCGGACTACAGGGGACTGTGGCTGGAACCACCGATGGCCCAGGACACTGGAGAAGATCTTTAACAACTGTTTCCTGGAGAGTAGAGAGTATACGCACTGGGAGTTATCATGCTTTATGCCTTGAAATTAGCAGACACTGTGTGGGGGGTGGGGTGGGGCCCGGGGAGTTAGGGAGTTGGGGGATGGGAGGGTTGGGTAATTACTGCAATACTGCTTGTACTGACGACATACACTTTTTCATGCCTTTGTTCATTTGTTCTGCGATGTGATGCGGGACGATGTCCCTTCATTCTGTGTTATGTCAGTGCTTGAATAAAATTTTGTTCTGAAAAAAAAAAATACATAGACAATTGGTCCACTTTGTCATGCGGACTTCAACAGTCCAACCAGCAATTAACATCCCACAACTGACCCCTCATCAGGGAAATACAAATAAAATTACACCACAGAACATACAATCATGTCTTGGTAAAACACCCATAAAACGGGAACAAATCCCATTCTGGTTAGCTCACAAAATAACTCAAATAGAGGCAGTATTTCCTAATACTACACCTCATGAAAAACACAGGATTCTGACTATCTGCCTCCCAATGGGGGTCGCACCACATGTGGAGGACTGTGACACTTGGGGCACGGTTTTTGCTTCCATCTACACAAAAACACATGGTGTTCCGTCTATGGCGGTCATACCAGATGTACTAAGACAAATTCAGAACGAATACGGTCCAGAACCCGCTTTAACTCTGGGTATGAAATTACTAAAAGATTTTAAGCAGGTCTCGGCTATATTATTAGCCAACATAAAAGGAGAAGCAGCATGTGTGGCAATCCGCCAGAAATTGAAGGAGACAGATATAACAGGCCAACCATTTGAACTTGCCAGAATCATAGAAAAATCCTATGAAGAGCTAGGAAGAGATAGTTTGGGTGGGAAACAAATAAAACCCCAATTAACTGAAAATCCTGAAAAAACATTTATTAAAAATAATCTAAATACTCCAAAAAAGAGTTGGGATGGTAATAAACAATCCACTCCCACGGAAAAACGATTCCAGTCCAGAGGAAGGTCTCCTCAATGGAGAGAAAGATCTCCTGGCTGAGGAGGCAAGTCTCCCCAAAAGGAACCCTCTGAGAAAAGATACAGCCTTAGAGATAGAGATAAATTGAGAAAACCGGATAGATATCAAGATATTGATACACGTCCCTCTCGATCTTTTCAGACTTCCTCACAGAAATCGGAAAGAAGAGGACGGTCAGAACACAAGGAAGAGCACGTCAAGTCCAAAGACAAAGAACCTGCTCATCAAAGTAAAAAAATCACAATTTCCCAGAAAGAAGGTAGCAAGTAATAAAATTAAACATGCCGAGGATTCTAAGGACACGACTGAAAAACGGAGAGTGGGCCCAGACAATGCTAGACAGCGCAGAACAAGTGACCATAGCTCGCAAGATCCTGATGAATCTTCTGGAGACAGTGGACACGAATGAATACATTCAGGTGGAAACTCCAGACGCACGAGTTAGCGTGCCCCATAAACTATATGAAATAACATTAGGTATAGAGGGAGATAAAACTAGGAAAATAAAAGGTCTCTTTTGGGAGAATCTTTCTAAAGGCTATGACATCCTGTTAGCTAAAAAAGACTGGCCACTAGAGTTTGTCAGGGAGTGCCCTCATGGCGAAGAAATGATTATGCCTGCCTTCTCAAATCATATTCCAATTCATAAAAAATACCATTCGCAAGAAAATGGGCAGTGGCCCAAGCCCCTGCATTATACAAAAATCATGTAGGATGGGATGAGGACTCTCCTCCCCACAAAATCCAGTTAAAAAAAATCAACCCACTGCACAAAGGCAGTACCCAGTTAAACAAGAAGCTAAAAAGCAAGTCAGGGAGATCTTAGATCAACTTGAATATCAAGGGGTAATTGAAACATGCACCTCACAAATGAACAATCCTTTGTTTCCTGTCTCCAAGCCAGACGATTCATATCGCCTAGTTTTGGACTACAGACATTTAAACTCCCGCTGCAAAACTTTTGCAGTACAAATCTCACACAGTGCAGCACTAATGAACAACATCGTGCGCAAAAAATATAAAACAACATTAGATATCTCTAATGGATTCTTCTGTCAAAACATAGCACCTGAGAGCAGGTATTTGACCGCTTTCTCAATAATGGGGTCGCAAAAACAATTTTGAATAGAATAGCCCAGGATTATTCTCAGCAAGGGTAACAGAGTTATTACAAATATATGATGATGAGGCATTATCATATGTCGATGACATCTATCTTACAGACGATGACCTGGAGACTCACTTAAAAAGAGTGAACACCATAATACTTGGGTTCGCATCAGAGGGTTACAAATTCAACTTTAAAAAGTCAAGAATTGCCCATCTAACAGTCCTATTTTTAGGATATAAATTATCAAGTGAAGGCAAAAGCCTGGCAGACAACTTCCTAGAGAAGTGTGCAGTACTCCAAACACCAAAAACGCTGAATAATTTACAATCAATACTAGGTTTCCTGAATTTCGGAAGAACATACATTCTAAATTATGCAGAGAGGGTTAAACCTCTCTATGAATGAATAAAACCGGGTTTCAAACCAATACATTGGACCCAGAAACACACAGAAATTTTAAGATCATTACAGACAGACAGACATGTTAGCTAAAACAAAATTGCAAACTTGCGAAAACGTAGGCAACCTTGTAATCCGAGTCATCCCAGGAAGATGCGGATTCACATACCTGACCTCTAATGAGGGAGAAACGGTACCTATAGCTTACAAATCACATTTGTACACTCAAGCAGAAATTAAATTCCGCTCTACAGAAAAAATTCTGACAGCGGTTCACACTGCTGTAGCAAGAGAAAGAGCCCTAGCCCAAGGCAAGAGAATAACTGTTTATACAGCAGAATCAGCCCTTGAGGCATTAACAAGTCCACGCAATCTGAATGCAGTGGCATTAGATCCAAAATGGATACAATGGGAAAATTCTCTTACTGCAGAAGACGTGAAATACTATTTTGACCCGAAAATGAAAAAACTAGATGATCTAGAATACAAACAAGAATATCCTCTGCCAATCGAAATTCTGCCTCTCAAACAATATACCCGTGTAATCTATATGGACAGATTTGCACACCATTACGATGTAGAGAAAAAAATCCTACAATGCAGCGTGCGCGATTGTTAAAGGTCGCTGGCGCTCTGGTAAATTCAAACCGATGATTACCAAAACTGAATCACTCAGTAACTGTTCTGCTCAGCGAGCTGAAATACGATCTTTAAAGAAGGCGCTTGAAAAAGCCGATCGCGAATTCCCCACACTGATAGTGTGCGATTCGCATTACTGTGTCAAGTCATACAACAGTGACATGCAGACATGGTGCAAAAAAGGTTACAAATATGACACAGGTGCCACAATAAAGCATACAACGCTTTGGGAACAAGTAGTTCTTTTGCAGAAAGAACTACAAAAGACTCACGTGATACATACACTGAGTCATCAACGTGATGGCGTTCACGTTGCAGGGAATTTATTGGCTAACAGAGCCACAGCGGCAGCGGTTCAACCGGCTTCCGTAGCCACAAAAAAGTGTTCTAAAAAACACATAGATGGAGAAACCATGCTGGCGGTAAAAGCGTCGTTAAAAGGCGATTATGCAGCATTACCTCTCAACTATCCACTCAGTAATACATACATAATTGATGCAAACTCCGTTCCTTTTGCTCAAATCCCTGGAGTGGGGGATGGAGTAATTCCAAACACGAACCGGAGAGTTTTCTTGATTGAAGACGCACACATGGGACTGGGTCTGAGGCACCAAGAGATCTTGAAATCTCTAATAGAATTACAATCAGAATACTGGTGGCCGGTGATGAGCTTGCACATTTACAAATTTGCAATGGATTGTCCAGACTGCAACAGAGATCGCAGTTGTGAACCGGACCAGACTATTGCCAGGACACCTTTATTAGAAAGCATCAGGCGATCTATTCGCAGAAATCCAGCCGGAGAAATGCGTCCCCATAATTATTAAGACTAAATTCACTTAAAAATGTGGCCCCAGCGCTCGGCTGACGCCAGAACTGTTATAAAAGATTTGCGAGTCTTTATCGGCACATACGCAATTGGCATGCTACATTCTGACCAGGGTCCTGCGTTTAGCTCTCGAGCTTACAAAGAGGCCATGACCAGCATGGGCATTGCATTGCGGTACTTTTCTCCCTTCCATCCTGAGGGAAATGCGGTAGTGGAAAGAAAAAACTGTGACATAAAGCAATCTATTACAGAGAGGGTATTAGGTTCGGGTGACGGGTGGGTCAAACATCTAATAAGTGTCCAACGTAGTCTTAATAACATGCCAAGAAATTCTCTAGGAGGTATCAGTCCGTATGAACTTTTGTGTGGTACTAGAATGATTATCCAGGATTTGGATCGTCAAACTTCAGTGGTAGAAGAAAAAAACTTTTGATATCAAAGATAGTTTGGCTGTTTTACAAGACTTGAATGAAACAAGAAAGAGTCTAACTAACAGTTTAAGCCAACATCCACTGAAGAACCATCTGTCCCAGCAAGACCTGTCTGGATTCCAAAGATTGGGGATCTGGTCAGGGAAAAAATCGCGGTGAAGAAGGAATTTGGGCCTTCTTACAGAAAAGCAGTATTTGTCAGCTTTCAGCTGAACAAGATCAGTAGTACTACCGCCACTTGCTGGTAAAAAGGAAAACAGAATTGTTTCCATCCACCTGGTGAAACCACAAACATGTGGCCGATAATAAATAGCAGGCCCAGTGGACTCCCAAGAAATAGCAGAAGACCAAACTTTGCTACAATCCAAGAGGTTCAAACTCAGAGACTAATCACATTCGATAAACCTGCAGTAAATAAAAAAAGGACTATGCAACAAAGCCATGGAACTTGTGCCTCTTGAAACCCAAATTGCAACAATTCATGATGATACACCAATCTACAACGATGTAGCCTCAGACTGTACAAATGTAACAAAAGAAAATGCAAAGATCAATGGAAATCCGGAAGCAATCCAACCAATTGACAGAACTGCATCTGGCTATTTTATCAACTTTGATGACTTTTCCGATGATCCAAGTGAACATGGAGACAAGCCAGCAACAAAAACTTTCAAAGAAAAAATAACCGAGCTTTTTCACCAACTTAAAGAAACATATCTGATTTCACCATGGATTGAATTTTGGACTGTGTTAGGTATACTTTTCCTCCTGCTTTGGCTCATCATGGTTTTATGCTTGGGTAAATTCATTGATGGAAAATATAGTACAATGGGCACAGCAAGTCAGAACATCAACTTGGTTCTAAAGTCTCACAGATCCTCTCACATCGAGAAAAGAGAACTATCATCAGTGAACATCACAGCCAACACAATACCTGGTGGTATAGCATGGGACAGAACGGACTATGAAATCTCTGGCCCGATTGAGCTCTTGAAGTATCCACACCAGTTTAAGGTTTCCTTGAGTGATTTTGTGATACCAAGTTCTTTCTCTGATGATTGGGATTTTGAAAATATTAATAATATGAAGTCAGATTTAGTAATATCAGCTAAATTCACAGAACATGATTATTTGCAGGGTTCATCAAATTATGAAGAATTATACTGTTACAATCACTATGGTCATCACTATTTGCATAAATCTGCTCAACCTAGAAATGTTTTTACTTATAATCAATGGGAACATTGTCCAACTCCACCAAAAGGAAGTTCGAAGACATTTTATGAGAAATTTCCATACTTCTCAGGATTTAACAACAGTGATCCAGAAACGTTTTATTTTAAAATGTTAAATAAGACAGGAATGAAAACAATGTTGACAAATACTAAATTGATTTATTCTGAAAAGTTTTATGACAAAATGTCTACATTTGGTTTTGAATTTTGGAAAAATAACATTGAAACAAAAACCATCTGGGGAACAAAAGACTGGGAGGTACAAGATCTAAAATCATTATTTAGAGCCTGCATGATCCCAGAACAAATAATATTCCTGAATGATACCATTCAACGAACTACTTGTCTTGGGTTAGCTAAGATAAAAGGCTTAAATAAACCGTCTATTCCGAAGCCCATACCTGATAGCAATAGTACTATGGATGTGGAAATAGATGTATCCCATATTTTTCACCAAAACAGAACAAATCCTGATTGGAAAAAATGGTTGATATGGCCCACAGACACACATATATGTCAAGATAGATTCCTGAACAAAAGACAGGGGTTCAAACTGACCAGGCCAGACCCAAGATATTCCCAGAGACAACATCCAGGGATAGTTACAACATACTGTGTAGGGAAATTATGCCTTGAGTGGCTACAGAAATCCACACTGGCTGAAATTAAGCAACACTTGACTTTACTTAAAGAAGTGCTGACTTGCGAGATTTCATACTGGGACCTCGCAAACAGCATCAAAAACGTTTCATAGCGGCCGGTATATACGCTGCATACAACAAAGCTTGGAAAGTAATGCAAATTGAAACAGCAGAAAAAATACAAGAAATTGATCGTATAAATTTGGAAAAATCACTTTCTGTAGTGTACAATGGGTTAACGACTGTCTTCCAGAATATATTCACTGGACAGTATTGTATCATCTGCCTTTGATATAACCTTGAGGGTTTGGGCAAAAAGTGTGATATGGTAAAGATACCTTCAAGGAATTTTAATAAAACAAGAATTTAAAAGTCACTTAAGGAATGAAATCGTGTGGGTTTAGTGATTTGAGCCCACTAATGCTGGTTATGCAACAACAAAGATTTACATATATTCAAAACTGTCACTTGTAAGTGATCAGAAAAAGAAGAGAGCAAAAAGGGATTGAAAAACGGGTGTATATTTAAAAGAAGTATTTAATCCTTTATCAAATCAAATTAAAATGATGGGTACAAGATGAAAAACAATGACGCAGAAGGGGAAATACATTAATCAACACAACCCTTGCTACATCAATTGCTCAAGCTTTTCTACCCATCACAAAATTAATTAAATATTCAATGGTAGATAAAGCCGCAGTCGACGTTTCGGTCTCTATTCTTTCGTGTGAGAGACCATCCTCAGGACATGGATTTCATATCTTGAGTACCCTTGTTCATATAAGTGCACAGATCAGAGACTCAATTTGTCTAGTACTGCTGTCGGTTGAATGATTAACGCTTTGCGGTGAAGTACCCTTCTGGGAGCCAGCAGGTGTCCCGAGTAGGCAGGATGATTTGCACCACGAAGGCTAAGAATTGCCGTGAGGAAGCCTGTCTATTCAGTCACTTCCAGAAGCCACAGCCTTGAAACGAAATGGAGTCCTCAATAATTTTGAAGAGTTCTCTTACACATTAGAAGGTATTGATAGAATTCACTTTTCGATGCCCCAACCATCCCTATTTTCATATGTGAGTTAGCATCATATGACTAACTGATGAAGTACGTATATGTGCACGTGTGTGTATTTTTCCTCTTATTACTTGATTATTCAAATATATGTGTGACGATATTAGTTCCTTAGCTTAGCTTGTGTGCCTCCATTTTGTGTATCTCTCTGTGTCTGCGAGTCGCACTCGCTCATCTGCCCCTCCCGTAGGAATAGAGAATTTCACTAAGACAGCAGTTTTCGTTTCTCAGCTTACTGTGGCCGAAACTAACAAGTCTCGTTATCAGTAATGTTCTCATGCCCAGAGACGCTGAAGCCTAGCTCCACGGCCTTGAGTAAAGATAGCGATGTATCCCTTGCAGGTGCAGATGCCTACTGTATGAGGACATTGTTCCCCTGTCTGGGTTTCAGTAATTTTCCAGAAGGGGCGTACCCTAATGAACTGTGTTGCATTATAATGTACTGCTGTGATGAAGAGAGTCAGTCCTCTCGACGCACTCTTTGGGGTGATGGTCGGACAGGGCCCTCTCAGATGGGAGTTTGTGGCCTAATAAAATACTCTGTTTATTCTTCTCCACTGTCCGGCTGACTTCTTACAGATTTACTATAGGTGAGTGCGGTAAGTCACTCGGGTGGATTTGAGCCACGCTTATCAGATGGCGCCCGAATAGGGACCCCGCGATAAAGATCTTTCTCACCCGTAGGTGGGTAGCAGAAGACCGGGGACCCGCTGGTCGGCACGGTGGGCCCGGGTACCCATCTGATGCCAAGCTTGGTTCTCGCAGCGCTGCCCCACCCTGCTGAACGGGAGAGGTCCCGGTTCGGATCTTACGCCGGGGTCCAGAAGGCGGAACTCGAAGCTGACCGTGTTGGTCCTGGCAGCCGGAGGTGGAGAACGGTAGAGGTCGGTACCGCCTGCGGAAGGTGAGTGGTCCACCTGTGATTGTTTAAGGAACTGGAGTGTTTCGGGAGACTAGGGTGTCTCCGGTGGTTTGAGGAGCCGGTGTGCTCCTGGGGCTAGTGTGCTCCGGGGAACTCAGAGTGCGAGCAGGCGCTCTGACAGATTTGACGAGGTTGGGAGAATATTTGGATATATTGTTTGTAGTAATCCGACCGGGTGGTACTGTGGTGAAGGCGTGGCTCATTACGGGTGGACTCCGGAACTCACCCTGAACTCCTAGAGTGGTGGTTCAGTGGAGGTGGGCCCTGGGTCTCCTGTGGTAAAGTGCGCAGCGATCCATAGTGCCGCACGGGGAGCGGATGTGTTCTCCATCCTCAGAACAGTTAGTGTACTGTTCGGTCTGCGGTAGGGTCCAGGTTCCCCAGGACTTGGTCGACGGGCCTTGTCCCATTTGGTAACACGTGTTTGGAAGAATATTATATGTGTATGTGTGTCCTAATGCATATTATGTGTGTGTAAATGAGCTCGAGCTAGCGATTCAAGGTAACGAAGTTTGTGGAGAAGTGTTTTATTTCACACCAAGGTAGAGATGCCGTGTTTCAGTAAGTTACGATGTTTTGGATGTTGTTGTCGCCCCTCAGATTCCAGGCTGGCTGAGAGCCAACCTGCACCCCCTGAGGGCACTCCAAGCTTTGATATGTATATCAAGCATGGATTGCCCCCGATTTTGTTTGGCACTTTATGGCATCGATACACCGCTGACAATGTGGATTTGCAGTGGCCCTTGACGGGTTCTTTTGAAGAAGCTAAATTGGACTATTTACAGGACAAATTGTTTGCTAGGCGTAGCCGTCAAAGCATGTTTGATTCTTTAAGAGTGTGGCAAAAGGAAGCCAGGAAACGTAAGTTGAGAGAAGAGAAAGAGGCTTTTAAAAAGTCCGCGCAGACAATGGCGCAGAAAGCGAGAGAACATACCAAGAATGAGAATGAGCAGCGTTTGGAGCGCGCAGATAGGCTTTGCAGGTTGAAAGAAAATAAAAGTTATGTAGTACGAGAGGATGAGCAGGATGAGATGGAAGACATTTTGAGTACTCGACCCCCTCCTCCTTATGCTCCGCAGTCATTGTATCCCTCTCTGCCAGCTCTCGCCTCTGCTAGTGGGGATCCAGGTCCATTGGCAAGTGCCCCGCACCAACATGGCGCAACGATTTCTGCTTCCCCGCCCTTGACACCCCTCGTTTCTTTGCTCCAGACCACTTCACCCGCTCCCTCCCAATTTTCTCTAGCACTCCCTACTGTTTCAGCTAGCACCACCCCTAGTCAGATGTCAACGCCGAGTCGAGGCGCAGGTAGCGGACTGCTCTCACAGGTACGGAAGTTGCTTACGCGTTCTATGGTTGGTTTGGATGAGAAAAGTATAGTGACCAACCAGGCATGCCAGTGGGCTAGGAATAACATTCATTCGTTTGAAGACATTTGGTCTACAATGAAAGATTTTGAGCCTTTGATGCAACAGCACGCTTTGTGGCACATGTCAAATGTATTAATAACGTTATGGGAGCAGGGGTATGGAGGTGTGGCTCCGGCGACTTTACGAGATATACAGAACGGAGCCTACAGAACGAATACTGGGGTGAAGGAGGTGATGCGCAGTCTACGTGCTTTATTACAGTATAGGAATGAATTACCCTCAGCAGGTGTGTCCCATTTTCCAGGTATACATCCAATGCGTGAAGTGCACCCTATCTTTCATCCCGAGATACCCGAGATGGTAGATCCGGTCACGAAGGCTGTCACCAGGAACAGAGTAGATGCACATTTCCAGGAGCAGTGGGTGTATACACCATGGAAGAGAAGTGAGGTACTAGCTTTAAAGGCCCAGTTGCCGGACTCTAGAAAGAACCCAACTGCGTATTATAAAGAGTTGACGGAAGCTGCGTCTTCCACTGTAATGACTTTAGATGATGTTGAACTGTTTTTTGGGCTCCTGGTCCCGGTCGATGTATGCCGCCAGGTAAAGGGCACGGACCATTCAGAAGAACTGGGCGGTACGTGGCAGGAGTTACAGGATTGGGATAAGGAACGTAAGCCAGGAGAAAAGCCGAAAGCTGAGATTTTGGCATTGCCAGGGCGCATAATAAAATACATGCACGCTCTCATTCCCCCGAAGAAGGTAGACTGGGACAAGTTGACGGCTTGTAAGCAGAAAAAGGATGAGGCAGTCTCGGACTTCTTCACGAGGTTTGAAGAGACGGTTATGGATTTCAGTGGGCAGGATGTGTCACAGGATGGAGGGTTGCGACTCTTTGTTAAAAGGTTTGTCATGAACTTGTTGCCTGAAATTTCGGCAAGATTGCAAGCGTCGGAGAGTACATGGACAACGTCCTCTCCCTCTGGTATTCTCAGCATGGCTCAATATTATGAACATAGAGAAAATGAGAGCAAGGACAAGCAGGAAAAGAAGGCTAAGGATTTGAAGACTAGAGTTTTGTTACAGCAAGTGTCAAGGGGTCAAGGGAGAGGTGCGGCGCCAGGACGTGGTGGTGGCGGCTATGGCAGAGGTGAAAGTAGGGAAAGATTGGGACCGAATGAGTGTGCGAAGTGTAAGCAAGAGGGGCATTGGTGGAGGGATTGCCCTCTGTTTCAGTCGAATGCCGGTTCAGGGCGAGGACGAGGAAAAGGAGGTGGTGACTCCGGGAGACAGAATGCGCGGTCAGATGGGGGCGGGAGGCCAGGAGGTAATTACTTCGACAATGGTGCAGACAGGCAACAGCTGCAAAGGGGCGGTGGTCAATACTATAATGATGATTACTCCGTAGACGATCTGACAGGGTTCTCCCATAACTAGGACAGCGTAGGACAGAGCAAGGGACCAGTGCCTGTGGAAGTTGATCAGAGGGGACCCTATGTCGAGGCAGACTTATTGGGGTCTCATCAAAAATTTCTAGTGGATACGGGTGCAACGAAAAGTTCAGTGGCTCATTCTCGGGTCCCCGGGGCGGCTCTGTCTGGCAAGAACAATATCTCTGTGGGTTTTTCAGGTACCCCGGTGATTAGCCCTATTTCCAAACCTCTTACACTAACGATTGGTCCTTTCACTGTTGATTCACCGTTTTTATTGACCTCAAATTGTGGAGAAAATTTACTGGGTTTAGACTTATTGAAGAGGTTGCACGCCACCATTTATTGTTCTCCGGACGGCGTGTACCTCACGCTAGGCCCGACTGTTGCTCGCCCACTACAATGTTTCTCTAAAGATGACCCACTACCACCTGAATTTGATGGGATACCCGACAGCTTGTGGGCTACCAATGATACGGATGTGGGTAAAATGGATATCTTCCCAGTGACAATAAAGGTTAAGGTGGGAGCGAAATTACCAAGGGTACCACAGTACAGAATTCCTAGGGAGGGAGAGAAAGCCATGTTGCAAATAATACAAGATTTGATTCGGTCAGGTGTAGTGGAAGAGACGGATTCGAACATTTGTAACAGCCCCATACTGCCGATCCTTAAAAGACGGTCGCCTGATGCTACAGATAATACTCCTGATGTATATAGGTTTGTGATTGATTTGCGCCATGTGAATAGAGTAGTGGAGCCACAATACCCATGGTCTCGGACATCACTACGATATTGACGATGATTCCCCCATCTGCTAAATATTTTTCTGTTCTGGACCTGAAGAATGCTTTCTTCAGTATCCCAGTACATGAAGACAGCCGTTATCTATTCGGATTCTCATTGGCTGGCCGAAGCTTTAGGTTTAAAAGAATTCCCCAAGGTTACACTGAAAGTCCGAGCATATATAGTCAAGCACTGAAGGCACAATTGGATGAATTGGAACTTCCACCTAGCAACGTTATGTTGCAGTACGTGGATGATATCCTGATTGCATCGGACGACGAGAAGGGTTGTCGGGATGCTACAATAAAATTACTGCATCATTTGGCAAAATGGGGGCATAAGGTGTCCCTTCCAAAATTTCAATATTGTCGAACGGAGGTTACCTACCTAGGCCACCTCCTTTCGAAAGTGGGGAGGAGATTGACGCCAGAGCGCATAAAAGCGATAACTAATATGAAGGTACCTAACACGCAGCGAGAGGTGCGCGCATTCTTGGGCATAACATCGTATTGTCGCCAGTGGATACCTAATTATGCGTTACTAACAAAACCCCTATTGTATCTGACTACCAAAGAAGTGCGCGAACCCCTACCCTGGACCCCTGTATGTCAGGAAGCGTTTGAGTCACTAAAAACCGCTTTATGTTCTGCACCCGTTCTGGGAACACCTGATTACCAGAAGCCTTTTGTTCTTTATGTACACGAGGCGGAAGGTTGCGCGTTGTCTGTCTTAACACAATGTTTCGGAGGGAAACAGAGACCCTGCGCTTACTTTTCTGCGATACTCGACAATGTGGCAAGAGCGCTGCCGAGTTGTCTGAGAGCCACGGCGGCTGCTGCGGTCTCTATAAGACAATCGGCAGGGCTCGTATTGGGTTCAGACCTCACAGTAATGGTACCGCATGCTGTGGACATTTTACTAAACAGAACACAGACGCAGCATTTAACGAGTGCTCGTCTTACCGGCTATGAGATGACCCTCTTTGCACCCCATGTGACGATAAAAAGGTGTGCGACACTGAATCCTGCCACATTGTTACCTATCCCCACGGATACAAAGGACGATGACATACACGACTGTTTGTTTCGGACAGAAGAAGAGACAAAGGGGAAGGTGGATCTGACGGACAAGCCCTTAGACGAACCGGACGGGGAGTTGTATGTGGATGGGTCTTGTTTCAAACTTGCAGATGGTACATCAACAGCAGCATATGCAATAACGACATTACAGACGGTAGTGGAGACCTCTAGAATACCTTACAATTCGGCCCAAGCTGCAGAAATTATAGCTTTACTGAGAGCATGTGAACTGAGTGAGGGACTGGACGTGAACATTTATACTGACAGCCAATACGCCTTTGGCGTGGCTCATAATTATGGGCGACTGTGGGCAGAACGGGGATTTCTGACTTCACATGGGCAACGCATACAGCATGGTCCGCTGATATTACGACTGTTAACAGCATTGACGTTACCCAAGCGACTGGCTGTGATAAAGTGTAGCGCACACAAGACAATAGTGGATGATGTGGGACGAGGCAATGCCTTTGCAGACCAAACGGCAAAAGAGACTGCTCGGGAAAAATTACCACAAATGTTTGTGGCAGGCCCAGCTAGATGGGTGCCAGACCTTAACATGTTTGCAGATACTGTACAGAGTGTGAAAAATATACAAGAGAAAGCGACTGAAGATGAACTGAGGACATGGAAGGATGGTGGGGGGCGATTGGATGCTGATGAATGTGGGACGGATGTGACCGATAAGAGACGATGGTTACTTCCGAATGCATATGTCCTTCCAGTGGTAACGATGGCTCATGGGCCTGCACATATTAGCGCCAAGGGTATATGCAAGCTGTTGGACCCAGTGTGGAGCAATAAAAATATCTCTAAAGTGGCGACTCACTTGGTTCGACAGTGCATGGTATGTTTGAGGCACAATCCAGGAAAGGGTACCCCTGTCCCAGTGGGAAATTTTGCACCTCCCTCTTTCCCTTTTGAGGTGATTCAGATGGATTATATTGAAATGGAAAGGGTCAACAATCTCAAATACGTCTTGGTGGTTGTATGCGCTTTCAGCAGATGGGTGGAGGCATTTCCAACAAAAGATTGTACAGCCATTTCTACTGCAAAAGTGCTGATTAAGGAATACTTTTCTTGCTTCGGATTGCCTAGGGTGATCTGGAGTGATAATGGCACGTCGTTTAATGCTGAATTGATGAAGCAGATATGTAAAGGCTTACAGATTTCCCAAAAGTTCCACGCGGCCCAACATCCTCAGGCCGCAGGACTTGTGGAACGATTTAATGGAACGCTAAAATTGAAGATGGCCAAAATACAGGAGAGTACAGGACTCCGTTGGCCAGATGCCCTTCCTTTAGCCTTGCTTTCTACGAGAGTAACTGTTAACTCCAAAACGGGTGTCTCCCCTCATGAAGTAGTATTTGGCCGTCCGGCCAACGTTTGGGGAGTACCCAGGCCTAAATGTTTCTCTGAAATACAGTACCCTCTGTTGATAGACTACTTGTATGCTTTGACTAAAGATCTTCGTTCTATTCATCAGCAGGTAGCAGACACCCTGAAGCCGTTGCCGGAGGGGCCTGGACATTCCATCCACCCAGGGGACTGGGTCGTCGTAAGAAAATACCAACGGAAATCCTGTCTGGAGCCCAGGTGGTCGGAGCCTCGACAGGTGCTCCTCACTACACGTACCGCACTTCGAGTGGAAGGTAAGAAGGCGTGGCCCATGCATCGCACGTGAAGAAAGTCCCGCTACCGTTACCCTACGACCAATGGGTGAGAGAAGGCATTGCTGATGAGGAACATGAGCAAATACCCAGATATGTTCCCTTCTCGGATGCTTCACTGAGGGGAGAGGAGCAACGTGACAAGGAAAATTCAAAGTCACGTGCAGAACAAAGTGCTTCAAAGAGCTCTGTTACTCCCGTTGCTACTAGTGAAGAGGCGTCAGAGAGTTCAGTACCTGCCCTAGATACACCTGTTTTGTTCACTGACCCCGAAGTGCGAGGGAGCACTCGCTATAATCTGCGGCCCCGGAAAAAGTGACAAGTGTAATGGACTAAACACTGGAAGAAGGGCTTTGTGGACATTCTGATATAACGAAGATTTAGTGGTAGGGATGGACTTGTAAGAGCCCTGGTGTTTAGCCGAAGATTGTGTTCTATGAGACTATAGAGTGGTGTGGGGCCCAGATTAAGTGCTCCTCTGTTTCAATTGCTGTGTGTCAAGCGACGTGGGATTAAGGTATGGACGGTAAAAGCCTGCCTGTGAGGCTTTGAAGGACACAGGGAGAAGATCCCTTTTTAGGGTTGAAGAACCCCTCTGGCCGGTTTCGGTGGATAGTCTGGGACTTTTTTTTTTTAGAAGTGTTTTTCCATTTTTGATATATTTTTGCTATTTTAAACATATACCCTTTTGGCCGCCCCATCCCTGATGAGGAGCAGCCCTTTGCGGCTCCTCCAAGACCCTTGCCTGATTCTCCCTGGTTGGCCCTTTCCCGGAAGGGAAAAATAGTGCTCCTTATTATTGTGCTCATTGCTTTCCTAGTGACTCTTGGTATATTGTTTTTCTTGGATAAAGTCTATCCCGTTCATGTGTTTGCACCAACACCTACTGCTGTTCCTGAACATAACATGGTTACTGTAGATTATGGTGAACGAATGCTTAGACGAGGTTACAAAGAAAAAGACAGTGTTAAGTCTCTGATACCTTTGGCTGTAGTGGGTCCGCCACCATTCTTTTGTATAGAGGGTAGGGGCCCCATCAAGGTTGGTAATAGTTCTTGTAACGTGACGGCATTAATACGTTTGCCTCTCAGCCCCTCTTTGGTTACTCCCCCCAGTATCTATTTTGTGTGTGGAAATAATGGATACTTATGGTTGCCTGAAGGTTGGGGTGGGGTATGTTATTTAGCATATATGATTCCTCCTGTATATGTGGCACCCTCCGACTATCACAAGACTCATCGTAGGTTTCCCAGTCCACAAGAGCAGCGTAAAAGGAGGGAACTTCAGGTAGATGACGTTGACCAGACGGACACTTCTCTACAACAATGGACTGATTTTTCTAAGGGCCTTCTGCCTTTCTGGGGTCCGATATTTAATAGTAGGGCCATCCGACGACTGTCCAGGGTGATGGAGAAGGTAGTCCTTACTGAAGCTGACATTGCGACTAACATGTCCGTTGAGATTCAGGCTATGAGATTATTCACGATTCAGAACAGGATGGTGCTTGACGTCATCCTGGCAGATAGGGGCGGGGCCTGTCGCGTCATCGGGACGTCTTGTTGTGTATATATTCCAGACTCAGCTCCGACTGTTAACTTGGCAGTACAGAAACTTCATAGGTTAGCGACTGAACTCCATCAGGATAACGGGACATGCTCCTTGCAGGGGTGGCTTTGGGGTGCTTTCTCCTCCTGGGGATGGAAAATATTGATGGGTTTAGTTGGAGTGGTGAGCATAATACTGACGTGTTGCCTTTGCATATACTGCCTTCCCCCATGTTGCTCTATGTGTGCTACGAATTTGCGACCACGAAAGAAGGTGTCAGGTCAATATACTGCCTCTATCATTACTGACATTCCTGATGCACATTGGATGATGTTTATTGCAGATGATGTTTTTGAATAAATATGATGCCCTGCCCTTAGAATGGATGTAAAGGCGCTACCTTTTGGCAAATAAATGCATGGCTGCAGTTAGCCAATGATGCTAAAAGGAGGGTCTGATAGAATTCACTTTTCGATGCCCCAACCATCCCTATTTTCATATGTGAGTTAGCATCATATGACTAACTGATGAAGTACGTATATGTGCACGTGTGTGTATTTTTCCTCTTATTACTTGATTATTCAAATATATGTGTGACGATATTAGTTCCTTAGCTTAGCTTGTGTGCCTCCATTTTGTGTATCTCTCTGTGTCTGCGAGTCGCACTCGCTCATCTGCCCCTCCCGTAGGAATAGAGAATTTCACTAAGACAGCAGTTTTCGTTTCTCAGCTTACTGTGGCCGAAACTAACAAGTCTCGTTATCAGTAATGTTCTCATGCCCAGAGACGCTGAAGCCTAGCTCCACGGCCTTGAGTAAAGATAGCGATGTATCCCTTGCAGGTGCAGATGCCTACTGTATGAGGACATTGTTCCCCTGTCTGGGTTTCAGTAATTTTCCAGAAGGGGCGTACCCTAATGAACTGTGTTGCATTATAATGTACTGCTGTGATGAAGAGAGTCAGTCCTCTCGACGCACTCTTTGGGTGATGGTCGGACAGGGCCCTCTCATATGGGAGTTTGTGGCCTAATAAAATACTCTGTTTATTCTTCTCCACTGTCCGGCTGACTTCTTACAGAATTACTATAGGTGAGTGCGGTAAGTCACTCGGGTGGACTTGAGCCACGCTTATCGGTATAATAGTGTCTTCTTGCCAGTGTTTCTCAGTAAGGGAGTATGCTCTGGATTAGATGAGTCAGAGTATGTCCTCACTCTGGAATTGCTTCAAGCAGTAGATGTAAGAAGACAGGGGTTCAAACTGACCAGGCCAGACCCAAGATATTCCCAGAGACAACGTCCAGGGATAGTTATAACGAACAAGTTACTTACCTTCGGTAACGCTTTTTCTGGTAGATACAGTATCTGCCTGTGGATTCCTCACCTTGTGAATATCCCCCTTGCGCCAGCAACGTTCGGAAAATTCTTCGTAGCACGCCGGCGTGGACGACGTCATAGGAGCACGGCATCGCGCGCGACTCCGTCTGACGTCACCGACTCCTCATAAGGCCCACGTCGGCGTGATGACGTCAGTTCCGCCCTTTTTTCCGTGCCTTCGAGGCACCCGGACGGACCAACAAGTACATATATATATATATATACAATGTACACAGTACATGCAACCAAAAACAAAGTGCAAAACTATACAATTTCAGATATACAAAATCATAAATACATTTGCACACAAACCCAGGTATAGCAGAGCGGACAACGGGGAGGCGGGTGGGTCAGTGAGGAATCCACAGGCAGATACTGTATCTACCAGAAAAAGCGTTACCGAAGGTAAGTAACTTGTTCTTCTGATAGATACATCTGCCGTGTGGATTCCTCACCTTGTGAATAGAGTCCCACAGCAGTCCCCACTCCCGGATGAGGGTGATCACTCTGCTATACCAGGAAATCCTGGAGAACAGAGCGCGCGAAGTGGCCGTCCCTCCTCACCTCAGCATCCAAGCAGTAGTGCTTCGCAAAAGTGTGGAGGGAAGCCCATGTCGCGGCCCTGCAAATGTCCTCAACAGGAACACCTCTAGACAATGCAGAAGTAGCAGACTTCGCTCTAGTTGAATGAGCTCTAATACCCTCAGGAGGGTCCTTACCCGCCAGAGAGTAGCAAATCTTGATGCAGAGAATAATCCATCTGGAAAGTGTGCGCTTGTTCACCGCTCTGCCCTTCTTGCAGCCAGCAAAACCCACGAAGAGCTGATCGTCAATACGATAGTCCTTAGTCCTATCAAGATAGAAACTAACCGCTCTCTTCGGGTCCAGGCGATGAAGCCTCTCCTCCTCCTTGGAAGGGTGTGGGGGAGGATAAAAGGATGGAAGGGTAATGGATTGTCCTAGGTGGAAGGGAGTAACCACCTTAGGCAGAAAAGCAGCCCTGGCCCTGAGAACCATTCTTTCAGCATGGATAGACAAGAACGGGGGCTTGGAACTAAGAGCTTGAAGCTCACTTACCCTCCTTGCCGAGGTAATTGCAACCAAGAAGACCGTTTTAAAAGAAAGAAGCCTCATTGGACACTTGTGTAAGGGTTCAAACGGGGAACCCATCAGATAGGTTAACACAAGATTCAAGTCCCAATGAGGCACAATAAAGGGAGAAGGAGGGAACTTATTAGTAAGTCCCTTCAAAAATCTTAATACCACAGGAGATTTAAAAAGAGAGGGCTGATCCGGCAAACAGAGAAATGCCGACAAGGCCGAAAGATAACCGTTGACAGTGGCAACAGCAAACCCTTGCCGTGCCAGAGAAAGAGCAAACAATAAAATATCAGACAAATGAGACTTTAACGGTTCAACATCCCTCTCCCTACACCAAGAGACAAACTTAGACCACCTATACGAATAGATGGACTTGGTGGAGTCACGCCTGGCAGAAAGAATGACATCCACCACATCGTGAGGGAGAGAGAAAGAATTCAGATTGCCCCGTTCAATCTCCAGGCATGAAGGTGTAATGTCTGGAGGTGGGGGTGTAGAACCTGCCCCTCCATCTGAGAGAGGAGGTCTGCCCTGAAAGGGAGACGGAGCGGCGGGTGAGAGGAGAGGTGGAGAAGATCTGTGTACCACACCCTTCTTGGCCATTCCGGGGAGACCAATATGACTTGGGCCCGGTCTTGGCGAATCTTCCTCAGAACCCGAGGAATCAAGGGTATGGGAGGAAACGCGTAAAGGAGCTGACCTCCCCAGCTCAACTGAAACGCGTCCCCCAATGCTCCTTGCATCGGATACTGGAGACTGCAGAATGACGGGCAGTGAGCATTCTCGCAAGTGGCAAACAGATCCACCCGAGGAGTTCCCCACATCTGAAAGATGTCGTGAACAACCTCCGGGTGAAGCCTCCACTCGTGATCGGCAGAGAACTGCCGACTGAGAACGTCCGCACTTATGTTCAGGACACCGGCCAGGTGATTTGCCATCAGACAAATCTGGTGGTACTGAACCCAGGACCAGAGACGCAGAGCCTCTTTGCAAAGACACCACGACCCTACTCCTCCCTGCTTGTTGATGTACCACATCGCGGTCGTGTTGTCCGTCAGGACTTGGACCGACCGACCGCGAAGGGAAGGGAGGAAGGCCTTGAGTGCCAGACGTATGGCCCGCAATTCCAGAAGGTTGATGTGAAGCAACCTTTCCTCTGTAAACCAAAGACCCTTGACCTCCAGATCCCCCAGATGAGCACCCCACCCTAGAGTGGACGCATCCGTTATCACCGTGGCCACCGATGGTGGAAGCTGAAAAGGCTTTCCTTGTGACAAATTGCCTTCCACGCCCCACCAAGACAGATCCGCTGCAGTTTCTCTGGAGATCTTCACTGACTCCCCGAGATCTCCGTTGTGCTGATACCACTGCCTGCGGAGGCACCACTGGAGTGCCCTCATGTGCCAGCGTGCATGGTTGACCAGGAGAATGCAAGAAGCCATCAGACCGAGCAGGCGAAGGACCTTCAGGACCGGAACAACCGCTCCATTGTGAAATAAAGGAATCATTTCCTGAATATCGCGAATCCTTTGTGGAGGAGGGAATGCACGACATACAGTAGTGTCCAGTACCGCACCTATGAACAGGTTGCGCTGGCAGGGCACAAGGTGAGATTTGGGCACGTTTATCGAAAAACCCAACCTGAACAACAGCTGCGATGTCTCTTGCAGGTGATGAAGCACCTTCTCGGGCGACTCCGCTTTGATCAGCCAGTCGTCCAGATACGGGAATACAGGTATCCCCGACCTCCTGAGATGTGCCGCCACCACTGCCATCACCTTGGTGAAAACTCGAGGCGCGGTAGTAAGACCAAACGGAAGGACCGCAAACTGGTAGTATTGCGATCCCACCGTAAAACGGAGATACTTCCTGTGCGACTCCAGGATTGGGATGTGAAAATACGCATCCTGCAAGTCGATTGACACCATCCAGTCTTCTTCCAACAGCGCTTGAAGAACCTGCGCAAGAGTGAGCATTTTGAATTTCTCCTGCTTGAGATAGAGATTCAAAATCCTGAGGTCCAGGATTGGACGTAACCTGCCATCCTTCTTGGGGATCAGGAAATACCGGGAGTAGCACCCCTGACCCCTTTCCTGCTCTGGAACCACCTCTATCGCACCTTTTTTTAACAAAGCCAGGACTTCTTCCTGCAGGCGAATAAGGTGGTCCTCCGAACAAAAACCCTGGCAAGGAGGGTAATTGGGAGGGAACTCCTGGAAAGGAAGAGCATACCCATTCTCTACGAGATTGAGAACCCAAAGATCTGATGTAACCGATTCCCAATCCCGTAGAAAATGAGTAAGCCAACCCCCCACCGGAGCCACATGATCCAGAGCGGCGGATCTAGGGCTGCTTTGCTGCAGAGGGAGGGGGTTGATTATTAGAGGAAGAGGAGGAGGAGGAGGCCTGGCGTCCACGACCACGGCCCCTTTGCTTTCCTCTGTAGGTTTTATACAGAGGATTCTGACGCTGCTGCTGCTGACCTTGGTTGTAGGAATGAAAATTGGATCTGCCAAATCCCCTGAACTTTCTAGCCGCAGAGCCCCTTGTCTGAAGGCCCAAAGACTTCGCCGTAGCCCGGCTGTCCTTGAATCTCTCCAGAGCTACGTCAGCCTTCTTACCAAAGAGGCCTGACCCATCAAATGGCAAGTCCAACAAAGTAGACTGAACATCAGAAGAAAAATCGGAGGACTTAAGCCATGCGGCCCTTCTTGTTGCAACAGTAGAGCCCATAATCCTGGCAACAGAGTCCACCGTGTCCATACCACTCTGTATAACCATACGAGCTGCAGCCTGAGTATCAGAGACCACTTCGTTAAAGTTCTTCCTATCGTCCTCTGGAAGCTTAGATGAAAGTTGTTTCACAGAGTCCATCAACGCATGAACATATCTCCCCAATAGGCAAGTAGCATTGGTGGATTTCAAGGCCATGCTACCCGAGGAGAAAATCTTCTTAGCAGACTGGTCCAATTTTTTAGAGTCCTTGTCTGCCGGCACCTGAGGGAAAGAGCCCGCAGCCCTGCTGGAACAGGCGGCCTGCACTACCAGACTCTCCGGTGCAGGATGCGAGGAAAGAAATTCAGGGTCATCAGGAGCCACCCTGTAACGCCTTGCCACTGAACTGGAAACCGCAGGAGCAGTCAAAGGTCTCTTCCAAACCTCCTTTATTGGCTCAGTCAATGCCTCCGTAAAAGGAAGTGTAGGCTCCACAATTGAAGAAGGCGAATGCAAAACTTCCGTAAGGATGTTGGGCTTGTATTCAACTGTGGGCAAAGTCAAGCCTAGCAAATCTGCAGCCTTCCTAATAACAACATGATAGGGTGCTGTCCTTAGATGGAGTATCTGAAACGGATGGCAAACCCCACTCAGGAGAAAGTTCCAGGCCACTTGCGCTTTGGAGGTCCTCAAAACAATCCCCCTGATCTTGCAACTCTCCTTTCTCAACCTCGGAGTCCATATACTCCTTCTCCTCCAAGAGGCGTTGTGCACTGCGCCTCGACCATTCCATGCGGACCGAAGTCGACGGATCCGGCAACGACTCCGACGGCGCCGGAGCCGACGTCGAGCGAGGAGCTTGAGGACGGGAAGCACCACGATCCGAATCACCACGAAGCCGATCCGAAGTCGGCGAAGCCGCATGCGAAGTCGACGACCTCGGCGGCGCCGTACCGAGCCAAGGAGTACAAGGCGTCGGCATAAACGGCATATCGGGGGCCGGGGCATAAGCCTGGGGCACACCCAAATTAAAAGACAAAGGACCCATGGGACCAACAGGCGCACCAGTGGGGTACATAGCCCTCGAATAAACACCAAACATGGCGTTTAAAAACTGCGAGGGATCCTGACCTGGACCTGGAAAGGGAGGGTACGAACCCAACGGCCGCTCCGAAGGAGGCTAATCCGGCAAAGGTGCACCCTGGCCCTCTTGATCTTCAGACTCCACAACCGAAGTCGGTGCTCGAGGAACCTCTTCTTCATGCACCGAAGAGTGGTGCGACTCCAGATCCTGATCCTGCTCCTGAACTGGAGAACCCACATGAGATTGAGCTGGAGAAGGAGACACAAAGTCCTTGTGATGTTTACGGGACTTCTTCCTCGAATCCGAAGACTCCTTGCCAGAGTGATGTCTGGAGTGATGTTTACTCCTCTTATGCTTCTTTCTCGAGGAGCTCGAAGCATGGCCCGAGGCCGACTTGGATCCGGACCTCGACCTCCCTCTGGACCTCGACCTCTCTCTGGATCTCGATCTCTCTCTGGACCTCGCCTTGGTCCTCGAAGCCGACCTCGACTTCGACCGCGACAACTGCCTCGACTTCGAGCGCCTGGACACCGACCTCGAAGACCTTCCGGCTTCTCTTCCCTTCACCTTCGCGAGCAGAAGCTTCGCCTCCCGCTCTCGCAAGGCCTTGGGGTTCATCTTGAAACAGGAACGACAGTTCTTAACATCGTGATCCGATCCAAGACACCACAGACAGTCGGAATGCGGATCGGTGATCGACATCATACGGGCACAGGAACCACATTGTTTGAAACCCGTCTTTCTCGACGACATCCTCGGCGAAGAAGTAAATCTCAACAGAGAAACTGTAACAGCTAAACAGTGATAAGATACAAGAGTATCGCAGAAGATCCCAGAAACCGTTAGCGTCGACGACGCGGAAAAAAGGGAACTGACGTCATCACGCCGACGTGGGCCTTATGAGGAGTCGGTGACGTCAGACGGAGTCGCGCGCGATGCCGTGCTCCTATGACGTCGTCCACGCCGGCGTGCTAAGAAGAATTTTCTGAACGTTGCTGGCGCAAGGGGGATATTCACAAGGTGAGGAATCCACACGGCAGATGTATCTATCAGAAATACAGTGTAGGGAAATTATGCCTTGAGTGGCTACAGAAATCCACTCTGGCTGAAATTAAGCAACACTTGACTTTACTTAAAGAAGGTGCTGACTTGCGAGATTTCATATTGGGACCTCGCAAACAGCGTCAAAAACGTTTCATAGCGGCCGGTATATACGCTGCATACAACGAAGCTTGGAAAGTAATGCAAATTGAAACAGCAGAAAAAATACGAGAAATTGATCGTATAAATTTGGAAAAATCACTTTCTGTAGTGGACAATGGGTTAACGACTCTGGACAGTATTGTATCATCTGCCTTTGATATAATGGAGCAAGACTTGCTAATGTCACAACATGGTCAGTCCCAATTGCGTTCTATTGTACAGCTAGGCTGGACGTTGCAAAACCTACGTTCAGGCTACGTGCCATGGCGTCTAATCAACATAACGTCATTATTTTCTATCTTTAACCTTACTGATAAACAAATCAGTTTGGCACAAAAAGGAGCAGACTATACGATTCTGAGCATTGAAAAACTTGAGAGATTACCATTGAAAATGTCAGAAAGACCTGTCATTGAATGGATAATACACGGAACAATCACAATTCCGATCACAACTTTCCAGTTTAAATATTGCCAAGAATATATACCAGCAGGCCAGTATGAAAGGTTGGGTACAGGATACATCAAATCAACCTGGGATTTACCTTACACACACAAATGTTATAGTGAAGGGAAAAAGGAGGTATTCCTTAGTGGTAATAATTGTAAAAAAATCACTAAGCGGTACACTTCTGTGTCAAGGTATTAACTTGCATGGAGCCTGTGAAGGGTCTTCAAATAACCTTTCAGGTCACCTGCAAGGCACTCCTGCAACACAGATAGAGCCATTTTTCAGACAGCTATCCAACGGCAGCTACGTTCTAATAAATGACCACAGCTGTTGTGGAATGGTGCCATGAGAATGCTATCTCGTAACTGTTACTTCCAGAGTTGTTTGCTATATGCAAGTATTGTATCCAAACAGCAATCTAGACATGGAGGCGGCAATATGGCCTTATGTGAATATCTATTCTATTCGAATTGATACTTTAAGCAGAATGAAGTCTATTCTTTTACAGACTACTGTGCCTTTGACCTCGTCCAAAGAAACGTATGATCTGCAAGTTGCAAGGACAGAGGCAGAGATACATACCCTTTTATCGACAAATTGCCCCTTGCATTTCGTAGAAATGTTAAGTCAAATTTTAAACATGTCTGATACCAGTGGCATCGCATATATATTTAAGACAATTTTTTCGGGACTGTTAACACCATTTGAAACAGTTCTGGGCATCTTCCCGAATTTTGTCCATTCTGTCTTTGGCAGCCTACCTTTAATTTTGGGACTCGTAGCAGGAATTTTATTTTTGTTCCTTCTGCTCCGATATGGCAAGCCAAGCCACAGACAAGACTCTAGCAACGATGGAAGAAACGATCCTAGCAATACACTACCGAGACAAAATCACTAAGGTCCTCGGATTAGCCCGGCTAAGAGATCTGAGTACAACTTGGTTTCTTTCATTCAGACCAATCTGGCAGGATTGCATCTTACCTGGGTTTCGATGTCTGCTATGCGGAGAAGAATACGTGTTGGACGTCTGTCTTACACTACCATAAGCAGTACCAATGGATATCGATTCTTTGCTTTGTCCAGTAAAGACTCATGCAACGTGTTGTCCCCAGCGGCTACCTATTCTGATGACGGCATTCGTTGAGACTTCACCATTACGAGTAGTTGGCGGTAAAGTACGAGAGGAAAGCAGCACCAAACAGGTACAACCTTCTGTGAGCATTGCTGATCCAAACATCGATGATGGCAATCACGCTCACAACTGCACAGTTACAGCATTTTCAAACTTGGTCGAACTTTCACCTGATGTTGTAGACCAATTTTTTGCAATCCTGTCTGATATGATGTTCTCCCCTGAACAACGAGAATAATTATATATAAATAAAAAAAAACGACAAGCACACAGCGTTCCCTGAACTCTGAATTCGGCCTTCAGTTCTGTTAAACAAAGCAACTGAAAATATTTGGAACTATTTCTTCCCCTGAAAGCGAAATTGTTTTTCTTTCACATCAAAAATATTTACAATTTTTTCCGGCACATGATACTCTGCTTAAAGTAGAACTATTCTTAGAGAACAGAGCTTCTATTTTTAGAGACAATATTTTACCTCAGCCTCTAGCACATGTACAGTATCGTATAAATATGTGATGAAATGGTCTCGACCTTCTTTTCTGTATACAGAGCCATTTCATGTGTAATTTTCGCAATTCATTCAGCTGATATATATAGGCATTTAACTGAATGATAACCCTGCTTGAAAAAACGTACAGTATCAATACTCATTTTCGTGTATAAACCATGCACCTTTTCAAAAGCAAATTATGTATTTTGGGGGGGGTTGGAAAACACACATGCATCGTATGTTTAATATTGCTTACATTTTTAGTAATGATGGACATTAATACGTGGAGTGGGTGTTGTATTTCTATCTAAGACCCTAATTTGATATTCCAGATTCATGCCCTTATGTGGTTATAACAAATAATATCCTTATAAAGTCATAGGAATCACATACATATTTAGTAATAGCCCATGCAGTCCAAAACACGACAAGGCTACTCCCATAGACTCCTAGAAAGCACAACGCGTTCTTTAAACAAACCAAGCATCCAGCAGCCCAGGAATTCCCCCTGCTTTTGTTTAAATTTGCACAAGAACTCCTGGAGTCCAGAAAGAACTGTTAGTTCTTAGTGACGTCTTATGTCCAACCTTACGCCACACCCGGCACCTTTCAGGTATAAATATACCAACGTTGCCTTAAGCAAACACACGGTGGTGGGGAGCAGAGCGACGTTCTACTTGCCCGGGAGCCCAGGTGTTGCTAGAGCCAAAGGAAAACGCCCCTCCCTTCGACGCACTGAGAGAGACGCTGTCTTTTTCTCCAGACGAAGAAATCCAGCTCCGGTGTTCCCAAGTCACCCTCGCGGGTTGCTGGGAGATAAAGTCCTGAGAAGCGAGATACAAGACCTCCTTTATTCTATAACCAAGGTACGGAGCTGATTAAAACCTTAGAGAGAATTCTTGATTCCGATTCTTGGCAAAAACCTAACTTAACTTAAAACTGCAACTTACTTACTCCTTCCCACGTATTAGGCTTAGGTCAGGTACACCGGGGTAGGCGTATCTTAGAAGCACCAGTTGAGTTCATTAGTCAATGTTTTTATGTATGTATATATTTTATCCATTTTACAGTATCATATGGCTAAGAAACCATATCAATGCTTTTACAGTATTATTTCATAATACTACTTTCACTGTACGCACTTTACTTTATAATAAGTATTGCAATTGTGGCAATTCATTTCTCTTGCATGAGAAAGAAGACTGCTCAATAAAATAACACCTTTTATTGAAAACACCCGTCTCTCTATTTCTCTGCACTCTGGTGAAATTAAGCATGCACGATTGACTGAGTGAAATAGCTGTCTATTGTTTTCACACGACTCTAGAGATACACTCTTTATTCTGAGGAAGCAAAGTTGTCATGTTTATGCGGTTGCCAGAAACTAATCCCTTCTTGTCTAAATCAGGGCGGTTAACCCTTTCCTGAACATTCGAGAAAGTTTCTAGTGACCTCTGAGCTGGCTGGCAAAAACCTAATTAAGTCTAACATAGTCAGTAGAGACCTAGATGACCTCAGTCCTACGTCTACACTGCTGTTAAGCCACAGCCTTAATTACATAGGCCACGCCGTTGTGAGAGACCCCCACAGTTTCTTCATCCCAATTAAAGCCCTGGGAACGGGTGAAAGAGAACAATGAAAGGGATTCGAAAAGAGGATGCTGGGGCAGCGAGGAGTGTCAGATGAGAACACAGGGGACAGACAGCAAGGGGTGATGACAACACAGGGCAAGGAGAGGGATACCAGGGCGGCAGATGAGCACACAGAGGGGTGGGATACACGGGTCAGGAAGAGAGGGGAACACACACAGGAATGGAGACGCAGAGCATCACTGGGAGGTGAACAGAAGGCACAGAGAGTAAGCGGGGCAGAAGGCTCAGGGGGTAACAAAGAGGCTGGTCCTTAAAAGTGAGGGATAGCATACAGCACAGCGGGCAGGGGAACCGTGACTGTAAAAGCAAACCACCAGAGGGTCAGGGGGGACTAAGCCACAGGGGACAAAGGTGAGGGCGCAGCAGGAACAGGCAGGAGCAGGTCAAGTGTGTAAGGGCAGCCGGAGCCCCCAAGGTAAGGTCCGCAGAAAGCAGAGTGTAATGGCAGCAAAATGCACAGAGGGGAATACAAAGTAGAGAGATCCTTAAAATGCAAGGGTAGGATACAATATAGCGGGTAAGAGACAGCTCAGTGCATAAGGGCAACAGCATGCACAGCAGCTAAAGGGAAAACAAGCACTAGCATGTACAAGCAGTAAGAGCAACAGGAGCCCCAGAGCAGCAGAAGAGACACACACAGGGGGAGAGCAGCAGCAGAGACACACACAGGGTGAGAGCAGCAAAAGACACAAAGGGTGAGAGCAGCACAAGACACACACACAGGGTGAGAGCAGCACAAGACACACACACAGGGTGAGAGCAGCACAAGACACACACACAAGTTGAGAGCAGCACAAGACACACACACAAGTTGAGAGCAGCACAAGACACACACACAGGGTGAGAGCAGCAGAAGAGACACACAGAGTGAGAGCAGCAGAAGAGACACACAGAGTGAGAGCAGCAGAAGAGACACACAGAGTGAGAGCAGCAGAAGAGATACACACAGGGTGAGAGCAGCAAAAGACACACACAGGGTGAGATCAGCAAAAGACACACACAGGGTGAGATCAGCAAAAGACACACACAGGGTGAGATCAGCAAAAGACACACACAGGGTGAGAGCATCAAAAGACACACACAGGGTGAGAGCATCAAAAGACACACACACGGTGAGAGCAGCAAAAGACACACACAAACACAGGGTGAGAGCAGCAGAAGAGACATACACACATGGTAAGAGCAGCAAACGACACACACAATGTGAGAGCAGCAGAAGAGACACACACACATGGTGAGAGCAGCAAAAGACACACAGGATGAGAGCAGCAAAAGACACATACAGGGTGGGAGCAGCAAAAGACACACAGGGCGAGAGCAGCACAAGACACACACAGGGTGAGAGCAGCAAAAGACACACACAGGGTGAGAGCAGCAAAAGACACACAGGGTGAGAGCAGTAAAAGACGCACACACACAGAGTGAGAGCAGCAAAAGACACACACAGGGTGAGAGCAGCAAAAGACACACACAGGGTGAGAGCAACAAAAGACACACACAGGGTGAGAGCAGCACAAGACACACACAGGGTGAGAGCAGCACAAGACACGCAGGGTGAGAGCAGCAAAATACACGCACACACACAGGGTGGGAGCAGTAAAAGACACACACACACAGGGTGAGAGCAGCAGAAGACACACACACACAGGGTGAGAGCAGCAGAAGACACACACACAGGGTGAGAGCAGCAGCATACTCTCAGACGGAAAGGGCAACAAAAGATACAGTGGGTAAGGGCAGCCGAAGACAAAAGGGTAAGAGCAGCATAAGGCACATAGGTCAAGGGTAGCAGAAGACACATAGGGTAAAGGCACTAGAAGACACCAAGGGCAGCTGAAGACATACAGTAAGGGCAGCAAAGACAAACAGGGTAAGGGCAGCAGAAGGCAAAAATGGCGAAGGCAGCAGAAGACACACAGGGTAATGTCGGCAGAAAGGGTAAGGGCTACAGAAGACACAGAGTAAGGGCAGCTTTGGAGCCAGAAGAGGACAGTCGAATGCTGAAAGGGTAAGGTCAGCAGAATATGAATTGATAACGACAGAAGATAATCAAGGTATGAAAGTCAACGTAAACATGCAGGGGGCCCACGTTATACTAAAAGGTGAATGCACAGTGAGATGGAAGCTTAGGATAGGACATAACGCAGGGGACCAAACAGGCTGTCAGGTCTCTACTTCAAAGAACACACAAACAAGGTCCTGCCTGCCGACCAAGTTTAGGGAACACTTAACGCGTCCGGCATAGTTTTCACCTTTGAACAAATCTAATCACCAAACCCCGGTTTCAACACCTCGTTTGCTCCGTTTTCGTTCAATTTTCTGTGCACTGAAATGCGGTTGTGTCTCGGTCACAGCTCCGAGCCTGCAGCCATTTCTGCGGTTTCTGCCCGCGGTGGTGCTAGGCAGATGCAGCCATGCTCTGCCCGGGGAGGCCCCACAACAGTGGGTTGGGGTGTCCGTGTCCAAGGATGCGTGGTGTACACAGGACAATGGGAGAGGAGTCAGGCGAGCTTCACCAACAAAGGGGTTAACACTCGGATCTGTACCCCGGACCCCTGGAGGCGGCTGGGCCGCGATCATTTACCTCACTCCGCGGGACAGTCCAGTCTCCCTGGTGGCTGGGGGGGGGGGGGGGGGGGGGGGGGGGGGATTACTGCACTTAAACAGCATTTCTTCTTTAGCAGCATGAATTATTCAAAACCAACCAATTCACTTGAAAAATAAACACAAACCTTCAATTTACTAAGAAAACGGCTTTCAGACGTATTTCTAAGAATGCTAAGTGAGACTGACCTAGCAGAGTTTTTGAACTGCATGAGATATTATTGGCATGCTAAGGTAAAATTGAACACCCACAGCAGAGCATATAAGACTTACATCAAAATGCAAGCATGCCCATTTTCTTAGTGTAGTGGAAAAGTTCTTACTGTGATACTTTCTCCTGGCATTTCTGTATCATTTAGTAAAACAATGTAAGCAGACAGCTTTTTAAAACTTGAGCGTGCACAAAGTAATAAGCCCTTTATATCAGCCTAACCCGCACTTTTCCAGTCAAATATGAGAACAGGCTCTCAGGAGGGCCAGAATTTACTTTTCATACTTACTCTAGTTTAAAGACTCAATGAGCTTATAAAGGGAATCAGCAAGGTCATGTGTGAAATAGATTTGTTTTATAAACCATATTTGGTTGAAATTACTTTGCACTCATTCCATCTCCCTCATTGTTACATTTGCTCTTCAAACGTTTCTTGCAATATCAATGGGGCACCTGAATGGAACACAACTGCATCGATGGCATGAACACTTCTAAGCAGCTTGTATAAAGTTACCTGCCAGGGTTTTCTTGCGAGGTTCGGCCTTCTTCAAAGCAAATGTGGATTCTACTTTGGCACTGGAACGTGGTGGGAGATGTCCCGTCTTCTGTGTTTGGATTTTCTCCTGTGGTGGGACAGTTACCAATTTATGATGAACATGGACAGGTGAATGCCTCGTCTTCTGAGTCTCTGTCTTGTCATGTGTGGCTGCAGGTTTCAGTTTGGGACTGGTGTAAATAGGAGAACGTGCCACTTTCGTAGCATGTGCGCATTCCAATTTGGGGCTGCTATAGATGGGAGGCTGCCTGCTCTTTTCAGCATTAGCTTTCTCCTGTGATGTTGAGGACTCCAATTTCAGTCTTTGATGAATCATAGAGGCTGTATTCTTTTTAGCTACAACTTTTTCCTGGGCTATTGAGGAGTTTTGTTTGGGTTTGAAATACATGGGCAAGTGTCTGTTTTTTGGAGTCAGAGATTTTTCCTTTGTGGGTGAAGTGTCAAGTGTGAGTCTTTGCTGGATTGGAGAACTTGTGTTCTTCTGCGCAATCAGTTTCTCCTGAACTGGTGAGGGTTTTTGTTTGGGGCTGGGGTAGATGGATACATGCCCGTTATCATTAGCCTCTGCATTCTCCGTAGAGAGTGAGGAATCAAGTATGTGAGAATTTCTGATATTCTCAGCTTCAGCATTCTTTCGCATTAATGGGATTGCTAGGATGGGACTAGTATGGATGGGTGAATGACTTTTCTTTTGAACCTCTTGATTCTTACATACTCGTGAAGATTCCGAATCGAGCTTTTGGTGACTAGGAGAATGTCTGTTATTTTGGGCAACAATTTTCACTAGTTCCGGTGAGGATTTCAGTTTGGGACTGGTGTGGATAGGAAAATGTCTGTCATTGTGGGATTTGGTCAGCTTTGGTTTTGGTGAGGGTCCCAGTTTGGGGCTGGATTGGATAGGAGAAGCTCTGATCTTTTTAACATCAGCTTTCTCCAAGGTTGGTGAAGATTCCAGTTTGGGACTGGTATGTTCAGGGGAATGTTTCTTGGGAGTTCCAATCTCTGGTGAAGGAGAGCAATCCAAACTGGGAATGACATGGATTGGAGATTGTCTGTTCTTGGGAGCCTCAGCCTCTTGCATTGGTAAAGATTTCGTGTTGGGGCATACATTGTTAGGAGAATGCTTTTTCATTTCAGCCTCTGCTTTCTGTGGTGCTGGAGAAGATGCCACCTGCATGACATTATAAATGGGAGAATCCCTGCATGTGTGAGGTGGTATCTCTTGCAATAACAACGATTCCTCTTTTGGATCTTGAGGCTCAGGAAAATGCCTGCTCATGTGAACTTGATGTAAAGGTGAGTATCCCACTCTGGTACTTATCTGAATGAGAGAATGCTCAATCTGTAGTTCCTTGCCCTCCTCCACTCGTAGTGAGGATAACTCACTGAGAACACCATTGACAGGAGAACTGCTGATTATCTGAGTATCAGCTATATTCAGTACTATTGAAGATCCTAATTTGGGACTTTGAGGGAGGGGAGAATGCCAGTTCATAAACATTTCTAGCGATTGTGAGGATCCTATTGTGGAGCTTGGGTTTATGGCAGAATACCTGCTCTCATGAGACACAGTCGCCTCCTCTGCTGGTGAGGGCAACACATTGAGAATGGGCTCTATGGGAGAATCTATGTTATTCTGAACATCTGTTGTCTGCAATTTTGGTGAGGATCCCAGCTTGAAACTGCTCTTGTGTGTATCAATCTCTTGGGAAGGCGAAGGTCCAGATTTGACACTTTGATGGAGTGGAGATATGCTGCTCATGTGAATCTCTTGTGATGGTGAGGATACCAAAGTGAGATGGGAGTGCACAGGTGAATGACTGCTATCATGAGCCTTGGACTCCTGCCATCCTAGTGACAACTGACAATTGTGAATGGTATGTAGGAGCGAATCTCTCTTCTTGTGATCATCATTTATTCCCTGTTCTGACACAAGTTTAGGACTAGTATGATTTTGAAAATCCATGTTATTATGATTCTCAGCCTCTCGTGATGATGTAGAATCCCCTTTGGGACTTCCATGGATAGGAGAAAGCTTACAGTTGTGAACGAAAGCCTCTGTTGCTATGCAGATAGAATTCCTGTGAGTCTCATCCTCACGAGAAGCCGTGGATCCTAGGGTGGTATTCATATTGCTAGAAGGTCTATTACTTTGATCGTCTGCATTCTCTTCTACTTTTACGGATTTCAGATCGTTACTGACATAGATCGGGGAGTCCCCATTTCTGTGAGCTTCACTCATTTGTGGTGGCAAGGATTCCAGTTGAGGACTTTGATAGATGTTAATATACTCGTTCATGTCAGTCTCAACCACTTGTGATGAGTACTTCAGTGTGGTAGTGGTGTTTATCGAAGAATATTTGTTGTTAGGAGCATTTTCTTCCTCCTTTAATTGTGAGGATTCTAGATTCAGACTGATATGAATGGAAGAATGCATGCTGCTTTGAGCCTCAGCCTCTTCCTGTTCTGCCTCACATCCCTGTTTGGGACCAGCATGGATGAGAGAAACTGCGTTCTTGAGAGTATCAACCTCATCTGATTGCAAGGGTTCAGCTTTGGGATTGTCATGGCTAGGAGCATGCTTTGTCATGAGAGCATCAACCTCTTCCTTTGCCAGTGAGAATTCAATACTAGGACTGGGATGAATCAGAGAATACCTTGTCTTGACTGCCTCAGTATTCTTCTTTGCTGGAGAGGATTCCACTTTGGGACTGAGGTGGCTGTGTGACTGCCAGCTCTGATCAATGAAGACCATCTCTCGTACTGATAAGGACTCCCCTTTGGGACTTGAACAGATAGATAACTGCTGACTCTTTTGAGCCTCAATCTTTTTGTGTATTGGTGGCGACTCCTTTTTAGAACTGAAAAGGATGAGTGACTGTTGCATCCTTGGAGACTCAGTCTTTATCTGAGTTGGTGAGTATTTTAGTTTGTCATTTGAACGCATTGTTTTCGGTGTTTCAAATTCCTGCATTGTAAATAAACATTCCAAGTTTGGACTGGTGTTTATGGGAGAACGATTTTTCTTGTGGGCACTGGCCTTCTCTTCTTTGGATGAGGATTCTATTTTGGCAGTGGAAAAGATAATTGAACGTCTGGTTTTTTTAGTCTCAACCTTTTCATGCACAGGGGAGAATTCCTCCTTTCGATGGGAAAGAACTGGAGAACTGCTGGTGCTCCGAGCATCTGCATTGGCTCTTGCTGGTGAGGATTCCAATTTAGGGCTAGAATGAATGAGTAAATGTGTTTTTGTTCTAGACTCAATCTTCTCCCGTGTTGCTGAAGATTTTACTTTGGAATTACAATGGATGGGAGAATGCTTATCCTTGTGAACTCCAACCTTCTCCCGTGCTTGTGAGGATTCCAGAATGAAACTGGAATTCACGGGAAAAAGCTGGTTCTTTTGAGCTTCGATTTTCTGCCGTACTAGAGACAGTACCGGTTGGAGAACAGGATGGATAAGACTGTTCCTTTCATTTTGAGCTTGATCCTTTTCTGATGACAGAGAGCTTAACTAAAGTGGAAAAAAGAGATCAAGCAGAATTAAATTAACTAAAGTGTAAAGATGAGAATGAAGATGGCAATCACCTATTCTATAGAGCACTTAGGGCTACGTGATAGCCCAAAGATGATAACACACAACTTAATCACGTGTACTACATATAAAAGAAATGGGCAGTACCTCAAAGTCAATTCAAATATAGAAAACACATAGGTGTTACAAGCTTATTGGAGTCCACAGAGCGAACAGCACAAAGGTTGATCACAACTGTTAAACAGTGAAAATATGACTAGCTGCAACATTGCCAAATATGGAATTATAGGGTTACATTTCCTCTATCTACAACATTTAAAAACATCTGACCTGGTTTTTTTCTACAATTGTCTTTCCATATTTATTAAATGATTATGATGAAACCCACAGCTTTTAACAATGGTACCCAAAGAGTTAACAATCTATCTTGAGTAATGAGGAATCCGTGAACAGGAACTTCTTATCCACAATCACAATGTTATAGATTCTCTGTTTCTGCCATTAATATTGTATTGGTTTTGACATTATGGTGTAGGCAGACTGCTTTTGCAAAAATCCCCAGATAAGGAGTAGTTTCTGTCCTGTAACTCCAGTTCTGTAGTAGGGGTATCTCTGTTATAGTCATAATCTAGTGAATAGTCCCGCCTATGTGCGTGGACTCCGGCTATCAAAAATAATCTCTTAAGTTGTCAAATCATGCAGAAACTGCAAAGACACTTAAGAGATAATGCAGCCTATATCCACAGGCTACACTGTCCAGTACTTCAACTAGAAATTCCACCAAACAAAACCACACACAACACAGCCTGCCCAGTTTCTTCCAAAGAGAAACTTGCCTCTACCAGTAAAATACCCTGGAATGATAGAGAGGAAGGCATGGACAGACAAGCCCCATAGGCTGCCATTATGTGGCTTAAATAGGATACTGTGCCTTTAAGAGAACTTTCCAGAACTTCACAGTATCCCAGAATGCACTGCAGGTCCCTTTTACTTTCAGTTCTTTTTGAAGGCGTAGCACGCCAGACCTGTAGCATTCCGTACATGAATATTTATCTCCACCGGGGAGGAAGGCGGGCGCTTATGACTATAACAGAGATACCCCTACTACAGAACTGGAGTTACAGGACATAAACTACTCCTTCTGTAGTAAGGGATCTATGTGTATAGTCATAATCTAGTGAATAGAATGGCAAGCCCATCCCCACACCAAAGCGGCGGTGGAGAGAAGAAAATTAACACCACTATTGTGCGAACAAATTCCGCAGCGAAGCCTGTCCAACCTGAGCATCTGCCCTGGCATCAGTGTCCAGACAGTAATGCTTAGCAAAGGTATGAACCGACTTCCAAGTGGCTGCCTTGCAGATCTCTGCAATCGGAACATTACGGAGTAAAGCTGTCGTGGCAGCTTTTCCCCTGGTGGAATGAGCCTTAGGCTTACCCCCTAAGGCCTTATTAGCTTTTTTGTAACACAACTGTATGCAGGACACAACCCACCTAGAGATGGACTGCTTCGAGGTAGCAAGACCCGTCCTGACCGATCCATAATTGACAAATAATTGGTCTGACCTACGAATATCTTTGGTTTTATCCAGATAAAATGTCCTAACATCCAGGGAATGTAGAGACCTTTCCGCTGGGGGTGAAGGATTCTGAAAAAAAGTAGGCAAAGTTATGGTCTGGTTGACATGAAAATCAGAAATAACCTTGGGAAGAAATTTAGGGTGAGTACGCATAACAACCGTAGCAGCATGAAATACAGTATAAGGTTCTTGGCAACACAACGCCTGAATTTCACTCACCCTGCGGGCCGATGTAATGGCCACGAGGAACGCCGCCTTCCAGGACAGGTGCTGCAACGAAGCCTTATGAATAGGTTCAAAAGGCTCCTTCATCAATCTGGACAGCGCCACATTCAATTTCCATGAAGGCGAAGGAAGCCTGACAGGAGGAAACACTTTCTTCAAGCCTTCCAAAAAATCCTTGATCACAGGGATCTGGAAGAAGGAAGTCTGTGAAGGGCATTTCCTGTAGGCAGTCAATGCAGCCAGATGAACCTTAATGGAATGAACATTAAGGCCAGACTGCGCCAAATGCAGAAGGTAAGGAAGGATGACGTCTTCCTTGCACGTCGTCGGGTCATAGTTCTTGGACTGACACCAGATACAGAACCTCTTCCACTTGTAAGCATAGGAAGTCCGAGTGGGAGGCCTCCTAGACTCCTTCAGTATGTCCATGCAATCTTCGGGCAGATTTAGATGGCCATATTGCACTATCTCAGGAGCCATGCTGCCAAACCCAAAGACGAGAGGTTGGGGTGCAACATCTGCCCCCCGAACTTCGTGAGAAGGTCCGGCCTGCACGGCAGCCAAATGTGAGGAAGGAGAGACCGGTGAAGCAGGTCCGTGAACCACCACTGCCTGGGCCATTCCGGGGCAATGAGTATCATCCGAGCCCTGGACCGGGCCAGCTTGATGAGTACCACAGGAATCAGGGGAATGGGTGGAAAAGCGTACAGAAAGCTGTTCGATCAGTTGATCCATAACGCATTCCCAAGCGTCCCCTGCTGGTAGTACCTGGAGGCGAAGGCTCGGCATTTGCTGTTTTCGGCGGTGGCGAACAGATCTACGTCTGGAGTCCCCCACCTTGCAAAGACTTCTCCTAGTACGTCGTCGTTTATGACCCACTCGTGGTTTTCCTGAATAAGTCTGCTCAGTGCGTCCGCCTGAACATTCTGCACACCTGGCAGATGGGTAGCCGTTATAGTCAGTCCTCTGGCCAGAAGCCAGTGCCAGATCGCCTGCGCCTCTCGTGACAGAGTGCGTGATCTCGAACCCCCCTGCTTGTTGAGGTAATACATCGTGGTCGTATTGTCCATCTGTACAAGCAGAGTTGTTCTGAAAGGACGGAAGAAAGGCCTTCAGTGCCAAGTGAACCACTCTGAGTTCCAGGAAATTAATGTGATACGTGGCCTCCATTGGGGACCACGTTCCTTGAATCTTTAGGTTTCCGGAGTGCGCCCCCCACCCGTGGAGAGACGCCTCTGTCACGACAGTGTGGAAGGGATCCCCTCTGAGGAGGTTCTCCGCTGAACACCACCACTTCAGGGACTGAAGAGCATGCAGAGACAGCCGTATCTTGTCGTCCCAAGATCCTGTCCTCTGATCCCACTGGTCCTCCAAGCACTCCTGCAGCGGTCTCATGTGCAGTCGTGCGTGTGGCGTCAGGAAGATGCAAGGGGCCATCGATCCCAGTAGAGAAGACACCGTCCTCACTGTTGTAGATGGAGTGGTCATAAGAGCCTGAGCCTTCCGAAGGAGTGATAATCGCCGTTCCTCCGAAGGAGACACGCTTGCTGACAGCGTATTGATGGTGGCTCCCAAGTACTGAATGCACTGGACCGGAGTAGGGACAGACTTGGACATGTTGATATGCAACCCCAGCTTGTTCAAAAGAACGCACGTCTTCTGGAAGTGTGCTTGAGCTTCCGAGAAGGAGGTGGCCTTGATCAACCAATCGTCCAGGTACGGGTAGACAAAACACCTTGTTCTTCCTCAGGTGTGCTGCCACCACCACCAGGCACTTCGAGAATGTTCTCGGCGCAGACTTTAGTCCGAATGGGAGTACTGTGTATTGATAATGATTGGCGCCGACTAGGAACCGCAGGAACTTCCTGTGCTTGTGTGCAATGGGCACATGGAAGTACGCATCCTGTAGGTCTATAGCACATAGCCAGTCTTCCTGTTGCAACTGAGGATAAATCTGATGCAACGACAGCATGCAAAACTTCTCCCTGCGAATTCATTTGTTTGCCTGTCGCAAGTCCAGAATGGGCCTGAACTCGTTCTTGTCCTTCTTGCGAACCGGGAAGAACCGGGAGTACAGACCTCTTCCTCTCTGAGACAGAGGTACGTCTTCTATCGCCCTTTTCCTTAACAGGATATCTGCCTCCGCCTGGAGCTCTAGCAGCTGAAACTGCGAGCTGACCAGCGGAATTGCTGGAGGTGGGCTGGTGAACCGAAGACTGTATCCATTGCAAACAATATTCAGCACCCACTTGTCCTGAGTAATTTTTCTCCACTCTGCCAGAAAAAATTGGATGCTTCCCCCTACCAGAGTGGGTAACAGATCCGGGGGTAGTAAGTGCTCAGGGCCTAGACCCGGCCAGGCCCTTAGTCGCTGGTGCCGACTGTTGGCCTCCTCTGCCCTTGGGGCGTTTCTGGAACGGCTTACGGAACTGCTGTTGTTGCTGTGACTGTCCCGAATCTTGGCCACGTCCTCTGCCCTGTCCACCGAACCGCCGTTGGAATGGGCTTCTCTAGACCCACAGCCGTGAGTGGTTCGGCCTCCGCCTTCATGCGGGCCATTTCGTGATCCGCATGTTTCCCAAATAGGGTTTCGCCAGAGAATGGAAGATTAGCAACCCTTTGCTGTGCGTCTGGTTTCAGTGACGTAAGGCAGAGCCAGGCATGTCGCCGGTGGTTAATCCCATGGCAAAAGCTATGTGCCGCCAAGAGGGATGAATCTGCTGCAGCGCTGATAATTTGATTCGCTACCAGCAACCGTTCGTTTAACACTTCCTGGAAATCTTCCCGCTTCTCGTGAGGCAAGTGTTCCGCAAACTGCTGGAGGGAGTCCCAGAGGGCGCGGTCGTAGCGTCCCAACAAAGCCGTGGCACTCGCAGCCTTCATAGAGGTCACCGATGTTCCACACACTTTCCTTACAGCTGAATCCATCCATCTAGACTCGTTGTCCGGGGGGACCGTGGATGACGGGGTGGTGGCATGCTGTTTGCGGGCCGCCGTCACAATCACAGAATCCGGAGGAGGTTCCACCCTCAGAAAAGCCGGATCCGAATCGGGAGCCCAGTATTTTTTCTGCAATCTGGAGGGGGCCGCCTTAGTCACCGCCGAGGTGAGAAAAAGGTCCATGGCCGGCTCCTCCAGGCCCGGCACCAGAGGTAGTAGTGGACGAGACAGGTGTTTCTGGTACAGTGTCTCGAAAATAACTGATGTCTTAGGTGTGGGCACCGTCAAGGATATGCCCAACTTGGCAGCGCCTCTCAGTAGGACATCATGAAACGGCACCTGCGCGATCGCTCCCTCCTCCTGGAGCGAGAGCGTGACCTCCCGGTACGTGGACACTCCGCAGGTTTCCGTGTGGGTGCCTTCCATGGTCCATCCTGGGGTGTTGGTCTAGGGGTCCTCTTAGGTGGTGTAGGAAGAGGAGGTAGTGACACCGACCGTGGCGGAGGAACAAGAGGTCTCTCCGACCGAGGGGCGGGCCCATGCGGTGGAAGCGGTGGTAGTGGTTGTCCTGAGGGTGGAGGTGGTAGAAGCGGAGGGTTGGTCGGAGGGTCCTCCTTAGGTACAGAGGGAGGGGGCGACTTAGGCCGAGGTGGTGTATACACCACCGAGCCCGGTGACTTCTTCGGGGGAGGGGAGTGCGACCCAGCCCCTTCAGCAGGCAATCGCCTTCTCCGGTGCCCTCCACTAGATCCAGCATGACTTCTGGCTTCAGAACTCCTTCTGCGCCGTTTAGGAGAGTTGGAACAACTCCTAGACGCCGATCTCTTCCTCCTTGACGCTGAGCATCGCTTTTCCGGCGTCGAATGTCGCCTCCGCGACTCTGGAGTCGAACGCCGCCTCCGCGACGTCGACCGTTCCATTTTCGACAACTAGCGTCGTCGACTCCTCGACGCCGACCGTATTCTCGAGGTCCTCGACGGCGATAGCTCGACGCTGACGTCGACGACGATGAAGATGCCGTTGACGGTGGTCTCGACGGCGGCCTATCCAGGCCCTTCGACGTCGAATCATCACGCCGTCTCGACCCGGAGCCCCGGGGAGACGGGGAACACATCGTTGTCATCCCTCTCGACGTCGTCGTCGATGTAAATCGACGTCGACGGAGACCGGGACCGTTTGCTGGTCTTCCTGCCTTTGGGGAGCCCCCCAGAGGCCTCAGGAGAGGCAGAGGGAACCTTCCCAGCCTGCCCAGACCCACCTGCAGCCTGCAGTTGTCTCTCTTCAAGGCCTTGAAGCCTAATCTTCAACCTGTCCCTCAGGGTCCTTTCTGAAAGTTGCTGGCAGATGTCACAGTCTTCAGGGACATGTGCCTCAGGGAGACAGACAATGCAGACGTCGTGTGGATCACTCTTGGCCTTCTTCCTTCCACATGCTGGGCATTTGTCGAAAAGACCAGGCATTTTTGAGCCCTAAAAAGCCTGAACAAAAACACAGGAGAGAAGAGAAGCACCAAGGAATATATACTGCAAACACTTTTATCAAAAAAGTGAACAAAAATCCAATAAACCCTTGAAAAAAGGTGGAGCTCAATGCCAGGGTCCTGTTAGCAGGAGCCGCAAAAAAGAATTGAAAGTAAAAGGGACCTGCAGTGCATTCTGGGATACTGTGAAGTTCTGGAAAGTTCTCTTAAAGGCACAGTATCCTATTTAAGCCACATAATGGCAGCCTATGGGGCTTGTCTGTCCATGCCTTCCTCTCTATCATTCCAGGGTATTTTACTGGTAGAGGCAAGTTTCTCTTTGGAAGAAACTGGGCAGGCTGTGTTGTGTGTGGTTTTGTTTGGTGGAATTTCTAGTTGAAGTACTGGACAGTGTAGCCTGTGGATATAGGCTGCATTATTTGTTTTTAAATTCTCTCTTAAGTGTCTTTGCAGTTTCTGCATGATTTGACAACATAAGAGATTATTTTTGATTGCCGGGGTCCACGCACATGGGTGGGACTATTCACTAGATTATGACTATACACAGAGATCCCCTACTACAGAAATCAGGTTTCTGGAATCTGCACATAGCTCTTCTGATATTCACCCAGCAGCTGGAAGAATATATGAGGCACATTTTTATAGGTGGAGTTCATGTGGTCCCACTGATGACGAAATTGGACTGAAACAATGAAAGGCAGTGCAGACGCGAGAGAATACTATTATTTGAAAAAAAACAAATTGCTGCTTTGTTCCTTTCACTCGCTTGTTTTTTGGAGACCTATTGTCTCAAGAAATGTTCTTAGAATACCTTAGTAGCACAGTTTGATAAATACATTATAAAATATATGTATATACCAAATGTAACTTGTTGCTTTCTTCCCAGGCACCTTGATGCAGTGAATTGTGACACGCAAGCGAATCCTCACAATATCCACATAGTCCAGATCTCCGATCAAGCCCCCCACGTGAAAGAGGATAACAGAAGACAGGCCACAATTCAGATGCAATTAATCAGCCTGGGTTTATTCCAAAATTATAATGGCGAATACAGCCCGACCAGTTTCGGAGATCAAGTCTCCTTCGTGTTCTGATCCATGACCAAGGTGACTTGATCACCGAAATGTGTCAGGCTTTATTCCGCCATTATCCTGTTTGAATAAACACTTGCTGATTAATTGCACTGGAATTGCGGCCCGTCTTTTGTAATCCCCTTTCATGTGGGGAATTTGACTGGAGATCTGGACTATATGGAGATACTATACTATATACAGTATTTCCAAAAAACGAGATGTGGTATACCAGGGATTTAGTGCTTAAAGGTATTTATTCCACACACAAACAGCCGCATCTTGGCATTACAGTCTTGTTTCGAAAAACAAGTCTTTATCACCATGAACAAGTTCTGTTTATAACGCGTCTGCCAAGATGGAGCTGTTTGTGGACGGAATAAATACCTTTAAGCGCTAAATGCCTGGAGTGCCAGGTCTTGGTTTTTGGAAAGTACAATATAATACGGAGATGGGCCGGTCTCCGAAGGTGACACCAGCGGGACTGTGCACTCTGCATCTGACCGCTTTACTAACAGATATATATACATATATCAATCAATATAGCCAATAGAGATGATCCATTTTAGGTTAATCTTTTTACCCAAGGTTTTTTGATTTCTTTTTTCTCTAGAAAACTATCAGGGGCGGCACACCCGCTATGGAGGAGAAGCGTTGCTTCCCCGGCCAGCAGCATAGAGGAAGAAAAAAAAGAAGATAATAAACCTGGGTTTATTACAGTTTTATTTTGTTACCCAGCTGGGTCTTGGAGGCGTGGCCAGGGGTGTTACAGGGACCAACGGCGAGTGGTAGCTCTGCTAGCAGTGCGCATAATGGTTTGGCTAGCCGTCTCAGGCTGGCCAAACCATCATGCACACTGAAGCTCTCTCCATCACAGTTGCGTTGCTGGGTTGGTGACAGCAAAGCACAGGCTCCCAGTCTACCTTGCAGCGCAAATCATCAGCGCTCAGGTCTATTCCGAAGCTGCTCTAATGCTCAAGAGTAGCTTCAGGACTGGCCGCAGGGGTGTTTGGGAGCCTCTGCCTGTAGTGGAGCCACAGGGGGAGGAGAATATGGCAATGTGACCGGCTGCAGGTAAGTTCTCTCCCCCTTTTATTTAGTTGTTCGTCGTCTCCTGCCTCCCCCCTCGCCCGTCCAGCCCCTCTCCCCTGACCGGGCCACTACTGAAAACTATTGGAAAAAGCGGTTCATAAACAGCCTCCGGCTAAGTAGAGAGTAAATTGGTAGTACATCATTTCATAGAAAAATTATTTAATGGAATACTACTGCCGACAGCCCATTTCATCTAAACTGTTTAATGGAAATTTGCAGGATGAATGGCATTAATCATTTCATAGAAACCAATTCAACAAATGCCTTTCTTTTTTAAATTTGCTTTTGCATGTTAAATTTAAGGCGTAAATGGAATAGTTTAGGGTCTTACTTTCACAAACATTTTTGTCTGAGGCATTTATTTCAGTGTTTTAATCCAGGGGACTTTATTTTGGATTTATACCTTTTACAATGTCAAACAATTACTTAGGATGCTTTCAGCTTACTAACCTCATACCACCCCTAAACACCATTCATCCCGAACTCCCTCAAAACCCCCAAATGCAACTCATCCATGCCCCCTAAAAAGCCCTCCCCATGCCTAAACTACACCCGTCATTGACCCCTAAAGTCCACTCATCCCTAAAACCTAAAATGCCCTCACCGCACTTGTACTACACCCATCCCTGAACCGTAAAAGGCCTATTTACCCCTAAACTCCATCCATTCCTGAACCTTAAAAAGATCTTTCTACACCTAAACCCCACCCATCCCTGAACCCTTAAAACCTTTCACCACACCTAAACTGCGCCCATCCCTGAACCCTAGAAAACCCTCCAATCCCCTTAAACCACCCATTCTTGAACTCTAAAAAACATTTCTATATTTACACTCCACCCATCCTTGAACACTTAAAACCACTCACACACCAAACTTCACCCATTTCTGAACCCTAAACTCTTTCTACCCATAAACTCCACCCACATTTGAGCCCTAAACCTCTCCCCACCACCAAACTCCACCTATTCCTGAAACCTAAAAACCTTTACCTACCCCTAAACATCATTCAACCTCAAAAACCCTCCCAAGTCTAAACTCCACCCATCTTAGAACCCTAAAAGTGCATCTCTGCCCCTAAACTCCACTCATTCTTGATCCTTAAAAACACCCTTTTGAACGCTTACGGTTGTCCATCACTGACCCCTTAAAACTTCTCATCACCTATAAACATCACTCATCCCAAAATCCAGAAAAAACCTCACTACCCCTAAACGTCACCCAAGTTAAATATAATTTTGGATTTTTTCCTTAAAATTATATTTCTTTTAAAATGTCTTTAAATATTTTTACTCATTTATATTTCTTTGTAATTGTCTTTCCTTAAAACTGGTTTTCCATTATTCGTTTTCTTCCAATATGATTGCTCTGTTTTCCTTTTTCCATTAATTCACATATATCAGAGTAATGTTCTGCTCGATTCCAAGTTTCAACCAGGGAAAAGGGCTGGGGTGGACTTTTTGTTAGATGATTTAATGATTCTTGATGACAGAGACGAGGCCGGAGCTCTCGTTTTGCTTGACATATCCGGACCCTTCTATAGCATGGATCACACCATCTTGGTAGAAAGTCTCCATGATGTAGGAATAAAAGAATAGCACTAGATCACATTATCTTCTTTCTAGCAGAGAGGTTTCAGTCAGTATTTTGCCCTTCTTTTTGACCCCACCCTAAATCACTCTAATGTGGAGTACCCAAGGGGTCCCTCCAATACTTTTGTTTAGCATCTACATGAGATCCCGGCACTGGTTGTACACAAGCTTGGCTCTTCTTTTTACATTTATATGGATGACATACAGTTGATCTCTCATATCTCTAAAATAAACAAAACAGCCACTCTATCTTATCCCGACCTTAAAAATTCCCTAGCCTATGTCAGGTGGTGAATGTCTAAAAATTACTTAAAACTAAACCCTGCACAATCAGAATTATTACTTATTCCAGATGATAAGCAATATTTAATAATTTCGCCTGGCCAATAGAAAAGGGCTCCCTCTCACATTTCTGTTGATTTAGTTCACATCTAAGGAATTGAAATAGATAAGAAGCTCTTGTCCGCACCACTGGCAGCTAAGGTGGACATGACATGTTTTTTGGCAACTCGAGTGGTTTTAGACCTTGCTGTCTTTTATTGATGCTTAACTACATATTTCTGTGGTTAATGCTGAGATGCAGTCGAGATTGGGCCAAGGCAACGCAATATACCTGGCAGGTCCAAACCTCAATAGCAATCCAGTTTTATGCTAATTACATTGGCTTCCTTTAAAACAGCGAGTCATTTTTCAATTACTTTATACGTTTATAATGTTGACAAATTCTAATGGATTCGACCCAAGAGCACATTGGATTTTGACTCACGCTTCTCAATTCCCAAAAACATGATGGTCAGGTTTAGTTACCGTGCTTTATTGATAGCAGTATAAACAGAATGACATGATCTTCCAGGAGGTCAATCTAGTGGAATTCAGAAAATTGTTTAAGACCCTCTTCGTTTTTATTTCTAGACTACTCCTGTGACTCATGACTTACTTCAGCTCCAAAAATCTAAAGCATAAGTTGTGCTTTATAATTATGTCCTGTAGACCATAGACCTCCCCTTCCTGAAATGATCCAAACAATTGGCAAGAGATACTGTCCAGATGTCATCTGCTAGTTGGACAGTAAGAAGTTCCCTCTTTCCAGATCTACTTCACCCTAGAGGAGATCACAGTATAGGGAATGCTTTTGCCACATTTTCCCACACCATGCAAAGTATTTATTCTTGATGACATCATCACATTGGATGGAACAGAAGGGCCCAAGAAGGTGAACAGGTTTACTAGGTATACAAAAAACAAGAGGGGGAAGTAGAGCAAATGGGGATTGGATTCTGGCTCCACAGAGATACTTTAATAAACAAGGGGAATCCAACTCGCAGGTAGGGTGAAGTGTTCAACAAGTGTTGGAGCACTTAGTGTTTTATAAAATACCCCTCACACACCAACAGGCCCCTTGGTGTCATGCTTCATCATCGGGGTCTTCGCACCCCTCTAACGGGATGCGGCGTGCTGCGACCAACGACTACGCGGGAGCACTTATAGTTAATGACTATATGTGGTGCATGTGTGTGGGGTGTATTTACAAGTGAGTGGTGGGACGTGGTGAAGGTTTGAAAAGTACCTGGCACATGAGTATATTGGAAAAAAAATGTATTCTACACTCTGGCTGGTACTATTAAAAGGGTGCAGTGTGAGGTCAATTCTGTTGTATTAATGAACAGGACCTCTGGTGTGCGTCAACATGTTTCAGAGGCAAGCTCCTTCTTCAGGACGGGGGCACAACTTCCCCACCTTACTCACGTATTTCTAGATAATATCAAGATGTAATTTACAAAAAAGTGAAATATTAGGCTAAATGTGCCTACAGCGGTCTGCTACAAGCTCCATGACCTGTAGAAAGACAAAAAGACATATCAACTAATGGTTACCCATGTACCGGGTAGTTCAAGTAGGTGCAGTCACCTGGAACCTCACCATTTGTCCAGGGCCCAAAACAGGGAGACGCTCCTTTCTGAAGAGGCAGTGGAAAAGCTTGATCCCTGAAAACATAGGCCCTGTCCTGGCCCACAACCCTCCTGTACTCTCATCTGATGTTAATAAGGATGCAGTGGCTATGTCAAAATGGATTGGCGATATGGTGAATTCTATTGCACCAGCTAAACGGGCTATGTCCTGCAGAGACTCCCCCTCCGCTCCCTGGTTTTCTGAGGAACTGAGGGCGGAGAAGTCCGCCTGTAAAAAGTTAGAGCGACTTTGGAGGGTGGACTACTGCAGCTTGGCGAAGGCACGTTACAAGGCCGCCATCCGCGCTTTGCACAAATCTATAAAAATTGCTAGGAAACTTTTTTTCTTCACCTCCATCCATCAAGCAGAACACTCTAGCAAAGAAGTGTTCAAGATAGTGCAGTCTTTTTTTAAACCCAGATGTATTGAGCTGGATGTGACTCCGTCTGACAAACTCTGTGATACTATATCTGAATATTTTGACAACAAAATTCTGAAAGTATCTGACTCTTTCACTCCTGCAGTAAGCACTGTTAAATCAGATGTCATGGAGTATAGAGCGCCGCAACTAACTTTGGGCCAATTTCAACCAATCACACGAGATGCTGTTATGCAGGCAATTAACAGTTGCAAATCAGGATCGCCTGATGATCCCTGCCCACCAAAACACTGGAGTTTGATGGCGGTTTTTGTGGCACCTACTCTCCAGCACATATGGAATGTGTCCATTTCTTCTGGAGTGTTCCCAGAGTGCTGGAAGCATGCTACCATACTCCCGTTGAAAAAAAAGCCAAACGGGGCCCCAGAAGATTTGAGTAATCTTCGTCCCATTTCCTTACTGGCAGCGCCAGGTAAAATGCTTGAGAAATTAATCCAGCGGCAACTAAATAAATTCACGGAGGACAGTAACGCTCTGCATGAAACACAATCAGGTTTTAGAGCCGGCTTCAGCACCGGGAGCCCTGATCGAGGTGGCCGAGTCAGTCAGGTGGTCGCTGGATTCAGGAGCATCGGCAATGCTGGTGCTCCTGGATCTATCGGCCGCCTTTGATACGGTGGATCACGACAGGCTATTACAACGCCTGGCTGAGATCGGCCTCCAAGCCCAGGCATTAGGCTGGCTCCACTCCTATCTGTCCAACAGATCGCAGAAGGTGGCTCTTGGTACCTTCTCCTCAGATTCCAGGAGTTTGAACTGCAGGGTCCCACAGGGCTCTGCCCTGAGCCCGCTGCTTTTTAATATTTACTTGGCCCCGCTGTTCACGTTGATTGCCAATTGGGGAGTCACTGCAATTTCCTACGCTGATGACACCCAGCTGGTCTTCCCATTCTCTGAGGTTTCTGAGGCAGCATTTTCTAACTGTAAGGGCTGCCTTCGCGACGTGGCCTGTTGGATGAATACCAACAAGCTGAAATTAAACGCAGGCAAAACGGAGGTGATCTTCTTTGGCTCAAGCGACCACCCCCCGCTGAGTTTTGGTGGCCGGAAGAGATGGGTCCCGCACCATCTCCGAGCATAAAGGCAAAGAATTTGGGGGTTACATGGGATAATGGCCTATCCTTCGCTCCCCAGATACAGAAGGTCGTTGGAGGATGCATAGGTAAACTGAGGAGCCTACGCAGATTTCTCCGGCTGCTCCCAGTGAGCTGCCGCAAAACGATTATCCACGCCACAATCACTTCAAGGCTAGACTATGCCAATGGCCTCTATTTAGGCCTTCCGAAGTTTTTGTTGCAAAAGATGCAAATCGTTCAGAATTCAGCGGCTAGATTACTCAGGCAGGTCCCTTTTAGACATCACATTTCTCCCCACTTGCGCATGCTACACTGGTTGCCTGTGGCAAGTCGCATAAAATTCAAGGCGCTCACCTTGGCCTACAGAGCCCTTCATGGGACCTGCCCAAATTACTTAAAAAAACGACTGCCTAGATATTCTCAGGTCAGACTCCTAAGGTCTAGCTATAAGGTCCATCTCCACGTTCCTCGAGTGAAAAGGGCGCGCTTAGGTGGTAGAACTTTTTCCGTAAGTACGGCACTGCTTTGGAACACCTTGCCGCAGGAAATCCAACAAGCACCCTCTGAACCTTGTTTCAGAAGCCTATTGAAAACATGGCTTTTCACGCAATAAATCTCATCTCTCATGCACTATGACTCTCACTGCTCATGCCAGCGCCGGGACACTTCCTACGGAGGTAGCTGTTGCGCTCTGTAAAACTCAGTATTATTATTATTATTATTATTTGCTTTTAATAAGCCCTGTAAAAGAAAAGGTACTAACATCACATACAACACAGAAACACAAATACTAGGAGTTACTGGCAATAGTTGTCATACTTATGAAGCTTGCTTGCTTCATGAGCAATAGGAACGTCTGGGGTGTTGCTATTTTTGCAATCTGTAGTGAGAAGTAATGCAGGTGTAAAAGTACATTCTCACTTACTTAGGAAGTTTGTTCATATGGTCGTTTTAGGTTCTATACTCACAGGATCGTGACATAGTAATCACCGCCTTACCCCCACACGCTGCTCCGCTGGAGTGAGGTGATCACAGGGTTTTCGCTATTTATACCCTGTACTTAATTGAGCGGAAATGTTTACATGGCCAAACATGGGTGTTCCGATGTTAATAGTTTATTGAATGCTCTTGTTTGGAACGTCCGATCATTAGCCATACATTTTGCGGCTTGATGTGTCAGAACGGACTTGCGATAGGTGAGCGTTGCTCACACGAGCGGTTGTTTTGTGCGCATGCGCAAGGATCTGGTAGTAATCCTTCGCGCATGCGTGTTGCGGCCTGGCATTAGTTCTCAGGCGGCAGTGGTCCTTTGCGCATGCGTCCTGGCGCCGAGTGCATATTCAGAGACGATGTGTCTCATCATAGCGATGGTTATCAGGCATGTATGGAAGAAACAGATAAACAAACCAAACAAATCCCATAGCATTGATGGCAGTGTTGTCTTTTGTCATATTGGAAGTGGTACTGGAGGGTTATAGTTATTAAAAAACGATCAGTGAGAATCATTAATTTTATATATATAATAATATATATACATTCCTGCAGCAGGCTTAAGTTCCTTAAGGCGGCAACTCAGTTGGATAGTTGCCCCCAAGGCACCTCATCATTCAATCCTGTTAGCTGGGTGCCAAGGCGGAATACCCATCTTTGTTCTTTTAAAAAGAGACCGTCCTCAGAAGGTAGTTGCTCAATGATTGTCCATTTTAGGTCATTAACACAATGTTGTGCCGTAAGGTAATGTGTGGCCATTTTTGTGGTGCTTTTCTTACAGCGCACGTTGCTTTTGTGCTCATTCATTCGTGTTTTTATTGCCCTTGTGGTCATGCCTACATATTCAAGATTACAGGGGCAGGTGATAAGGTAGACCACGTTTTTAGAGTTACAATTTGTCATCCTCCTTTGTTCCCAGGTTGTACCATTGCGGAACGTTAGTCTTGTGCTCTTCTGAGTGAGATGGCAACTGCTACAGTTCCCGCAGGGGAAATGGCCTTGTACTCCTATCAATGGTTGTATGGCCATGGATGTTGGTTTTGGTCTGGTATGAACCAACATATCTCTGAGATTGCGTCCTCTGCGGTGAGCGAACATTGGTTTTTCCAAATTCAAGTTACCACATGTCAGTATACTCCAATGTTTGTTGACGATCTTAGACACTTCGTTGGACATGGTGTTGTAGGTCGTCACACAAATTGGTCGTTTGCCTTCATTAGGTTCTTTTTGTCGCTCTTCCAGTAGTGCCTCTCTGTTGTTATTTTTTTGCTCTCTTCATCGCTTTATCAATGATTTTGATCGGATATTCTCGTAGTTTAAGTTTTTCTTTCAGATCATTGGCCTGTAGTCTGAAGTCCGACACATGTGTGCAGTTGAGCCTTAAGCGTAAAAATTGTCTGTATGGTAAGTTTTCTCGCAGGTGCCGGGGGTGAAAACTATCAAACCTTAGCAGGCAATTCCTGGATGTCGGTTTGAAATGGGTGGTTGTTTTCAAATGTCCTCCTTCTGCATGTATGTTTAGATCCAGGAAAACCAACGTGTGGTCGGAGACCGAGCTCGTGAATTTGAATAACAACAGAGAGGCACTACTGGAAGAGCGACAAAAAGAACCAAATGAAGGCAAACGACCAATTTGTGTGACGACCTACAACACCATGTCCAACGAAGTGTCTAAGATCGTCAACAAACATTGGAGTATACTGACATGTGGTAACTTGAAATTGGAAAAACCAATGTTCGCTCACCGCAGAGGACGCAATCTCAGAGATATGTTGGTTCATACCAGACCAAAACCGACATCCATGGCCATACAACCATCGATAGGAGTACAAGGCCATTTAACCTGCGGGAACTGTAGCAGTTGCCATCTCACTCAGAAGAGCACAAGACTAACGTTCCCCAATGGTACAACCTTGGAACAAAGGAGGATGACAAATTGTAACTCTAAAAACATGGTCTACCTGATCACCTGCCCCTGTAATCTTGAATATGTAGGCATGACCACAAGGGCAATAAAAACACGAATGAATGAGCACAAAAGCAACGTGCGCTGTAAGAAAAGCACCACAAAAATGGCCACACATTACCTTACGGCACAACATTGTGTTAATGACCTAAAATGGACAATCATTGAGCAACTACCTTCTGAGGACGGTCTCTTTTTAAAAGAACAAAGATGGGTATTCCGCCTTGGCACCCAACTAACAGGATTGAATGATGAGGTGCCTTGGGGGCAACTATCCAACTGAATTGCCGCCTTAAGGAACTTAAGCCTGCTGCAGGAATGTATATATATTATTATATATATAAAATTAATGATTCTCACTGATCGTTTTTTAATAACTATAACCCTCCAGTACCACTTCCAATATGACAAAAGACAACACTCCCATCAATGCTTTGGGATTTGTTTGGTTTGTTTATCTGTTTCTTCCATACATGCCTGATAAACATCGCTATGATGAGACACATCGTCTCTGAATATGCACTCAGCGACAGGACGCATGCGCAAAGGACCACTGCCGCCTGAGAACGAATGCCAGGACGCAACACGCATGCACGAAGGATTACTACCAGATCCTTGCGCATGCGCACAAAACAACCGCTCGTGTGTAGCAACGCTCACCTATCGCAAGTCCGTTCTGACACATCAAGCCGCAAAATGTATGACTAATGATCGGACGTTCCAAACAAGGGCATTCAATAAACTATTAACATCGGAACACCCATGTTTGGCCATGTAAACATTTCCGCTCAAGTAAGTACAGGGTATAAATAGCGAAAACCCTGTGATCACCTCACTCCAGCGGAGCAGCGTGTGGGGGTAAGGCGGTGATTACTATGTCCCGATCCTGTGAGTATAGAACCTAAAATGACCATATGAACAAACTTCCTAAGTAACTGAGAATGTACTTTTACACCTGCATTACTTCTCACTACAGATTGCAAAAATAGCAACACCCCAGACGTTCCTATTGCTCATGAAGCAAGCAAGCATGCTTCATAAGTATGACAACTATTGCCAGTAACTCCTAGTATTTGTGTTTCGGTGTTGTATGTGATGTTAGTATCTTTTCTTTTACAGGGCTTATTAAAAGCAAATGGTGAAGTTCCAGGTGACTGCACCTGCTTGAACTACCCGGTAGATGGGTAACCATTAGTTGATATGTCTTTTTGTCTTTCTACAGGTCATTGAGCTTGTAGCAGACCACTGTAGGCACATTTAGCCTAATATTTCACTTTTTTGTAAATACATCTTGATATTATCTAGAAATACGTGATTAAGGTGGGGAAGTTGTGCCCCCGTCCTGAAGAAGGAGCTTGCCTCCGAAACATGTCGACGCACACCAGAGGTCCTGTTCATTAATACAACAGATTTGACCTCACACTGCACCCTTTTAATAGTACCAGCCAGAGTTTAGAATACATTTTTTTTCCAATATACTCATGTGCCAGGTACTTTTTAAACCTTCACCACGTCCCACCACTCACTTGTAAATACACCCCACACACATGCACCACATATAGTCATTAGCTATAAGTGCTCCCGCGTAGTCGTTGGTCGCAGCACGCCGCATCCCGTTGGTGTGTGAGGGGTATTTTACAAAACACTAAGTGCTCCAACACTTGTTGAACACTTCACCCTACCTGCGAGTTGGATTCTCCTTGTTTATTAAAACAGGTTTACTAGGTAACCACATTCACACCTTCTTTAAAGTTACGTTTCTTCCAGGTTTCTTTACGGAGTTTCCACTAAGTCAGTCACGCTAACATCTAGGAATCACTAAAGTTATTTCAATCTCAGTCACATAAAATGCCAAACACAATGTACATACTGTTTCTTCAGTGCTCATAATATCCTCTCTGTATGTTATTGTTCAGAGATCACAGTATAAGGAATGCTCTTTGCCACATGTTCCCACACAATACAAAGTGTTTATTCTTGAAGACATCATATTGGATGGAACAGAAGGGCCAAAGAAGGTGAATAGGTCTACTAGGAAGCCATGCTCATCCTATCTTTAAAGTTACGTTTCTTACAGGTTTCTGGTTTCTTTACAGAGTTCCACTAAGCCAGCCATTCTAACATCCAGAAATCACTAAAGTTATGTCAATCTCAGTCACATAAAATGCCAAACACAATGTACATACTGTTTCGTCAGTGCTCATACTATTCGCTATGTAGGTTATTGTTCAGAGACCACAGCTGTGCACACAAACTTAAGCCGTTTAAAGCTAAGGAATATTTAGTTCAGCGGATAGTCAGTATACCTACTTTGAGATTTGCTTCTGCTAACATACCTTAGGATTACATGTAGTTTTCTTGGCCGGGGAGGAAGTGGGCGTTTGCTTCGGAGTGGATTTCTTCTGGATCTTTTTTCCAGATGGCTGAGGGCAACCAACAGTTCTAGAAATAAGTGAAGTGTGAAATGGAGATTCTCCAATGCTTGGAGGCAAAGGACTTTCCAAGGGAAGACTGCTCAGAGGTGAAGCCGATGGCGACACAGACTCCAGATCTATAGTGGGCAACAGGTCCTTCAAAGGACTATTCATTACAAAAAAGGTTTCCCTCCTAGGACTGCGTGGCACTTTGGGACTATGTCTTTCCTCCTGCAATAGTCTGACCTTTACTAAAGGATTTCCCTCTGGTGTTGGCTGGTTCAAGAAGCTGCTTCCATTTATTAACAGATGACTGTTTTCTTTTTCCTGCATGGCACACTTCTCCAGCTGGGCTGCAAGACAATTAGCCTCCTTCACAACCTCTTCCAGCTTTTCAGTACTGAGCGGACTCCAACGTAGAAGAGTGTCTCTGCTATTACATGACTTGTCCCCACCTTGTATATTGAGGTCTATCCTTTTTGCAACACATCTTTCAGTGAAGTGGATAGGTCCAGGAATGGCTTGTCCATTGTCTTCTTCTGCACAATCCTCTGGGCTGAAAGAGAAGATTATTTGGGAGGAAATGTTAAGCATGATAAAACCTGCATTAAAGTGCTTGATCTTAGGTATCAGATGTAAATTTATACACACATGGGTGCCTTTTTGCTCATAAATACCTGAAGGGTTAAAGCAGATTACAAGAGGTATATAAATGTGGAACTGATTGCACTACTAGAATTTAGTTTGAAAAGCTTGATGGCTAGCACTAACAACCTTTTTATATCGCAAGCTTGAGGCAGGATTACCACTTCACAGAAATGATACTTCAGAGATGGAATGCCGTTTTCTATTAAATGTTTTGCAGGAGTCTAAATTTCATACTTTTGCTTTCAATTGTCGATTTGTGTCGCTTAATACATACGTACATTTTTCACAAAGTCTTACCAATGTAACATTTACTCTATGGCAAAGTATGCTTACAATAGGGTTGTCATATAATGGAAAGCTGATTATCTATGACGGGTGATCTACATAGGACCATCCTGTGATATTATCATATTTGCAACATTAAAATCATGGGCATGTCCCTTTTTGCTTAGGTTGGTACATCATTTGTTTGAACGATATTTTTTTAAGCTTTGCTCAGTCAGGCTTATAAATTGCATTTCTTAGCGTAAACCACTAATAGTTTTTCATTAGATTATGTAAGGATTTGAGGTATTCTCTAAAATATTAGTGTCGTGCAATAACCTTTTTGTATTTGAAACTACTGTCTGCTTTATGAAGTAATCAATTTAACAATACATTTCTGTTAGACCCGGGACCCCGGCTGGCCAAGGCTCACGCCAAAGTCAGTCAGAGACCACCATGTCTAAGGTCAGGGCAAGGGAGTTACACACCAAGATCACCCCTGCTCACCCTCTAGGTAACGTGACGCGAGCAGAAAGGCTAATCTCAGAGGCGATGTGTAAAGCGTTTGCGCGCGCACCCAGCAACAACACCCAAGGCCCACCACAAAGGAAACTCCACACAAGGTTATATAAAAAAAATAGCCTTTATATTATAGCAAAAACACATTAGATAACACACACACTTTACAATGTGCCAACAGGCACGGGCAGAATTTACAAGGGATTATGTACAGGACAGGGCCACATGGACCACTGTCAGGGGTAGGCGCTTTTAGAAATAATACTTGTAGGTATAACACTTAGCACATAAACATATAATGAATGTAGCACCAAAATAGTAAATGTAGCACACAACCAGTAATTACTGGTGAGGGTAAATACCTCCTACGCAACCCTAAACTCTGTAGGAAAATCACGCAGGGAACTAGGACCTTATTATCAGGACCTATAGGAACATAAACAATCACCTAAGCAGGTCACTTTTAGCAAAGGTAATACGTAAACAATCCTCTAAGCAGGTCACTTTTAGCAAAGGGGAAGGGACATAAACAATCACCTAAGCAGGTCACTTTTAGCAAAGGTAATACATAAACAATCCTCTAATCAGGTCACTTTTAGCAAAGGGGAAGGGACATAAACAATCACCTAAGCAGGTCACTTTTAGCAAAGGTAATACATAAACAATCCTCTAAGCAGGTCACTTTTAGCAAAGGGGAAGAAACATAAAATACATTGCACATGAGGCATTAAAACACATTCAGAGGTGCAGGTAGAACATTTGCGCCGGAATCACATAAGCAAGTAAATCACAATGCGCAGGGTGCATGTAGCACAACACTAGAACTGTCCCCCAGGCCAACTGGCCTCGCAAGGGCTGAAATGCCCCGAGTCCAAATGTCAGGGAAGGCTGCGCAGGCAGCACAGAACACAAGCCTAAATGTAGCAACTGTCCACTAAGTGCTGGACAGTTGTAGATCAAAGATGGCCAACGTTGGAGCCTCGTGGGCTCAAGAACAAGGGTGAGGGCAACACAGCGTGGGAGCCTCGGGGCTCTAACCACCTGACTGTGTCCCTCAGGAGCCTTTCAGGGCTCGCAAATCAAATAGGCACTTAAGAACCTCTCAAACAAATATGCTGGCACTAAAGAGCTTCAGCGCTCTAAAACAAGGAAATGCCCCCAGAGCCTCTCCGGCTCATAAATCACTTAGGGCGGGAGCCTCTCGGGGCTCGAAATACCCAAATTGCCCCCAGGAGCCTCGGGGCTCCTAATCCAAAAATGCGGGGTTGTTAGAGTCCCTCACGGGGGACTCAGAGACAAATGCCAATGCCCCCCAGATGCTAGAGCCTCGTGGGCTCTCAAGAAGAATATGCCCCACCGCTGGACTTTAAAGGGGGAACGGCCCGCTGCCTTCCGCGGCCGCTCCAGCAGTATGCACGGGCCCCCACGGGGCCTTTACAGAGCACTGGGGCCGCCGCCTCGAGACGCCCGCACTTCCACTCACCGGGCTCTGCGGCGGGGGCTCCGAAGTCGCGCTGGGTCCCTGCGGCGTCTCCCCGCTGCCGGGACTCTTCTCCACCAGCGCCTCGTTGCCGGCCGCGTTCCTTCCTCCTGCACTCTTCCTCTCGCCACCGGAGCACGGGGTGGGCTCCCGCCGACTTCCGGTTTCTGGGCAGTACTTCTGGGTCGTCGCGGGCAGCGCGGCGGCCCGTCTCAGGCAGGCAGGCAGGCGGGGGATGAAGTTACCGAGGGGTGGCTCCCTCGCGTAAAAGCACAAAAATTAGCGGCAAGGTCCCTGGCAGGGTGGGCACCTGCCAGGGGGCAAATTAATTACAAATAAGCAAGGTGGGCACTCGCTAGGGCAGGCAAAGCGCTCCCAAGCGCTATAGGTAAAGAAAAAAGCTCTCAGCGCTAGGCAGGCAGGGAAAAGCGCTCAAAGCGCTAAAAGGCACAAATAAAGCGCTCCCAGCGCTGGGGACAAGGGAGACCGCTCCCCAGGGCTACAGAGAACCAAAAAGTCCAGCAATGAAGTCTTTCAGGTAGGCAGGGGGCAAGGCTGGGCCCAGAGCCAGCTCACTGGGTCTCCAGGCAGGGAGACAATCCAAGTGGCGGTCCTCCTGGCCACAGCAACAGCAGCAGCCCCATCAGGCAGGATCCTGGCAGAGAACAAATTGTAAGGGGACACAGCCCCTTTTTATACAGATAAATCCTTTGTGTGTAGGTGCAGGGTGGGGGAGAAACCAGTCGCAGCTAGTTTTGGAGTACCCTTGATGAGTCAACCACCCCTCTCATTCACGAGGAGGGCAAGGGTCATCAGTCGCACCACAGGGGGCGGAGTCAGCATTGTGTGGGGAAAACCCAGCCTCATTCAGGACACAGGTGCACTCCTCCCCAGCAATCAACATGCTAATCTCACACTCACCACCGGGCAGACCCATCCAGCCTTCCTGGAGCCAGGCTCACCAGCCAGCTCCAGCCAATCATATGCCAGGCATAATTTACACTAATATGCCAACTCCTAGAAGTGGCACTTCCGCACAAGACACACTCATGCCACATACATCATTGCGAAGCATTCATTCTCACGAGTTCGCACATACCAAATTCGAGTCTGCACTCCCCACGCATCAGGAACTACCAGGGACACAGACATTCCCCATGCATTCCTATGGGAGAGCAGGCCAGCCTAACTACAGGATTCACTTTACTCTGGGACACAGGGAATAAGTGCGCAGAGACCAAAAATCATCAACACAGATCATTTATTAAAAGCAAAAAGATGAGGGGTGAACCTGCCATAAGGGCCAAGTCCAACAATTTCCTATGTGATTCCTTGCTCTTTCATTCAGTCCTGCTATCCTTTTGAGGATTTTTTTTGAATTCTGTAAGGTGTTTTCTAAATGCAAAAAGGACACAAACTTAGTTAAGCTGTTTTTCCTCCTGCATATTATAAACTCTTAAATCAGAAACTATGTTTTCTCCATGCAATAAATGACTGAACCGGAGACTTTTCGTCACTAGTGGTTGACAGTTGGAAGCTCAGAAAAGATTGTTTCCTTCAGTTCTTTTAGTGTACAAGTACACCTCAAAATCTTTACAACTTGTGTGCCCAAAAACAACTGTTTTATACAATACTGTGTATTGTGCAAATGATTATTGAAGATTTTAGATTCTTCTACTAGTCCGAACGATACTTCAAATATATAATCAATGCAACTCAAACAGATTCTCCTTTTCAAGCTCCATGCTTCTTGTAATATACGGTGTTGTTTAAACTTGTGCAAGAGTATATTTGTGTATGCTGGTGCCAGATTACTGCTCACTGCAATATTAATGTTTTAGAACTAGTATGGGCGTTTATAACAATGAAATTAAAAAGTAAAAAAATTACATTTTGAGTTCACTTCTGGTGTCTCATGCAGGAGAAAATGATTCTCTAGTGCTCCCAGACCCTTTACTTGCTGTGGAAAGGTGCCATACAGATTTATGGAGTGAAATGAACTGTGGTCTTGAATTTGGATCATGCTCAATCTGTTAAAAATATCAGTTGGTCATTAATCATTGTTGATAAATTTCAATAATATTTGTATATAATGAATTAATGAAATAGTTTTATAGAGCGTGCAATACCTGAAGGTGTCTTAGAGCTATGCAGATTAAACCAGGAAAACTTCTGCCTGGGAACACACCTTTGGCGTAGCTCTATAGCCTATTGAGAAAACAACCAGTTCTTCAACTGTTTTCTGAATTGCTGTAAGATGGATTGCAAGCGTAAGGCAAGAGGCAAGGAATTCCATAGTTTTCCCCCACAGTACAAGAGCATTCTTCCACTCTATTTGTGTTTCTTTATTCTTGGGACAGTGATCATTTGCGCAGAGCTTGATCTAAGGTTCCTACAAGGAGTATACCAGGAGAGCTGATTTTGGAAAAAGGTCAGGCCAGCTTGGTATAGGGCCTTGAGGATTATGCACAGAGCCTAAAATGAAATCCTCTTTTCCACTGGCAACCAGTGGAGGCCGCACATTAGATGAGAGATTAGTTACAATTTGGGGACTTTCCGCAACGTTCTAGCTGCTGCATTCTGCATGGACTGGAGTTTTCTAATGAAATATTTAGAGGTGCCCAAGTATAGAGCATGGCAGTCAGTAATCCATGTTTGAGAAGATGGAGTGCCTTCATCACCGTCTTCTTTAAGTCTGACTTAGCACTCACTTTCCCCCTCCTGAGGTGGAAGCCGGGAGGTCTCTTACCTTTCCACTTGTTTTAAATACTGTTTTTATAATTGGAACTCGTATTTTGCACTTCGTGCACACCTGAGATCAATAGGTGTGTTGAGACCCCCTGCGCTTAGTAGCGCCTTAGACCACTTCTCACTCCCTCCCTTTTTGCTCCGGACCTGCTCTCGGCTGAGTGTTGACGTCGAGGGCAGGGCTCCAGTTTTGGCGGCCATCTTGGGTCGTGCTGGGCTGGTGACGCGATTGGCAGCGTCATAATAGGGACGTGTGTCAGTGTGCAGGTAATTCTGACTTAGCACTCACTTTCCCCCTCCTGAGGCGGAAGCCGGGAGGTCTCTTACCTTTTCACTTGTTTTAAATACTGTTTTTATAATTGGAACTCGTATTTTGCACTTCGTGCACACCTGAGATCAATAGGTGTGTTGAGACCCCCTGCGCTTAGTAGCGCCTTAGACCACTTCTCACCCACTCCCTTTTTGCTCCGGACCTGCTCTCGGCTGAGTGTTGACGCCGAGGGCAGGGCTCCGGTTTTGGCGGCCATCTTGGGTCGGGAGGGGCTGGTGACGCGATTGGCAGCGTCATAATAGGGACGTGTGTCAGTGTGCAGGTAGCTCTGACTTAGCACTCACTTTCCCCCTCCTGAGGCGGAAACCGGGAGGTCTCTTACCTTTCCACTTGTTTTAAATACTGTTTTTATAATTGGAACTCGTATTTTGCACTTCGTGCACACCTGAGATCAATAGGTGTGTTGAGACCCCCTGCGCTTAGTAGCGCCTTAGACCACTTCTCACCCCCTCCCTTTTTGCTCCGGACCTGCTCTCGGATGAGTGTTGACGCCGAGGGCAGGGCTCCGGTTTTGGCGGCCATCTTGGGTCGGGCTGGGCTGGTGACGCGATTGGCAGCGTCATAAAAGGGACGTGTGTCAGTGTGCAGGTAATTCTGACTTAGCACTCACTTTCCCCCTCCTGAGGCGGAAGCCGGGAGGTCTCTTACCTTTCCACTTGTTTTAAATACTGTTTTTATAATTGGAACTCGTATTTTGCCCTTCGTGCACACCTGAGATCAATAGGTGTGTTGAGACCCCCTGCGCTTAGTAGCGCCTTAGACCACTTCTCACCCCCTCCCTTTTTGCTCCGGACCTGCTCTCGGCTGAGTGTTGACGCCGAGGGCAGGGCTCCGGTTTTGGCGGCCATCTTGGGTCGGGCTGGGCTGGTGACGCGATTGGCAGCGTTATAAGAACAGACAGGGATGACTCCGCGCAGCGGACGCGCCAGAGCTGCGCCGGAGTCGTGCCAGAGTCCTGCCCGTCTGCGCCCATCAGGGTCTCGGAAGCGTACGGCGCGGCGGGAGGCTCTGGCCTCAGGCTCACTTACACCGCAGCGGACCTATTATCCTTTAAAACTAATACAGCCACCTGTCGGCAGGTCTTCCCTCGCCGTTATAACGGTAAAGGTTGCTGTCCAGGTTGTGGGTGGTACCCAAACATTTATCGGGCTTTGGAGGGGTCCCAAGTACTCCCCACTAACAACTTTAAGTGCCTATTACTTAACACCCGCTCTCTGCATAGGCACGCCCTTGACATCTTTGAGCTGTTGTCATCAGAAAAACCATTATGCCTTATGCTTACGGAAACCTGGCTCAACGAGTCTTCTAATCCAGATATCGCGACAGCCATTCCTTCTGACTATACACTTCACAGACAGGATAGGGTATTGGGTAAGGGTGGTGGAGTCGCACTTGTAGTTCAAAGATCTTTCGCTTGTACGATTATACCATCATTACCTATCTCTGGTTGCGAATCGCTCGCCTTTTCCATCACTCTGTCCCCTCATCAATCTTTTACTGGGCTCCTGATTTACAGACCTCCTGGCCTACGGGGTTCCTTCTTTAATGAGTTTCAATCTGCTGTCACCACACTCTGCCTGAAGGTTGAACACTGTATTGTTCTAGGGGATTTTAACATCCATATGGATGTCGAGTCAGACAGTGAAGCTATTAAAATCAAGGACATCACTGCCCCTCTTGGTCTAACTCCTTACATCTCGAGTGCGACCCATGATAAAGGTCACACCCTGGACCAAGTGTTTTCCACCATTCCCCTTATTAAGACCTGTTCCATACCTGTTCTCTGGTCGGACCACTCTTTGATCAGTTTTTTAATTCAGGGCAGAAGTAAATCACTGTGCATAAATTCTAACCATCTTAGGCACCCCAGTAGACCGTATCATAAAATCACTCCCGAAAGCCTAGCTCAAGCGTATCAGGAACATCCCTGTTTTCCATCTGGTCATCTGGAGAAGGACCTGGATACGTTTCAGAAATGGCTGACCGAGAGGCTTGATGATCTTGCCCCACTTTCTACGCCCCGTTCATCTACTAAGCGTAGCTCTGCTCCTTGGTACTCAAAGTCACTTGCCTTGACTCGGCGTAACTGCAAGTTAGCCGAAAGACTCTGGCGGAAGCAATACACTGCGGAAACCAAGTCTGCCTACAAATCTTCCATCAAGTCCTATCATGCCGATATTCTGGAGGCTAAAAAGAATTATTTTGAAAACAGAATCGAGTCCGCTTCAAACTCCTGTAAAGAAATCTTTACCATCGTTAAAGAATTTGTTTCTCCTAAATCCAGTACAGTACAACACAAGTTCTCTGAACCTTGGGTAAAGGAGTTGGCTACTTTCTTCACGACAAAAATCAAACTGATTCAAGAATCTTCCCCCCCCCCCCCCCCGCTCTCAGTTCACCCCTCACAGACTGTAATCCGTCGTCCTTTTCTTCTGATTCCTGTCCTACTTTATCAGAGTTTCCAGTTCTATCGGAATCTGCGTCTCTGGATCTCCTACTCAGGATCAAATTAGGCTCTCCTTTGGACCCTTGTCCGGCGACCTTTCTAGCCAGTAACGCCAATATTCTGAACTTGTTAATTAATCCTGTTCTTAATCTGTCTCTGACAAGCGGTACTGTCCCGCCGGCCTGGAAGAAGGCAATGGTTGTTCCACTCTTGAAAAAACCTGGCCTTGATCCGGAGAAGCATGTCAACTACAGACCCATCTCTCTCCTGCCCAGTCTAGCTAAGATCGTAGAGAAGCACGTCCATTCTGTGCTCTCCTCCTTCCTTGAAGACCATGGGTTACTCCACTCTACCCAGTCAGGCTTCCGCTCCAATTTGAGCACTGAGACCGCTCTATTGGAAGTGAATGAAGCCATCAAGGAAGCTCTCGACTCAGGTGGAAGAGCTATGCTGGTGATGTTGGATTTGTCGGCGGCCTTCGACACCGTCCCACATGAGGCCCTCCTGTGGAGACTTCACGAGGTCGGTCTCAGGGGGACGGTGTTGAGCTGGCTTAGATCTTACCTAGCGGGCCGTCGACAAGTGGTCTGGGCACCCCCGTACTCTGCAGAGGTGCCGCCGATGGATGTTGGAGTTCCTCAAGGGTCGGTGCTTAGCCCGACCCTTTTCAACATCTTTATGACTCCATTGGCGGTGCTGGCTGAGTCTCTGGGTGCCCAGATCATATCATACGCTGACGACACCCAGCTGCTCTTCACCTGTAAAAAGGGCATGGAGTTTGATGGGGAGAGCATCCGTGGTTGCCTTCGGGCTGTTTTCGACTGGTTTCAGCGAAGCAGCCTCAAGTGCAACCTCGACAAATCGGAGGTGCTCTTCTTTGGCGGTCAGGTAGACCCGCCTTGGCAGGAATGGTGGCCAGTGAGCATGTCACCCCCTTCCTCTTCCTCCTTGGTTGCAAAAAAGCTAGGGGTTAAAATCGACAACACCTTATCACTGAAATCCCAAATCGCAGGTCTCACCAGTACTTGTTTTGGTCTGTTAAAAATGCTGCGCAAATTCCTTCCACTGCTCCCTCTGGTTCACAGGAAACTGACGGTACAGGCTTTAATTTGTTCCAGGCTCGATTATTCAAATGTCCTCTACCTTGGCTTGCCAGACTACCTCCTGCACAAGCTGCAGGTAGTCCAGAATTCCGCGGCAAGGGCCATTTTTGGCCTACCCCGCCATGCTAGGGCTTCGGAGCTGCTTTTGTCCCTTCACTGTCTCCCTGTCAGGAAGCGGATTACATTTAAGGCCCTCACATTGGCCCATAAGGCACTCCACTCAGCAGGTGCCCACTACATCCAGAAACGGCTTTCCCTTTACAAGCCATCTCGATCTTTGAGATCTGAATTTCTTGGCCTGGCAACTGTTCCATCCATTAGGAAAGTCAGGATAGGTGGACGCTCGTTTAAATATCTCGCCCCGAAACTGTGGAACTCTCTTCCCGTCGAGCTGCGCGCATTCCCAACCTACTGGCCTTTAGAAAGGCCTTGAAAACATGGCTCTATAATCAATAACTGATATGTTTCCTGCTTTCCTTTTTCTCTTTTCAGCCATGGGTCAGAAAGCGCCGGGACACTCCTTGGAGTAGCCGAGCGCTATATAAGACACCCATTAACATAACATTAACAATTGGAATAAACGGAAAGACTTTTTTGAGAACCCTCAGCATGAAAAAACCTGCTGAGGTCATAGCATTAATTTGTTCTGATAAACATAATTTGGTGTAAAAAATGACTCCTAGATTTCTTGCCTTTTGCACTGGCCTCAGTAAAGCACCCAGATCCGAGGGCCACCATGATGCAACCCAAAAGGTGGTCTCCTTACCAAAAAGCGAAATCTCTATTTTATTTGAGTTCAGCTTGAGACAATATCTTTGCATCCAGCCTGCAACCTGGGCCATACATCTGCAGAAATTACTTGCATTCTTTTCCACCTCTGATGAGATTGACACCACTATCTATGTTTCATCGGCATAAGAGAATACAGCCAAGCCAAAACTGTCAATAAAATTAACAAGGGGAGTGACATACACATTAAACAAGGTGGGGCCGAGAGCAGACCCCTGCGTCACCCCACAGGGGAAGAGAGAAAGGTCTAGAGCTTGCGTCTCCCATCTCTACCCACTGTTGTCTGTCATGGAGAAATTAACTCAGCAATGATAGTGCAATGTTCCTAAACCCAAGAGACTGAAATCTTTTCATGACAATTGTGTGATGAACCGCATCGAAGGCAGCAGAGAGATCCAAAAAGACCAGATGCTAATGGTAGAAAAAGAAGTCTAGACCCCAATATATTTGGTATCATTTGTAGATTTGCATCCTCATGCATTTTTGCCTGTGCTCATCAGACAGAACAAGCCTTGGCACCCTCTCTGTGGTAAGCTTGAATGCACCAAGACAAAAAAAACCTGCAATGGCCTTAAATCAAGTATTGTTTTGAGAGAACATTGCACACCAAAGAACATAACTTATATGTGACAAAGAAAGACTATTATTTATTTAGTCATCAATCAACTGAGCACTGCCACAAAGAAACATTCAGTACAAGAACATATTCAACATTATAAATCAAAAGATCAATGATATGCACCATAGGTATAACACATATATGTCAGTAATCAAGTAGTACAAATCAGATACAAAACAAATGATCCAAGACAAGTAACATAAGTAAATCGAAGACACGCCCCTTACTTAGTGTTTTTTTTTGTTTTAGGATAAAAAATGGTCCAGAATTCCATATGTGGGCTGAAGCAATTAACGAAGTCCCATGAGACAGGGAAGGGGAGGATTTGTATTCTTGGTCCTTATGTTCTTAGGTGTGCAATATTCTCTCAAAACAATACTTTATTTATGGCCGTTGGGGGCTTCTTTGGTCTTGGTTTATTTACGGATCCCTTCTCAAGTTGGCTTTATAGGATAAAAACCCCAGTATTATTGTAGGCTTGAATGCAGTTATGGATCTCGAGAGTTAACTTCGATGAAGGCCGGGAATTCCATATCCTTAGTGAAATAAAGGTCAATATAGTATGGTGTGGTGCTTTTCTTTAATCCACAATGTGAAAGGAGCTTGTCACTGATAGTTTGGTTTATTATTAAAATTTTACCAAGAGGGATTGCGGCCTTATTAGCTACCTACATTGCATTTAAGTAATCTGTATTACAGATTCCTCAAATGCAGGGCCATTAGGAATCGGTATTAAGGAATCGGTATTTACCGATTCCTTAATACCGAATCCTCCCTACATCTCAAATGCCTAAATACTGGTCGGTAACAGTGAAATTTAACGAATTTCACCGTTACCGACCGGTATTGGGCCACCTACATCTAGCCCTTAGAGCCTAATTATGATGGCAGTTGGTCGGACGAACGCCCGCCATTGCAGCAGAAATGAGACTGATCGATAAGGATACGCCATTCTCACCGGCCATATTACGATAACAGTGCTATGTAGGCGGTTGGAAACTGCCTTTTTGTCATGCAGCTTGTGTTGCAGCCCAGGTAAAGGGCCACAGCACAAGCCACAGCAGAAAAGGCAGTTAATGATGTGTGTGGGCCAGTTACGAGTGGCCTACGGGGGATGGGGACCCTGCTTGGGGCCCCCAAAGTCCCTTTCTGACAGCCTTTTCATGGCTGGGGCCGCCATGAAAAGGTTGTCGGAAATGGACATCGCAAACATGACGGCAGTACCTGTGCAGACACTGCCTCCATTCATGATCATGAATCCGATATCACTTCTGACATCTGTACCATTAAGACAGGAAATTGCGCATTTAAGGTGCACACCACACAGCCGCAAAGCACCTTTAAGTCTCCTAAACATATCGTAACGCACGACAGTGGACGCGGCTCTAATGGCGATATATCACATCCACGTGTAAATCGGCAGGACCACCGATATTAGTCTTTCACCCCTATTTTTAACTACCATGCAGCCACTACCGCATTGTATTAATTACCCACGCAGGTAACGGTTGGTCTCTTGCCCTACCACCTTCCCAACCACGGCGCAGATCACGAAGCTCGACAGCCCATTGCACCTTTACTAAATTATTTCGGTTCCCTTTTTTTCAAAATACCCGGACCCTGCTGATTCGGACGCCCGGCTCAATACACTGTAAATAAGCCTTCCCTTTTCTTTATATTGCATACAATTGAATGCCGCTATACTTCTTTTTGCTCCCAAACAATCTTTGATCTGTCACTTGGATGCGTATATTATTACACTACCGCCAATGCTATTCATGTACTTAACTTCCTTCCTGGGCTCTATTGACTTTTCGTATGAACCTGTTCAATATGGCATTCACTCCAAAGTAACCTGGTCTCGTCCCATGCAAATACTATGCGCCGGAAACCAAAACACGCATTTATAGCTCTTCTCTCAAAAATACCTGCATGACCGTTCATTTCTGCTTTTGCTCAATGGGGCAATTTCATACAAATATTCCTCACCTCACCGAATGTCGTTACTATGTACCTGATTTCGATGCATATATGACCCTTAAAAACAGTTTTAATTTAATCTTTCCTTTACTATTGCTACCACATGAATGTAATGTTGCATTTCTTAAAACGCTTTGATGTGCGCAACCCTCTCAATGATGCTATGGACTATGTACATTTACCATGCTATCTTAAACATGTTATGTTGTAATTATGCCCCAGGCCAGATGGCCATGTAAGGGGGCAAAACACGCGTTGGCTGTTTCTTTTCTACTGACTCTTATGAATAGAGTACAAATCAATTCACTATCACAAAAAAAAAAAAAACATTGCGGAAGTGGAATTCTTTCCAGGATATCTGAGACATAACAAATCTTGCCCAGACAAACCTGCAAAAATCCTGCTTACCCTAGGGGGCTAGGGGCACTCCCCCTGTCAAATGCAAAAATTTTAGAAAAAGAAATTCACGCTCATTTTTTGGCAAGTAAGGGATTGGGACCTCTTTCCCCTCACCTCTAAAAACACCTTCATTATTCGTTCACTGCATGAAGAACAACAATGCATGTGTCTATCTTTTTCTCTTTTTGTCATATGTCATTTCAAGCAAATGAGCGGGGTTCATCCCTCATCCATTTGAAGCCCTGACATCTCATACTGCGATTAACAATGGTTTAATTCACTACTGTAAAAGAGTAATAATAGGGGTGTGCTTCCACCATGCCCTGGGTGCAAGCATAACCTGTATGAAAGTAAGTTGACAATATTAAATAAATGTGAAAACACTCGCATGACCACTGTTTGCTGAAATTCTGTGCATTGCCTTGTGCGTTTCACTAGGTGAACAGATGTGTGAGCTTGCAGAGTTTTTGCAGACATGTGGTGCTGTTATAACACTTTGCTTGCTACTATGTTTTCTTGCAGGGTATTATCCATGGCACAGTTGGCCAAGTTTGATTAATAACATCTCAAATCTATGCATGAATTCCACTAAGACCTAGGCTGGTATTAGAGCTGCCCTGGCCAACTAGCTTGTGGGACAGAATCAAGGCCAAAACATGTTGGGAAATGATATGGATTGTTGACTCATTAAGCTTATTGTGAATCCATACAGAACTGTTTTTTAATCATATCCGGGGAACCCAGTGAATAAGATGGAAACCTCTTGGGAAAAACATTTGGATTTCTGCTGTTGACCAGAAAAATTATTATCAAGAACTCCTGACTAGCAGTTGAGTCTGCAGAGGTGGTTAAACAGATGCTAGTGTGCAGCCTTCTGGAGCATAGCATGTGTGATTGGGGGTCCCCATGTATGTGACAGCCCCCATGGAGGTGTTGGGATTTGTAACACATTTTAACTCTGCAGAGGATGGGCATAATGTTAGGTTCAGAAGGACCTGGGCTTAGGGAAAAGTGATACTGGGTACCAACGATGGACTCTTTACTTTCCCAAAGACAAGCAAGAGATCCACTATCAGGAGCTTGTTTGGGTTTGGTAAGCAGATGTGCTCCAAATAGCACTGAAGAGAAGTGCCCATACTCTCTGTCCCTAGACATCAATCCCACCCCCAGAGTCAGAGATAACCATGTCCAGGTTGACTGGTTCAGTTTTCAGTACCCATCACCAAGGTGAGGTTATGCAAGGTATGGTTTCAATGGCATGGGCGAGGTGACAACAGTCCCAAGGGCAAGAGGGATGGCATACCTACTTCAGTGCCCTGACGGCAGAAGTATGCCTGTACTTCTACATCTACCATCAGGATACAAGGTGTGGCTACAACTATAGAGGTAGGAAGCCTAAGGTATATCAGTCTATACAAAACTTAATGTATACTGATGGTTTACATGATGTATGGGCTGAATTAAAACCTAAACAAGAGGGATTTACTTTTTTTCAGCTCCCCATCTCTCTCTGGTAAGACTGGACTACTTTATGGTTTCTTTCTCTTTGGTGCAGGGTTGTTCTATCGACATTGCACCACGATTTATGTCAGACCATAATCCACTCATTTTAAATATCAGGGAGTTGGGTTATAGAGGAGAAGGCTTGAATTGGAGTTTTGAAAAGGCACTTCTATATGACAATGGATGTCGGGTACACATGCAGGGCTGGATTCAAGAGTTTCTGATAATAAATATAGAGGGACAGCCCGACTATGGTTGTATGGGATACCTTAAAGGCAGGCATTCTTGGAGAGACGCTGCAATTCTCCATCAGGAGAAATAAAAAGGAGAAAATGCAGGTTTCTGTTCTACAAGATAAAATGAAAAAAACAGAAGAGAAATGAATACAGGCAGTCCAGCTAGGGGCAGAAATTGAAGCAGCGCAGACTGAGGTAGTTGCTTCTAAAGCAGAGAGTGGCCGCAAAATGGGCTTCGGCCCGGGGGCCAATATAGGAGTGCAGCGAACTTATTGGTCATCAATTAGCCATTTCAACTAGACAACAGGCTTCTGTCAATGTAATATCCTCAATTCAAACGATTACAGGAGAGATTACTAATGACCCGGATAAGATACAGGGGGCTTTTTCGAGAATTTTATAAAAATCTTTACACAGAGCAGAATACTTGGCCCTTTGAGTTTAGAGAAAGAGAAATTTCTGACTATTTTAAGACAATATCACTGTCCCAACTCAGTACGGAGAATCACGATCAATTGGAAAATCCCCTGACTGGGGAAGAAATCTTTATAGAACTTGCAAGCCTGCCGGATGGCAAAACCGCTGGTATGGATTGCATTTCAATGCTCTTTGCCATATATATCGATCCCTTCATTAAAAAAAAATCAAAAACCATCTAGAAGTTCAGGCGGTGAGTAGGTTTGGTATGGATATTAAGATCATTGCCTGTGCGGAAGATCTAGCAGTGGTGACCCCAGAACCTGAATTGGCTATTAGGGCCCTGGAACAAGAGGCTCAAGAGTTTGGGAAGCTGTCAGGATACACGCTCAATAAAACAAAAACACAGATTATTTTAAATGAAAGAATAAACTGGGCAGATTGCAGAATAGTTCATACAGCTAAATATTTAGGGGTCAATATCGTTGCCAATATAGACTCAATAGTAAAGGAAAATCTGACTCCGCTAGCGACTGACACTAAGAGACCACTTAATATAATCAACAATCTGCATTTGACCATAATGGGGAGGTGTAATGTTTTAAAAATGATTTTTTTTCCCTAAACTACGTTATTTTTTTAGGGCAATTCCCTTAGAATTTAACAAATTCATGCTCCAAAAGTTCAAACAAATTTCTTCCCATTTCATCTGGGCTTATTCTCAACCGAGGTGGGCTTTCAAACTGCTTTCTCTTCCTAAGGATAAAGGAGGGTGGGCGCTCCCTCACTTAAGATTGTACTACTGGGCTGCGGTATTACAATATTGTACTGAATTATTGCATGAACATTCTGACACGAGCACCTCAGGACTTCCATCTCCCTATATATATCACTACTCTGGGAGGAGGCGTGAGGCTGTCTTTGGAGGCAACTAGAGTTCGGCTACTATAAGCGGGTCAGATTTAAGACTTTGATGAGCGCGTACAGGGTCTTTACTAACATAGGTAGACTTTTCAGACTAGGTAGACTAAATTACTATAAACCTATCAACAATATTAAACTACCAACTATTTTCGAGAAGACATATCTCCAAAAATGGTATAAAATAGGTATTTTAAAATTAGGGGACTTCGTGACTTCTGAAGGAGTTCGGCCATTTAATGACCTTAGAACTCATTACAACCTGAATGATAATCAGGCTTTCTTATACCACGCCATAAAAGAATTCTTGAACAGTAAGATGGGAGGGCTGGCAGGCTTAGCAAAGATAGATCTTATTGACAAACTGCAGGGTTTAGTTCCACCTCGGATTGGGTATATTAACTCAATATTAAACAGTCAAATGCCCGATGACCTGGTAAAGGTAGATGAAAAATGGCAGCAGAAACTGAATGTCCTCCATTACCACCTTTTGTCTCGCATTGAGCTCTGCTCAGAGCAATCCGTTGTCCGCCAAACTACAGGCTCAATTTTATAAGACAGGATTTTTCTTATATAGAACTCCTAGTAAAATTGCTAATTGGGGAACCGGTAGAGAAACACCATGTCCTAGATGTTCTGAGCTTAGTGCAGACTCAGTACACATGTTCACCACTTGCGTGACATTTGAACCTCTAGTAAATAAAGTACAGCAGATCCTGGGAAGAGTTTTATTGCAGTACATTCAACTAACTCCAGTAATTATTATGATGGGTTTACAAGAAACGTTGAACAGAAAGAATGGGGGAGCTTTCATATTTGTAGCCAATACCATACTTAGGATCTGTAAAGCTTCCTACTGGATAGATCCAAATCCTCCAATGTTTTCGCAATGGCTGGTTTGACTGAAAGCAACTTGTAATCTTGAGAGCGCCATTTATGCCAAAAAAGGCATGCTGGCAAAAAAAATGTTAAGAGATATGGGAGCCTTTTATCAGGTGGCCTACACAAATGAGTTCTTAGGGCTCGTCTAGTGTACTTCCTATGTTGAGTGTTTCCATTGTCTCTATTTTATCTATTTAGAATCATTATAAACTAATGATTGCTTGGAAGGATAAACATTCGCGCGAGAGAATACAAATGTATTGTAAAACTGTTTTGATGTCCCCTTGCTTGCAAAATGTATTGTATTTGTCCTCGGGATTTGGGGTGGGAGGGGCGACATAATGAATTATTCCGACTTTTGATTCTTTGTATTGCATTTATATTTATTAAAAAAAGAAGGATACAAGGTGTGGCATTGGGACACAAACCCAGGCTGATCTGGATGTACCAATGTTGTTAACACTTCCTCCAGGCGTGATGCCATGATCTAGACCCAAATTTTTGGTTCTAGGTTTAGATGGGATATTGGTGTGCATGACGCACATTGATATTTGGGTTTGCCTGGTTTGGGGACAATTACAATTGTGGTCATCTTCAGATCAAACAGTAAGTAGCTAGTTTATCAAGATGTTCTAGACATATCTCACAGTGGGACTGTTAGTTTACTGCTAATGTTATAAAGAGCTCCACAGGAAAACCAATTGGCCCAGGTGACTTACCTGTATGCATCTATTTGAGAATACTTGCTATCTCTGTGGAAATGTGTAATATTTTACTTAGCATAAGCGACAGCCATTTTGACTGTGGTGTCCATTTAGTTTCGTTCGTAATTCTTCCGTCCTCTGCTGCTCGTCTTTTCACTCTGCTTACATATCTATTTTAGTTGACTTCCTGACTCAGCTAAAGCAATGTAAATGCTGGGGGTTTGTAGCTGCCAGTGCACCTGGTCTCAAATGTTAACTGTCAACCATTTACTGCTGCCATAAGCATTTCTGCTCCCCCTCCCACTTTGCTGACCAAGGGGTTATTTATCTGCCCTGGTTTGCTGATAGATATTTCTAAAAGTGTTCTTTTCTTTTCTGTTCACATGCTTACACTGCAACAAAATGGTATAAAAAGGGACATGGGATGGAAATTCAGTGTACTACCTCCTGCAGCACTTGATAGTGCTGTGTGGATGTGGTCCCACTCATGAGTGATTAATAAACTTGTTATTTATTCCAACTCCAGTGCCTATCTCTATTTTGTTGGTCTTTGAACCCGTGGACAAAAGGGTGACCCTGCACCAGTGTACCCCTATGTCATGATCTAACTGCACCCTGTTTTCCCTAGGCAATCTTAGTAATGGTAGGTCAATCAAAAGTTCCTATATGTCACTCTGAAATACCTTACTTTACGTTGTATAAAGTTTTGCAAAAGGGATGGCAAATGTTTGTGCTATTTTTAGTTCTTTCTTTCTTGCCCCCCTGGTCAGTTTTCTATCTCTCCTACCCCTCATTTAACCTCAGCTCTCTTTCCCAGCCATTCTGGGAGCTTCCCTGATTTAGTTTCCATCTCATAGATTCTTCTTTGCATAGCTAAATGATGGCTCTGGGCTTCATGACTGGTTACTGCTTGAAACTCATACTTTTTGATGCCAGGATGTTATCTTATCACAGCACCTTCCAATAACAGATACCTCTTTCCAGTTTAAGAAGTTTATCTTTTTTTTTTTGCGCAATTTATCCAGTCTTATTTTTTTGCCAGGCTGTACCATGACCTCTAATGAGGCCTCCCAAACAGTAATAGCTGAGCATCCTGTCTCCTAGTTCTTCATATAAATATTATTATCTTTTTTTTGATGTTCAAAAACCTTTATTGAAGGTTTAGACACAAAAGAAGTACAGAATTGCACCATGACAAAATAATATGCATTGCGATACGTTATACAAAATCGAGGACAACTGCTTACATGCACCACAATCAATGATATAGATTGGAAGACCACCAAAAGCAATGTGGAGAAATTATCAGGGAGGGCACCACACTGGAAATGGGGGAGAGCACGGGGTAGGGAGAGAAATGGAAGCCGAGAGGAGGAGACTCATTGACCTACACCGGCGGCCGCCGCAGGCAGAGTGCGAGCGGTGAGCGTGGGAGAGGTCGCTGGGTACTGGGAAGTGTGACTTAGAAGATAGGAGCCAAGCAGACCCCAGATGTCTAGCGGGCAGGATCTAGCGGGCATTAGGTACCATAATTCGGACAGGAGAGTCTTGCATAGCCAGGCAAGGTGGGAGAAGTCAGCAGCAGGCGCAGAGCAGCATCTGTCACTAGTAATGAGGCCCATGTTGTGTAATAGTACGGGGGTCTGGTAGAGCCTGTGGAGATATTTTAAATGAATAAGGCGCAGGTGATAGTTAGGGGAGAGGCAATTAATTTGGGTACAGCAGTACAGCCAGTCGGCCTGGAAAATTGGGAGATCTAGGTCCGTTTCCCACGCTAAATTCTGGCGACCAGACGTATAGAGGAGTTTAAGAGTGGCCGGGGGGAGGGGGTGGGGGGAAGAAGGATGGAGCTTCCTACAGACCGCCCTAAGATGATAATAAAGCAAAGTGTCCATAAGGCCAGAGTCAGCAGCCAATGTGTAGAATTTGTTCTAAGGGTAGAGATCAGACACAGTAGAAAGCCAGAGATGAGTGGCATGTTTCGCCATCCCCGAAGATTGAAGAGGAGGAAAAATCGGGTGTTCAGCAATAGGCATCGCAGCCGCGGAGAGCATGTCCGGACCTGAGATATTCCGGAGCCCCTCTCAGGCACAGCGCAGGGTCTTTAATGTGTCGATCTCAGCGCGCGGAGGCCGCGCCGGGGCAACTAAAGCAGTAGAGAGCGGCCAAGGGGCAGCCAGATCGGCCTCGACCGCAACATGGGGCTGGAATGGAGTGGAGTGGAGCCAAAAATGGAGAAAGCTGGCCTAGGCGCTAAGGGAATAGAGTTTGAAATCGGGGGCGCCAAGACCACCGAGCGACATAGGAAGCGTTAAGACATATTTATATGCAATCCTGGGTTGCCAGCCGGCCCAGATCAAAGCAATCACCACAGAGCAGAGTTTACGAAAAAAATGAGGGGTGAGGGGGAGGGGAATATTCACAAATAAAAATAGGAACTTTGGGAGCACCACCATCTTGGCAATGGCTATGCGCCCGGCTAGAGAGAGTGGCAAACGACTCCAAAGAGAAATCTTAGATTCGAGCCAGTAAACCGTGGAACAAAAGTTGGCCCTCCAGAGCTCATTAACATTCCTACTAAGCCAGATCCCAAGATATCTAGTGGGCTCAGTCCCCCACACAAAAGGATATTCCGGATCAAATGGCGTCATGGCATCGGTAAGAGGGAACAGCACAGACTTGCTCCAGTTGACCTGGATGCCGGAATAGCCGCCAAAGCATATCACCTCACGGACCAGAGGACTAAGGTTCTTACTGGGGTGGTGGACGAACAGGGTGATAGCGTCCGCATACATTGAGACAAGTAAAGCAAGTGCCGCAAAGCCGAAGACCCTCTGGGTGTGATGCTGACACAGCCAAGCCGCTAGAGGATCCATTGCTGCCAAAACTGATAGTCTTAGCACTCCTGAGGCGGAAGCCGGGAGCTAGGCGCTTTATTTGTACTGTTGTTGCTAATATGTGTTTTTTAACAAATCACCGCAAGCCCTTCTGTGCACTTACAACCCCCTTTTTAAAAACGCATTTACCTCAGTACTTGCTCCCCTCTTGGGACCCATGCCTTCTTCCTCGAGCCGATTCACGGGCTCAATAGGACCACATCCCTCTCCTCCCCAGGCGCAGACAGCGGGCGCCATCTTGTGTGAGGGGCAGGACAGCGCTCTAGTGCAAAGGCCGATTTAGGGCCCGAGCACTATAAAATGAATCGCACTTCCCGTCCGCGCAGCAGGCGCGCCAGAGGCAAGCCCGTCGGCCTGTCCGGGCACTGCCGGGCCCAGGGCCAGAACCTATGCCCGTTTCAGCCGATGGCCTCATCTCCTATTCCCGGAGTGAACTCCTCTTACTGAGACCCCTAAGGAATACACGCTGTCACTATGTGCTTAAGCAAGAGGATACTTATACGCACTGTGTTGGACAGGCCACATGAAGGGCCGCTCTCCCCCGGCCCAACCAGGCCTGAGTCCAGTCCCGCAAGTACCACACACCACCATTGCACGTCCTCCGTCCCCTCAGGGACCCCTGCCCTCGAGCATGTCGACCTCGTGGGCCCGATCCACTGCCGGCCCACGCGCCCAGCCTGGGGCGCCATCTTGGACACTCCACCACGAGGCCGCCTGGCCCCCGATCGACCTCAACCCTGGGCCTGGCCCGGCCTCAGACATTCCGGCACCACCCTCCACCCAGGAGGTGAGCGGGCTACTTGGCAAGTCAATGGGAGAAAGAGGTGCCGATGGCTCTCCCCCACCAAGTGCCGCTCGCCCATCGCCTCCCCGGGCGCTGGCTCCACCCCCCTGCTGGGTGTCTGGACTCCCTCATCCCGGACCTCCCGACCTCCAAGTGCGAGGGTCCGGACATCAAAGCACGCCAGCCCTATAACTGGGGCAGCTCCAGAGCAGGAAGGCAGTTGTATCTTGGAGTCGAGAGACGTAAAGAGGAACTCATCCTGGACGGACTACTGGCGCTGCCGTAGCTCTGTCTTGTGCACCATCGTCCTGCCTGTTGGCGCTGCCACAGCCGTCGTAATCCTCATCACCTTCATCGTCGTCGGGACCTGCTGGCGTGGCCGCGGACCGTTGTAACCGTCATCTTCACCGGGACCTGCAGGCTCCGCCGCGGACCGTCGTTTTCCTTCGTCCATCTCGGGACCTGCCTGGCTCCGCCGCGGCCCGATCATCTAGAACGCCGAGCTCGAGGATTGAGAGCTATTTTTCACTCGTTGGTAACAAAGACTGTCCCGCTACCCCTTTCCTAAACCAGAGACTAGAACCGAGGGGACCCCTGAGTCCAGACCTCCTTGTATCCATCATCGTAACCTAAGAATTGCATATAAAGTCTCGTTAACCTTCAACCTTGTGTGGTGTCCGTCTGTGGGGGGGAAGTTACTTATCTGTACAGTCGTTGGAGACGGCTCTCCCTGGAGACCTCTCCCCGTAACCTCGGCCGACCCTCCCGGTCCGTCTAACATTGGTGGCAGCGGCGGGATCCGAATCACCGCATAAACGTACAGAGAGTAGCTCACCCCACGACGAAGTCACAATGACCACGAAAGAGAGCGGATCAACCGAGAAATTCCAAATGGAGAAATTGGAGGAGTACAACCATCGTGAACTAAAACAATTCTGCATCGAACTGGGTATCGCTACCACCGGACTGAGTACCAAGGACGATTTTAAGCATGCCCTAGAATCTTGGGCAGAGACCGGGGCTGCCGGAACCCCTGATCAAAGCACCGTAGAAAAAACGACCACGGCCCCTGAAGGGCAAAGAACGGGTCTCTCGCAAGACGAGATCCAGGAAAGAGAAAGAACCCGACTACACGAACTAGAAATGGCCCGACTCAAAATGGACGTTGAACTTAAGTTGGCCGAACAAAAAATCAATTTAGAGCACCTGCGTCTCCGAGAAGAAAGAGAGGAGAAACAGAGACAAAGGGAGCTCGAGGAAAAGAAACTAGCGTACGAACACGAACGGAACCTAGCCGAGATCAACCTACGCAAGCAGAATAAAGAAGCAGGGGTGCCCGAGCGACCCCCCACCTCAGGGACCACAGACAAAAAGGTACACATCCCCAAAGATGTTGTCCGAGAATATTTCAGAGAGGACGACATCCAGCAATGGTTTAAAGCCTATGAAATCGCTATGACTGCACACCGGATCCATAGAAGCGACTGGGGAGCCGGTCTCTGGGGAAGATTCCTCAATGAGGGCCGCGACACCCTGCTACAGCTCCCGGACCACCAGATGACCTCCTACGACCATATGAAAGCGGCACTCCTCACCCGCTATGGTCTCACACCCGAGATGTACCGTCAGAGGTTCCGAGACTGCACCCGCATCCCGGGTACAACTTGGGTGGACTATGTAACATACTTTAGCCGAGCCTTCGAGGGCTGGATCCGAGGAAGCAACGTCACGACCTACGAGCAACTATTTAATCTGATGGTATGGGAGCATCTGTCGAACAATTGCTTCATTGAACTCCGCCAGCACCTCCTCGACAGCAAGTTAACGGATCCCCGGCAGCTCGCAGCCGAAGCTGACCGGTGGGAGATCACCAGAGTGGGCCGGAATGGGTCCTACGAACAGAACCGGAACAACAATGGTCAGCACCGACCCAGAGGAGGAGGAGGGGGCCAAGGGCGAGGAAGAGACAACGCCCCGGTCGCCCCCACTACCAACACCACCCCCCCGGCCAACCGGGGCAGCACCCCAGCGCGACCGGGGTACAGAGCCAATGTCACGTGTCACCGATGTCAACGAGTCGGCCACTATGCGAACGACCCAAACTGCCCGCAGTACCAGAGCCCAAGACCCCGCCAAGTGGCCGCTGCAGCCCTAGGGGAAGAACAGATCTCCGAGGAGCAGGAAGAGTACGAACAAGAGCATCAAGAGTGGGAGCCAGCCGCCATGGCTCTAGCCTGCTTAGGGGGGAAAGACATGGTCCCGCGGGTCCCCCTACCCGCTAACACCCAGAAGTACAGCCAATGGGTGAGCATCAATGGACACCAGGCCGAAGCCCTTCGTGACACCGGGGCCAGTGTAACAGCCGTCCGCTGTCACCTGGTGGCCCCAGAACAGTATCTACCGAACATTCTCTGCCCTGTACGATCAGCCGATAACTCGGAAAGCCTGTGTCGGATGGCCTGCGTCCCCTTCGAATGGGGGGGGGTCTCCGGCATGTTGAAAGTAACGGTCCGAGACGATGCCCCCGTAGACTGCCTCCTGGGCAATGACCTGGAAAGCTCTCCGTGGGCCGCCGTGGAGAGAAAGGAACACCTGGGGATGTTGGGCGTCCCAGACTGGGCGTGCGTCACCACCCGTTCCATGGCCGCCCGTGCCAACCACCGGCCAGAAGAACCCGAATGGCCGGCGCCACCGCCTCCGGTCGCCCCAGCCGAAAACACCGACCGCAACATTCCCTCCGAACCAGCCCAACCTACCGACCTCGCTAACCTCGACCAGTGGCCTCAAGAAGGGGGGCCCACGCAAGAGCAATTTCGCCAAGAACAGAAGACCTGTCCCTCCCTCGAGGGACTCCGCCAGCAAGCGCTCGCCCAAAGCGCAGGGGATACCTCCGGAACTCATTGGGTCTACTGGGACAATGACCTGCTGTACAGCGAGCAAAGAATCGCCGAGCTGGGGAGCAACCGAGTACTAGTGGTACCCCTCCGTTTCAGAGACTTCCTGTTAAACCTGGCCCACGATGTCCCCCTGGCAGGACATCTGGGACAAGATAAAACCTACAGTCGCCTAGTGACCCACTTCTTCTGGCCCAAAATGAGGAACGATGTGCACCAGCATTGCCGATCTTGCCCCACGTGCCAAGCCAGTGGAAAGAGCGGCCGCAAACTAAAGGCCCCCCTGCAACCTTTTCCCGTGGTCACTACCCCGTTTGAGAGAGTCGGAATAGACATTGTGGGGCCCTTGGACCCACGCACAAAACAAGGCCATCGATTCATCTTGGTGCTAGTGGACCACGCCACCCGCTACCCTGAGGCTGTTCCTCTGCGAACTGTGACAGCCCCGGTAGTCGGCCGGGCCCTGATGGGGATCTTCTCCCGTGTGGGCTTCCCCCGAGAAGTCGTCAGCGACAGAGGCACGAACTTTATTTCCAAATACATGAAGTCCCTCTGGCAACAGTGCGGGGTCACCTACCGATTCACAACCCCCTATCACCCTCAAGGGAACGGACTCGTTGAGCGGTTCAACCGCACGCTAAAGGGAATGATCGGGGGGTTGGAAGAGCCCCTCCGTCGCCAGTGGGATGTGCTGCTGCCGTGCCTCCTCTTCGCGTATCGAGAGGTCCCCCAGAAATCCCTGGACTTCAGCCCATTTGAACTGCTATATGGACACCCAGTGCGAGGGCCGCTCAGTCTCGTCAAAGAAGGCTGGGAGATGCCTCCGTTAAAGAACCCTCCAGATGTCTTCCGGTACCTCCTCACCCTCCGCAACCAGACCCGGCGGTTCAGAGAACTAGCGAAGGCCAACCTAGAGGCCAGTCAAGAGGACATGAAAAAATGGTATGACCAGAATGCCTCATCCATTGAATTCGAACCTGGCCAACAGGTATGGGTGATGTCCCCCACTGAGCCATGCGCCCTACAAGACAAATGGACGGGGCCCTTCAAAGTAATAGAGCGCAAGGGTCCTGCCACCTATCTCATCGACATGGAATCCTCCCGGAACCCCCTCCGGGTCCTCCACGCTAACAGACTAAAGCCCCACTTTGTGCGAACAGAGCTCAGCCTCCTGATGGCCACAGACACTGGGGTTGAAGAAGACTCCGAGCCTCTCCCTGACCTCCTACGGACTCAAGAGCAAGACGGCTCCGTGGATGGGGTCCGGCTCTCAGAGGCCCTCACCAGAGAACAACGCCAAGAGTGTCAAGCCCTCCTATCACAGTTCGCCAGCCTGTTCTCCCTCACCCCAGGTGTCACTTCCTGGTGTGTGCACGATGTGGACACCGGGGACAGCCCCCCTATCCGCCACCGGGCCTACCGCGTGCCAGACCGGGTACGGGCCTGCATCCAGGAAGAAATAGCCAAGATGCTCACGCTCGGGGTCATCGAGCACTCAGACAGTCCCTGGGCCAGCCCTGTCGTACTGGTCCCCAAAGCAGCTGCCCCCGGCACCACACCAGAACTCCGGTTCTGCGTGGACTACCGGGGCTTGAATGCGGTCACCAGAACAGACGCGCATCCCATCCCCCGGGCAGATGAACTAGTCGACCGAATGGGAGCTGCCCGCTACCTCAGCATCTTCGACCTGACAGCAGGCTATTGGCAGATCGGCCTCACACCCCGGGCGCAAGAACGTTCTGCCTTCTCCACCCCCGATGGCCATTACCATTTCACGGTCATGCCCTTCGGCATGAAGAATGCCCCAGCAACATTCCAACGGCTCGTCAATCAGGTCCTGGCGGGGCTCGAAGGATTCAGCGCCGCCTACCTAGACGACATCGCTGTATACAGCCACCATTGGACCGAGCACCTCCACCACCTCCGAGCAGTGCTGCAAGCCCTTCAGCGAGCTGGCCTCACGATCAAGGCCAGCAAGTGTCAAATTGGGCAAGGGTCTGTAACCTACCTCGGACACCAGGTGGGAAGCGGCCTAGTGGCCCCTCTACAGCTGAAAATTGCTGCCATCCAGGCCTGGCAGCCCCCCATCACCCAAACCGAGGTACGAGCCTTCCTGGGCCTCACGGGCTACTACCGAAGGTTCGTGAAAGACTATGGTACCATAGTGGGGCCCCTCACAGAACTCACGTCAAAGAACCAGCCCAAGAAAGTCACCTGGACCCCAGAGTGTCAAACTGCATTTGAACAATTGAAGGCCGCCATGTGTTCCGCCCCTGTGCTCCAGGCCCCAGACTACAGCCGGGAGTTCGTAGTCCAGACGGACGCCTCCGACCAGGGCATTGGGGCAGTCCTGTCTCAAGTGAACACCGAAGGCCTTGATCAACCGGTGGCCTTCATCAGCCGGAGACTCCTACCACGGGAGCAACGCTGGAGCACCATAGAGAGGGAAGCCTTCGCTGTGGTATGGGCCCTCAAGAAGCTCCGGCCCTACCTTTTTGGCACCCACTTTCGGGTGCAGACCGACCACCGACCCCTGCAATGGCTGATGCATATGCGGGGGGAGAACCCAAAGTTGCTACGCTGGTCCATCTCCTTGCAAGGTATGGACTTCACAGTCGAACACCGGCCTGGGCCAGATCACGCCAACGCGGATGGCCTGTCCCGGTTTTTCCGCCTCGACGAGGAGAGTCCCCAAGAGGATGGGTAACTCTCCCCGCCTTCAGCTGGGGGGGACGCATGTTGGACAGGCCACATGAAGGGCCGCTCTCCCCCGGCCCAACCAGGCCTGAGTCCAGTCCCGCAAGTACCACACACCACCATTGCACGTCCTCCGTCCCCTCAGGGACCCCTGCCCTCGAGCATGTCGACCTCGTGGGCCCGATCCACTGCCGGCCCACGCGCCCAGCCTGGGGCGCCATCTTGGACACTCCACCACGAGGCCGCCTGGCCCCCGATCGACCTCAACCCTGGGCCTGGCCCGGCCTCAGACATTCCGGCACCACCCTCCACCCAGGAGGTGAGCGGGCTACTTGGCAAGTCAATGGGAGAAAGAGGTGCCGATGGCTCTCCCCCACCAAGTGCCGCTCGCCCATCGCCTCCCCGGGCGCTGGCTCCACCCCCCTGCTGGGTGTCTGGACTCCCTCATCCCGGACCTCCCGACCTCCAAGTGCGAGGGTCCGGACATCAAAGCACGCCAGCCCTATAACTGGGGCAGCTCCAGAGCAGGAAGGCAGTTGTATCTTGGAGTCGAGAGACGTAAAGAGGAACTCATCCTGGACGGACTACTGGCGCTGCCGTAGCTCTGTCTTGTGCACCATCGTCCTGCCTGTTGGCGCTGCCACAGCCGTCGTAATCCTCATCACCTTCATCGTCGTCGGGACCTGCTGGCGTGGCCGCGGACCGTTGTAACCGTCATCTTCACCGGGACCTGCAGGCTCCGCCGCGGACCGTCGTTTTCCTTCGTCCATCTCGGGACCTGCCTGGCTCCGCCGCGGCCCGATCATCTAGAACGCCGAGCTCGAGGATTGAGAGCTATTTTTCACTCGTTGGTAACAAAGACTGTCCCGCTACCCCTTTCCTAAACCAGAGACTAGAACCGAGGGGACCCCTGAGTCCAGACCTCCTTGTATCCATCATCGTAACCTAAGAATTGCATATAAAGTCTCGTTAACCTTCAACCTTGTGTGGTGTCCGTCTGTGGGGGGGAAGTTACTTATCTGTACAGTCGTTGGAGACGGCTCTCCCTGGAGACCTCTCCCCGTAACCTCGGCCGACCCTCCCGGTCCGTCTAACACACTGTGATCTTTGTAGTCCAGACTCACGGGGACCTCGGACTAACCCTCCAGCCACTACTAACCTACGTATGGCCCTGTTGAATTGTAGGTCCCTTCCCAAGCATTCTCTGGAGATTAACTTTCTGTTACAGGACCATAACCTTGACATCTTGTTTCTCACCGCAACATGGTTAACCTCCAACTCCGAGGCCGACATTGTTCGTGCTCTCCCTCCAGGGTATCTCATCCATTCGCAGGTCAGACCCTCTGGTAAAGGGGGTGGCTTGGCCATATTGTATAAAGACCATTTGATTGGCAGGACGAAGGACGGTGGCATTTCGGATTCCGAAAACTGCCACTTCCATTTTCAACTATCTCCTACCATATCTTTCACAGGCCTCTTAGTCTACCGCCCTCCATGGACCCCCAACCACTTTATCAGTTCTCACATGGAAACTGTCACCGTTCTGGCCTCTTCCTCTCCCAATTTCACTATCCTAGGTGATTTTAATCTCCATTTTAACGATCCCTCGGACAAAGTGGCAACTGACCTTCTCCTTGATCTCATATCATATGAGATCCATCTTGTGAACATAGGTGCCACACATAATAAAGGCCACCTTCTTGACCCGGTACTCACTAACATTAGGTCACTTCAGGCCAGCCCCCCTTCTCCCCTCCCTTAGTCAGACCATTTTCTTATCACTTTCACCTGGCAGGCCGAGTTTAAAACATCACAAATGCTCAGTACACCTAATTGTGAGAGGGCGTGGTCGAAACTCTCGGTGTAGAACTGGACTCGTATTCTTGAACGTTCCCCCCCTCCCCTTGCTCAGGACCCTGTGGTAGCTGACACCAATTTTAAAAACTGGCTTACGAGCTCATTGGACTTAGTCCTACCAAAAAAAAATCTCCGGAAAAAGCCTGCCAGAACTAGCTCTGCCCCCTGGTATACTCCGGAGCTCAGAATTCTAAGGAAAGGCTGTAAGAGCTCGAGCGTATTTGGAGAAAAAACTGGGATACAGCAAACAAAGACACCTATCGCGACGCGATTAAGGCGTATAAAGTTGCCCTCAGAAATGCCAAAACAGTATTCTATGATCAGAGAATTAAAAACTCCTCCAACTCTACGAAAGAAACATATCAGATCGTCAAAGAACTTCGGAAGATCCCTGACCCCCCCGTTATCCCAAGATCCAACAGGGGCTAAGTGTAATCAACTAGACTTCTACTTTGACCAAAAAATCAAAAATATATCCACCCTACCCCAAATGGAGTGCCCTGCCTTTACTGGAAATCTGCCCCCGGACACAGACCCCCAGCTCAATGCCTTTAATCCTGTTTCCGTAGAGGATTTCCTTAAAATCTTATCCGGCATTAAAAGCGGCTCCCCTAGCGACCCAGTCCCTTTGGGGTTCCTTAAACAGATAGCCACTTCCATCGCCACTCCGGCAACGGAACTCATCAACATCTCTCTTTCCAAGGGCATTGTCCCGCCCAGCTGGAAAGGGGCCATTGTGAAGGCCCTTCTAAAGAAACCGCATCTCGATCCTCTTGAGCTTGCTAATTTCAGACCTATCTCATTACTCCCTGGAAAGTGGTGAATTACCAACTTTCCCACTTTCTGGAGTCCAATGATCGGCTGCGTAACTCCCAAACCGGATTCCGCCCAGGCCAGGGCACTGACACGGCCCTCCTCTCTGTCATCGAGGAGGCAAGGCGCATTCTGGATTCAGGAGGATCAGTGGCAGTGATCCTCCTGGACCTCAGTGCAGCCTTCGATACGGTGAATCACCGTATCCTTATTCAGCGCCTGGCCGAGGCAGGAATATGAGGGTCTGCCCTGACCTGGCTAACATCTTATCTTTCCAACCGCACCTTTCAAGTCTGGGAAGGCAACTCACGATCCGCCTTAATACCCCTCCAGTGTGGGGTGCCGCAGGGCTCATCCCTAAGCCCCACATTGTTTAATGTGTATATAGACCCCCTGGAGGACGTGGTTGCCCCGTTTGGGATCAAAGTAGTCAGTTACGCCGACGACACTCAATTGGTCGTTTCTCTCTCCCAGCTCGATCAATGCCCTGACAGTTTCCATCTATGCCTGACAAAGATTTATGCCTGGATGTGTGACTCCTCACTTAAATTAAATGGGTCTAAAACGGAAATCATGTTTCTAGGCCACAAGTAGGCCTCAATGCCTTCCTGCATCTGGCCTGCTTGTTTAGGGGACCCACCCACCCCAAAAAAAGAAATCAAAAGCTTAGGGGTCTGGTTGGAGCAGGACCTTTCGCTCAAAACACAATCGAAAAAGACAGCAGGCACCTGCTTTGGGCTACTCCGGTGTGCCCGGAAAATCCTTCCCTCCTCCCTCAACTTTCTAAGAAGCTATTGATACAAGGTCTAGTTCTCTCCAGACTAGATTTCAGCAACGCGATTTTCTTAGGAGCCCCGGAAGCTACTATCAACAAGCTTCAACAAAACCAAAATGCCGCAGCTAGGCTCTTAATGGGCGTCTCCCTTAGGACCTCAGCTAAACCTGCCCTTAAATCGCTCCATTGGCTCCCTGTACGGGAAAGGATTATATTCATATCCCTATGCATTACCCACAAACTCCTGCAAGGCAAAGGTCCCCCGATTATTAGAAACATAGTCACGCCCTACAAACCCAACAGACCCCTGCGTTCCGACAAGGGGTTCCTGGCGACAGTGCCGAGAGTCAAGAAAGCACGCACAGGAGGCCGCCGCTTCTCTGTGAACGCGGCCTCACTATGGAACTCCCTCCCACTGAAACTAAGTGCGGAACCTGGCCATATGTGCTTCCGGAAGACACTGAAAACCTTCCTCTTCCCTAAATGATCCCTTGTCTCCTCTCCCCTCTCGAGTCTGACTCTATCGCAGCGCTGGGATGCCTTCTGGTAACCATGCGCTTTACAAAAACGCCTTACATTACATTACATTGCTATAGCAAAGCGCATCAGCGCCAGCGAACAGTCCTGACGAGTGCCACGCGCAATAGAGATGGGATCAGAGATTTGGCCATTGAGCCGAAGGCGAGCGGTGGAGAGAGTATAGAGAAGTAGCACTTTTCATATGAACATCGGGCTGAAGCCCAAGCAGGGAAGAAGATAAATGAGGAAGGGCCACTCTAAGGTGTCAAAAGCTTTAGTAGCGTCCAATAAGGCTGCCACTGCCGGGGGCGTTGGGTTTATTTGATGTAGGACGGAGAAAATGGTCCGCAGATTATGAGAGGTAGCACTGCCAGGAATGAAACCGGACTGATCCGGGAGGGCAATGTGCGGCATGAGAGGCAAAAGGCACGAAGCAAGGAATTTGGCAAAGAAATTGTTATCCGTGTTTATGAGGGACAGGGGGCGATTAGAGTCCTGCGATTCAGGTGATTTATCTGGCTTTAAGAGCAAGGTAAGTAAGGCCTCACGAAGCGATGGGGGGAGTTGCCCAATTTCAAAGCACTCGTTATACATGGCGGAAAGGTGCCTTATCACCGGGCATGCCATTTGTTGCAGCAAGTATCTCCTCTTTGGAGAACGGCTCGTCGAGGAACTCCCGGTGGTGATTATCAAGCCATAGTAGTTGGAGGGTGTCGAAGTATTTATCAAGGACCTCTGGCGAAGGAACTGAGCCGGTCGTGTAGAGTTGCGTGTAGAATGAAATAAAGCGTGCTTTTATTTCCTCGGGCGCTGTAGTTCTCTAAGTTCCACTGTCACGGAGGGCGTTAATATAAGAAGCCGCTGAGGCGGGCGAAGCAGGTTAGCCAAGGTTTTGCCAGGACGTTCGGCTTCGCCAAAACGGCACGCCCGAGCCTCCCTGCCGAGAAAGGCAAGCTCTATGTCGGCCTCGTCGGCGAACTCAGTCAGTTTCCCCCGGATCTGCGCAAGCTTATCGGGATTGGGGTCTTGAGCATGAAAAGAATCAAGATCCTTGATCTCCCTTTCTAATTTGTCGAGGGTTCCGCGTATGGATCGAAGGACGCTGGACTGCTTGGAGATACACTCACCACGAATCACGACTTGAAAACTCTCCCACAACGTGGACGACGAATCAACTGAAACCTCGTTGAGCTCAAAGAAATTTGTGATTGCAGTTTGAATTTCATCGCAAAAATACCGAGTTGCGGGGTGGGCATTGGGAGGGACCCGCCAAGAGATAGCACGGCAGGGAGAGTGTGGAAGGAGTAGGCCCAATCGAACGGGACCATGGTCAGAAAGTGTGCGTGCCATGTGATCAACGGAGGTAAACCAGGCCAAGGCGTCCGGAGTAGTACTCCAAAAGTCCAAGCGGGACCAGCAACAGTGTGAGCCAGTGACACAAGTACCCTCATGCGCATCGGGGCGAGTGTGCCAACATGCGTAATACAGAGCGTCGTCAGTGAGAATGGAGTTAAGAAGGGCGGTGGCGCGCGGTTGAAGAGTGCGAGGATGGACCGATCAATGGATGGGGAAAGTGTTATGTTAAAATCTCCACCCCAGAGGAGTGCCGCAGGACAGAGCAGAAATGTGGTGCCAGACTAGTATGAAGAAGTCAGGGTCGTCACAGTTGGGACCATACAGGGCAGCAAGTGTCAGGGGCTGAGCGTGAAGAACAATAGTTACTTACCTGTAAACAGGTGGTTCTCCAGTATTGGTGTCTTTCATAGATTCACATGCCTGAATCATTCCCCGTCGTCGGAGTAGGAGTCTCACGGTATATAAAAAAGCAATAAAATGCCATAAAATATATAGCATATTACCGAAATACCAAACCAGGAAGTAAGTAGCCCCAGCTACAGTAGAAAAAACTTCCACTTTCGTGACTATCTAGGTCATTATGTGTTAGTCCAAATTTCAGCCAATCAGGCGACAGCACCCACCAGAATGTTCTCCCCAGAGGCTCAGGCTCTCAGATTTTCCCGCACAGGAGTGAAGTCCCATGCTATCCGAGAGAGTCTCTGGGGGAAGGCGGGCGGGTTGCATGTGAATCTATGAAAGACACCAATACTGGAGAACCACCTGTTTACAGGTAAGTAACTATTGTTCTTCTCCAGTATTAGGGGTGTCTTTCATAGATTCACATGCCTGAATCAGAATAGTAAGCAGTACTCACATTATAACGCTCGTAGACGTCAGAATATCATGTATGCATATAATTAAACATATCTATGTATACAGTAAAGGAGACATGCACAACAGTAATCACATGTTCTGAGCAAACGTCTAAGAGCAGAAATGAGGAGGTGGAAACAGAGGCTCACCTTATTTGAAAAGATTGCGAAGCACTGCTCTCCCCACCGAAGCATCTGCATCATCTGCCGAGTCCAGACAGTAGTGTCTAGTAAAGGTGTGCCTGCTAGACCACGTGGCAGCTCTGCAGATCTGTCGAAGCGGCACACCAGCAAAAAGGGCAGTGGAAGAGCTAACTGCCCTGGTTGAATGTGCTCTTGGCAAGGCTTGTAAGGGCCTACCAGCCTGTTGGTGACAAAGTCCAATCGTACAGGAAACCCATCTAGCAATGGTCTGTTTTGAAACAGCACAACCCCGGCACTGCTGGCCGTAGGCCACGAACAGTTGGTCTGTCTTGCGGGTGACCGAAGTTCTGGAGAGATAAAATCGAAGGCATCTTCTAATGTCTAAAGAATGCAGTGCTTTCTCAGCCGTAGACTGTGGGTTAGGAAAGAATGTTTTAAGGACAACGGGTTCATTAAGGTGAAAGTCCAGTGGTACTTTAGGCATGTATGTGGGATTAGTGCGCAATACCACTGAGTCCGTGGTGAATTGAAGAAAAGGTGCCTTAGATGTAAATGCCTGAATATCGCTGACCCTCCTAGCAGAAGTCAAAGCCAGGAGCAACGATACTTTCCATGTCAGAAATTTCAGGTCCACCTTATGAATCGGCTCAAAGGGGTGTCGCATGAGCTGGGAAAGGACGATGTTCAGATGCCATGCCGGAGGAGGTTTTCGGATTGGCGGAAACATGCGAAATAAGCCTTTGAAAAATTGTTGGATGATCCGTACAGAGAACAGAGAGTTTGATCCATCTTGGCGAAACCTAGAGATGGCTGCTAGGAAGACCTTAAGAGTAGAGTGCGCCAAACCCAGTCTGGCTAGATGCAGAAAGAAAGGAAGGATTTGTTCTGGTGTTGCTTGAATGGGATGTAAGTCATTAGCTTGGCACCATGTACAAAACCTTTTCCACTTAAGTTTGTATGTCTTGATCGTGGATGGAGCCCTGGCTTTTGCAAGCACCTCCTGACAATCTTGTGGAATATTTAGGTGTGCAAATTCCATGTGTTGAGGAGCCAAGCTGACAATTTCAGCGAGTTCGGGTCCGGATGGTATACCCTGCCTTGCTGGGTGGAAAGAAGCTGCGGAATGCGTGGTAGTGGAACAGGGTTGCATTCCGAGAGAAGGAGTAGGTCGGGGAACCAGTATTGTCTGGGCCATCGAGGAGCAATTAGGATCAACCGGCATGGCTGTTTCTTCATTTTCCTGATAACTTTCGGGATCAGAGGTATCGGTGGGAAGGCGTACGCGAAGATTTGATTCCAGTTCAGCGAAAGGGCATCCCCGCACGAGTCCTTGTGGGGAACCCAGCTTGCAAAGAATGGGCATTTCCGGTTCTGGAAGGTTGCAAACAAGTCCAAGTCCGGATGCCCCCACATCTGAAAGATGCGACGCAGAGATGGGAGATGGAGTTCCCACTCGTGAGTGCAGCCCCCGGACCTGCTGAGAGAGTCCGCCAATACATTTGCGATCCCCGGAACGTGGATCGCTGACAGATGAATATCGTGAGTCAAGGCCCAACTCCATATTTCTTGTGCTTGTTGAGATAGTCGGACTGATCTGGTCCCGCCCTGTTTGTTTAGATAATACATGCAGGTGGTGTTGTCTGTCCGTATCAAGACTGTGGCACCTTGCAGAGTCGCTTGAAAGGACTTCAGGGCTAAAAATATGGCGTGTAACTCTAACCGGTTGATGTGCCATTTCATTTGGACCTGGTTCCACTTCCCGCTGACCGTCATGCCTTGGAGGTGTGCACCCCAGCCTGTCATGGATGCATCGGTCGTCACTATGAACCTGGGAACTTCCGTTAGCATGGAGCATCCCACTTGTAGGTTGGATCGGTGGGTCCACCATGCGATTGCTTGTCGCATGCGAGGTGTAATGTGGAGGATATCTTCGAAAGATCCTGTGGCTTGGATCCATTGGCGGCTGAGTTCCTCCTGTAAGGGTCTCATCCGAAGACGGCAGTTGGGAGTGAGCAGAATGCAGGAAGAAAGCATTCCGAGGAATGACTTGAATATGCGTACTGAAACGCACTTTCTTAGTGACAATGTCATCGCGAATCTTTGAATTTTGACTTGTCTTTCTTCTGAAATGAATACTAGGGCAAGGTTGGTGTCCAGTGTCGCTCCTAAGAAGTCCTTTCTCGTTGTAGGTGTGAGGCGAGACTTCTCGAAGTTGATTGAGAAACCTAGGTTCTGCATTACCGACAAAGTTTTTTGGACGTGATCTTGAGCCGCGTCGAAAGAACTGGCCTTGATAAGGCAGTCGTCCAGGTATGGATAAATTTGGATCGATTGCAACCGAAGATGGGCCGCCACTGGGGCCAGCATCTTCGTAAACACTCTGGGGGCTGAACGTAGGCCAAATGGGAGGACCTTGAACTGGAAGTCCCTGCCAGCCACTCTGAACCTGAGAAACTTCCGATGCCGTGGGAAAATCGGTACGTGGAAGTATGCATCTTGAAGGTCGAGTGTTGCCAAAAACTCTCCCGTCGAAAGAAATTGGAGGATCTCCTGAAGTGTTAGCATCCTGAATGTGAGTTTCTTCAGAAACTTGTTTAATGCTCGCAAGTCGAGGATGGGGCGCCAATCTCCTGACTTCTTGCGAACAAGGAAAAATCTTGAGTAAAAGCCTCGTCCCCTCTGATGATGAGGCACTCTCTCGATTGCCCCTTTCCGGATCATGGTGTTGATCTGGACGAATAGCTCCTTGAGGTGCGCTGGATCGGGTCCTTTTGGGGGGCAATTTGGGGGGATTTTTACGAATTCTAAAATGTGTCCTCTGGCTACTACATCCAGGACCCATTTGTCTGTAGTAATTTCGGACCAATTTAAGTAATGTTGGGATATTTGACCTCCAATTTGGTTCGGGTTGGCACAGAGTGATGGCAGGATGCGTTCCTCATTTCTTGTTGTCTCTTCCTCGATAATTAGATTTTCCTCGAGGTTGAGAGTAATTTCCTCTCTTCTGTCCATAGGTTTGTTGCCGGTAAGGCTGAAATCTTTGGTTTCCCTGGGTGGAGGAATAAGAGCGTTGTTGGGCGTATCCTCCTCTATTATTGAAATTGCCCCTTCCTCTCGTGCCACGAAAGGAAGATTTCCGGTACTGAAGGGTACCCAGTGAACGCGCTGTTTCCGTGTCTTTCTTTATTGCCTCCAGGGCCTCATCCACATGCTTGCCGAATAGTGACTCTCCATCAAAAGGCATGTCAATGATTCTGTTTTGAACCTCCTGCCTAAAGGAGGTTGCTCGTAACCATCCTTGCCGTCTTAAAACAGTTGCACCCGCAAGCTGTCGAAAGGCAGTGGCAGCAACGTCCACAGCAGCGTCAATCATCTCCGAGGAGACACACTCTCCTTCCTGAAGGATTTTCTTGGCCTCAGTGCGATCAGGCTCGGGGAGCTTGTCTACGTACGGTGAGACGTCTGACCACATCTGTCTATCATATCTCCCTAAAATGGCGAGGGAGTTTGCGGCTCTGATGGTTGTGGCTGCAATGGTAGAAACCTTCTTGCCAATGGAATCAAGGCGTCTCCCATCCTTGTCTGGAGGGACAGAGACCTGAGACGTAGGGTTGGAAGATCTCTTCTGCGCTGCCTGTGCCACCACAGAATCGGCTTTAGCTTGCCCGACAAGGCATGCTGGAGAAGTAGCAGGCGCCCTATATTTCTTATCTACTCGAGGGAGCACTGCTGGTAAGGAATTCGGCTTGGCCATGATCTTAAGGCCCTCCTTCCAGATGAAATCAATAATTGGAATGGTCCAACTCTGCTTATGAGGGGTAGATTTAAAATCATACAAAAAGCAGTCTTCTTGTTTAGCTTCCATGGTTATTAGAAACCTCCTAGTCGCTCTTTCCATGATCCTGTGAAATGAGGCAATGTCCACGGGTGGTGACTCAGAGGCAGTAGGCTCCGCCGGAGAGGGTGTGTTCGCGTTGTAATCCTCATACTCCGACGATTCAGAGGCTTCATTCAGCTCTCCTTCTTCCTGATCATCCTGTTCCGAAAGCTCCTCTTCTCGTGGCTGAGGAGATGAAATCGGTGACGTATGCAACGTTGAGCGACTGTCCTCCAACGCATTAGAAGCCCTTGGTCTAGTACGCGGAGAGAGGGAAGGCCTTCCCTGTGGCAAAGGTGTAGACATCACTGAGTCACCAGACTCAGAAGGCGGGAAACGTCTATAATAGTCACTGAGCATGTACTGTAAGTTGCGGAATAGCTCCTCAGGCAGTTGCCTATCAGTGTCAGGTCCTTCAGCACGCGGAGCAGGCTGAACGTCCTCCATGTCATCCTCAACATCCTCTTGAACTTTAATATGGAGTTCGGATGGACTTCTAGCTGGCCCAAAGTTTTCGCCCTCATAGTATTCTTCTTCATCGGAATCCAAGAGTTTGTCAGGCACCACGATGGTAGTAGAAATAGAGTCCACAGCAGCTCTCTTTTTTAATAAAGTAGCCGTGGTCGCAGGAGATGGCAATGGAATCCCTGCTGTTTGTGCGGACCAAACCTGCAAAGTAGTGCAGCTTGAAAGAGGCGGCGTGAACGGGACGCCTGTATGCTGCTGACAGTGCTGTCCCGCCGACGGAATCGTCGTCGACGGGGTCGTCGACGGGGTCGTAGACGGTAGCTTTGTCGACGAGTGCTTTGCCGTCGACGATGATCTTTTCGTCGACGAGGTCGTCGACGGTGGTGTCGTCGTCGAGGCCGTCGACGGTAGTGTCGTCGTCGAGGCCGTCGACGGTGGTTTCGTCGTCGAGGCCGTCGACGGTATCTTCGTCGTCGATGCCGTTGACGGTGGTTTCGTCGTCGATGCCGTCGACGGTAGTGTCGTCGTCGAAGGTGGCTTTGCTGTCGACGATGATCTTTTCGCCGACGAGGTCGTCGACGGTGGCGTCGTCGTCGAGGCCGTCGACTGTAGTGTCGTCGCCGAGGCCGTCGACGGTGGTTTTGTTTTCGTCGACGGTGGCAATTTCTTAGATGAAGAGGACAAAATCGCCGGCGGCACCTTGGCCATCGTCGTCGGGGCAACTGTCGACGACGAGATAGGCCTAATCTGGACATGAACCAGTGTGGGCGAAGAAGCTGAAGACATGACAAGTGTAGGCTTCGGTGAGGAGAAAGTCATAGTGCAGGTGGTAGAAGTGGCCACATGAGAAGAAACACAGTCCTTCCTTGACGTTGAAATTGTCAATAATGGCAACTGAGGAGGCACAGATTTAGAAGATTGCTTAGGCACTGCCTTAGTACCAGACTTCTTAGAGGGCGTAGAATCCCCTTTGGAAAGTGGGATAACTTTACTCGAAGAACTAGGCCCAGGGGCATCCAGGGAAGATTTAGACTTCTTAACCCCCTTCGCCCTCAGAGATGAAACATCAGTTTCAGCCTTCCTCTTAGTTGATAGAAATGAAGAGCCGGAACCCAAACTTCCTACCTCAGAGATAGGGTCATCCTTGTTCTTTAGTCTATTGAGCCACAATAGAAGGCGCCCTTCTCTGTCCTTGATGGTCTTGGGGGGGAAAGTCCGGCAGATCCTGCACTCCTTCACCACATGATCCGGATAAAGACAATACAAACACTTCTTGTGGGGGTCCTCCTTGAAAAGTCTTGGCTTCCCACAAGAGTCACAGGCTCTAAACAGGGATTTAGATGAAGACATCTGGGAAAGTTGAAGAATTTTAGAGATATGGAAGAAAAAACTGAGCAGAGCTCAGGGAGACTCCCTTCACACAACGTGCGGTAGAAAATCTGAGAGCCTGAGCCTCTGGGGAGAACATTCTGGTGGGTGCTGTCGCCTGATTGGCTGAAATTTGGACTAACACATAATGACCTAGATAGTCACGAAAGTGGAAGTTTTTTCTACTGTAGCTGGGGCTACTTACTTCCTGGTTTGGTATTTCGGTAATATGCTATATATTTTATGGCATTTTATTGCTTTTTTATATACCGTGAGACTCCTACTCCGACGACGGGGAATGATTCAGGCATGTGAATCTATGAAAGACACCCCTAATACTGGAGAAGAGTACCGCGGAGAAATAAGAAACGTCCCTCAGGGTCGATAATCACTTGTGGGGTTTGCCAAGGGGGCCCCCTACGTACCAGGATAGACAACCCCTGGGGAAAAATTCGAATAGGAGGAATTAATTTCCCCCCAGTGTCGGGAGAGAAGCCTTGAGGATGAGGCGGGCATGAGATGGGTTTCTTGCAAGAAGCATATGTCCACTTTGTGTTATTCATGCATTACGGTGGTCGCTATGACCCCGGACGTTCCAGGTCCAAAGGGCGGTATCCGTCATGGTGCTACGTCCGGGGGGTGGGAGAGTGGAGGGGGAATATAAAAAGAGCCAAAAGGAGAGGAAAATAGTGCATGACAGTATAAGGAGTGCTGTCGCAATCGGTGCAGTAGTGCGAGGTCAATGAAGGAGGCAAGAAGGTGCAAAGTGATGCCATAATCTGTGTTGCAGAAAGAGTACCGCAAGAGGGCCCTAGTAAGTTCCGCGTGGTGCTCTCGTCTGAGGGGCGAACAGTAACAATGCAGGAGAAAGCAATACAAAAAAATCCATCAGGTGCAGAGAACAAAAATACACAAAAACAACTGCGTGTCAGATAAAAGCCAATAGCATGAAGCAGTGCATGAACGAACATCAAAGCCCCAGTAGGAGGCAACAATCCCCAAAAAAACCCCAGCCCAACCACCCCACCTCCCCGCCCCCAAAAACAATTCCGAAAGACCCTCCACCCCCACACCCACTCCAACCAGGCTGAGATACCACCCATTCCCACCCCAGGAACCCGCAACTTGGAAGGGGGGAAGACAATGTCGAGCAAGGGAATTATGATGTGGGTGCATGGCGTTGCTCAGCATACACCCCTGCCGTGAAGCCGCGTGAGCAGGCTGCAAGCATGTCAGCAACGATCAGAAAAAGGCAGTTGGAGGAGCAACTAGAGCACCAGTACGTGAGCCAGAAGCGGCTGGATCTGGGGGGCTGCATCTACAGAAGGAGCCAGAATAGAACAAACAAAAGAGCCATAGTACTTGCAAAGAGTAATCAACAGTTAGCACTCAGCCAGTCAATCATTGTCACCAAGGTGGTCAGCTGCAGGGGCCTGAGAACCAATTAGTGAAGAGCGGAGCAACTTATCAAGTTTCTTGGCTAAAGAAAAGGCATCCTTAGGATCTGGAAAGATAAGCGTTTTTGCGCCTTGCCGGACCTGCAGCTTCGCTGGATAGGCCAATGAGTAAGAGACTTCGTGTTTTTGGAGATTCCGCTTTGCTGGAAGAAATTCGCGGTGAGCCGCCTGACAGCAATGGTGTAGTCAGGATAGAAAGAGAGCGAGTTGCCCTGATGACGTATTTTGCCCCTCTCTCGTGCAGCACGGAGAATGGCATCGCGGTCTTTGAAGTTTAGGATTTTAGCGATGATGGGGCAAGCTGGTAAGCCTGGATCAGGGCGCGGGCAGAGGGAGCGGTGCGCCTGCTTGACAATGAAGACGGAGGAGAGGATGTCACCAAAGATTTCCTGGACGAGCTGTGCACATCATTTTCCATACGAGAGATATTGGTGAATTCAAGTACTCCCATGATGCGGAGGTTGCTCCTCCGGGAGCGCGCCGCCAAATCTTCATTTTTATTCCGAATAAGGTTGAGTATTTTGTTCATCTGTATTAAATTTTGGCGATCCTGAGTGGCGGCGTCTTCAGATTGGGAGAGCCTGGATTCAACATGTAGGAGTTGATGTTGAGCATCGCGGGAGTCCACACGGGCCTTAACCGAGTACAGGCGGGTAGACAGTTGATCAAGTTGGGCCGCTATGCCTGTGACTGTGGACTTGACTTCGAGTATAATCGCCTTCTTATCTTCACGCGCGGGGGTGCCTCCATGATGGCAGCGGGGTCGACACTATCTGAACTCGCGCCGTGCTGTTGCGTCGATCTGCGCTGATCAAAGGTGATCTTGGGCTGCTTGGGGTCAGTCCTCCCCATGGCGAGCAGAAGCAGGTAAGAGGTACCACAAGAGAGCAGGGGGAGGACAGAGATAGCAGCCAAAAGGAACAGCGTCAAAAACCACAGCAGGCGAACCACAGACAGACAGCAGCAGTGGACAGTGCAGGGACAATGGCAGGCCACCAATACAGGTAAGCAGTAGCGGCCGGCCACTGTGAGTTGCGGGCGCAGTAAGGCAATGGCAGGACGCAGCAAAAGGTGGAGGCACCAGGCTGGCAGCATAGCAGGTTGACGAAGGCGGCCCTCACAGACCCAGCGGAGGCACAGGAATATCACGCCACTCCGAGCTGAGAATAGAGAGGACACCAAAGCATACCACAGGACACCAAGAGGTTCAGTCAGCCACCTAGCAAGGGACCAGCGCCACAGGTCCGACAGCCCCGGAATTTGAAAAGCGGAGAGCAGGAGGTGGACGCAGAGGGCCTCGCCATGCGCTACATGAACCCAGGGCCACGCCACAGAAGCCACCACAGTGGTGATGTTCGCCGAGGAGGGACACAGCCAGATGCCTGAAGGCACAGATCCGTCGCCTCGGTGGGATGAGCAGGTGAACACCAAGATCAGGGCCAGCAGTCCAGGGGCCACACAGTAGCACACGCCATCCGGCGCAGGGCAGACCTCAGGGCCAGTGCAAGCTCAGTTCGCACCACAGGATATCAGGCCTCAGGTTGGGTTTAGTGGCGGTTGGGGCCCAGAGCCAGCTACATCCGAGGAGCAGGGGCCGATGCAGCCACTAGAGGCCGCTGCATCGTAGCGAAGGCATACATGGCCGCAGATAGGAGAGTAGACTCCAGGCACTTCGCACAGCTCAGCGGGGGAAGGCCGGGAGGACGCGCCAGACTGGAGCAATCGCTGTGGAGAGACGCGGGGGCCACGCTGCCCCATCACCAGGCCCTGGCACACAGAGCCGCCGCAGCGGGCGCCAAGAGGAAGGAAAAGTGGCGCCTGTGTCGCGAAATGGCCCGGGACGGCCAGTGCAGCACACGGGCCCCCAGTCCGCAAATGACCCCAACGGCAGCAGCACTCACCGGGCAGAACCGATCATGATTCCCAGCAGTCCTCCAGCCGATCTGCAGACTCAGGAAGCCAGCCACACAGCAAGGTAAAAGGGCCGGGCTTCATCAACGGCGGGGTACAGGTCCAGCGCAGCAATCGGGCGGCGGATCACAGCACTCAAGCCCCGCCAAAGGTCCGAACAGCATAGGGTGATGCCTCGAATGGAGACGCAGCCAGAAAACCGGGTATAAGGTAGCATAGATGTAGTTGTCTGCATGATTCTTCCGGATATTTAGCTTGGCCGGCAGAGCCCACTTAGAGTGCGGCCATCTTGCAGCCGGCCAAGCCACGCCCCCATATAAATATTCTGATGTAACTTTCTCCAGAGAGTTTCTAACCTCTTCAGCCTGTAAGCATTCTCCATCACCTTGTGTCTGGGGCCCCACTATTGGTTAGATCAGATCAAACTAGTAAATGGTTGAGATACCTCTGGCTAGAAATTTCACCTGTGTTTGATCACATAATCGATTGACCTCTAGGTCAGGGCCACTAGTTGCGTTTCAGCCAATATTCTCAGCGAGATTCTCAGATTTTTTTGTTCTATGCCAGTCTTAGTCAGCTTATTTTTAGCGGCACAGGACTCCAATTTTCACCTCCATTAGGTATCCAATCAGGATATTTTTTAACTGTATTGTTCGGGGACTAAGCTCAGGAAACTCACTACTTCACGGCACCCTTGCCGTCACTCAGCTTTGCTCCCCTAGGCTATATTCTTGGTAATTTGCATGATGATAGAAAAGGCACTGGGTCCAGCAAGTGTCCTTACATCCTTGGGCATTGAAATGGATTCTGTGGCAAAAGTTTGCAGGCTCAAAAATATGATGCTGGCACGAACAGATGCAAAAAGAATAATGGAAGGATGGAATACTGAGCAATGCCAAACACTCGACCCCAGTCAGAGATACGGGTCTAAATCCATTGTTTTGTTGCTCACCATGCATCTAGAGTTTGGACCCAGCCATATGCAAATCAGTCTTGACCCTGCTCCCCACGGGAACAGTCTAGCGTGAACTGCCAAACCAGTTCCTCCATGGACAGGAAACAAGCATCCTAGGACTGGTTTCTGGGTATCACCCCTCAAAAGCCCCTCAAAAGCCAGGATACCTTGAATCCAGTGGCATAGGAGAATGAGACCCACGTCTGGATATACACTTCCAACCTGTATTTATTATCCGCGGTGCGGGCGAATCTGACGCATGTGCAGATCAGACCGCCCCCCGCAGTCGTAGACTCATGCCCACCGTGACAGAAGACTGCCACGGTCCGACGCATGGAAATGGTTCTTCAGTTTGATGGTTTGCTTTTTAGTTTTCATATTCCTATACTTTATTTTGAATAGTTTTAAAATACATGTAATCCCTTTTTAAAATCTAGTCTAGCCGGTAACCTGTAATAAAGAAATTATGTAACTGCTTAATGGTAATAACTCATTACAATTGAGTTGTTACATCATAATGCTTGGTGCCAGGAGCCAAGGTGAAAAGCAGGTCATGAAGCATCACTGTAACTGCAGTTTCATCAATGAAAACAAGAACTGCTTTTTCCTTCTTTTATCGTTTTTTCTGAAGCGAATAGTGATTAGCAGAAAGGAGAAATTTATGGAAACATTTTTAATTTTGAGTGGTATAGGTCATTACAGGAAATAACCTCTCTACATATTTCTACAAACATGTTAATTCTGACATTAAACTAATACTAATCTTTTAGAACAAATTAAGAAATGCTTTTTGTTTTAACATTGCATGGCAGATTCAGTTTTTATTCTTCATGTCGGCAACCACAAGATTTAAGCAGTTTGTGGGAATGGTGATCATATTTCATAAAACAACCCTTGATGTATGTTAAATGGATATTGCAAGTAATCTTGGGGGTCCCGTGACCCTGTAGGGGAACTCTGCCTTCGGCCTTGTTTTTGTATATGGTCACAGAACTCCTAGGCGACTTACAATATGTTTAAAATATACCACAAGGGGTACTTTATCACCCTGAGGGGGTGGTGGGTGTTTTTTTTAGGGAGTTGGAGGAGAGGGGAGGGGGAGGAGAGGCGGGGCAGAGGGTGGCATTCACACAAGGAATCTTTCTGGGATGACCACTCTGAGGGGGTGTTCTGTGATATTTACATAAGGCTAGACATGGAGAGGGGAGATGGAATGGCGGGAGGATGTATATGTTGCCTACCCGATGAGTGGCTCGATACTGGGAGGGGAAGAAGGGCTTTATGACAGTGAGCAGGGGGATACCTGCACTGGACTTTAATTGCACCACTTGCTCATCTATTCTGCCCTCTGGGCTGTTGTTTCTATGATTTCACCTTGAAAAACATATAAAAATCGGTTTACAAAAAAGGGGTACTTTATCACATATATAGCAGCGTAAAACTGTGTGGAATTAGGAAATAAATCCCATGGATTTTTCCTCGTTACATCACCTTGCCATAGTCTTGGAAATCAAAATAAAAGCACTATTCTCAAAATGTTTGGGGGGAGCGCAACACTTCATCTGCTAGGGAACTTGTTTTTTTCTATTAAAGCTGCCGTTAAGGAGCATCCTGGCTTCTCAAGAAACAAACTGTCTTTGCAGGCAGCTTCGAGATGCATTCATGTATGTGACTGATCCTGTGCACTCCTTATGAAGGTAAGTTTTGAGTGCTGTTTATTATTAGCCATGGTTCACTACAAAGGGAATCAAATGAACATATTACGTTGCCTTTGTGAGCAATATTTACTTTCTGGTCGTTCATGATTGCTGCAGTTATTTTAATAGCTGCTATAATAGTTATACATATCATATGTATTAGACTGGCTTAAAATTAAGCCGGATATAAACATTGCTTCATAATTGTTTTGTTTGCCCTCTTGACAAAAAGAAAAAGTGAACCCACATATGCCTGTGAAAGGTAGTACCGTTGTCGGTTATGTTCTGCATACAAACTCTCGCTGTGCAAGTTTAGAAGAGATTCATAGGACACCACTTTCCCGGCTCAAGCTGGTAAATTAATATACCTGTGCTTGCCTGAGGGCCAAGATAAGTCAACCAGGTTTGTTCAGCAAAGTGTGTACAACTCAAGCCAACAATGGTTCGTCCAAGCGAGCACAGGGGAACACCATATTTTCATACTCACTTTAGTTGGAAGGCTTTCATTAACTGTGTTAGACAGATTGGTAGAGTCCACAAAATGATATTAGTCTACACTCCTCACCAGGTGCATGCTGAACAGGGCCCCCCTTTCATGGCGTGAAGGAAGTCTGAGCAATCATTACGACAGAGGTGGCACCCAAAATCAGCACAGACTGTCCCCACATCCAAGGGTACCTGGAATGCATGGACTGAGGAGCGTGAGCAAAAAGACTGCACCTTGGACAGCTCACATGTCACTCCACCTGATTGATTGTCTGTAATGGGACACCTAAATTAGTTTTTTGGTCTCGCCTGGCGTTAGCTGCGCACATGCGCTGCTGTCGCCATGAGAGGGCCTTTTGGAATCAATATGGATTCCATGTGAATGCTTACGGGGGACAAAATGTGCACACGTATGAACAAGAGATGTGCAAGCGTATGGTGGCATGCTTTCGCTGTCCCTCCCTCCCCCTGTCATCCACACGCTTTGCAGCTGTGGTGCAGCCCCTGGCTGCGTGCGCTAAGGTAAGGTTGACTTTTGTCACTCGCAACTTGTGCAGGGCAGGGGAGATGGGCAGTTTGAAGCAGTGCAGCCTGGGCGATTTGTCGGCACCTTCTGCTACTGAGGCTTGTGCCGGCGCCTGTCCGCTCCCCGGCACAGCAGTGCCCCAAGTGCTGCAGTTGTGGCTGTTGTTCGGATGGAGGTGTACTCACTCTAGTGCAAACAGTGCTGCTGGGAGGCATGCACACGCCTAGCAGTTGTCAGCATGGTTTTCCTCTCTCTGCTTGTGGTTTGCCTGAGCTCCCTCTCTCTTGGCTGCTCCAAAGTCTACATGGTCCCGAGGCTTGGAACTTAGTGTCTGCAGCCACAGAACAAAAGGTAGGTTGTTAAACTCTCTGCTCCGGGGGGAGGGACAACTTCTTTTTGGAGGGCTGTCTTCCGAGTGCACAACTGGGGTTGACCTAAAAGGCAAGAGAGGGGAAACAAGCAATAAAAATGCAATAGGTCTTGCCTTTGATTACGCTAAAGCCATTTTCTTCGCTAATGGTATTGTATAGCAAAGTAAATGGCTTTACCTCAATAAAAGGCAAGACCTATTTCATTTTCAATGCTTGTTAAATGCTTTAGACAGGGTTAAGTGGGGGGAGTTAAGTCTAACTGAGTGCTTGAGGATTGTCATCAACATCAAACTAAAATGTTGGTGCATCTGCTTTGGACTGTGTGGAGAAGTGTGGCTCAATGGTTAAGAGCGGCAGACCCTGATGCAGAGGTCTGGCCCGGGACCAGGGTTAAATTCCCGCCTCGGCGGGTCTTGGGCTCAATTTCCTCGGACCTGATAATTCTCGCCTCAGTACCTATTCTAATCATGGGTCCCACTCTGCAACTCTGGGCAATAGCTTGCTCAATCTCCACTATGGCCCCAACAGCGCTGGGATGCCTGGCTTGACCATGGGTGTGCCCAGGAGTGGACATTTCACAGGGAAAAGCCAGGAAGGGTTCCACAGCCGTATGCGTTACAGCACCAGGACACCCCAGTTGGGGTATTAGTGCGCTTTACAAGTACAAATTACAATTACATGACTGTCAGCCAAAATCGCAGGGTTTTTATTTATTTATTTATTTCAAAGTTTTATATAGCGCGAACAAGATCTTCGCAGATATCAGAGCGCTTTACATAGAAGGGTACATGAGGGAACAAAGTCAAATAGGTAAATCAATAGATCATACAGTACAGAAGGGTACATGAGGGAACAAAGTCAGATAGGTAAATCAGTAGATCATACAGTACAAATAATACAAATAGGTGGCTGCAAAGCCAATCATGTGAGTGATAAGACAACTCATACAAATAAGTAAAGGGGTCAAGCAAGTAATACAGATCAGTGCAGGGTGTTAATAGGGTTCGAGATAGTAGATCAAGTGTATTTAGCCATAAGGATAGCTTTTACTTCTTTTTTAAAGAGTGTAGTGGAGGAGATAAGCCTGGTTTCGGGAGGGAGTGAGTTCCAAATCCTTGGCGCCATTCCTGAGAAGGAGCGCTTGTATGTTTTTTCCTTCCGGAATCTTCGAGGTTTCAGCAGAAGATTGTTTGTGCCTCTCGTGTTTCTGATTCCCCCAGAGATTGTCAATTTCTGAGCAAGGTAGCCGGGTGAGTTTAGGTGTACCGCCTTGTGTGTCATGCAAGCGATTTTCAGATGTATTCTGGCTTCAAAAGGCAGCAAATTCAGGGACTTCAAGTCAGGGGTAATGTGGGAGTGCTTTTTTGACCCAGTGATGAGTCTCGCTGCAGCATTTAGAGACGCTTTTAGTGGTGCGGTTGTAGTTAGTGGGAGTCCGCAGAGGGCGGTGCTGCCGTATTCGATTCATGGGATGACTAGTGCTTGTACCGCAGTTTGGAAGTCTTTGGCTGGGAGGTAGGGTTTAAGTTTCCTCAGAGTATTGATCTGGAAGTTCACTCCCTTTGTTGCCTGGCTGATATGTTGCTGCATGCTGAGATTGGTGTTGAGTGTTATGCCTAAAGATTTTGCTGAGTCCACGATGGTGGGTTGGACATTGAGTGCGGTTAGGAGTTTAAGCCAATGTTGGGTGGTGGATATCTTCGCTGGAGGTGAGATCAGAAGGAACTCTGTTTTCAGGGCATTGAGTTTGAGGTGATTGTCGGCAAGCCAGGATTGGGTGCATCTGATCGTTGAGTTCAGGAGCAGGATGTCGTTGGGTGATTGTAATTTGAGGTAAAGTTGGGTGTCATCGGCGTACATGTGAAAGTGTACATTGGATGCTTGTAGCAAGGTGGTGAGAGGTTCCATGACTAGGTTGAACAAAGTTGGGGATAGAGAGGATCCTTGGGGGACGCCTAGCGTTACAGGTATTGGCGAGGACATCAGGTTGTTGCTCTTGAATTTCTGCGACCTGTTGTGCAGAAAGGAAGTGAACCATTTGAGGACAGTTCCAGATAAGCCCATTCTTGTGTTTAGTAGTTCTAGTAGATTCTCATGTTTAACGGTGTCGAATGCTGAGGAGAGATCAAGAAGGATGAGGAGGCAGGTGTCGTTTTGGTCTAGCATTTGAAGTGCGTCGTCAATTATGTGAGTCATAGCAGTTTCTGTGCTGTGTCCTGCTCGGAAGCCTGACTGGTGAGGGTTGAGGAGATCGAATTGCTCAATGTGTTTAGTCAATTGTAGTTGTGCGCATTTTTCCAGCAGTTTGGCGAGAGTGGGGATATTGGTGATGGGACGGTAATTGTTGAGGTCAGAGGGGTCGGCTGTTGGTTTCTTTAGTAGAGGTGTGACCTGACCAACCTTGAGGGAGTCAGGTATGTTTCCTTGTTGGAGAGAGCTGTTGATGATTTTAGTCCAGAGAGGGAGAAGCAAAGGGGTAAAGTCTTTTACTGCGAAGGCAGGGAGGGTGTCCGTGAGGTGATTGGATGGTTTCAGGGTGCTGAGTAATTTGCCAATTTCTTCTTCCGAGTATTTGTCAAAGGTTGACAATGTAGCATTGTTTTTTGGTTCAGCGGGTGCTAGGCATTTGGGTTTGGAGTAGAGGCTTGCGTCAATGAGGAGATCGCTTTTTATTTTGTCCGTTTTTTGGATAAAGAAAGCAGCGAAGTCTTCACAGGAGGGTGCCTCACGACCAGTGTTGAGTGGTTGTGGTTGTTCCTTGGATTGCGATTTGATTAGCTCAAACAGTTTTCTCGGGCGGTTTTTTGCTTGGTTAAGTTGGAGGCTGAAGAAGTCCGATTTTGAGCGTTTTATTTTCCTGAAGTAGGCGTTTCTCTTTTTCTTCAACTCCTTTAGGTGCATTGCGGAGGGGGCTGATCTCCAGGTCCGTTCTGCCATTCGCATGTCTCTTCTATCTTCGTTGAGACTCCCGTCGTACCATGGTTTGGAGATTTTAGTAGAGACTCTTTTTAGCTGCATAGGTGCAGCCTCATTAATTATAGAGGTCATAGTGTTGAGATAGTGGTCCGTCAGAGTTTGGACGTCCGAGGCGCCTGCAGGAGGGAGTAGGAGATTGCAACTGTTAGGGGGCAGAGAGCCTGGGTTGAGCTTTTTCGTGTCTCTTTTCCAGACTTTGGGCTTGGAGAGTTGCGCCGGGTTGACTTTGACTTTTTCGTTGATAAAGAATGTGGTAATATGATGATCTGACCAGTCACAGGGTTGGATGGATTCGAGTTGGATAGAGTCCTCTTTGGAGATGATCAGGTCGATGGTAGAGCCTTTCACGTGGGTCGGGCTGTTGCATATTTGGGTGAGGTTAAGGGCATCGAGGAAATTTTTAAGACTATTTACCACCACGTCGTTGCGGTCGTTCCAATGGAGGTTGAAGTCACCAAGGTATATTTGGGTGAGCTGGCGTCCGGAATTGGTTGAGATCATATCCATGATTTGTTGGGAAAAGGTGAGGTTGTCCCTGGGTGGGTGGTAAATGCTGTGAAGAGAGCATATCGGTTTGCCCTCACTAATAATGTCGAGGCAGATGTATTCCCAGGATGTTGGTGATGGTAGGGATGTGGAATTGACTTTCTGAACAGAGAGGTTGTTCCTGTATATGCATGCGATTCCGCCACCTATTTGGCCTGTTCTGTCGAGCCTGATAATGTGGTAGTTGGGAGGAACCAGAATGTCCATTATGGGTGTCGAATATTCAGTTAGCCATGTTTCAGTCAGGATGATTAGGTCAAGGTCCCGCGATAAGAGGAGCTCAGCAATGGCTGCCGAGTGTTTCGTGGCCGATCTGCAGTTGAGAAGAGCGCACTTGAGACGGGGTGTGTAGAGGGTGTTAGATGGTTCTAGCGAGAGAGGGACTTTTCTAAGGTTATTGGGGATGGAGAATCTGCTGTTTAGTGTGGGTGGTCTAAGGGGATTTGGGTGTATCGTGGGAATGTTGCGGTGTGGGGTGCTTGTGTGAGTTTGGGGGACTGGGTCATAGGAGCGGAGAAGGGTGAGTGTGTCGAGGTCAGAAGAAGAGTTGTGGGTGCGGCGAGGGCGGTTGTTGCGATTAAGAGCTGGGATTGATGTGAGATTGGGGGATAGCTGGGTGAGAGAGTTATTCGGAGGGGTGGGGGACAAGTTTGGCGGGGAGGTGTAGATGTGTGAGGGGTTGCAGGGGCGATGCGGGGGACGAGGGCAGTTGCTGCGCCTATGAGCAGGGATTGACGCCTGGTGTGGGGCGTGATGAGGGTGGGGGTCCGCCGGCGGAGTAGGAGACAATTTGGGAGGGGGGGTGGAGGAGGGTGGGCGGTGTATGGGGCGTGTGGAGAGTAGTTCTTTGATGGCGTGAATGTCTTCTTTGATCTGAGTGAGGGTGGCCGTGATGTATTCCATCGTAGGGTAGGTGGTGGGGGTGGGAGTGGCAGTCAGGGGTGAATGGCTAGCCAGGGGATTCGTGTGCATGTGGGAGGGCGGGCTGGTGTTCGAGCAGGTCTGCGTTGTGTTGGTGTGCGGGATGGGGTTAGGGATGCGAGAGGTTTTGGACGGGAGGGGTGTGGATGCAGTAGGGAGGAAGTTGATGTTATGGGTGGGGGCATTGGTGGTAGGCGGGGGGGACAAGGTGAAGGTTGGGAGACTGGTAGCCGTGGTGGGGGTGTAAGGAGGGTAGTGGGGGCTGAGAGTAGGAGGGGAAGTGGGATTGGAGATGGTCCTGTTGAGGGGAGGGGGAGTTAAGTTAGGAGAGGGGGTATGTTCTGCGAAGTTGGTTGGAGGGTAATGAGGACTGAGAGTGGGGGGGGATAAAGGGGGGGAATTGTCGGAATGCGTGTTGTTCTGGTGCTGGACTAAGTTAGGTGTGTTATGGGTGGGAACTGTGCTGTCAGCAGTGAGCGGGGTGTTAATGCCCGCTGTAGGTGTGATAGGAGTGTTGAGGGTATGTGTGGAGGTCCGCAATTTGGTAGAAGGGGCGAGGGGAAGAGCGGTGTATGAGGGGGAGTGATCTGTGTCTGTGACGGCGTGCTGAATTGGGGTAGTGGGGAAGTGGGTAGGGGATGGGAAGTCAGGGGTGGTAGGTGTGTCCCTGATTGAAGAGTATGTGGCTGTGAGGTCATGGTTGGTGGGACTGGGGGAGATATGAGTGTTTGTCTGTGACTTGGAAAGGTGTTCTTTGAAAGTGGGGAACATGTTGTCTAGCAGTTCCAGGTTCCTGTCTGTGGATTGTGATAGGACAATCCCGTTATTGTAAATAGTGATGGTGGCTCTGCCTGGAAAGACTTGGGATGGTGAGATGGTGAGAGTTTGGCTGTGAGCGGATTTTCTAGTGGAGGAGACGGTGAGTAGGGAGAAGAACGCTTTTCTCCATTGAGCTCTGCGTGTAGTGTGGAAGATGATATCGGTGTTCAGGGATCCATTGACCGGTGAGAAGTAGGTGTCAGCAAAGGGCGTTTCCGAGTGTGACCTAAGGAAGTTGTGTTTAAAGCGTTTGGCGGCTTTTTTGGTGAGTGATGGTGGGTAGTTGATTTTGTATGTGTGTTTGCCGATGGGGTCCATGTTGCAGGATTAGGTGGGTATGAGAGGATGCAGTAGTGCACTATAGTGGTACCAATGTGCAGAAAAACATGTGTGTAGAAAAAACAGGTGCATATAGTAGGATACACATTAATAAGTTATAAATTACAAAGTGACACTAGTAATCAACCAGCATATCCAGGATGTAAGAGTGAGCAGTCGGGCAAATGCATACGGTAAATTGTTAGGTACAAGGTGTAAAAATAGGCATAATACTGATAATATATAATATAAGGGTAGGATACAATGGGAGAGTGCACTAATGCACTATAGTTGATAATATTGATAGAGTATAGAGGAAGGAACCAGATATAACAATTTACATGAGTCAAACTCAAAAATCGAAGGTGACATTGGTTGTCAACCCAAATAGTGTGAGGTAGCAATCTGTGCATTTATAAATGTTCAAAATACAAGTAAGAGTGGCACTAGTGAGGAATCCTAATATACAAGGTAATAATCTGTGCATACAGGTGTTCAAAATACTGATATAGGTACAGTACTACAATGGTATGTAGGCGCTCTGTCATATTTAAGGTAGTAATCTGTGCAATACAAATGTTTAAGATAAGGCTAGAGTGTACTAATGCAATGATGGCAAACACTCTATCATGTATGAGGTAGCAGTCTGTGTAGTACAAAAATTCAGAAGAGGCTAGTTGAGCAATATTGCAATAATACAGTAATAGGTAGACATTCTTTCAAATATGAGGTAGTAATCTGACCTAAACAAATGCTAAAACTATAAGTAGGAGTATAATAATACAGACATAGGCCGGCAATCTGTTCTACTAGTCTAAAATACTATAATCCAGTAAAAACAAGAAACTAGACTAAAATGGCCGCCAAATAGTTCAGATCAAGCCAGTAGTCCTTTGTTTGTTGCTATGCAGGCTGGGAGAAAGAGAGAATAGTCCTCTGTTTGCTGCTATTGCTCTGAGCACAGGAGAAGATTCCACTTTCTGTTTAAGCAAACAGAGCACAAGGCTAGCTGGGAGGAATCTTATCTCTATGTGGGGGAGTTGAGCTGAGCTGAGGGCCTCGTGGACGACAGAGGTATGGGGGGATTTATTGCTACAGTTTTATGGCCCCAGCCATTTTGTACAAAGGAGTTAGATTTTTTTAGAAGAGATAGATTTTTCAAAAAATAGAGCAGGAGGGTGGGAGAAGTAAATACCTGAGATTTTGTGCTTCAGTAAATATTGCCAGTAGAGTTTTACCGAAGCACTACATTAATCCATGATTGGCTTCCGAGATTTATGGCTACAGTTCAGTGGCTCCAACCATTTTGAACAAAGAGGTAGTTTGAAAAGTTTAAAAGTGAGCCGGAGGGAGAAGTAAATACCTTATGTTTCTGTGTTTTACTGTTGAGTCTGCTAGCAGATTTTTGCATAGTTTTTATATTGGTTCACTGACCGCTGGTACAAGAAAAGGTTTTAGACATTGTGCTCAATTGATTTCATGTATAAGCAAGGCTAGAGGTCCCTTTGAATGCTTTTTATGTAAATAAAACATTAGCTTTCTTAATAGGGTGCTGTTTCAATCATTTGAGAGAGGACTACATTAGAGTGTGGTGTCGCTCATGTGAGAAAAGAACTGGAAGATGAGTGGCTGTAGCATAAACACTCGGGTTAGTGTGTGTCACGCACGACCACAAGGAGAGATAGGGCTGGGTGGGAAGGGATGGAACTATAGGCAGGATGGCAGAAGTTTTTTTTAATTAAAAAAAAATTAACTTTAGTGTGCAAGCTACAATTTTGTATTCAAGTAACAATTATTTTAGATAGGAAAAATCTAAAGGTACATAGTTGAAATCAAGAAACAATCAGAAGTTGTTATATGAATTAGACTCCTTCATTAGATATTCAGACATTATGCCTTATGGGGTGCCTTAGCTAAAACCACGAGGTGGGCTCTACGTATAGCATCTATTTATTTTTTTCTCCATTGTCCAAATGTATCTTGGTAAGGTTCAATTGTTAGGCAGCAGTGATTCAAAGTCCTTTTTTCAATATGTGCAGAAAACACAAATGCCTTGGCCTTGAACCATCAGACCATTTACTTCAGAGTTTTCTGTGAATATGCAAGATGGTGTCTGCTCAGAAATGAATGCGGAGTACCAGATTATGTTTTAATGGAAATATTAGGATCAGGAAGACAAGCAGGGATTATTCGTCAGCTCTAAACAAGGAAATGCATCAAACAGGTTAATTAAAAATGTCCCCTTAAGACAACCGCAGAAACAAGTACTCCAAAATTAAGGTATGGCTTTTCGAGGGATATAAAGCATCACACGAATGTCCCTGGTTCTGCTTATATTACCCTGATTCACACACCAGCACTAACAAGTAACATTGTCAGTCTTACGATATCCTCAGACACATAAAGAGGATAGCATATACAATTTAACTTACCTATCAGAAAAAGAACTAAGTCCAAAGTCAAACGTCTCATCAGTAATGAATGTGATATCTAGAACAAAGTAAAGGGGAATTAATGAGCGGCTATCTCAATGAGATCTGCAAAGTTAACTCAATTGTGTAAAATCTTTCAGTGCAAATATGAACTACGATACCAGAAAACGCCTGTTTTACGGTGCTGTGTGTTCTATTCATAAGCAGCTAGATACTCTAGGTTTAACTGATGTGTAACCTTGTAGATTCTGCTTTTTTACTATGCATTAAAAGCACTTAAAAAGAAGGCATGTAGCTTATCACCAGAACTGCATTTGTGTGGACTTACAAAGGACACTAAGTTGAGTTTGTCCCGCTGGAGTCCAATGTGTGACCGACACATTGCCTAGTTCTCGATAGCAGGAACAGCAATCGGAGTGGCTCATCAATTCTGAATTGGAATGGGGTCTCTCATCACTTCCCAGTCTTTTTCACATTACTTTAAACAAGTAATATAGGCCTGTATGAACACACTGTACAGGCTAATGCCAAACATACCACACAGCATTTCCAATGCTGAAACAAATCAGCTCAGGCTGAGAGAAATGATTGCAGATAACAGAATGGTTGCAGCATGAAACCATGTTATAAACCCTCTGGATTAAAAAAAAATACCAAGGTTGTGCTAAACTGCTCGTTGTTTTTCTTCCATAATGGACCTCTTTGAAAGAACTTTCCCTATCATCTTGAGAACAGAGTTGTCTTAAGTTCCTTACCTTGATCCATCATGTCCACCTTCCCAAGCGCCAAGCTCCAAGTCTGCTCAGGCGTACCTAGGACAGGAAACACACAAGACACAGCTTAAAGAACCAGATTATAATTTTCCAACCACAAAAAAAGCATAAGCACACACTACTAAGGAACAACCTCAAGTGCCTACAAAATAAACAACACTGAAGTTTCAGTAGAAAAAGGCAGCCTGTAAATTGGAAAAAGAAAATTGATTGCACATATCAAATGAACTGTGTGATGGATTTTCTCAACTGATGTAAGACAAGACACTGGGAAGGATGCACTGGGCAGCATGTTGGGTCCCATTTTTATGTGCGTTCAAGGCAAGAGTTCTGCTGAAACTAACTTATGCAATGGAGTAACAAGAGCCAGTGAGCTGTTGCAGTCTCATGTCATTTTAGTGCAAGTCCTATTACTTCTTTAATTTGGGATGCCATTGTGTACCTTTGAGATCTGGGTAAGGTGCATTTCTGAAAGGGCTCAATGATTCCTGAAGATCTGGTGCTATCTCCCTGACCCAACGTTAGAGTCTTTCAGTCACTGATTAAGTGTTGCCAAGTTTGTCTGTGTCCTCTAGGAGGCATGTTAATGAATGCATTTCACAGTTCCAGTGTCAGTAAGTGTGCCTCACTGTCTGCAAATCAGTGTTTCTACTTCATGCCTGAACCACGATCTACATGTTCCAGTATAGCCATTTCTGCAGCAGCTTCAGTTCTGTAGACCACACTCCCGCTGTTAATGCCTCACTGCCACGTGTCCCGGCCCGGTCAATTTCTTTCCCCTTGGCCTTTTTTCGGTGTACTCTATGGCATGTAGTGCAACCCTAATTCCATGTTTGACAAACACAGATCCACTGCCAGTCTTTCTCAGTCTTTGATCTAGTCACAAAAGACACCAATGCATTTGTTTGGTGTCAAGTGTTGCAGATGGTGTTGCTGCTGATAATGAGGTCTGCATTTCCAACTCTGAATCCTGGCCGGTTTAAAATGGATCCATAACTTACTGCCCATCACTGATAATGACTTAGAGCTTTGTAGGAATATCACAGTCTTGGGTTTTATAGATAATAGGAAGTCTAAGGTATACTGGATGAGACCAGGCAGGCTCTTACCCTTAGTAAAAATGCTAACTAAGGAGAAATACACTTCAGGATGCGACTAAGCAGGTAGAAAAAGCAGCTGTTCACTACTGAGTTAACTTATATAAGAGAGCCATGTCACAGCTCCTGTAAACGCCCAGGTGCTTGACAATCCTTGCTGGGAGGGACCTACGACTGTTGATCTTTAGATAGTTAGTTATAAGGTTTTGACATCGTTTCAGTTTCTGTTTTATCAGGGCTTAGCTTTAGTATCAAATGCTGTAAGGTTGTGGTTTAGGCTCGTCAATTAGCCCCCAATTGTGGAGTTTATTTTAGTGCATTCGGGTTGTCCTCAATATAGTTTAAGAAGATGAGGTCGAATGAATAGAGGACGGTGGAGGATAAGCAGCGAAGAAAAAAGGGAAACAATGGATCCTTGGCAAGTCCCACATGCTGTACGTAGAGTAAGGGGCACCAGTCACACTTGTTTTTTCTCTCAAATAATTTCAATGACTCAGAAAATAGATACATTGTTGCGGAAGAAAAAATGTCCAAGAAAGATTTATGTCATTAACGTGATAAGACTATTTTCCACAGGGGTCCCATGTCATCCCAGCCATTTGTAGGTGTGACAGTAGTGTGGTTTGGTTTTAACTGCATAGGATGGCGGAAAGGGCAGAGAACCACTGTGATTCTAGATTAGATTATACATTAGCAACATGAGAACATATGCAATACATTAATGACATAAAATGCCACCGCGGAATGCTGCAGAACCATTCATCTTTAACTGGAACCTATAACTTTGGTGGGGTGTAATGCTGATAGTCTGCTGGAGCAGGATTTAGAATTTCAAATTAGGCTTGGCAACTAAATCACAGATTGATAATGCAGCCACAACCAGGGGAATAGAGTGGGATGTGATAAAGGTAGTTGTATGTGACTAAGCAAAGGTAAGAATGACCTCTACTTGCAGGGGATTGGAAAAAATTAATAAAAAAATTAGTGAACGAGAGAGGAATAGAATACAAGTAATACAATAGGCATACTGCAGATGCCACATCACTGATACCACAGATGCTAGAGCAGGGGTCTCCAAAATGTTCTGTAATAAGAGCTCCTTATCTTCAATGAAACTCACCAAGATCTATTATTAGTGTTCTAATAGTGACCACATCGTACAAGATTACATTAGTTGCCCAAATGTATGCCGGAATACTACCAGCAATCACCTCAGTGAATCAGGCATGGTTGCCAGCAGTAATGTAAATAAATTGTCAATATGTTATGTTAATAAAATTTATATAGCGCACAAATCACCCCGAGAGGGGTATCTCGGCGCAAAGCCAGAACACAAGCCAGGCAAGACACTACTGCATTAAACAAGCATTTGCAATGCAATAGGTCTCGCATTTGCGAGTGTTTAAGCTATTGGCATTGTAAATGGCAATGCTTTTTATTTATGTTTTAAAAATCAACACCTAAATAAAAGGCATTGTCATTTACAATGCCAATGGCTCAAACTCTCGTAAATGCGAGACCTATTGCATTGCAAATGCTTGTTTTGGTTTAGTGCCCAAGTTGTTTATCACTATAAACCTCATTTACACCGTGTACCAGATTTCATTAGCATCTAGGCATCACACAAGCATATATTATCATGGTTATAATGCCGCATCAACTCACCCACAATCTGGGAAAAATTAACCCCACATGGCGGGAGTTTAGGGGGTTGGCCCTGTAGTCAAACCCTATGGCGGTTAATATGATAAAAGGTAAAACAAAACCAATGGCAAGTATCTAATTCCTAGTATGAGCTTCTTAATAAATGCGACCTGGAAAGGAAATTCCACTTACTTCATGCAGGGTCCTTCCCCACCAATGCACCCACTGTGCTCTGCTCTCCCCGGCTTTGTGGCAGTGTATTCAGGCAGAGAGCATGTTTTTATCTTCGTTGCCCAGCTGCTTTTGATTACAGCTCATTGCGATGTGAGCAGCCTGAAGGTGCGTTAATCGTACGCACCTGTCTTCGTGGCACGTGTGCTATGGGTGACACGGGCAGACCGGATGGCCCCGTGTATTTGAAATTCCAGTGCTTTGCTTACTGGGGTGGCCGATGGCTACAGTTATAGTCCATAGGAGACTATGAACTACATAAGCCCTCTAGGATCACGGAACATGTAGTTCCCTTGTTCGGGAAATTTGGTTTGTTTTAAACGTGTGTTTTTGTTCTTTTTGAAAGTTTTATCAGTAAAGCTGTTATTGTGTACTGAGAGACGCACACACCAGTATAGTGGGTTAGCCCATTTACCGCACTGTTTGGGGTCTAGGTGGGATGGGCTGGGGGAGGAAGCTACATATTGTTTGCCTTTATGGGTCACGATCTATCTTACGTGCAACTCCCAAATCCCCATTGTGTAAACTCTTTATCCAAAAAGTCAAGGCGGACACAGTCTAAATCAGGCTCCCCTGTCTGGCAAACAATAAGAGTTGCGCTCTCTCTGCGTGCTCGTCCCTCTTGTGCTCACACAAACTCACAATCCTGTTTCCTTTTGTGTTCCAGCCCCCCCGCGCCCCCACAGGTAAATCCACTCCCACCTTGCGCACTGATTGTCCAGACAACATATCTCGATAGAGCGTCTTAGTTGAAAACAAGACAATCCTGTCAGCTCAACTCCCAGACCCTTACCGTTCACAAGGGGGTTAAATGGATTAACGATGGAACACAGAGAGGGGCAAATATTCTAAAGAGAAAACACCATGGTAAATAATGATTCAAGTTACACATTCATTCAAGAGACCCAAATATAACAACTAGCTGAGGCCTCTGACGCTCTTTCTACAGTTTATCTGCTTCTATCAGCCCCTGCACTGGGCTGGTGCCCCGATTGGCCCGAGCCGCCGTCAGTCAGGAGACAAGTCTCCTGCAGCCAGCCTACGGTGGGAGGGAGAAGCCGCTGATGGAGAGCTAGAGGCGGGTGGCGCTGCAAAAGAGTGGGGACGAGCAGGCTGTCCAGGGACCGCGAAGCGCGCCGCTCTGTGGGGCTTGCAGGTCCGACCTTAACCTCTGCCCGGTTGTGGAAGGAGAGTACGGTGAGAGGTGCCAGAGCGAGGACAAGAAGGGCACGGTAAGCGGTTAACGGGGACAGCTGCAGGCATGGAGCACCGGGAGATTCCACTCCTAAGTGGAGTGGTGTGGCTCACTGGTTAGAAGCGGCGGCCCCGGAAGCAGAGAACGGCCCGGGACCAGAGTTCAATTCCCGACGCAGCAGGGTCGTGGACCAGGGTCAGTGGACTCGATAATTCTCGCCTCGGTGCCTACTCTAACTAGGGATCACACTCGGCAACTCTGGGCATTAGCTTGCCTCATCTCTACAACGGCCCCCCACATTCGCCAGGGATGCCTGGTTTCACCTTGGAGATACCCAGTAGTACCCATCTCACAGGGATAGCCAGGACGGGTTCCCCAGCGGTCTACAGCGCCACAACGCCTCAGGGCAGCAGTGCGCTTTACAAGACACATACATTTACATTTAAATAGAAGTTGGAGGGGAGCGGGCGAGGGTGATCTATACCGCTGAAGGGGCTGGATGTGAAGGGGAGAGGATGGCTGGTGGAAAGAGAAACCTACCGGATCACACGCAGGGCCCTGGATGAATAAAACAACACGGAGCGTGTCGCGCTTGGAGCGCACGTGCGCATTACAAAAAATGAAAGTAAAAATAACATGAAGCTTGCGATGACGGAAGGGAGATGTGCACATGCGCGTGTTCACGGGCGCGTCCACAGACCCCAATCGCTAGCCCTGCGCGTGCCCCGGTCTGTACCACTTGAGAGGCAAGTCGATAACAATAGATCTCGCTAGCGACAGCGCTTTCGCGAGGCATCGCCAGGCAAGACCTAAAAAGCACTATCTTCAGTACATTTCTAAATTGGAGATGATCCGTACACATGCAAATATGCAAAGGTAACCTATTCCAGTACAGAGGTGCTAGATAGGAAAAAGAGCTGCCTCCTGTATCGGTCCTTCTGACCCTTGGGGCTGTCAGCAATGCTTTGTCACTAGATCAAAGCAATCTAGGAGAGCAGTAATGATAAAGTCTACACGCTAGATAGCTGGGACCTTCTCCAAGCAAGGAATTGTGCCAGGCAACAGATTTTAAAAGTGATCATTTCACGGACTGGTAACCAGTGCAGTGAACGCAAAAGAGAGGATAAAGCAGCTTCAGATTGAATGCTTCTACATAGGTTATGCAGAACAGCCATAGCTGCAATACTCCTGGTACCAAGATATCATTTGTAAACGTGACTCCAGTGCCACATGATTTGTTACTCAAATATCAGGTTTAAATGTATTTTGGAAGTGCAGCCATTTTTCTTTTAATATTAGCTTATGAGTTGTAAAAATAAACAGATTATCATCTCAAATATAGGCTCTCCATTTTGGTATACATATATTAATTCAACCAAGCAAAAGCTTCAAATTTAGTAGGCTGGGCTGCACACAGGAGTGCCACTTATAAGTAGATGGAGAGCTACAGGTTGCTCAAGAGCTACTCGGAGATCACAGCTAGAGAGTGAATACGACCTGCTGAGGAAGATGCTGGAAATGTAGATGTTCCAATTCAAAAGTTTTTGACAATGTTTACACGGAAACGGTGAAAAGTCTGATAGCTTGCTCTTGTGGCTGCTACATAGGAAAGCTCTTCCACTCATGTAACAACTATCAGAGACCATAATAATGTGGTCCTACATACACAGCAAGGTACAAATGTACTATTCCATGATTACTTGCGAACATTATAAAGAGAGAGACAGACCTAGGTGATCACTATCTACTTTTATAACTTCAGGCCCTGAATGTGCCCAAATTAAAGATAAAACAGATGGAGGAACTGAAAACAATTGTGCCGCTCGCTGCAGGGCTCGAAAAATCCACTCGACCGCTCTTACATGCGAGCTAAATTTAACGAGATCGAGCTGCTTTTAGGTCCTACTCGCCCTTTCTGGCGAGTAGGAAGGCAGACTAAACGGAGCAAATGTGACAAGATAAGTTTTAAAGGCATTTTTATTGCTCACAAAGGTAATGTGCTATAAAATGCCTTTAAATCTTGTTATCTTGTCACATTTGCTCCGCTTTCAGAGACGGAGGTCAAGTAGGTTGGAGTTAGGGCGAGGACATTTTTAAAAGGTACTAGTCCTGCAGGACTAGTACCATTTTTTTGATTTTTCGATCCCTGCGCTGGAGAAATAAAGATGTCAACTGACAGCCTTATGTACTGAGAATACACTTGGTAAAGTTCATCACAATTTGTGCACCTACTTTTACTGAAAGGAATAGTATTTTTCAAAAACACGTAGGTACTAATAGGTTGAGTCACAAAATACTACATCATAGTGGTTACAATTCGACCTACCTCATGAATATTAACGAGGTGGGTCACAAATTACGACCCATTCAGTTCACTGCCATCATTGGGTTGGTGGCCTACTTCTATCAGCAGACCACCATGTCTGTGATTGTATAAGTATAGCAATCTTTTTTTATTATTATAAATGCAACCCATTTCCCTTAAAGGATAACGCGGTGCGTTTAAAAAACATTTGAAAAGCAACAAACGTATTTATAATATTTTTCTGTAAAGCGTAAGCAGTGGTTCCATGGACCACTGCCTACTCCCAAAAAGGTTTTGACAACATTCACAAAGTGAATGACCATGGGGACCTCTTCCCATTCATTAATGGGTTACCACCTTCACTGCGGTGCTGGTAACCTGTCAATGGTTTCCAACCACAATTATGGTTGCCAACCGCAAATTGGAAGGGGCACTCTAAAACAATCCCCTTCCAATTTTTGATTTTACTTGTGAACCTATTTTGCGATTCAGTTACCGAATTGCAGTTAACGTTTTGAACATATAAAAAAACCTATTTGGTGGTCGCAAAGACTCCAATTTTGTAAATTTGAGCATTTTCAACCACAACATAGCTTTTGTACATAAGAACCCATGAGCCTGAATTTGTGGAAGACACAAGAAAATTAGACTTTACTGACAGAGTTATATAAGACAATCAAAACATCTACTGATGGTCGACAGTGAAGCTGTAGAACAGAGCATATTGCGTTGATTCATGTGAGAACAAATACTGCCCACTGTCAAAGCTTATAACAGACACAACAAGCATTTGTAATGCAATAGGTCTCGCATTTACGCAAGTTTAAGCTATTGGCATTGTAAATGACAATGCCTTTTATTTATGTTTTAAAAACGAAACCAAAAAAAAGGCATTGTTATTTACAATGGCAATAGCTCAAACTTGCATAAATGCGAGACCTATTGCATTGTAAACAGTCATTGCGCGCTTAGGAGTGGCCATACCCCTCCTCCCCTCACGGAGCAGGGCAGCCCGCCAACCCACAAAGGAAACATAAAATTATACTAACTCAAAGTTATCATCATTTTATATTTCCTTTCCTTTACAGTGCTCAAAAGAAGTGAGGCGACACTCCTCCGCCATAGCAGAGGAGCTGCCACTATTCCCTAGTTTGCTCTCGGGATATGTCCAATGAGGAAAAATAAATGCCTGTCTCCAAAATGGAGTGCCGATGGGCCCTACCGGAAACTACTGACTCAAATTAAACGCTGTGCAGCTCTGGACTACTGAAAGTGCAGCAACACTGCTGATGGATGTGGGAGTCTAAGATGGTGACACTACCAATTAGCTGTAAGAAGTGGGGCCTCTGTATATATGCGACCTAGAATCATGCTGACCTCACTCATTCTGCATATCAAACAGACACATCTAGCATTGCAGTCACAGTTGAAGTAAGGTGGACAGTGGACACCCCTCTGTGACTACTGGACGTCAGTTAGAAGGTCTGCCATTCTAGATATTCGCTGAGTTCACAGTAAACAAGTGAACAAACAAAATGTCCACCGTCCACAAACTGCTGAAAACTAGCCTTTCCAAACCTAAAAGAAAGCTAAAACCGTTGGCATGCGTCAGTGCTCAGAAGCAATTGATTGAAGATTCAGCACTATACAAGGATATTCACTCACACTTGCGCTTCAGTGTATTAGCAGCCAGGCGAGTAGATAATGCGCACAGGCAGTGTGCTGTCTGTGAACATACTATCAGATGTTGTATGGGGGGGAAGGGGGGGTGTAGTGCTCTTGTAATGTGATCGACCTGCACAGCTCATGCATTCCGCAGGTACTCCTGCCTTCCAAGTCTCTGAATTACCTAGCCCAAAAGCCAACTGGAAATATCAAACAATTACATTTATATTTTTATCGTCTTTTTGCGAAATTAATGCTTTTTTAAAATATAAATTGTATGTGTTTTATTAAGCACAGAGCGGGTGTCCTTACCAGGAACGTCTCTAAAATTAAGAGAGTCACCCTCTTTAGGCAAGAGGGACAGGATAGATCAAACAATCTAAAAAAAAACAGATTCCCCTTTGTACTAGGTCCGATACAGGTAATCCAATATGTATGCACTGAAAGAAGTACAATGATATACTTCAATAATCAATATTATAAATCAATAACTGTCTCCTATTCTTATTCAAAAATATTTATTGAAACCAATGTACACAAATATTTTTTACTCTACTTTAAAAATTGTAAACATGTAGTTTGAACAATCATACCATGATTGTCCAAACTGAATGTTTACAATTTTTAAACTTTGATTTCTAATATTGATTATTGCAATATAACAGGGTACATCTTTCAGTGCATACTTATTGGATTACCTGTATTGGACATAGTAGGAAAGGCAATTGTGTTTTTTTAGATTGCTTACCAAGAACGTCTTCTGCCCACCTGACTTTCCAATTGTTCATTCAGAGGCCATGCTTATGGTGTATGAATCCTACAAATGAAATAGTGGATTCTTGTGGCTGCTAAACAGAGCTTTGTAAAACTCGTGGGCTACAGGTTCCTGCCCACACAAAGCTGACTCCGTTTATCATCCCGCTTATTTTGATGAAATGTGAAATAATAAGATCAGGGCTTTTAAACTTTATTGAATTAGTGATCAGTCAGAGGTCAGTTATTATTAACTAATTGATTGGTTTTCCTGAGCACTCACAATCTATGCAATATAATACCAGAAATTGCAATAGTATTTCAATTATATCTAAAGCAGTCCCAGGTGGGTAATCCAAAATGATATATCAAAAAGTCCTTCAGATCATGAGTCTTTATTTTTACTTCAAATATAGCTTCTCCACATTCCATGTACAGATGTCATTGGATTTATTCAGCCAACACGTGTTTTGTCTCGTATGTTATTTACACAACGACTTCCTCAGGGCGTAATCTCAGTATTTATGAAAGCTCGTAATTTGGAATAGTTTCTCTCCTCCTTACTTCAACTGATGAAGTATAAGACCCCTATTTCTTTAAGAGAAATATCCATAAACAGGAGTCTTCCTATATTCTCCACTATATTCTGTTTACCAACGATCTTGGTTTTGCTTCGTGTTCGTCTATCCACGAACGCGTTCCAACCGGCGTTTGGAAGAAATAGGGGTCTTATACACATTCAGTTTTGTTAGGAAAGGGGAGATTAAGTGATTTGCCCAGAATCACAGGAAGTTGAGCGTTGTTACCGAGACTCAAACCCGGTTCCCCAGCTTCGAGGTCAACCGCTCTAGCACGTAAGGCTACATCCTCTCCCCTTAGACATTTTATCTAAAAAATATTTTACTTTATATTTTTCCATTTATTGTAACCAAATAAAGATAGCAACCAGTTCAATTTACCTGTTATAAGTACTGCATGACACATCAAACTTTCCCCACAGTAAGGGATAACACAAGTTAGACAGAACAGTATATACCAAGCCTGCAAGCTAAATGCAACCCTTTAGACATCAGAACTACAATTGGCAGTCGCCGCTCCTACTCACCATGTGACTGAGCAAGTTTATTTCCCAGCTTCCCCCAAAGACCGAGTTGATATCTGGGTCTCTATGTTCATTAAATTCATTCAGTAATAATCCCAAACCTATCACACCCTAAGCAGCTTTCTCATCAAAGCAAAACAGAGGCAGTTTTTGTTCTTCCACGACCCCCCCCTTTCATGCGCATACTTGATCCATGCCGCCTGTGGTGCACAAGACCTCATCCACTCGATAGTCACCCCTTGTGACTGCAAAAATCTTATATGAAATCTTCCATCCCCTAGGTTTCCCCACCATCTGTAGCAGGCAAGCACTGGGGGTAAGGGGTATTGAAACACATGTAGCCACCTCAACTCTATGCACCACTTCTCTCCAAAATCCATGTGCCTCATCACAGCGGAAAGTGAGATGCAAAAAGGTAGCACCTTCTTCTCCACAACGTACACATTTTGCTGCCCTGGTGAGATCTATGCTATTCAACTTAAATGGTGTCACATATGTGCAAGTCAAATAGTTAAAATGTAATAATTTAAACCTGTTGTTACAGGAGACTGCAACATGAGTTCACAGGCACAGTCCCAATCTCCATCTGTGAGAGGCCACCCCAATTCTGCCTCCTATGCCAGACTTGCCCTGAATGGATGTTTTATTTATGCCCCCTTTAAGTGCTTTATAAAAGAGAGTAACTAGGTGCTAGCTCTCCCACCCAACCAATTAACACGTCCAATGATTGGGAGGGCAGCAGTGCCAACTTAAAGCTGCACCCGACCAGGAGACACCCACCAGCCTTACATCACTCCATGGGCATGTCAAGGTTGATAGTATGAAATGGCTCAATATCCCACAGACATAACTCCAGTCGAAAGGAGCCCTACAAAGCCCACTTTTCACTACTGTTTCCCATATTGCTGCTGGGTGCCTCAACAGATATGGAATAGAGATCTCTGAATGGCCCCCTCTCATCAACAAAATCTGCCAGCGTGTCCCCCTGAGTCATGCCTTGAAAAAGCCTTTATTCCCAATTGTCAGACTCCGCAAGGCACTAGGCAGAATGCTGCTGGTGCGCCGCAAAATAATAGAGTTGCATATCAAGGCCTCCCTCCCCCATGTCCCTTTTGAGGACCAGCAGGGCAACCCAACTCCACTTTCCTGCCCACACCAATGAGATCAATAGGCTATTTAGTTAGGGCTCGGCTAGCGTGGCTGCGCACATGCGCAGCTCGCTCGGCGAGATTTTATGTTTTGGAGGACTTTCATTCAAGGGCTTCAAGCCCTGCCCCTCTTTCCCATTGGCCGGCGTCACCGTTTATGCTAAACGGTAGCCAGCCATTGGGAAAGAGCTTTTCCTGACATAGACTTTTCTCTTTTCCAGACAGCCCACTTGGACGGGCTCGTCTGATTTCCGTTTGTCGCAAAAGCTTTCTTATCTTTATGAGGCCATGTGTTTCAAACACATGGCCACATAAAGACAAGAAACCTTTCACGCAGAAGGAAAGCAGGCCGCATGTTTATTTTTGCGTGGCGTGTTCACTTTAAAGTGAAAGCGCGATGCGAAAATAAACAGTGGCTGACTGGCGAGCTCTTTTTTTGTGTGCGTTCTTTCCTTTCTATCGCTATTTGGAGAAAATAAAGATTTGTAACAATTTCCTTTTTGATCACGCAAGAATATACTGTGCTCTGATTGCGTTGGTGAAGGGATGGATTGATTGTTACCTCATGGGAAGTCTGGGCTGCAATAAATGCTTTGTTGCTTGCCCTGGATAGTTTGGGGGTGCTCCCCTGCGGCTTCAGGACCATGCACTGCAGGAGTTCCTATTCCTGTTTGTATGAGCTAAAGGTACAAAACGGTTTTCTAATGGGGGTTGTCACAGTTCTCTGGTTCGCGACGGGAGCAGTAGTTTCGAGTGGGGGGTCATGGTTTACTGGAGCTGCCTAGGAGTGGTGGGTACTGTTTCCGGTTTGAGTGGGGGGGTGGGCGGGGGACGCAGTTGTCAGGGAGGGGTAGGGGTGTCATTGTTCACTGGTTCTGGGTGAGCGCCATAGATGTCTGGGAGGGGTGGAGGGACCGTTCACTGGCTTCGGGTGGGGCAGTAGTTGCCAGGCTGTGGGGTGTTATCTTTCAGTGGTTCTTGCAGTTGGCAGACGTGCTTTCTGGGGCGTGTAGGGGGGGGGGTCTTCTTACCTGCTATTGCGTGGGCGTAGTAGTTGCCAGGCCGGGGGGAGTGGGGGTGCTACTTATCAGTGGCGCTATTAGCAGTACTCTCTTGGGGGGGGGGGGTAGTCCTGTGTGTGGTAATGCGGAGGGCTTGTTACTGTCGGTGCTTCTGGGTGGTTCCCTTGAGTCGGCCTATTGGAGCTTCAAGCCGCACGAAGGAGATTCCCTTTCTGATTGATTCCTACTGACAACTGGAGATTTGCACCCCAGTTGTCCCCACAGAACAAACCAGGAGCCCTGTGAGAGCCCTACCATGAATTGAACGTTTCCCGTCTTTTCTAACCACTCAAGTGCTCCTCTGTCCTGATGAAGACCCCGCTGTGAGGCCACCACTCACCCTCCTCGTCACTGGGGTCGAAACGTAGACCGTCCTACTCAACTCCCACATGCTTATAGTACTAAATTTAATAAGTTGTATAGTACATATGAGTAATGTACATGTAGGAACTAATTGACCGCTATTAGGCTGTGAAGGTCTATTTGTACATAGTGTGTATTGTATATTGTGTCACAAACACCTTTACCTTGTACCCCTCTTGCCTACTCACCCTCACTACTCCCTTCCCAGTCTTGCTTCAAACACCCATGAGCACCACCAATAAGTACTTTGTAACAACTCATTAATGCTTTGAATGTTAATCGCATCTAATGCCAGGAGTACATGGAAATTACATTTCCGTTCTTAAACGTATTTTCAGTTTGTGGTGATCTGTGTTTTGTCTTGTTCTACTCACACTCTAATTTTTTAACATAATGGTTTAACTACTCCGACCAACTGTACAAACGTACTGTCACGGTGAGTGACAGCATTCTGCTCTTTCACAAGGAGGATATCGGCACACAAAGTAGTTTTGTTCAGTGCAAGTAACTAATGTGGCAGTGTGTTTTTTTTTTTAGACCAAAAACAATTTTTGCTTTTGCCAATGTTTTTATATTGGAGAGGATCCGGCAGCTCTCACATCTATAAGGTTTTACAAAAACCATGCCAAACCAAGTCACACATTGCCAAAACTAGAAAGCTGACTACCATTTCAGACCTACTGGCTTTGCCAATGCTGGTTTATTTTTGTTTCTCAAAATCCTATTGAAACTGGTTACACTGATTTTCTAATATGAATATTTTGGGGAAATACTAGCATGCATCAACACATTTTACAAAATGATGCTGAAAAGGAATAGTAACTGAAATTTTACAGTAGTTTAGCAAAAAAAAATTCATTTTCATTTTATATTGAAAGCAAAGAATCATTAATCTAGCTATTAAGCTTCTGCAAATATTTGCATCGAATCAGAGAGCATTATGCATAGCCTCATATTGCTAAACACTGAAACCGTGTGTCCACATTTTTATATTGGAACCACTGTCAGTAGTGCAGTCAGAACTTATATTTACTGAGAGTGCTCAGCCTAATAATAAAGGTTCTCAATTAATGAACCATAAATACAAGTTTGAACAGCATTAACATATGCACACAAATATTAACTTAACTGCAGGCAGTACCCTTCCCTGATCCTTAATGTGGTGCTGCAAACTGGCAGCCAAAGGGTTTGTGCTGCAGGGGGTTGGGCCTGCTTCTCCCAAGGACAAAATGCACATTAAAACTTGTTGCCCTTGACCCCAAACAATATGTCCTGGGCGTTGGGCTAAATTAATTCCACAACCCTGGGAGGGGGGGTTCATCCTTCATGGGTGTAGCAGGCATGAGCAGCGTTTGCCTTCGTTAGTATACGGGGCGCAGGCTTCGGACAGGATATTTGGGGAGGTTCCTGGGTGTGGATCTGGTGACGGTCTGTCCACCCCATTCTTTTGGGAGTGTCTGCGTCCTCGGTGCATGGTCCCCCGGTGTGCACAGAATGTAAAATGTAAATGTATATGTATTTATATAGCGCAAATCGCCCACATCGCAGGCATCTATGCGCTTGCTTAGGGAACCCGTCCTGGTATTCCCCTGTGAGACACCCCGGCAGGGTATCCACAAGGTGAAAGCCAGGCATCCCGACGCGAGGGGCCGTTGTGGAGATTAAGCAAGCTATTGCCCAGAGTCGCAGAGTGTGAACCCGTGGGTCGAGTAGGCACCGGAGCGAGAATTATCGAATCTGTGGAATTATTGAGACCAACCCCCGTCGGGGCAGGGAATTGAACCCTGGTCCAGGGCCGATCTCAGCTTCCGGGTCTGCCGCCTCTAACCCCTGAGCCACACTTCTCCACAGATATGTGTCCGGTTGTGTGTGGGGGTCTGCTGTATGGGGAGGCGGGGTGCCTAGTACGGAGAAGTGGGGGTGCGGGCTGAAGCTAGACAGAGCACAAACTTTCTCCCGTGCTGGGGAAGAGGGAGTGAGGCAGGGAACACTTCCAGCCCCTCCCCCCTTCCCGCACACTACAGGCCCTTTGTCCTCCCAGCAGCATTGAACTTCGAGTTGAGAGCGTTTTTCCAGGCCCCCCTGCGCCACCAGACCTGACCCCCCCCCCCCCCTTCCCCCTCTTCCATCGCCTGCCAATGAGAGAACAACCTTGAATCAATTAAGATTCAAAGTGTTTGGAGCAGAGCCCTCCCAGCTGCTCCGGCCTGTCCTGGTGCAGTCCATAACAGGACCACGTCAGGCAAGATTGAGGGGGCGGGTGCGAGCTGTGGGCAGAAGACATGAACCAGTCCCAACGGGATGCTACAAGCACTGGTACCTTCAAGGCGCCCTTTGCCCAGGAGCCGCTGAGATGCATTGAACTAGATTCACTCCGGTCCTGGAATGAATGTCCGTCTGCCCAGGACTGAGATCCGGTGAATGCAAAGGGTGGTTGGGGCCTCGTCAAGCCCCATGTAGGACACCTGTAAGGTCGCCCCTGATAAACGGTGCGGGCAGGATGGAGCTGCCTTTTGCAGCGCCTTTATTTTATTTATTTGAAAAGTTTTATATAGCACGCTGGCTAGACCAGGAGGTATCAGAGCGCTTTACAAAAGGACACGTTGCACTGTTACATTCGTTAACATAGCATAAAATAAAAAAAACATGAGTTATCTGGAGCATTAAGGAGGGTGAGGGTTCGCGACAGGGGGGTAGGAGAAAAACAAACAAGGTTATGTAGGGCTGGAAAGGGGTGTTCTCTGCAGGCTCACAGAGGGAGAAGGCAGGGGAGGAAAAGGAAACAGCAGAGAGACGAGGAAAAACAATGTCCAATGTCCGCTGGGTAGGTGACGGGTAAGGGGGTGAAACCAAAGTCAATCTCCTCTATAGCTGCCAAAACAGCTCCACCGGGCATCGGCCATGTTACTCCGGCACTGCGGTCTATAACATATAAGGTTTCTGCCAGAGGGCATAGTCAAAGTTCCATCAGCCACACCCGTCTCAGCTGGTATTGTGGAAAGCTGCCTGCCTCAATCTCCAGCTATCTGGTACTCATCTCTCCGCAGCTGGTCGAAGCTCACTCTGCGCAAGGAGCTCGCAGACTCCGGCCCCCATTTCAACGGTATGGCAAAAACTCTGCAGGCTAGTCTACCAAGAAACTGGCAGTGTAGATGAGATTCCCCCTCCCCATGGAGCAACAGGGAAGTGAAACGCCCGATATCAATGCCACAGCACCACCAGATAGCCACAGCCCTCATTGCAAGCGCCAAGAACAGTCAGAGGTGCCATCTTGGGGACAGGCAAACCTCCCACAAAGATCGCTGTGGAGGAGAAAGTCATTCCAATGAAGCGCTCCTCCCCATCAGCAGTCAACTCATCCACAATGGCCAGTGAACAGCCGCGGAACAGTTATTGACGATCATATCATTTGTAAAACACGTCAAGTTACAAGCGCCATCTTAGGGACAGGCTCAGCACCCAAGAGAACAAGCATTAAAAATGCAATAGGTCTCGCCTTTTATTAAGTTAATGCCATTTGCTTTGCTATACTATACCATTAGCAATTCAAATGGCTTTAACTTAATCAAAAGCAAGACCTATTTAATGCTTGTTTTTTAAATACTCGTGGGCCAAGTATGAGCAATACATTTTTTACTAGATACAGACATCGTGGGAGAAAGACCATTTTAGCAAAGCCCATCCTGGCCTTAACTGACAAGGGCAACGCATTCCAGAACTGGGTGAGGCCCTTCAGAATTCTATCTACATTCAGATGTTGGAGCGTGGCCTCCGTGTGCATAAACCTAATTCCTAGGTATCAAAAGCTCTCCGTTTCCCACCTAAGTCTGCGGTCAGGTAGCCACTCAAGGGGCATCGCCACTTACCTCCCCAATGGAAATTACAGTGCCTTCCTGATGTTGACCTGCAGGTCAGAAATTCCCCCGAGTTCAGCCATGCACCTCATCAACAGCAGCCCTGCCTCTGAAGGTGAATGGGCATAAATCAACGCATCATCTATGTATAATTAAATGATAGGATTGGACTCCTCCCCCCCCTCCCCAAAAGGCTCAAGAGCTGAGGCATACAGAGGCAGCAAAAAAGGACAGCCCTGCTGAGTGCCCCTCCCTCCCGCCCAGGCCTCCGAACCCATAGCCCCCACTCTAATACGGACTTTTGGATCAGTGTTAAGTATTTGTACCCAATCTCTGAAGGCCGGCTCAAATCCCATCTGCTGCATTACTACCATTAGATAGCTTCAAATGACAGTATTAAATGCTTTCTCTAGATCGATTGATACAAGCGCCATATCCTGGTCTACCCCGTGGTCTCGTGTAACACATGGTAGAAACTGGATTTTTACTGTATAAAAATGTTAATTTTTTTTGTAACTTGCAACTCACTGTTCCTCGTGTAAAGTGCTCTGATACCTCCGGATCTAGCCAGCGCTATATAAAACTCTTCAAATAAACAAACAAACATGGGTCAGCCAACAGAGGTTGAGGATTGTTCTACGAGCAGACATAAAACCACATTGATCCTTGTGTACAAATTCATGTAGTACTCCCCGCAACCTTGTTGCCAACAGTGTGGTAAAAAGATAATACACAGTCCAGCTGTATAGTTGAGTAATCCTTCAGTGAAGTAGTGTGGCTCACTGGTTAAAGGCGGCAGACCCGAGAGCAGAGGACGGCCCGGGACCAGGGTTCGAATCCCGGCGCGGCAGGTTTCTGGACTAGGGTCAGCGGACTTGATAATTCTCTCGCCTCGGTGCCCACTCTGATCAGCGATCACACTCGGCAACTCTGGGCATTAGCTTGCCTCATCTTCACTAACGGCCCCACCAGACCGCCGGGGATGCCTGGTCTCACCCTGGAGATACCCATTAAGGGACCATCTCTCAGGGAAGCCAGGAAGGGTTTCGCAGCGGTCGAAGCGCCTTGGGACCCTCCGGGTAAGTAGTGCGCTATATAAATGCCTATACATTTACATTTACATTGAAGCTTGGTTCTAGGATAGGTGAGTAGGAGAAGATAGAAGATACAGATGCAGCCCCACCAGGAGCAGGCTCCTAGCAGCTCAGCCTGGGTTGACCAACCGACACTCTAAACACAGAGAGGCACTCAAGCATTCTATGATGTCATGGTACATTCCAACAGAGCAGTACAGTGGGGAATAGTAGAGAAGTAGTTTACTACACATCCTCCTTCCTTGAGGAACAACAGCAGACATAAAGAGAAAGACAAGTACGATACCTCAGAAATAACATGAGCACAAAAGGAAAACATTGAGATGCAAATATCTAATGGTGCAGTACATGAGGTATCAGAAATACCACTGGCATGAACAGAAAAGCATTAAAAATCAAAAATAAATGAAAACATTAAAATTGCAAATATTATTACTACATGCCCCATCCCCCTCCCTTAGAGAAACAAGGCACGGTTTAGGTGGAAAAAATCATTAAAATTGCAAATATCATTACTACACGTCCCAGCCCCCTCCCTTAGAGAAAAAACAAGGCAGGTTTAGGTGGACAAAAACCAATGCAACAGAGAAAGGTGGACACTCCCACAACCTCCCCATATGCGGGTACACCACAGGGTAGTCACCCTGGCAAACAAAGGTGGGAATTACCACCCTTACAACTCCCCCAAAAAGGGTACAGCAGAGTGCACCACCACGCTACCAACGCATGTAAAGGTCAGTCGGGCTGCAAGCGGTCCCCGGGCTGTACTTGGAGTACGACTGACCTAATGTAACTTTACAATTAAACTTTGTGCTTCTTCATTGGGGACTGTTATTTTCCAAACGGATAATGGGGTTTGGGAAAGAACTACACACATCAACATTATTATAGGTTAAACAATTACTTGTGTTACACTGGTTGGCAAAAAAAGCATTACAAATTGCAGACTGGATTGAAGATGTAGAAGACATGTAGAAGAATGGACAGTTGCTGTGGGGGTACACATGATAATGACCAGAACAGATTCTATCTGATATCCTGAAAGACTGGAAATAATTTTTTCAAGACCAGATATAATCACAAAATGGTCCACTACCTCTAAATAATAATCATAAAGTGAACTCTTTAAAAAGGTGCAGATTAAATTGGTTTGTTTCTAAACGTTTAATGCTAAGTTATGTGGTACTGGCAGCGACCACTTAGGTGCACTGGATAACAACATAAGAACAAATAATGTATTGTAAAAGCCTCATTACCTTTTCAACATTTCACACTTTTTGTTATGTTAAACAAAAATCAATAAAAAATATTTTTCAAAAAAATAAATTTAGTTGGGCTTCTACACTAGCATTAAAATTTGCTTGGCTTTTTAAACTGTGCAGAGCTTTTCTGCATACTCAGTGTCGCTATATTAGGGCCACTGGAATTATGTCGCAGGGCCAAAAAGAAAAGGCAAATTATGTGGCATAATGCGCCCCATTTTTTAATAGTATTACTTCGTTATTTTTCCATTTGTACACATTTTAACACTGTCTGGGCATTGGTTGCAGCTCATTGGTACCAGTCTGACATCTAACTATAGCAATAAGCAACATACAGGTGACCAGTCCACCTTTGCAAAGGGTCTTCCACTGTCTTCAGCAACTTTTTAACCGTTTCACCTAGAACCACATTCAGTTAAAATCTGCAGAATCTGTAGCAGATGATGGATTATATGGCAAATCTAGAATTATGAGAAAAACGTTGCGGCTGCACAATCGCATTATTCCAGTGGCCCTGCGTTATAGGTTTAGAGAAGTAATCAGTACAATGATAACTTGCACAAGAATTTGTTCTGATTCCTGGGCCAAACTGCTGTGTTTTAAACATGCTTACAAGTTTTGAGGCGATGAGAAACACCGGGTGAAGGCTATGTATACAAGTTATCAGTTAGATAAGATTTGTGTTTGTTATTGCATAAAAAAGGTACACATCAAATATTTTAAGTGCTACAAGAGTTAGATATTAAGCCATATGAGATGTTTAAAATGTCTAGTTAAAGTGTAAAAATGAACATATAAAAGGTTCAAGCACCAATTTCAGCTCAAAGTGAGGGAAGAATGGCAAGGTCTACCCCACAATGAAACAATAAGTAGCCTATGCTATTAATCTGTAGAACTGATCATGCATATGGAGTTTTTGCGTTAAGCTGGATTGTTTTAGATTGGGTGCTACAATAGGCAACACTGCATGTAAGGACAATGTGATTAATTTCGCTGCCTAAAAAACAGAACAAACCACTTAGCATGATTCTGGCTGTCCTGTGTATCACAATTAAAGAAATCCTTCTGATCTATGGCTCAAGCCAACAAGACTATCTTTTGGTTAGTTACTAGATATAGAGGGGAAACCACGAGTTAATGCTAAAATTTCTTCCAGCAGACCGCCTAGGAACAAGGATAATGGAGTCATGGCTTAAGGGTGAAATTCAAATATGTCCTTGTGGGTTGTGGTAGCAGGATATTGAGGCCAAAACATCTGACCAAAATATGGTCTATTGTAGGAAAGTGCCCTTTCAACATGGTCACTCCCTTTTTTTGCCAGCTATATGATGTAATTTCAACTGGAAGTGCACAGGGTTCCTGCTAACATGGCCCCCAGTGCGAGAACTCTTTCCCAAAACTGTGCAATTACTTACCCAATTGGCAATACCTTTAGTGCCCTCTGAAATTTCCTAGTAAAATGGTACCACTGGTACCAAGGGCCTGAGGTACTTAAGAGGGTCCCCAAGAATTGCAGCATGAAGTGTGCCACCCAAAGGGAACCCCTCCCTAAGCTCATGCAAACTGTCACTGCAGACTGCATGTCTTGGTGCAGACAAAACGGAAAACACGACATGGCACATAGCCTGTATGCCATGCCTGCCGACGCTGCAGGCAGTAAAAGTAAGTCGCCCTTACCGCAGGCCTTACCGCCCTAAGGCAGGGTGCACTATACTACATGTGAGAGCATAACTGCACAAACAGATATGATCCTGCACGGGTTACTACCATTACTGCCAGTAAAAGTGATCAGAGAAGCCATTTCGAAAGAATGTGCTGGACACTGGCGAAAACAAGTTTCCTAGCTACATGATGGCTTCACTGAAAATAGGGATGTTTGGTATCAAACATCTCGTACTAATAGACTAACGCTGACGCCAGTGTTGGATTTAGTAATTCATGCACACAGTGGCACACAGACCTTAGAGGTGTTCCCTGAAAACCTACTAGCCACTGGTGTGTTGACTAAGTGGTTTTCACCAGCCTGACACAAGAGACAAGTTTGTGATACCCAGCGGTCAGGGTCTTTGCTCTCAGGGGCCAATAAACCAAACATGCGTGGGCAGGAGGGGTTGTCACCTCCTCCCACTGGATGACCTACAGATTAGCATTGGAGCTTTAAATGGCCTACCGCCTGTGGTATGCAAATCTAGTTTCTCTCACAGACGAAGCCCACCACCTTTGTCCAAAGCCATTTAGCACCTGGACCAGTGTGAATGTTAGCTAGTCCTATAGGCGTATGCACCCTCAGCCTATTGCGACCCTTAAAGTGGGCTACTTTAAGTGGAAGCAACTTTTCAATGTTAGCCATTTTGGCTATGGCAAAATCAGGAATTCTGAGACAGGGTTCCCCAAGAAGTGGTCATCTAGGGGGTGTTGTGACCCCAAGGGTAGGTAGCTCATTGACTACGATCCTACACTCCCCTAACGCCCTGAAATTCAGTATTTAGGGGAGCCCCTGGAACCAGACAACCAGATACTGCCAACAAGAAGAAGGGTTGAAGAGCAGTGAAAGCAAGAACCACAGAAGAAGCAAAGCGTCTCTAGGCATTTTAAAGTTATGAATTATTATCTAGTTTTAACCTGAGTGTATGATGACTAACGGTATTTATGTCACTGTATCGTTTTAAATTGATATGTAGTCTCATGGCTGTTACCTTTGTTTTATGTTGCTTTCATGACTTGTGTCGAAATAAAGCTTGTGATGATGATGAGAAGAAGCAACACACTTGCCACCAGCCCTGCCAGCCTGTTTGCATACTTTTGACAGCTGTGCCAACGTCGTCTCGCTCTGCACGCTGTGGATCCTCCAAAAACGATTCAGAAAAGGGGGTGGTGATGAACAGAGTGTCTGAATTAAGCAGACCACTCTTACCCAGTCCAAAGATGAAAACAAGTTACTTACCTGTAACTACAGTTATCCAGTATTGGTATCTTTCATAGATTCACATGCCTGAATCATTCCCCGTCGTCGAGGCGGGAGTCCCACGGTAAATTATATATATATAGCAGTGCCTAAAAACCATTAGTAGTAGGCTAGAAAAGGATATAGGCCCAACTAGGCCCAAAACTTAGCAGCCTATCTACCTCATTATGTAAAAAGAACTGAAAATGTAGCCTCAGCCAATCAGCTAACCTCACCCTCTAGAACCTTCCCAGCCCAGGCAGTTCTCCTCAGATTTTCCCAGCACAAGTGAGAAGTAGTATCCATAATAAGAACTGCCCTGCCGGGGAGGAGGGTGGGTGCATGTGAATCTATGAAAGATACCAATACTGGATAACTGTAGTTACAGGTAAGTAACTTGTTTTCTTATCCAGTATTGGGGTATCTTTCATAGATTCACATGCCTGAATCAGAGTAGCAAGCAGTAATACCCATAACTGTCGGTAGAGGAAGGTGGGAGACAATCCAAACCATATATCCCCACACAACCTGGAAGGTACTAGAGCAATAACATATTTCAATACATATGCAAAATCATGACAATACCTTCATATAAAATATATCTATATATAGAGCATTAAAACAGTATAATAGCACACATGTAGCAATAGAAACAAGAAAAAACCCATAACAGGCTGACCTCAGTGAAGAAGATGCTGCAACACTGCTTCTCCCACTGACGTATCTTCATGTAGCACCGGCTGCAGGCAATAGTGCTTGGTAAAAGTATGCACACTTTTCCATGTAGCAGCACAGCAGATGTTTTCCAGGGTCACCCCTGCAAATAGGGCTGTAGACGCTGACATCATCCTGGTGGAATGCGCCTTAACCGTTCTTGTCAGGGGCTTGTTCGCTTTCTCATGACAGAAGACAATGACAGAGGAAAGCCATCTGGCTATAGTTGCCTTCGTCACTGCCTGACCACGTGTAGTTTGTCCATAGGCTACAAACAGTTGGGTAGATTTGCGTAAATCTTTTGTCTTTTGTAAATAGAATTTGAGGCATCTTTGGACATCCAAGGAATGCAGCATCCTTTCAGTTGGAGTCTTGGGGTCTGGAAAGAAAGTCTTTAGTTTCACCGGTTGATTGATGTGAAACTGGGTCGGAACTTTGGGAATAAACTTAGGATGAGTTCTAAGTGTCACACAATCTTTTGAAAAATGTAGGAAAGGTTCTGATATAGTGAACGCTTGTATCTCACTTACTCTCCGGGCTGAAGTGAGGGCTAACAGAATAGCCACTTTCCAAGTCAAGAATTTAAGTTCTGATTTATGAATTGGTTCAAAAGGCCTTTTCAGCAATTGAGATAACACAATGTTGAGATCCCACTCAGGAGGAGGAGGCCGCACTGGAGGGAAAACTCGAAATAATCCTTTAAGGAACTGTTTAATTAAAGAGGAAGAGCACAAAGATGGTTTGTTGTAACTCTTTCTGAATCTGGATATGGCAGCAAGGTGAACTTTGATAGAAGAAAAAGCGAGACCTGATCTGGCTAGAGACAGCAGATAAGGCAGAATCTTCTCTGGAGGAGCCTGTAGTTAATGGACGTCATGCTCCCGCACCATAAACAGAATCTCTTCCATTTGAAGCGATAGGTTCTGATGGTAGACTGTGCTCGAGCCTGAGATAGAACAGCTCTACAGTCTGGAGAAATCTCCAGGTCCTTAAACTCTAAGAAATCAGGAGCCAGGCGTGCAAGTGCAGCGACTGAGGATCTGGATGAAGTATTTGTCCTTCCTCCCTTGTCAGCATTGAAAGTGTCGGCTTGAGGCGCAGTGGAGGTTGATGGGAGAGTATCAGAAGCTCCTGGAACCAATACTGTCTCGGCCAGCGAGGAGCAATTAGGATTAGAGAGCAACGCTCTCGCTTCATTTTCTGTAGAACCTTTGGGATGAGAGGAATCGGTGGGAAGGCATATGCAAAGATTCCGGTCCACCTCATCAACAGGGCATTTCCTCTCGATCCTTGCTGGTGGAACCTGCTGGCAAAGTATATGCATTTGCTGTTCTGTTGCGTGGCAAACAGGTCCAGTGTTGGTGTGCCCCAGAGCTGAAAAATTGTTTCCACTTGGCGTTGTTCGAGTTCCCACTCGTGACATCCTGTGAACGATCTGCTGAGATCGTCGGCCAGAGAATTCTGAATTCCCTGAACATGCTCCGCTCTGAGGGAAATTTTGTGATGGAGTAACCATTCCCACATTTCCTGCGCTTGAAGAGACAGGGCTAGAGATTTTGTGCCCCCTTGCTTGTTTACGTAAAACATGCTGGTGGTGTTGTCCGTGCGCACCAGCACTGCAGAGCCTGCAATTCTTGGCAGGAAGGCTCGCAAGGACAGGAAAATGGCCCTCAACTCGAGGCAGTTGATGTGTTTGTGCTTGTACTGATGGGACCACCGTCCCTGCACTTGAAGGTCTTGGAGATGACCTCCCCAACCCTCCATGGAGGCATCTGTCGTTAGAGTAAATTCCGGTAGGGTCTGAAGAAAAGTGAGCCCCGGAGACAAATTGTCCTTTGCCGCCCACCATAGAAGAGCTTGTTTCATCTTGGGCGTGACCTTGATACGGTCCTCGAAAGATCCGTCTATCTGCCGCCACTGTCGATGCAATTCCTCTTGGAGAGGCCTCATTCTGAGTCGAGCCAGTGGAACCAGATGGAGTGCGGAGGAACACATCCCTAGCAGGGAAACAAACTGTCGGACCGAAAGAGACTTTTTTGACCGTATTTGACTTGCCAGCTTTGTGATCTTGTCCTGACGAATTTGGGTCAAGAAGGCCTTGCACTGAGAAGTGTCTAGTACTGCTCCTAGGAACGTCAGAATTTGTTTGGGTTGAAGTTGAGATTTTTTGACGTTGAGTGTCAGGCCCAGATTCGAGAACATTGATAGAGCACTTTTGACCGATTGCCTTGTTGAAGTCTTTGTTGGACTCTTTATTAACCAATCGTCGAGGTACGGGAATACTTGGATTCCCTGTGACCTCAACGCAGCTGCAACTGGGACTAGAGTCTTGGTAAAGATTCTTGGTGCAGACTTCAGGCCGAAAGGGAGCACCTTGAATTGAAAATGGACACCAGCCACTGTGAATCTCAGATACTTGCGGTGGTTTGGATGAATTGGAATGTGGAAGTAAGCGTCTTCCATATCCAGGGAAGCCATGAAATCGCCTTCCATGAGGCAATTGAGGACATCCGTGAGCGTCACCATGCGGAAACTCTGCTTTTTCAGATATTTGTTTAAGTTTCGTAGATCCAAAATTGGACGCCACTCTCCTGAAACCTTTTCCACAAGGAAGAAGCGAGAGTAAAACCCCTGATTTTTCTGGGATGTTGGGACTTTCTCTATCGCATTTTTGTGTAGCATTTTCATGGCTTCCATGTATAACAAATGAAGACGAGGAGGGGAGGGACCCCTGGGCGGTGATGTTGGAGGTTTTTGCAAGAACTCCAGAGTGTGTCCGTGTTTGACTATGTCCAGAACCCACTGATCTGAAGTTATCTTCCGCCACTGTTGATAAAAGGCGGAGATCTTGGCGCCCACGGAGAGGGAAGGAAGGGAGGATGGTGTCCGGCAAAACTCACTGGCGTTTATTTGAATCGCGTCCCTGGTAGTTAGAACGGCGTTTCCCTCCTTGACGAGAGAAACCCGCTGACGATGACTGCCGATAGGACTGTTGGTAGTACGGCTTATTCTGAGGTTGATACTGGCGGTTTTGCTGATTTTGATAATGTCCTCTGGAAGAAAAACCACGGCCCCTTGCTCCTCTGAAAAAACCTCACTTATACTGTAGTGTACCAAGCGATTTGGCCGTATCAGTATCCGTTTTGATCGCAAGCAATGCTTCATCTATGTGCTTGCCAAACAATAACTCGCCATTATAGGCCATGTCAAGTATTTTGGTCTAGACTTCAGGTCTGAAAGAAGTCGCCTTGAGCCATCCCTGCCGTCTGAGAACTGCCGCTCCGGCCAATTGTCTAAAGGCTGTATTAGATACATCGAGGGCGCAATCGATAATCTCAGAAGCTGCCCGCTCGCCTTCCATGACAACCTTCCTGACCTCTTCAACACGGTCATCGGGAACCAAGTTGATGAACTCCGACAGATCTGACCACATTTGTCTTTCATAACGTGCTAAAATTGCCAAAGAATTAGCAATTTTGACAGTAGCAGCGGCATTAGCTGAGAAATTCTTCCCAATCGCATCCAATCTCCTACCCTCTTTGTCTGGAGGCGTTGAAATTGGTGCAACCGGATTCTTGGATCGTTGTTGAGCCGCTTGTGAAATCACTGAGTCAGGACGCGGATGACCAATCAAACATGAAGGAGTATCCGGTGGTGCTCGGTACTTCTTGTCGACTCTTGGAAGAACCGCCGGGATGGAAGCTGGCGTCTTCATAATATCAATCCCTTCTTTCCAAATATAGTCAATGATAGGGATAGATCTGGACACCCTTCTATACCCTTCTTTGAAATCATGAAGAAAACAGTCAGCCTGCTCAACCGAAACTGTAATTGCAAATCGAGCAGCTGCCCGGTGCATGATGTTATGAAAACCTCCTATGTCTTCTGGCGGAGAATCTGAAGGTTGTGGCAAATTAGGAGAGGGCATAGGAATGATGTAATCATTCCATGGTTCCGTAGGCGTGGAATCCGGAAGTTCCCCATCCTCTCTTTCATCCTCATCTGGAGAAGAGACGTCAACATCCTGACCTCCAGTCCCGGGGTCAACATCCTGCCTTGGAGAGTGCGAAGGATGTGGCGGGGGATTTACTGGCATGTCTACTGGCACAGGATTTGAAGTAGGCAGAGTTGATGGAAACCTCTGACGATAATCAGCCAGCATGGCCTGCAAATCCTGAATTAGAAAAGACGGAAGATGAGTTGTGTCTTCTGTGTGTTGTTGCTCCTGATGATAAGGAGTAGTTAAATTTTCCTGATAGTAATGAACTTCATCATCATCCTCTTGATATTTTATGTGTAACTGGGAAGGGTGATGGGCCACTCCAAAAGGATCGTCATCATCCTCTCCATTATCAGAATCTGCCTCCACGTAGTTCTCCAATATATGCGAAGGCAAGAGGGGAGACAAATGAGAGTAACTCTGTCTCTGAAATGATTTCATCTGAAAATGGGTATACTGTACCCTTACCGGAGATGTGGGCAACAAATGCGTAGACGGCACATTCAAAGATGCCAGCGCTGCTGTCGATGGTAGAAGTGAGACAGATGTGTGAGTTGCCGGTACTGTCGTCGACGGTATCGTCATTGGTGTTGTAATCGTAGACGAGGACTTGTTTGAAGGCGTCCTAGTAGACGGATCCGTCGACGGACTCTTCGTCGTCGAGCTTGTCGTCGACGGTGCTGAAACCTTCGTCGACGGGTTTGTAGTCGACGGGCCTGTCGTCGACAGGGTCTTCGTCGACGGGCTCTCCGTCGACGGGGTCTTCGTCGACGGGGTCTTCGTCGACGGGGTCTTCGTCGACGGGGTCTTCGTCGATGGGGTCTTCGTCGACTGGATAGTGGAAGCCTTCGTCGACGGGGGAGCCGTCGACGAGAGCGTCGACGGAAGCGATGACGAACGCTTCGTAGATGGTGATTTGGTCGTCGACGGAAGACTCGTCGACGACGAGCTCTTTTTCGATGATTTTCCCTCAGAAGAAGAAACCATGACGGACATCACAGGAGAAGTAATTGCTGAGGTGGTAACAGTACTTGAAGAAGTAGAGGACGTAGAATAGGTGGTAACAGTGAGAGAGGACACCAAAGAGACAGCTTTAGTGCGGACTGTACTCACAGTAGAAGACTCTGTTGACGCAGCACTCCTTGTGGACTCAGAGGGTTTATGAGAGAATTTAGGTTTTTTCAATCTCTCAGGGGAACACCTCTCTTTGGAACTGGCTCTCTTACTTGAGGTAGAGGCTCTGTCCTCGTCATCTGTGGCAGACGACTTTAGCCACAAAAGAACTCTTGCCTCTCTATCCCTGGTGGTCTTAGGAGGGAAGGTTCGACATATCCTGCAATCCTTCACCACATGTGAAGGATGCAAACAATAAATACAGTCCGAGTGCTGGTCGTCCACATGGACCCTCTTCTTGAAGCATGAAGCACAAGCTTTGAATAAAGCCTTCTTTTCCGACATCTTGAGAGAATAGAAGAAATTTTGAAGAAAACTGAGTAGGCACTCAGGGAGACTCCCTTACACACGAAGTGCGGTGAAAATCTGAGGAGAACTGCCTGGGCTGGGAAGGTTCTAGAGGGTGAGGTTAGCTGATTGGCTGAGGCTACATTTTCAGTTCTTTTTACATAATGAGGTAGATAGGCTGCTAAGTTTTGGGCCTAGTTGGGCCTATATCCTTTTCTAGCCTACTACTAATGGTTTTTAGGCACTGCTATATATATATAATTTACCGTGGGACTCCCGCCTCGACGACGGGGAATGATTCAGGCATGTGAATCTATGAAAGATACCCCAATACTGGATAACAGGGCTTGATCCATCACCGTTATTTATCTCACTGCCCCATCCCAGCTCAGAACCTGGCTATATGCAAATCAGTCTGTCCCTGGCCCAGTGCATCATGGGAACAGGGCAGACTAAACTACCAAGCCAATTCTTCACCAGAAAGGAGACAAGCTACCGGGGACCGGTTTCTGGCATTTCAGCCGTCTTCGGCCCGGCTTGCTTGAATCCTGATGGAGCAGTGAGAAAGGGACTCATGTCTGAGTATACCCTGCCACACCTATAGGGTGGTGATGAACAGAGAGCTTTCTGCTTAATTCAGAGACTCTGTCCCTCACCACCCCTTGTTGTAAATATTTTTGTCCACCCTAAGCGTGGAAGGGTATTCTCAGATGTGAGACCCTTGCTCATTGCACCATCAGGATTCAAGCAAACCGGGCCGAAGACGGCTGTAATGCCAGAAACCGGTCCCTGGGAGCTTGTTTCCTTCCCAGTGTAAGAATTGGCTTTTGTAGTTTGGTTTGCCCTGTTCCCATCATGCACTGGGACAGGAACAGACTAATTTGCATACAGCCAGGTTCTGAAACTGGGATGGTGCAGTGAGCTAAAAAACGGTGTTGGATCTAGCCCTGATCTCTTGACTGGGTGAGAGCTTTCTGCTTAATTCAGAGACTCTGTCCCTCACCACCCCTTGTTGTAAATATTTTTGTCCACCCTAAGCGTGGAAGGGTATTCTCAGATGTGAGACCCTTGCTCATTGCACCATCAGGATTCTAGCAAACCGGGCCGAAGACGGCTGTAATGCCAGAAACCGGTCCCCGGGAGCTTGTTTCCTTCCCAGTGTAAGAATTGGCTTTTGTAGTTTGGTTTGCCCTGTTCCCATCATGCACTGGGACAGGAACAGACTAATTTGCATACAGCCAGGTTCTGAAACTGGGATGGTGCAGTGAGCTAAAAAACGGTGTTGGATCTAGCCCTGATCTCTTGACTGGGTGAGAGCTTTCTGCTTAATTCAGAGACTCTGTCCCTCACCACCCCTTGTTGTAAATATGTGGATCCTCCAAAGCCTGGGAGGACTGACCGCACTTCTCATAAGACACAGATACTCCGGTGGAACAGCAGAGCCGTTTCCCTGCATTTTGCAGGTAGCACAGCCTGAGCTGTGAGGATCCAAGACCGTGAAAGCCAGACACCGCGAAGCACCACTGCACCCAAGCCTCCTAGCCGGAGCTGAAGTGGGCCAACTGTGCCAACAGGCCCTGCAGACTCTAAGCCACGGGTACTCATGGTACGGCCTGCGGGCCGCCAGCGGCCCGGCAAGCCTTCCCTGGCAGCCCACGGACCTTGAGACATAGTACCTGTGTATTTTTTTTTTTTTTTTTTAAATAGTGTCAGCAAACAAGTACAGCCGGTTACAGCAGCGCAGACTCCAAGAGACTCTACTTTATGCTGGCTGGCAATTGTAGAAATAGAGAAAATTGTACCTAGGCCTCTAGTTATTTCTGCACATTATTTGTGTGAAACAAGATAAACACAACTTTGTAGGTTTGTCCTGGCAATTACTCATGCCTTTTCTTTATTCAATTTTAAAGTTTTGATCGTGAATTTGGCAAAGAAAGAAAACATTATCAACTAAACAGTGTGCCAAATGACTATACTGTAACGTAAACAACAACATGAATTTTACAATATAAACACAAAACATAAATTATGCATTATACAAATAATCACATGTTGAACAACTCAATACATTTACAAACAGAATTGATTACAATAAAAAAACATTGGTGTCCTATTCAGTTCATACAAGGGTGAATAGATCCAACCCCAATAGTTTAATGTCGCTAGTTGGGTAAGGAATTAAATGCCTTTGTAGGAATAAATGCTGTTGCCGACGTGTTTCGAGTCCTGGTATTTTAATTACAGGACTCTCTTCAGGGCGGGATTAATCATTTCCATGGGAAACTTCATTTTGCCAAAATTGGCGCTGTCCTACTTAATGTCATGCAAGCTGTGGGCACCCTTCTTCTCGAGTTCTGTCTGGGTGATGTATCTTTTGTTTAATCACCAAAACATGATGTTGAAATAATGACTTCCGTCATACACATACACTCTAAAGGAAAAAATCCTAAACCTCGCACTGAAAGCAAAAATATTAAAGGGCCCAGACTTCTCTTTTGAGGTACGGTCTGACCTCTCTAAATCCACACTAGACAGGCAGTGGGAGCTCGGTCAGAGAATGGACAAGTTTAGGTCTTTTGGTGCAACGGTGCATATGCGGTTTCCCGCATTCTTACGTATAATGTATAACAACCAAATGCACAATATTCGATCTCCTCTTGAGGCCGGTGAGTTGTTGGAATCCATAGGAATCCACTCTCAGGGTGGAAGCTAATATAGCAACACTTAGCTTCAGTTCTAGCTCTTGCCTTAGCTCCAGCCATCACCTGGACACGTACGCTAACTATTAGGCCTAAGAGTCCTTGGTTGTATGTTACCTTCTCTCAAAAATCCTTTTTAGGGTTTGTGACTAGAGAAAAATGTGGTAGGATTATAATCATAGGGTAGGAATAACTTTAAAAAAAATAAAAAGGAAAGAATAGACGTTAATAATCACAATGAGGTGTTATTAAAATCAAAGGATACATAAAAAGGGAAAAATAAATCATAATAAGTAAAAAAAAAAAAAACAAGGGGTTCCCTCTCTAACACTAGGCATGCTTTTTTGTAGTGTCTTCTCTGGCAGGCAATTTGATCGGCTCCAGCAGTACAATGCGGTGCAGGAGGGGGAGGGCTGTTAGAGGGCGTAAACCTGGCTATACATCGACCAGAGTAAGTGTGGGAGGGTTTTCCAGGAGGGGGGTACGGGTGGGGGCATCTTTGGGTGGGGGAAAAATGGCAAAAAATCCTCATAAGTATGCCTTTTTTAAGTTCTTTACATGTCCTAGTTGGACATACATTCAGTTTCAGTCTAATAAGATAGCCAGGTGGTTGAGCCCAGTGTTTCGAGAATATGGGAGGAGTTTTGCAAAGGTGAGGGAGATGGAAGTAATATCATGACGTCCATTCAATATATGTCCTGGAATGTCAATGGTCTGCGTGTGAGGAGTAGAAGAGACCGAATTCTACAATATTTGAGAGACTCCCCCGCACAGATCATTGTCATACAGGAGACAGACCTCCTTAAAGCAGAGGTCAACGCATTACTAAAAAAGCAGAGATGGATCGATAAATTTATATGTACGGATCACAATGCAAACATCAGAGGGGTCCTATTTTTTTTTTTTAAATCAGCAAAAGTCCAGAGTTTGGACTATAAAGAGGACCACACTGGGAGATGGCTTCTACCGAGAATCTCAATGGATGGCTGTACATTGGTGGGCTATTATGGCCCCAATCTAGACGATCCGTCTTACTTGGACATTATTAGGAATCATTTGGTAACCTCCCAAGACCCGGTAATTTGGGTGGGCGATTTTAATATTGTGCTTAACCCTAAATTGGATAAATCCACCAACTCCAGAGCCTGCATTTCTTCCAAATCGAGGCAAACCCTTATTGCAATTATGACACAGCTAAGTCTGGCAGACCTGTGGAGGGAAAGGGTGGGTAATAAATTGGGGGTTTCCTTTCGGAATCTTAAATATAACCATGAATCGAGAATTGATTATGCTTTACTCAGTTACTGCCTTAAAGATTCCTTGACTGCAATAGAATACCTCCCTTCTCATCTGTCCGACCACTCGGCTCTTTTGTTCACTTAAAGATCTGACATGCAGATTAAACCTCCGTCCTGGTCTTTTGATCGGACTATTCTACTGGAAGACGATGAAGTCAGCTTTCTGGTAGCAGAGACTAGATCATTCTTGGAGATCAATCTCGAATCTGCTGTTTTAGCCATTGTGTGGGAGGCACTGAAAGCCTTTTTGAGAGGTAGTATTACCAACAGAGCCTCTCACAGGCGGAAGATATATAGGGAGAAGATAAATAGCTTAGAGCAGGAAATTAATCTACTTGAGCAGAAGCTCGGTACCTCCATGGGTTCATTAGACGAGCATAGGAAGATGGACGAGTTGAAATCACAGCTGGAGAATATCTTGCAAGAAAGGGTGGCTAAGAGATGGGAGGCAAGTAAGATTTCCCATTTTGAGTTCAGGGAGGCAGCAGGCAGGATTTTGGCGTGGAAAATCAAGGCTGACCAAGCTCAAAAATACATCAGAGAAATAAAAGTAGAAGGGGAGGCTGCTGCCAGGATCTCCAACTCGCAGATTGGGAGTGCCTTTTTGGACTTTTTTGAGGAGATTTACAGGGAGGACATTCCCAATGACCATGTGGTAAGGGACACATGGCTTGATAAGATTTCCCTGCCAACCCTCTCAACAGTGCAGAGCAATTGTTTGGAGATGGAAATATCGGAGGCCGAAGTGAGCAAAGCCATAGGGCAACTTAAACGAGGGAAGGCGGCAGGCCCGGATGGCCTACCTGGAGAGTTATATCGAGCATTGGGTAGTGTTATTGTTCCAACGTTGACGGCCCTTTTTAACAGGATTCTTAGGAAGGGGGGATTTCCCCCAAAATCTTGGGGAGAGGCAACTATCGTTCTGATCCCCAAGCCAGGGAAGGCCCCGACTGAGTGTGGGTCCTATCGCCCAATCTCGCTTTTGAATAGCGACTATAAAATCTTTGCTAACCTCATGTCTGCGAGATTGGGGAGTGTAATCGGTGCAATCGTACATCAAGACCAGAAAGGTTTTATTAAAGGGCGTCAGCTATCAGATCTAACACACGATTTGGTGGGGGCAATAGACATCGCTTCAGCTTTCTCCCTTCCATTGGCCACCCTCACTTTAGATGCGACAAAAGCCTTTGATAGGGTTAACTGGCCCTATCTGGCAGCAGTGTTGAAGAAATTCAATTTTGGTGAGGGCTTTTGTCGAGCTATCACTCTAATGTATGGGGCCCCATCGGCTAGGTTGTTAATTAATGGTGTCCTGACAGAATCTTTTAAAATCACGAGGGGCACGTGGCAGGGCTGCCCGCTCTCTCCCCTCCTCTTCAATTTGTACATTGAACCATTCGCCCAGGTCTTGCGGGTAGAGGAAAATATTCCTTCTTTCAAATTTGAGGAGTGGGAGAGGCGGGTAGCACTTTACGCAGACGACATTCTCATCTTTACTTCCGACCCAGAATTATCATTTCCCGATGTTATTAAGAGGGTGGAGGAGTTTGGGTGTATTTCGGGGTACGAGATCAATGCCAGTAAAACAGAAATCATGGCTTGGAATATTCCCAATCTACATCTGGGTGTGACCACCTCCACCTCCATGCAATACCTTGGAATACGGGTTACCCAAGATGTTGGAAACATCGTACAAAACAATCTAGATTGTGTTTACAATGAGTGTAGGAAGCTACTAAAATCTTGGGCTCACCTGCCACTCACCATATTGGGTAGGGTGAGCTTGATAAAGATTACTATTCTCCCCAAATTCACTTTTATCTTTAATACCATCCCCCTGGCTTTCGATGCTAAAATTTTGGATAAGTGCCAGTGAGAGATCAACTCCTTTATCTGGAATTATAAATCAACCAGACTGGCATGGAAGAAGTTGAGGGGGAGGGAAAAGGGGGGGGGGGGCTTGCACTACCTGATTTACAGTACTACGCATGGGCTTTTCAGTTGTCCCACTCTAGAATGCTTTTAAAAACACCATCTAGTCTATCGATAGGGACAATGTTTAAAGCTATGCTAGTTGGAGCGGACTTGCCAATTGATGCTTTCCTGTTCAAATTCGGGTACCAGAAATTCTTCAAAAAAAGTCAAGTTAAAAATCCTTCAGTCCTTGGCGAAAGTCTGGGTACAGATCAGAAAGAGACTAGGGCTGCCCTACTATTTAAACTTTGCACCAGTATGGAATTCCCCAGGCCTACCGTTATGCTTAAAGGATAGCTTGGCGACTCCAGTGAAGGATGCTGGGATTACAAGATGGGGAGAGTTGCTGGTAGAAGGGTCCGTGAGGGTATGGGAGGAGCTACGTGAGCAGGTTGGCCCCGGTCTTTCTAGATTTAAGTTTATGCAGCTGGATAGCTGGGCCAGGGCCTTGTGTCGCAAAGGGGTATATCATTGGGAAAAACCAGCAACCTGGAACAGCAGCTAGTAGAGCGACTTGGGGGAGGTAAAGAGGTAGCTTTGTGGTATTGGAAGTTGTTGGATGAGGTTGACGGGGAGTTTGCCCTACCTGACGAGCTGTGGGGGGTAGAGCTAGGCTTTCAGTGCGAGGAGATATGGCTAAAATCTTTTACTCTCCTTTATAAAATCGTTAAACCGGCATGGCGGAGACGCAATCATTTGTTCACGGTACATCGGGCTTACCTCTCGCCCCTGAGACTTTCCAAATTCCTCCCAGAAAAGAAATAAAACAAATGCAATCTCCTCGAAGCATCAGATGTACATATGTTTAAGGACTGCCCTTACATCGGCCGGTTCTGGGAAGAAGTGAAGTCAACTCTGGACTCGATCTTAAATATATCGCTGTCCATCACTCTGCCATTAATAATCTTCGGCTTGGATGCTGGCATCACCGGCCAGGCAAAGTTTTGTTTTATGCAATTCTCCTGGCCAGGAGGCAAATTTGTAAAGTTTGGGTAGAAAAAACGGCCCCATCACACATAGGTTGGCTGATGTCCCTATATGAAACATCTAAGGTGGACTTGGCCAGATCTTGCAGTAAACGTAACTTGGCTTTTTGGGATTTGTTGGTCCAGTGGAGATAGTGCACCGGGTTTTTTTTTTGTTTTTTGTTTTTTCCCCCGGAGTCCTATGATTATGTCTACAACACTCCATGGACCTGGTCTTCCCGGTGCGCTGTCAGTCCTACAGGTTGAAACATACCTCGATGGAGTAATTGCACGCCCACTCTCCCCTTTTCCCCCTCTAGTTTCCTTCAGGACTCTTCTACCACCAATGTTGTTAAATCGTGTCTTGGTGCGGGAGACAATTAAAATCTTAAGTCTCTCAGTGATGGATACGCAAGGTGGTTGGCGTTTCTTGAAAAGAGGGTAAGGCAAATGAGGACAAAAAAAAAGATGTATTGAGACAAATACAGAATGAGTATTGAGCAGAACAGGCTCTGGACGTAGGGATGAACTTGTTAGTAAATTTAGCCGAGGTATCAACTATTATATTAGCAAACTTAAGAGGGAAGGCATCAGCAGTGGCAATATGCCAACGCCTAAGGGATTTCACTCCTTTACAAGAAGAGCGTGAATTACCTAAAATTAGTGAAGATACCTATGCCGAATTAGGCAGTTTGGGAGCTAGAGCAACAATACCTCAACTCATGGGTGGTCCTGAAAAAGAGAACACCAAGCAAGCACCTGATTCTTCCAAGAAGATATGAGATAATAATAAAAAACAAAAGAATAGAGAAAATAGGTCACAATCCAAGTCAAGTCAAGTCAGAGAATTTATATAGCGCACTACATACCCAGAGGGTCTCAAGGCGCTTAGGAAGGGGAGGAAGATTACTTGTCAAATATCCACGTTTTAAGTTGCTTTCTGAATGCTAGGTGGTTCTGGGTAAGGCGAAGGTAAGTGGGGAGTGAGTTCCATGTTTTAGCAGCCAGGTATGAGAAGGATCTGCCTCCCATGGTGGTCTTGTTGAAGCGAGGTACGGTGGCGAGGGCTTGGCTGGAAGAACGTAGTTGGCGGGAGGGGGTGTAGAAGGACAGTCGTGAGTTGAGGCATTCTGGTCCGATGTCGTAGAGTGCCTTGTGTGCGTGGGTCAGAAGTCGGAAAGTGATTCTCTTGTTGATGGGTAGCCAGTGGAGGTCTTTCAGGTGACCAGAGATGTGTTCGTTGCGCGGGATGTCTAATATGATCCTGGCTGAGGCGTTTTGGATTCGTTGGAGTTTCTTCTGGAGTTTGGCGGTAGTACCTGCGTAGAGGGTGTTTCCGTAGTCCAGTCGGCTCGTGACCAAAGCATGGGTGACCGTTTTCCTGGTTTCGGTGGGGATCCAGCTAAATGTTTTTTTGAGCATGCGAAGAATGTTGAAGCAGGATGAGGATACGGCGCTGACTTGTCTGTTCATCGAAAGTGAGGAATCCAGGATGACGCCTAGGTTCCGTGCGTGGTCTGTCGGGATGGGTGCTATTCCAAGGGCTTCCGGCCACCAAGAGTCGTCCCATGCAGAGGGAGATGTACCTAGGATGAGGACTTCTGTTTTATCGGAGTTCAGTTTCAGACGGCTGTGTTTCATCCATTCAGCAACTTCTTTCATTCCTTCGTGAAGGTTAGTTTTGGCGGTGCTGGGGTCCTTGGTGAGAGAAAGGATTAGTTGAGTGTCATCCGCGTAAGAGATGATGTTGAGGTTGTGTTGGCGGGCGATGGTCGCGAGGGGGCTCATGTATACGTTGAAGAGGGTGGGGCTGAGTGAAGATCCTTGTGGTACGCCACAGATGACTTCAGAGGCCTCGGACTTGAATGGTGGAAGGCGGACTCTCTGGGTTCTTCCGGTGAGGAACGAGGTGATCCATTCAAGTGCTTTTCCTTGTATTCCGATGTTACTGAGGCATTGTAAAAGGGTGCTGTGGCAGACTGTGTTGAATGCTGCAGAGAGGTCGAGGAGGATGAGGGCGACTGTGTCTCCATTGTCCATTAGAGTTCGAATGTCGTCTGTTGCTGCGATGAGGGCGGTCTCAGTGCTGTGTTTTGCTCGGAAGCCAGATTGTGAGGAGTCGAGGGATTTGTTGGCTTCGAGGAAAGCGGCGAGCTGGTTGTTGACAGCTTTCTCGATTACTTTGGCCGGGAATGGAAGGAGCGAAATAGGGCGGTAATTTTTGAGTTCGGTGGGGTCCGCTGTGGGTTTTTTCAGAAGGGCGGTGAGTTCAGCGTGTTTCCAGTCTTCCGGGAAGGTGGCGGAATTGAAGGAGCGGTTGATGACGTCTCGGAGGTGCGGTGCTATGATGGAGTCTGCTTTGTTGAAGATGTGGTGAGGACATGGGTCTGTGGGGGATCCTGAGTGGATGGAGTTCATCAGGCGGATGGTGTCCTCAGTGGAGATTGGCTTCCAGTCGTTAAGGGTGTTCGCGGGGGGGGAGTGTTCAGCAAATGGTTGGGATGGTTGGTCTCCGGGTTGGTTGTCGAAGCTGTTGTGGATGTCTGCAATCTTGTTGTGGAAGAATGAGGCTAGGGAGTCGCAGAGGGCTTGAGAGGGGGTGATGTCGTTGGAGTTGGCCGAGGGATTGGAAAATTCCTTGACGATGTTGAAAAGTTCCTTGCTGTTGTGGGCGTTGTTGTCAAGTCGATCCTTGAATGCTGTTTTCTTGGCCTTTCTGATTAGTTGGTGGTGAGTGCGGGTGGCGTTTTTGAAGGCGTCCTTGGTGCTGGTGGTTGGGTCTTTTTTCCAGGCCTTTTCAAGGGAGCGGCAGAGTTTCTTGGACTTCTTAAGATCATCGTTGAACCATGAGGCCTTCTTGTTGCCGGGTTTGCTTTGACGTTTTTTCAGTGGTGCTAAGGTGTCGGCGGTGTTGGATAACCATAGGGTGAGGTTGGCGGCGGCTAGGTTTGGGTCCGAGGAGTGGGCTGGGGTGTTTAGAAGGAGCGATGAGGAGATCTGGTTGATGGTGATTTTGTTCCAGTTTCTTTGCAGAGTTGGTTGGGGGTGGTTGTTGGGTTTTGGCTTGTTGTAGGTGAAGTGAACGCAGCTGTGGTCGGTCCAAAGGAGAGCCGAGGTGTGGCTGAAGGAGACGTGGTTGCTGGAGGTGAAGATAGGGTCGAGAGTATGACCTGCTATGTGGGTGGGGGAAGTGACCAGTTGTTTAAGTCCGAGGTTGGTGAGGTTGTCCAAGAGGGTGGTGGTGTTGCGGTCGTTGTCCTTTTCAAGGTGAAAGTTGAGGTCTCCCAGAAGGATGTAATCTTTGGAGGGGAGCGCGTGTGGAGTGATGAAGTCCGTGATGTCTTCACTGAATTTAGCGCGGGGTCCTGGTGGTCTGTAGAGGAGGGTGCCTCTGAGTGTGGTCTTGGGGTCGATGTGGATCTGGAAGAGAAGGTGTTCGGAGTTGGCGAGGTTGGCGTCAGAGCTGGTTGAGATGCGGATTGATTTCTTATGGACGATAGCGATTCCTCCTCCTGTGTGGCCGGTACGGTCTTTGCGAGTGATCTTATAATCTTCAGGGATGGCAATGGTGATGTCTGGGGCGGAGGAAGCGTTCATCCATGTTTCTGTTAGGAATGCGATGTCTGGAGAGATGGTGTCTAGTAGATTCCATAGGTCAATGGCGTGTCTGTGGACCGAGCGGGTGTTGAGAAGGATGCATTGTAGGTGGTTGGGGTCGGGAATCTGTGTTGTGGTCGTAGCGGAGTTGTTGACGGTGCCGATGAATTTGCAGGAGTTAAAGGAGGTACAATCTTAGGAATCGTAATAACATTAAAAAACCTGGCAGGTATCAGGATACTGATACACGTTCCTCACGTTCCTGTTAGGGTTCATCAAAAAACTCAGAGAGGGAAGGACGGTCAGAACACAGATAAGAAGAGCGTTCAAAGTCCAGAGACACGCAACGCACTTCAGACTATACTTCCAAAAAAGAAGAGAAACCAAAATCAAAACCTCAATTTAAAAAGAAAAGGGAAGCATGTCTTAAAGTTAGACATGCCCAGAATTCTAAGGACTCAACTTCTGAATGGGGAATGTACTCTGACGATGCTAGATGCTGATTAAGCCGCAAAAGGGGCAGTACGAACTGCTGCTGTAGCTGCAATCACTTGTTCTAGAACAAGAATAGACAGAAGCACAATGATAGCTGTAATTGCTTCAAGCAAAAACAGCACAGCCTTGCCGAAAGGTTTTCCACTCAAGTACGCCTACAAGTTAGATGCAAATAACATTTCATATGCTCAAATTCCAGGAGTGTGGGATAGAGTAATACCAACCATGGATCGCAGATTAGGTTTAATTCTAGCAGCACACGAGGGTCTAGGTTCTGCACGCACAGGGATTGCCGCAACTGTTTCTTTACTGAAACAACGCTTTAGGTGGCCAGGACAAACTAAACAGATAAATAATTTTGTCTTAAAGTTCGACATCTGTCAGCAGACGAAGTGTTCCACCCTGGCACGTCCAGTGCAGACAAATTTACTAATATCGGAAAGACCGCTTGCTTGGGTTTATTTAGACCACTGCCGCCCCCCAGAAGGGGCTTACAAGTATATCTTGTGGCAGTGGATTCATGCTCTAGATTCCTGTGGGTTTGGCATTAGCGCTCGGCTGACACTCGGACTGTTATATAAGATTTGCGAGTCTTCACAGGAACATACAAAGTTGGCACATTACATTCCGACCGTGGAAGCACGTTTATCTCTAGGGCTTACAAGGAAGCTATGGGAAGTTTGAGTGTTGCACTGCAGTATTCCTCTTCATACCATCTCGAGGGCAATTTGGTGGAGGAGAGGAAAAACTGAGACTTAAAGCAATCTTTAACAGCAAGGGTATTAGGTTCGGGTGGTAGTTGGGTAAATCACTTATATGGGGTACAGAGGGCTCTCAACAATATGCCAAGAAGCTCCCTAGGAGGTGTCACTCCTTATGAATTCCTTTTTGGGATGAGAATGTGGATACCTGATCTCGATTATGAGAGCACAGTGGCAGATGAAAAACCTTTTGACATCAATAAATGTTTGGCTGTTTTACAGAATCTCAATGAATTCCGGGTACTACAAAGCAACATGCAAGTAAAACACCCCATCACTGGGGAAGTCAAAACAGTCATGGCAAGACCTGCTTGGACCCCAAAAGCCAGGCATCTGCTCAGAGAAAAGATTGTGGACAAGAAATATTTTGGGCCATCATACAGAAAGCCTGTACCTGTCCTGGCTGTCGAAGGGACAAGAACAGTACTTCTTCTGCCTCTTGCCGGCAAAAAAGAAGAGATTTGTCTCCATCGAGCTGACCAAACCACACTATGTGTTCGATACTGAATAGTAGGTCTTGGGCTCCTGGGTAGCCAATGCTCTCCTCTCGCTACCATACAGGAATTTCAGACTGAAAGACTCATAACATTTGAAGAGTTACCAACACAAAATAATGGACTTTCCAACAATGAAATGGAACTCGTTCCTGCTGAAATAGAACATCAAAACACAAATGAAATTCAAATATCAATTTGGCCTACCACCGATATCTACATAAATATGCCTCTACAAGAGACGTCTGCCAGTTCAACAAAACCTGCTGAGCTACCAAAGATAGATCGAACTGCATCTGGCTGCTTCATCGATTTTGATACCTTTGCTCTTGATCCGAGTGAACCTGAATCAATGTCAGCTCAAGTTTTCCATAAACAACAACTTCATGAATTCTACATTTTTCTGAAAAAGACTTACCTAGTATCACCTTGGCTACAGATCTGGATAAGAACTGGAATATTGTTTTTTCTATTCTGGATTGGCCCAGTGACTGTCTTTTGCTTACTCCTGAATGGAAACTATCTCCCAGAACGCTCTGCAGTATCAAATGTGAACTTAGTCTTAAAACCTCATGCGTCATCTCATTGTGAACAAAGAGAGTTGTCCTTTATGAATATTTCAGCTGTTCCAATTCCTGATGTTATAGTTTGGGACACAGTTTCATATGATGTATTTGGTCCTACAGAACTTTTGAAAATACTGCATGTATTTAAAATTTCTTTAAATTATATCGTTACCTCCAGTACATTTTCCAACGATTGGGATTTTAAAACTGCAAATAATAAGTTTTTTGATTTAGAACAATCCGCTGCATTTTCAAGCATTGAAATGTTAGAGGACACAAGTGATTACAACACAATGTACTGTTACCAACATTATGGTCATCACTTTTTACATAAATCCAGTATCCCACGTAATGTTTTTACATACCACCAGTGGGAACATTACCCAACACCACCGAAAGGTAGTTCAAGAACGTTCGCACAGAGGTTTGCTTATTTTTCAGGGTTTAACACTTCTGACCCGACCGCTATTACAATAAGGTTGCACCAACTGCACTGAAAAATATGATCACAAACACCAAACAGATCTACTCTGCATCCTTTATTTCCCAACTGTCTGACCATGGTTTCGACATATGGAAAGATACTATAGACATAAAATCAGTCTGGGGTTCAAAGGAATGGCATGTTCAGGGAACAGAAGCACTATTTCGAGAGTGCCCCATTCTACAGCAGATCATATTTCTGAATGACAATGTGCAACAGACTTCCTGCCTTGGACTAGCCAAGAACAAGGATTTGAACAAACCTCGGATTCCCTCACCATCACACTTTGAGGGGTGGCAAAACTTTACAACACATCGTGAGGATACAGTAGATGACATCATACATACAGTTTCATACAATTCATCAGACCCAGATTGTAAGGGATGTTTAGTTTGGCCCTCAGACACAAATAAGGGTCACGGGTACCACCGAAGTGCTTAGTAGCCATAGGCCGGACCAACGCTATGTACAACAAGAACATCCGGGGTTAGTGACATGATACAGTGTTGGGAAGTTATGCCTCGATTGGCTAAAAACCTTGACACTGTCCCAGGTGAAACAACACTTATCCTTACTATCAGAAGAGATGGATCTAAGGGACTTTCGATTGGGTCCCCGAAAGCCACGTCAGAAACGTTTCTTATACACTGTTTATAATGAAATTTGGAAAATCTCTCAAGAAGCTGTGGAGAAACTTTGTGAAATTGATAGAATTAACCTAGAAAAGGCCTTAGTGGTGGTTGAAAAGGGTATGACCACATTAACATCCAGGATTTATTCACAGGGCAACATTGTATCTTTCTCTAGAGATATACTAGAACAGGATTTGTAAATACTACAGCACAGACAGCATCAGTACGTCCCTGTTTTCTGCATGCAATCAAACTAAGACGTAGATAACAATGGCACAGAGTGAAGCACAATATTAAATGCTGCGAATTGAAAAACTGGACCAATTAAGTTTCACTGTGGCAGAGTTAAGATCCACAAAATGGTTAATTCATGGCCATATATCTTTACCGGTCACAACTTTCCAGTTTCAGTATTGCCTGGAACAGCAACAGGCAGGCAGATATAAAGCAATGAGTAAGGATTTCATCAAGGAATCTTGGGAATTGCCATATAGATTTAATTCCAGAATATCATGCTTCACAGGGCCTGTAACGGTTCAGTTGCTAACTTATCCTGTCATTTGAAAGGGTTCCCGGATTAATCCAGTGTTCAAGTTGCTCTCAAATGGAAGTTACTTGATGCTGAATGATCAAGGTTGTTGTGGGATGCTTCCGGGCATCGCATATCTTGTCACTGTAGGCCCCAGGGTTGCTTGTTGTATGCAAGTATTGTTTCCACCGACCCACACCGGGAGCGCCGTAATGGCCTTTGTTGAATGTTTCCTTTATACGGTTTGATACTCTGAGCTGAATGAAAGCCATACTTTTACAGAAAACCGTGCCCTTAACCTGTTGCCGATAGACATTTGATCTTCAGGTTGCAAGGTTCTCAGCCGAGATGCAGGTACTAGTACAAATGAACTGCCCTTTCCATTTCACGGAAATGTACAAAGTATCTTTAACATGTATGATAGGAAGGGTATAGAACACCTATTTAAGACATAGGTTCTGGACTGTTAAACACCTTTCAGACAATCTTCGGAGTGATTCCAGCCTTCATACACTCCGTACTTGGAAGCATTTTTGGAGGACTTCTGCTAATCAGGTTACTAATATCAGGAATCCTGATTGTAATATTTCTGATAAGCAATGGACTTCCCAGTCACCAAGGAGATGGAAAGAACACTTTTGGAGCGCAGATACCGTGATTGCACGGTACTCCATCTGGGCACACCTCGCCTTCGAGAACTAAGCAAGTCTTAGTTCATATTGTTTCGACCAGTCTGGATTGACTGTATTTTACCTGTCCTCCAATGCCTGTTCTGCAGACAAGAATGCTGTTGTATCTCGGTCTAACACTTCCATTGGTTGCGCCACTGGACGTGGTTGCTTTACTGGACCAGATAACGGCCCATGTACTGCTGTCCCATCAGCGTATTTCCATGTTGATGTCTGTGTTCTTAGAGCCACCACGGGACGCTTCAGCTCCTGTTGGAATGGAGACTGTCTCCTCTACAAGCACTCAGGCCTTGGATGTCATCCAGTCTTTCCCGGCATCGTCGGTGGGCAAAACAGAAGATTATCTGTGCTTGATTGACCTGATCTGTGAGGTGTTTCAGAGACCGTCGTCTGTGATTGCAAGCAACAGTGATGTTGCATCTCCCACACAGCAGATAGACATTTAGTTCTTTGTGTGCTGGGAAAAATGTGGCCTTTTTTAAAACAACTACATTTGGAATTTTAAAACAAAAAACACTTTTCTTGCCGAACAGCATGGCTTTCAGGCACTCATAATTGTTCGGACTGTATATACAAACATATTTTAATAGACTTCTACAGCTTATGCTAGTATTTTTGCATTTTTTATGGACTTATTAGTTGTCTGCATATTTTAGAAGTACATTTAGTATTTAATAAGTCATTCAGTCGGATGAGGAGTGGGTGCTATGTTTCATACAGGTGCCCTGATATAGGCTCAGGTTGTAACCAAACCTTTCACCTATATTTCCTCTGCCATTACACTACATAACGGTTCTTGGTACTGACCTTTTACATAGTTACGGTACTGCTTAAATGACGTGGTGTTTTCTCAGAATACTAGTCTCATTAATTATGCATGAGAATTCTTGGAATCTCAGCAAGGCTACCAACGCCTGCATAATAACTATGTACAAGGGTCATTCCTTCCATCATCCTAGTCCGACATTACACAGCAAGGTAGATCGCCTGAAGTTACAACTTTGGGTATATAAACAACATACCTTTGCTGAGGCAGGGAGAGTAGAACAAACATTGAAAATGCAATAGGTCTTGCCTTTGATTAAGTTAAAGCCATTTGCTTTGCTAATGGTATTGCATAGCAAAGCAAATGGCTTTAACTTAATCAAAGGCCAGACCTATTGCATATTCAATGCTTATTTGTACTGCTGATGGCCGCTTCCAATGGTGTGGGGTAGGGTGGTTCATTGTCTTAGGGAGACTGCCAGCATTGGAATTCAGCACTGGCGATATGGAAAACTTCCGAATTGCAAATGCAGCAGCATTCAAGATCACCTCCTTTTAGATTTTCAACTGACCAGTGGTCAATCAGATGTCCCCACATAGCAGGAACAGCATTTACCCGCTATTGGGGTTTCAAACCAGACTTTTCTTCGGGAGCTGTAGTTGATTGGATATGTTCACTCGATGTGAACCAAGGCCACTAATGCAACACACTAATTGTAAAATAAAACCCAGCACTTTAGGCGTAGGAAATGAATGTTGTGGTACTATTTGATTTTTTGGGATTTATTGAGCACTCGAATGCCCGAAGGCGTCTTGGCGCTGGCTATCTGATGGTAGGAGCAGTTAAGCTGGCATCAATGTATAAAAGGTAATACGAACAGAGCCTGTGCCCACCTCTCGGATATCGTGGCGCACAGTGAGATAACAATGCAGGGCAACGAACAGCTCACTGATCGACATGACGACAGCAGGGCCACGGAATGGAAAGAAGAGAACAATTACAGTAGCAATCTCAGGTTGTATTCTATTGCGCGAGGTTCAGACACCACAGCTTCTTCGGCACTACTTGATAGATACCTGTTTCACAAGCCTTCTGCGTATTGTGAAGGCTCAAGGGTAACAAATACACATACCTTCCCAACGACGACACCATCTTGATACGGCGCCGGTACACAAGTTAAGCAAAGACACAAAACAAAAAAGGAAACACAAACAATGTTTTAAATGTTATGACATGTTTTTACAGTAATATATTTCATGGTAATTAGTGTTTAAAATACGATTGTTCAATATATTAGGTAATGTTGCCGGTATTATTTGTGAATAAACGACGTACAAGTAATGGTATACGTACAAAATAGAGACAAAACAGTTGCATGTTCCTTTTTTTTTGCCAGTAATTTTGTTGCATTTTATGGGATTAGCGAATCACGAATTTTCGAATGGTCGTTTAGATTAGAAAGCACCGTAAAAGACCGGTTCGGAAATCTTCTTTTTAGCATTTTTCTATGAGTGACTTCGATGCGCTCCACAGACGTGCGAGAACCAGTCGGCCATGTTAGAGCACAAAAGAGCCCGTCTTTTCGGTAATAGTACACGTTTGGTAAAATCTCTGCAGTAGTTTTTTCAAACGTATGTACAAATCTAAATGAATTACGAACAGGATCAGTGGTTGTCGGTAAATTTGTAGATTACATTTGGTTTACATTTCACAATTATGTATCATTTATTAAGGCGAGTTTTTTTCTTTTAATTGACGAACGGCATTTTAAAATACAGTTCAATCCCGCTCTTGTATTGTGCACCACTGGATTGCATTGAAATCTTCCCTACACGTGAAGTTTGACGGGGATAGGCACAGGCTGTACCAGCAAGAGACCGACAAGCTCGCGCTGAGCAGCTTCCCCTTCTGGGCACACGGAGGGACAGAAGAGACAGTAGCTGCGCTTGCGGGGATTGGATGCTTTACTGGTTGCGAAAAAAAGTTCCCAGAGTGTCACGCTGCCAGTAAAGCAATCCCCGCGTGCACATCTTCTGTCTTTTCGGACTCCCCGCGTGCACGCTTTGGAATCTGTATCGATTCCAAAAGACCCTCATCATGGCGAGAGCAGCGCATGCGAGCTGCTAACGCCAGACGAGACCTAAAAAGGACTTACATGCTGAGGTTTCTGCATTCAGACACTCCAGCTCGTAGTGGTCTGACATCTCTCGCAGAGTGTCCATCTCAGGACCAAGACGGGGTCCCACAGTCTGTCACTTCAGGTAATGGGTTGACTTTATCCTAGAGGGATTCTTGGCTCGATACCCACGTACATGCTTGGTACACGTAGGTACATCTAGTTAGGGTTGCATCGTAGAAGTACGCATTATTACTGTCTTGTATTTTTATACCAATCTGGATTCGTTGTTTTAGCACTATGGTAGGACTCTACCATCTTTTTACTCTGTTGGTGCTTATAATCATTTATATTGGTTTGTGTCTTATGGTTGTTTCAGCACACCTATTTTACAGTAGAATAACGCTGGTTCAATAAATTCTTATTGAAAATGTCCCCACTGTTTATTCTGTGTATCTCTCCGAGACAAAGTGAGCACGAGTGACTGAGCGAAAAGTATTCCACTGTTTCGATGATCCCTGATAGGACAGAGTTGTCATGTTCGACAGTTGCCAAGAATCGAAATTTGCCTAGCGTAGTAACGGTAAGTTTCAATTCTATTAAGGACACGGAGGCGAGGATTATGCTTTTCTCTCTTCGCTGTTTATTAACATCACATCGCACAGCAGCCAGAAAAGCATCAAAACTTGAAAAATTTTAGTATTCCCAACACAGGAATATCAGAAAACATTGTAATAACATCGTTTAATAACTACAAATCCCATGAGATGAACATTTAGGCAGTCCTTCTTTAGTGTCCATAAATCCCAATATAAGGCGTCCAACTAACGAACTCCTCCTCTTTCTTCGTGGCGAGTCAGGCCAAAGTCTCAAGCATCTCTTTACGCACCATCATTCCCTGGCGGAAAAAGAACAGCGTGAGCTAAGCCATACCGCTAAGCATGAAGGCAAATCAACAAAGCAGAGCGTCAAGTCATCGACATGCAACCCAAGAAATCAGTAACCATACTGCAAGTCGGAAAACGGATTACTTACTCCAGTACGGGCGGGATCTCCGCAGGAGGTATGGGTGGGATAATCCTCGCCTCTGTGTCCTTAATAGAATTGAAACTTACCGTTACTACGCTAGGCAAATTTCGATTCTATGTCAGGACCGGAGGCTTCAGATTATGCTTGTTTAAAGCTTGTTCACCACCAAACTAGCAATATCCACCACTGGCTTAAAATAGAACCTTTTGAAGGTGGAATCCGAAGACCTATCCGCAGCGCGCATGAGGTCTTCTAATCGTGCCCCAAGGGCAAAAGATTTTGAGGCCATGGCCCCTCTTGCTGAGTGAGCTCCGAACTGCCTCGTATCAATACCAGCTTCCTGCATTACCCAACGCACCCACCGGGCTATAGTGGGGGAAGAGACAGCCTTGTGCGGTTTGCGCAGCGCAATCAGTAACTGCCGTTCGCCCGGAGGGCGAAGTTCCGTTGTAACATCCTCATAGGTTTTCAAACACTGTACCACACACAACTTGGGGGCATCTGCAAATGCCGGATAGGAAATAGACCTTGTAGCCGATTTTGTGCGTCGACCCACGGTAAAGGTCACCCCATCCGGGGAGAACGCTCTCGCCGTGACATCCAGGGCACGCACATCAGACACTCTGCGACAAGATACTAAGCACAAGAGCATCGCCAGTTTAGCTGACAGTTCTTTTAAGGAAAGATACTTGTTAGGCTGCCAGGAAAGAAAAAGGTTCAATACCACGTTAACATCCCACAGGACGGAATACCGTGGCTCCGGCGGTAAAGCCAGACGCACTCCTCTAAGGAGTCGACATACCAGGGGATGCTCCCCAACCGCCGCTCCATCTATCTGTACATGAGCCGCTGATATGGCAGAACGTATCGTGTTAATCGTCCGGTATGCCAAGCCGGCGGTAGAGAGTTCTGCAAGAAAATTCAGGATAGGAACGAGGCCTGCGACCATGGGATCCAAACCCCGTCGAAGACACCAACAAACCCACCTGGTCCAAGCCGATCTATACCTCTTGGCAGTGCTGCCTGCCCAGGCCTTGGACAAAAAGTGCTGAGCTGAGTTCGAAAGGTCAGGGAGCGACCAACGTCGCCTGAAAGCCTCCATGCCATGAGGCGGAGAGAACCCTGGAGGAGATGGTGAGGGACCCAGTCTGGATTGAGGAGAAGACGAGGAAGCCGGGGGAGTAGAATTGGAGAATCCCAGGAAAGTTCCAGAAGAACTGGAAACCACACTTGCGACCTCCAAACGGGCGTCACCATCACCACGTCCGCCATCTGACGGTGAATCTGGGCCGCGGCCCGTACTATCATGGAGAAAGGCGGGAAGGCATACGGCCGTTCCTGACTCCAGTCTTGGAGGAACGCATCCGTCGCTTCCGCCAAGGGATCCGGTCTCCAGCTGAAGAACCTCGGAAGCTGGAAGTCCAGATGGGACGCAAACAGGTCTATGGAAAACGGACCCCAGCATGCCGCCAGCCAGCGGAACACTTGAACATCCAGCTTCCACAGGCTGGAGTCTCGGAGATACCTCGAGTGCCAATCCGCCACCTGATTGGCCCGACCCGGCAGGTATTCCGCCTGAACCGAGACTTGATGAGCGAGACAATAATCCCAAAAGTCTTTCGCCAGGTCCGCAAGGGCTCTTGACCGCGGACCCCCTAAGTGGTTCACATACCGAACCGCTGAGACATTGTCCATCCGCAGAAGGACGCATGACTTCACCGAGTCCCTCGTCCAGCAACGGACGGCGAACGAGCCTGCTAGAAGTTCCAAGCAGTTGATGTGAAGTCGCTGTTCGTCTGACGACCAAGCGCCGCCTGTGGAGAAATCCCCGCAGCGGGCGCCCCAGCCAGACCTGCTGGCGTCGGACTCTATCACCAGGTCCGGAACGGACCCGAAAATCGCGCGGCCGTTCCACGCTTCCATGTGGGATAGCCACCAAGACATTTCCTCTTTGACCTCCACCGACAGGGGAATCAAGTGGTCGTAGGAAAGCCCTCTGCGCAAATGGTGCGCCTTCAGTCGCTGAAGGGCCCGATAGTGAAGAGGGCCCGGGAATATCGCCTGAATGGACGATGAGAGAAGGCCTACTACCCTGGCCACCTGCCGGAGGGAGGTGTGTGATTTGGAGATAGTTTGCCGAAGCAGATGCTTTATTTTGGCCATCTTTCTGGACGGCAAACTGAGAGTCGATTTCACCGAGTCCACCACAAAGCCCAGAAACACCATTTGCTGGGCGGGGGTGAAAACCGACTTCTCCCTGTTGACAATAAACCCCAGACCTTGTAACAGGGAGATTGTCTGAGACAGATGGGTGGCCAACTTGCTCGGGTCCTGGCCCAACAGCAAGATGTCGTCCAGATAGATGATAAGCCGAATCCCCTGACTCCGCAGGGTTTCTATGGCCGGGTGCAGAATTTTTGTAAAGCACCAAGGGGCCGAGGAAAGACCGAACGGAAGGGCCTTGAACTCGAACACCATGTCTTTCCAGCAGAACTGAAGGAAACGACGATGCAGGGGGTAAATCGGAACCACCAGATACGCATCCTTGAGGTCCAGACGGACCATCCAGTCGTTCGGGAGCAAAACGTCCCTCAAAAGATGGATGCCCTCCATCTTGAAGTGGTTGTACACCACCCAGCCATTGAACTCCCTGAGGTTGATGACTGGTCGTCTGCCCCCGTCCACTTTTTCCACAAGAAAAATATTGCTCAGGAAACCCCGGGGGTGGCGCGTTGTTCGACAAATAGCCCCCTTGCGCAGCAGCGCCGAGACTTCTTCATCGATCAAGAGCGCGTCCGATTGAGAAAACGTTATTGGCCGGGGAGGCTCCGCCTGGCACGGCTGGTCGTAAAACTCTATGCGGAACCCCCGCACGGTTTGAAGGACCCATGCGTCCGTTGTAATTGCCTCCCACGCTTGGGGGAAACACGCCAACCTCCCCCCAATAACCACCTGATCTGCAGGGATAACACTCACCGTGTGAACTGTTGCCGGCGGAGTCGTTCCGGAAGTTTCCGCGTCCTCTGAAACGCTGACCTCTGGTGGGGTAGAAGTTGTTATAATTCGCGGAGGAGTTGTAGCCTCCTCTGCCGGAGCCATGCCCTTTTCCGGGCTGTTGCTGACCACCACGGCCGGTCGTGAGGCCCCTACCACGACCAGACCCCCGGGAAAAACGCTGGTGGAAGACCCGCTTGATGGTCGACTGGGCCTTATCCAGGGAGGTGAAGGTGGAAACAAACTTCCCCAGTTCTTTAATGAATGGCTCACCAAAGAGTCCTCCTTGGGCGACAGCGCCAGCTTCCGACGAAGCCAAATCGCCCAACTTGGGATCCAATTTTATCAGTAGCGACCGACGCCGCTCGGTCGACAGGGCACAGTTGGCATTCCCCAAGAAGATAACCGCCCGCTGCGCCCAGTAGGACAATACTTCCGGGCAAATGGCGCTGCCCGACACCTTGGCTTCTTCGGCCATATCGAGAATCTTGGTGAGGGGGCCAATGGTGTCCAAGAGCTTGTCCTGGCAGGAGCGCCAGGAACGGTCGATCCCCTTCCGGGGGTCCTTGACTAACTTCGCCATGAAGGTGGCCATTTTCCCATCAAGTTCCGGCGTCATGGCCACCTTCCCCTCCAGAGTCGGGCGAGGACATTCGCCCCTCAAACAGCTGCGCGCCTCCTTCTCCAAGGGCTTGCGGAGGCGGCCCGCCACAAACTGCGCCACCTTATCACCAGGCGCCCAGGCGGCCGACCGCAGGTGCATGATCTCGTCCGGGTCCAGCATGCCCGAAGTGTCCTTGGGCAACTCCGTCGAATTGGACGACGGTCGCCATGACCGCACGGAGTCCTCGTCGTCGTCGTCCGTATCCGCGGGGGAAGCCCCCCCGGGGAGGCCGGGACAACGTTCGCCGGTGTAGAAGGTGTCTGAGGCGGAGGCGCCTCGGGGGTCGACCCAGACGCTTTAGCCAGGAAAGCGTCGCGTAGGCGCTCGAAAGCGTCCTTGTCCACACCTTGCGAACCACTGGGACCCGCGTCCCCACGTGACTTTTGGGCCGCCGGAGGCTGGCCAGGATCGTTGGCGGGGGAACCCCCTGGGGCCGGTGCCAACTTGGCACATTCCAAGACAATGCGGGCTGAAAGTCTGTCCTCCATAGGCCCAACGATTTCCTGCACACACCGGTAAATCGACTGGTCCACAGCCGCATAGAACTCGTCGTCCTGGAGGTATTGGTGAGACTCCTCCTCCTCGACGTAGTACCCCTCAGCCATGGCGCTACGCAGTAGATAAGAAAGTGAAACTGAGGGTTCCGATGGCGTACACAGACTGCCACGTGTGGGCCGACCGAAGGTTGGCAAAGATTGTAGGCCGGTGGAACCGGACAATTAAAAGGCAGCACCAGCCTTTACAGCGCGCCGACCCTCTCTCCAGAGACCGGGCCGCACCGCCTCCCAGCGCGCTCGAGCGGGGAACACCCCAGCGGAAGCTGTTGCAGAAAAAAGGTGCTGAAATCGCCCGCAGGCTTCAACGTGGGTACAACCACTATACAGACCCCACTGGGGCGTTCAAGCACGGGACAGTACAACCCAAGAGGGCGTCAGGGTTAGGCGGCAGCAGGGCACCTGCGATGTCGACTCCCCAGCGCAGCTCCAATCAATGAGACGAAAACTGCGCGCGGGCAGGCGACACGCAACGGCGCCCTATAGCGGTGACTCAACACCGCGGAATACACGGGGACATCGCGTAAGGGGCTAAGGCGTCCCCGCGATGGAAGGGGCTCTGGAAGGGAAGAAAAACCCCACAGGCCCCCCAAAGCAACAACAAATGCAAATAGAATAGAAGAAAACACAAAAAACCTCAACAAACACAAAAGTGCAAGAGAGGGATAATAGCACTTAACTGGCTGCGAAGCAGCGAAGAAAGAGGAGGAGTTCGTTAGTTGGACGCCTTATATTGGGATTTATGGACACTAAAGAAGGACTGCCTAAATGTTCATCTCATGGGATTTGTAGTTATTAAACGATGTTATTACAATGTTTTCTGATATTCCTGTGTTGGGAATACTAAAATTTTTCAAGTTTTGATGCTTTTCTGGCTGCTGTGCGATGTGATGTTAATAAACAGCGAAGAGAGAAAAGCATAATCTGAAGCCTCCGGTCCTGACATAGAATTATTCTCTCCTTGGTAAGAGAAGTTTACAGTGGCACTGTGAGCTAGCTGGTATGCAGGCTGTTAGAACTGGCTATTTCTGGTAGGCGAAGGCTGACGCCAAAGCCAGGCAGAAACCACCATTCTAGTCAGGGCGAGGGAGTCACACGCCAAGATAACCCCTGCTCACCCCCTGGTAGCTTGGCACGAGCAGTAAGGCTAAACTCGGAGGCAATGTGTAAAGCATTTGCGCCAGCACACAACAACAACAACATCCTAGGCACACCACAAAAGGAACTCCACACAAGGTTATTATAAAATAACGTTTGTATTGTAAAAACACATCAGATAGTATCACACAAAATACATGGTGCCAACTGGCACGGGCAATATTCACAAGGGATTATGTACAGGACAGGGCCACAGTCAGAATCAGAAATAGCACTTTTAGAATAAAGAATATTAAAAAATAAAAATCATAGTAGCACACAACCAGTAACCACTGGTAACAGGAACCAGGACCTCACTAGGACCACCTGTACTGAAAAAAACAACCACCTAAGAATAAAATACATTTAGGGGTATAAATTGCCTACCTTGGACCCTCACTGTGGAATGCCATGCCACAAGCTTTGCGCTCTGAGGTGAACTACATGAAATTCAGAAAGGCCTTGAAAACCTGGCTATTCAACATCTAAGTCAGTCGTCCGGCCAGCTACTGCTGAATCACAGCGCCGGGAAACCCTTTGTTGGGTAGCTGATTGCGCTATACAAACTAAATAAAATAAATAAAATAAACAAGAACACATTACCCATGATGCATGAAACACATTCAAAGGAGTAGTAAAGGAAAAACACATGATGCCTAAAAACATTCAGAGGTGTACGGACAACCACCTAAGTATCACACAGCGTTTAGGGGTCTAGGAAAGAACACATTACCCATGATGCATAAATATACATTCAGAGGAGTAGTAAAGAGAAACACATGATGCATAAACCTACACATTCAGCGGTGTTAAGAACAAAGCACAGGATGCAATAAAATACATTCAGAGGTGCAGCGCAAGAAGACACATGATGCCTAAAACATTCAGAGGTGCAGCGCAGGGAAAAGGAAGACAAATGATGCCTAAAAACATTCAGAGGTGCCAGAACAATACAATAGCGCAAAAACACACAGTAGGCAATTACCATCCTAAACATAGCAGATAACCACATTGCGCACAACTTACATAAGCCACCACCTGTGGCAGTCCCTAAGCCCACTGGCCTTGTTGGGGCAAAGATGCCCTGGGTCCAAATGTCAGGGCGCGCTGCCATGCAGTGCCAGTCCAAAGTAAAGGCCTAAACGTGGCAGCTGCCCACAAAGTGCTGGGCAGCTGAAAGCAGTCACCAAAGAGGCCTTAACGGTGCAGCTGCCCACTAATTGCTGGGCAGCTGTGAATCATAAAAACTGTGGCAGGGGGCTCTGAAATTAAAGATGTGCCCCTTGAGCCTAAACTGCGCCACACTGAGCCACACAGGCTCTGCAGCAAATCCTCTCTCTGGAGCCCTCTGGCTCCTCAATAAAATGCCCCCCTGAGCCTAGAAGGCTCTTAGAACAACTGTGGGGTCGTTGGAGCCCCCTCTGGGGCTCAACTTCATGAAAATGGCCCCAGAGCCTCTCTGGGCTCTTAAATTACATAGGGCACCTCAGGCCTCTCTGGGCCCGTAAAACAAATGGAGGTGGGGAGCCTCTCGGGCCCCAAACTCAAATGATGCCCCCAGAGCCTCGTGGCTCCAAACAATACAATGCCCCCGGAGGTCGCGCTACTGAGGAGGGGGGGGGGGGGCGGACACCGGCAATGTGTCCCGACGCCCCCCCTCTCTTTGAAAGCACCCACACTCACCGGCTGTCTTCTGGCGGGCGGGGCTCTCCTCCTCACACGGGAGCCTCACTCCCTGCAGCACTCCTACGGCGGTCGCTTTGGGGCCGCGGGCGGGGCACCTCTCCTCCTGGGCTCTCCTAGATGCAGCAGGGCTCCCTCGCATCACGGGAGCCTTGCAAACCGGCCGCCAGGCTTCTTCTTTCTACCCCCTGGGTTGCGGGGGCGGGCACTTCCGGCCGGCCGCGCTGGGATTGGCCGGCCGGCCAACCACTTCCGGGCCCTTCTCCTTAGGCAGGCAGGTGGGGGCTGATTTTTGCGGGCAAATGCCGGGTGGGCACCGGCTCTTTAAAAATAACCATTAATCAAGGTGGGCACTCGATCGGCCCACAAGTCCGCCACAAAACGGGCCAGATGCCGGGTGGGCACCGGCGAAGCACAAGGGAAGCGCTCTAGAGCGCTACGAGCAAAATAAAGCGCTCTTAAGCGCTGGAAGCCAAACAAAGCGCTCCCAGGCGCCAGGGGCCAGGCAAAAGCGCTTCCAAGCGCTGGGGGTAAGAACAAAGAGCTAAAGACAAATAAAGCTCCGGTAAAAAGGTCCACCCAGCAGGAAAATCCTCCAGGGTGCCTAGAAGACACCACCAGGTCCTGGGTCAGGGAAAAGGGAGCAGGCGCTCCCAGCACAGCACAGTTTCCAATCCCCCCTGGCAAGGCAGAGGGGTCCCAGGGATTCCTTCAGTAGTCCAGCATATCCAGGGGCTGGGCAGGGCCCAGGGAGGCAAGCCTTCCCCTGGGCCCAAGTAGCAGCACGCCCCTGGCAGATTAAAGTCCAGAAAAACAAGAACCAATTGGAAGGGGACACAGCCCCTTCTTATACAGAGAAAAGTCTTTGAAGTCTTTGTGCAGGCAGTGTGAGAACCAGCTAGAACTGGTTATAGGGAAGTCCTGTCAGTATCAGGGACAGAGGTGACAGTCGCCCAGCGGGAGGTGGAGCCAGCATTGTGGTCATGCGGGCATAGCCCTTCACTATCAGGTGCTATCTCCTCCCACTTCCCTGGCAGCAGATGCTGCCTTTCATCCACGGGCTAACTCAGACAACCTCCTGGGCTCTCCAGCCCCTGTCACCCTCAAACCAGACAGTCAATCCACAAACAGGCCCAGGCACTCCTGGACCAGGCTCACCAGCCAATCACACGCCAGACACAAATTACACAAATCTGCCAACTTCTAAATGTGGCACTTCTAGACTACACAGAGTCATGCCGCATATACCATTTCGCAGCATTCAGTCTCATACCATTTCGCAGCATTCAGTCTCACGAGTTCTCTCATACCAAACTCGTCCCTGCACTCCCCACACATCAGGAACTACCATGGGCATACATATTCCCCATTCATTCCTATGGGAAGGCAGGTCACTCACCACACATACACAGAGAGCTCAAGCACTTTACACTGTACCACAGTGAAAAGGTGGGCAGAGGCCTAAAATCACCACCACCAGGTTCCATAAACAGGCTAGGAAAAAGCAAAAAGTCTTGGGGTGAACCTGCCTAAAGGGCCGGGTCCAACAAAGGCTAACATATCCGGTGGGGGTGTCTAGAATAAGTCTGGACACCAATCTTACAGTCTATGTTGTCTAAATCTGCAGATCCTATATAGGTTTATAGGAACTACACAACAGGACCTTTAGAAAGTATTTAGAATGTTTTGCAGATGTTCTAAAAAAGGTCCCAACTACCTTAATACCATGTCTAAGGCAGGGACACCACCACATCACTCTGGGACACCACCACATCACTCAGCCCATCCACATCATTACTCAGCACCACAACAGCACTGTCCTTGCTTGCTACCAACAAGCATTGCCATAGCCAATAGGACTTGCATTAGGAAAGTGTAAGCTATTGGCTTTGTGAATAACAATGCTATTAAGTTATATATTTTCAAAGCCAACACATATTAAAAAAATGTGTCATTTATAATGCCAATAGCTCACACTTTCCTAATGAAGAATCTTTTTGAATACAAGTTTTGTTTCTTTGAATTGTCATGAGTTTTGTTTATGGAGCATATAGATAGAATTTTCATGTGCACATTGCTAATCATTTAATTACCCACTTGCTATGGTGTTTTGAACACAATTGACGCCCTAGGGACTAGGCAGAGCATCTCACAGACCTGGGGGTTTCAAGGCCAAGCATGGAACCTTCCCATGGGATCTAGACCCAAGAAGATAGATCTGCAAAAACTGCTTGCCGAAAATGCTAGATCCCTGGACGAGGAAGGCACCCCTAATCATGGAGGAGAAGAGGACACTGAAGTGGATGAAGTCGATGATGATTCCAACAGTGGTCCTACTCGTAGCAACACCACTGGTGGTACTACCGGTAGTGCACCAGAAGACTTAGAAAGTGAAGATGCTGATGTTCAAAAAGTAGCAAAGAGTATAGTCTTAGAGGCCAAACTTTTAGTTATAGAAAAAGAAAGAGCCGAGTTTGGCCTAGGACCCATCTCTAGCAGCAGCAAAATAATAAATAGGGTGAAAGTAGAAGCTTTTGATCTTAAGATCCCCAAAGGAGTTGTCCCTAAATATATAGAGGGTGATGATATCACCAAATGGTTTACAGCCTTCGAGCGGGCTTGCAAAAATGAGGCAACTCAGGCAAAAGTATTGGGGCTCTCTTCTCTGGGAGCTGTTCTCAGGAAAGAGTAGGGATAGGCTCCTGACACTGAATGAGGCAGATGCTGAGCCATATGACCTCATGAAGGATACCGTGAGAGCTTTGGACTCACTACCGAGGAATACAGGATCAGGTTCCAGGAGACTTGAAAACCCAGAGTCAGACCGGAGTCGATTTTGTAGACTTTTCAGTGAAAACACTAGGTGGCTGGTGAAAGGTAACAATGTGCACGTAATTGTGTCCCTGAGAAATTCCATCAGTACCTTGTAGACCTAGGTCCACTTTCTTCTATAGAGCTGGAGATGAAGGCAGACCACTGGTCAAGGCAAGAGTAACCAAGACAACTGATGGTGGGGGCGACCAAAAGTAAGGGGTTAGTTAGCCCCCCAATGCCCAAGGGAAAAATGGTGAACAGTCAAAAAATAAAAACCAAGAATCTTCTCAATGCCCCCAAAACTCTGTTCAGGAAGGTGAGCCCGAGCCAACACACAGTCTAAAGGTGGGTGCCAGGGTAAGACATGGGATCCCAAGAAGGGTTGGTGCTTTAATTGCAAGGCCAATGAGCACCAAACTAATGACCTTTGCTGCCCCAAGAAAAAACATTCCCCTAGTTCACCTGCAGTAAATGCAGTGGTAAGTCTCCAGATGGGATCCCAAGTGAGCCCTGACCATATCAGAGAGCTCACTGAAACAACTTTTGTCTCAGAGGGTGGGGTGGATGTAGCTGCACTGGCTGTCTGGCCCACTAATATGGAAAATTACTGGCAACTGCCTCATGTAAATGGAATCCAAGTTGTAGCTCTGATGGATACAGGTACAAGTGCCACCATGGTGACTGAAAAACGGGTATACTCCGGACAATACCCGACTGGTGAGACATTCACAGTCCTCAATGCTGATAATCAGGCTAAGGCCCATCCCATGGCGATGCTGTCCTTAGAATGGGGAGGAGTGACTAGCCAAAAGAAGATGGTGGTATTCTCAGCAATTCCTGCGGAATGTCTGCTAGGTAATGGTCTGGGGACCTCAGCCTGGGCTGAGTTAGAAAGAAAGACCCATGCAGTTATGCTGGGTATTCCTGAATGGTTGTGTCTGCAAAAACAAGAGCACAATGCAAAGCCCAGGATGAGAAAGAGGAGTTGGAACTTGAAAAAATGGCCAAACTCTTCAAGAGAAAAAGGTAGGAAGACTGGGAATCCATTTTTAAATAAGCCACCAGCTCAGGTCCCCTCTCCTCAGGGAAAGCGCCTGCCAGCCTCAGAGGGAACTGAACCCCAGGAACTTGGGCCTTACAAGTCAGAACTCCTCTCTCTAGGGAAGAACTTTGCCAGGGGCAGAGGGCCTGTCCCACTCTTGAAAGTCTGAGACAGCAAGCTGCTGATTAGGAATAGGGAGATGTCAGTGGCTGCCAGAGAAGCTATTGGGTGGAGGGACTACTTTACACTGAGGCCAGAGACCACACACCTGGTACCACTAGTTGAGTGGTAGTGCCTCGAATGTATACTGAGTTCTTACTCACTTTGGTTTATGATATCCCCTTAGATGGGTATCTTGCCCAGGCCAAGACTTGGAGTATGTTTGCTACCCACTTCCACTGGCCAGGTACGTCCCAGAAGGTGAAGGAGTTTTGCAACTCCTATGCCCTCTGCCAAGCCAGTGGCAAAGAAGGTGGCCACTCAAAGGCCCCCTTAATTTCACTTCCAGAGGATGGTTCTCTTTGAAAGTGTAGGGTTTGACTTGTTGCTCCCCTAGACCCCCCCAACAGCATCAGGGAACAGATGTATAATGGTGGTGGTGGCGTGATCCACCAGATACCCGGAAGCAATATCCCTTAGGACTACTACTGCTCCTGCAGCGGCCAGGGCCCTCATTGGTCCTTTTAGCAGAGTGGGTTTCTCTAAGGGGGTGGTGTCAGACAGAATTACAAACTTCATGTCTGGATACCGAAAACACATGTGGAATGAATGTGGGGTGACATACAGGTATATCAATCCCCATCACCCCCAAATGGTTTAGTTGAGAGATGCAACAAAACCATGAAAGGTAGGATTGGTGGACTCCCTGAAAAACTCAGAAGGTCATGAAATGTCTTACTGCCATGCCTGCATTTCACCTACACTGAAGTACCACAGAAGGGAGTTGGGTTTCCCCCTTTGGACTTCTGTTTGGTCACCCTGTAAGGGGACCAGTGTGTCTAGTGAAGGAAAGCGGAGAGAGATCTCTCAAAGAGCTTAAGCAAGACCTAGCGGACTATGTACTTAGCCTTCATTCCAGAATGGATTAATATATGGAAAAAGCATCACAAAAACCTTGAGGCCAGACAAGAGCTCCAGAAGCTCTGGCATGACCAAAAGGATGCGCTGATAGAGTTCCAACCAGGGTAGAAGGTGTGGGTTTTGGAGCCTGTAGCCACTAGGGCCCTCCAGGACAAATGCAGTGGACTCTATCCTAGAAAGAAAAAGGGAGGTCATCTATCTGATGGACCTAGGCACTTGCAGGAACCCCAAAAGGGTTATCCATGTAAACCGCCTAAAACCCTACCATAACAGGCTGATGTGGCCATGCTTATTGTCACTGATGAATATCAGGAGGACAAGAGCCAACCTCTCCCTGACCTCCTCTCGCACAACCCTAAAGATGGGTCGGTGGAAGGACTTACCTTTTCAGACACTCTCTCTGCCCAACAGCATGCTGTTTTCTTTCTATAGGATAACATTGCAACTGTTTAAATGCATAAGTATTCCTCTTGAATAAAACTACTTACCTGATCGAATTGTTTCTGGTGGCGAATCATATATAAAGATATGTCTTGTTTTTATACATTGGAGTGGATCTCCTTATTGAGTCGTAGGCATCATTTATTGACAGTTGTGCGTATTTGCAGATGTCTAACACTCCTCCCTGGTAAGCCTAAGGCTGCTCGACCACACTACCCCCCTAGAAGAGTAACTTGGGTTTGCTAGAGCAAGCACCTGTCCATTCGTAAGGGAATACCCTTACTCTTTGCACAGTATATCTCATTTTGACATACTACATAAAGATCCGGCTTTAACATTTTCTAACCATAGTTTTCAAGAATAAAGAAGAAATGCACCCAATGGAGCAATAATTTTGTTAAACGTATTTAGGATGCATTATTTATGTGTTACAATATTTTAGTTACAGATATTCTGACAAACAGCCTCTTGCAGAGACAACTAAGATCACCGAACCTAAGCAACTAAATCCAGCATGCACGCTGTTAAGTAAGAAAGGCAGGAAACTTGCGTAGGTTGAAGCTTGTGTATTTATTTAAGCTTATTTCCAGATTCAAGCACCCACAGCCAGAGCCGTCCAGTCGTGAGGAAGCCAACGTCCAATCTGACGTGAAAGGAATCCTCACGACTGAAGAACTGAATTCCAGAATCATTAAAGAGAACTCTTGTGCTAGCAAGCACGAGAGAGCAAAGAAAGAAGAGTAATCTCTGAATATAACATCTTCCCCACTAAGAAGGGAAACAAAGCAAACTTACAAAAAACTAACAAGAGAAAAGGCAAAAATAAACATAAGCAAGTACAGGGTTAAGCAACGTTATTCTAAAACATAATCTCTCAACCTGCAGGATAGTTGTTTCAAACGAAATGCCCTTTTTGTTGCCACTTCAGAAGTTTCTTGAGTAGTCGAATCGTGTGGAAGGGAAATCTCCTCGGAAACAGAGGATGGTGGCAAAGCGGAGGTGGAGGGAAGAGCATCAGGGGAAAGGGAAGAGAGGGCAGGAGCAGTGTCCGTTGAGGACGTGGGGATTACAGAAACTGGTTTGTAGGAATGTGGTTGGGAGTAAAGAAAGTCAAACCAATCACAATGCTCAGAATCTGAAGTGGCATGTTCCTTGATGACATTGGCTTGAAGTGGAGAGATCTTGACAAGAGCTCGCTTGTTCCACCATCCACTGTCATCAAGAAGGGCTGAGGCTTTACTAACTTGTGTGACCAAATTTGGAGAAGAAAATTTAGACATCCCCTTAGAAACTCTTTTGGGATTTTTGATAAGAACCATATCTCCTTTTTGTAATGGCTGATCGACAGAATGTTTACCTTGATCAAAACGTGATTTCATAGACAATTGTTTAGCAGACACACGATCTTGAACAGAAAAGGAAGAATCAGATAAACCAAAATTCTTATGCAACCAACTGGGATTGAGAACAGAATGAACTCTTCTTTTTCTGAGTAAGCTAAAGGGTGAGACCCCGGTGGTCGAATGTGGGGAAGTATTGTAGGCCCACACTTTGTCATGAAAAAAAGGTAGAGGGTCAAGCCGAGAAGAAATGGCGGTTTGAACACCCTCCATAATAATGCGATTGCATCTCTCAACAAGACCATTTGAAGAGGGTGAGTACAAAGCAACTTTGTGATGAAAAATATCGTTACGTTTGAGAAAAGAGCACATTTTTTGGGAGACAAAATGGGTTCCATTGTCAGTAACGATGGACTTGGGAAAACCTTCAATGTCAAAAACAGACTGTAAGAAATTAATGGCATTGTCAGTAGAAGCAGAATTGCAAAAAGAATAATAGAGCCATTTGGAGTAATAATCAACCAGGAGTATGAGAATCTTGTGTTCAGAGGGTAAAATATCATAGGGACCAGAAAAGTCCAAGGCTACTTTGTCCCACGGGCCAGCCGGTAGAGAGACAGGACATAAAGGTGTGGAAAGGGTCTTCCAATGTTTATCAGAAAGGATGCACTGGGTGCAATTGTCAATCATCTTCCTAATGTGAGAGTCCATTGAAGGCCACCAGTAAAATTGTTTGATGCGTTGACAGGTCTTAAAGATGCCGAGGTGACCCTGATGAGCAGAGCGAATGATATGATCACGAACAGACTGAGGGGGAACAAATAGATCATTGCGCATGACCATATCATTGACCAAAGAAAGTTCTTCTGAAACATTAGCAAAACCTTTAAGATCAGTGGATAAGGTTCTACGTTCAGGCCATTTGTTGACAATGAAATCCTTAACTTTACAGAGAACAAGATCATTGGCATAAGCTGTATTCCATTCTGCTTCAGAAATGGGTTGACACTAGGCAACTGCATCAATGGTGGCAACAACACACTCAATATCATCATTTACAATTGAATCATCAGTTAGAGACATTCTAGACAGGCAATCGGCCCTGAAATTTTTACCTCCGGGAATGTGTGTGATGACAAAGTGAAATTCGTGAAGCTTAGAAAGGAGACGAACAAGTCTAGCGGAAGCCCTATTGGAGGCACTGTCAGAGAGCATATGCATAAGTGGCTTGTGGTCTGTGTAAATTTCGAACTCGCGACCCCAAATGTAGGATTTGAACTTTTGAATAGCCCAGACGCAAGCCAGGGCTTTTCTTTCAATTGTGCTGTACCTGGTTTCAGCAGGGAAGAAGGGTTCTGGATGCAAAGGCAACCGTGTGTTCTTTGCCTTCAACCCACTGACCCAGGACAGCGCCCAAACCGGTAAGACTGGCGTCTACAGTGATAAAACGCATAGAGCCGTCGCAAAAGGGATTCAAAGCAGGTGAATCTTCGATGATCTTTTTGACTTGGTCAAAAACTTTTTGCAAGTCTTGGGACCAAACGAATTTTACACCTTTTCTTAAGAGTGTTCTTAAAGGTTCAACAATTTGTGCGTAACCATGAACGAACCTGGCGTAGTATTCAGACAAACCAAGGAAGGAGCGAAGAGCATCACGATCCTTGGGGGGTTTGGCATCACGAATGGCTTTAATTAACGAGAATTTGGGTTTGATACCATTGGGAGAAAGGGAGTGACCCAAGTAATCCAGCTCTTGGACACCAAATTTACACTTATCGTGTCTAACAGTCATGCCGACTTTTTCCAGGACTTGTAACACGGTATTGAGGGTGTGATTGTGCTGAAAAGAGTCGTTGGCATAGACCAAGATGTCGTCTTGGTACGCTTGTACGCCAGGGATGTCTTGAAATAGGTTATCCATAAGTTTTTGGAAAATGCTGGCTGCAGAGGCCAAGCCAAAGGGAAGTCTAAGGTACTTGAAAGCACCAAAGGGAGTGATAAATGTAGTTAACTCTTGAGACCTGAGGGACAAGGGAATTTGGTGATAAGCAGACCTAAGGTCAAGGAGGGAAAAGAATTTAGCCCCACCCAGATTAGCCAATAGGTCGTGATTTTTGGGAAGGGGGTGACAATCAACAATGATATTATTATTAAGGGAGCATAAATCGGCACACAACCTGACCTCTCCAGTTTTCTTGCGAACTAGGACAATGGGGGAAACCCATTCAGATGAATCACAGGGAGCAATGATTCCTTCATCACAAAGGTTTTTAAGAACGCTTTTAAGTTCATCTCTAGCGCTCAAGGGAAGAGGACGAACTTTGTGGACAACAGGTTGAGCATTGGGTTTAAGTCGAATTTCATGTTTAAAACCAAGTACGGTGCCAACCTTGTTTTTAAATAAGTTTGGGAAAGAACTCAGCAAGGAGTCTATTTTGATTATGGGAAAGGAGAGATCAGAAATGTCAAAGTTCCCAGAATCATGACTAGTATAATAGTCATGGGGGATGTCGCCTAAGGCAATGGGTTGGTCAGAACCAGGTTTGAGGATCAAGCCCATTCTGGCTAGGTCAAACCAACCTACAACATCCCTGCCTTTAAGGGCAACATAAACTTTGGTGAAAGTGTATCTGCCTAGACAAGCAATGTTGGAATAAAAGAAGCCCAACATATCAATGTCTTTTTCACCAAATGCTTTGAGATGGAGATCAGATTTGGAAAGAACAACTTTAGACCAATTTGCATAAAACGTGAGGTCAGACAAAATGGTGATGGGAGAACCGGAATCGGCTTTAACCTGGATAGTAATTGTACCGACCAACAATTCACACAAAGGACTCTTAATTTTGGTAAATTCAAGGGAATCACATTCGATTGACAACAAGACATCATTGAGTCTGGAGGAACAAGACTCTACATTTTCCTGAATCTCAATATTATTAACTCTAGTGAATCTCTTGCGACCCCTGCAAACAGAAGGAAAATGACCAATTTTCTTGCAGGAGAGCACTTTTTGCCAGAGGCAGGGCACGTAGGAGAATTGCCAAGATGGTTCCTGGATCCGCATCTGTAGCAAATGAGAGGTTTTCTATTTGGTTGTCTTGAAGAACTGTTAACAAGGTCAATGGAAGTGAAACCAGAGGATTGTTCAACTAAATGAACAGAAGGTTGAGTAATGCTTTCTTGTAGAATCTTAGAAGAATAAGTTGCACGCTCAATCCCCTTGGCAATATCAATTGTTTCAGATAAAGAAGGAGTTTTGCAACTTAAGAGACGCTCCTGGATTTTTTTTGAATAACAAGCAAATATAAATTGATCTCCGATAGAGGCGTCTGTACTAGCACCAAAGTCACAAGTAGAAGCTAAGATTCTAAGCTGAGCGATGTAGTCCTCTACGGATTCATCAACACTTTGTCTTCGTTTGAAAAAATGATGGCGTTCTAATACAATGCTAGGTTCATCGTCATATTGTTTATTAAGACGAGCAATGGCTTCTTGGAAAACATCCCAGTTGTCACCGGATTCACCAGCGGGAGAAGCAACAAGGGGTAAGTTTTCAAAAACTTGTTGAGCAGCAACTCCCAGACAACCATAGAGAATGGCAACTTTGCGTGGAGGATCATACTTAGTGGCATCAATGGCTACTAAATAGTTTTCAAAACCTTTTAGCCAATTGCGCCAAGCGAGAGTAGGTTTCCCAGGAGTTTGTAGGAAAGGAGCTGGTGTTTGAAACTGTTGAGAAGAAGTCATTGTATTGGTAAAATGAAAGGAAAGTGTTAAACAATGTTGTAAAATGAAAGGTTGAAATAGGTGGTAGGCAGGAAGCGTGCCTATCGCTGATGACTTAAATAAGAAATGAAAAGGTCAAACATGGTAGGCAATGAAGCGTGCCTATCGCTGAGGATGCTTGAAGATTTGTGAAATAAATGAAAATTCACATGAACATGGTAGGCAGTAAAGCGTGCCTATCGCTGTGGTTGAAAAATGACTCCAAACGTGAAAAAAAGAAGTCAAATAAACATGGTAGGCAATGAGCGTGCCTATCGCTGTGGAGGAACTTGAAAATGTCAACAAAGCGATGAAATCGCTGATGAAAAGCGTGTAAAACGCAGCACGGTGCGTGGAAAACGCAGCGCGATGGAAAAGAGGCATGAAAGGCCGCTGAAAATGGCCGCCGGCGTCGTCGTCAAGGAAACAGGGAGACGTGGGTCTCTAAAGGCGGTGGAGCTTGTTCTGCGATTGAAGCGTGGCGCGCGTGTGGTAGCGCGAGCAGGAAGTCAGAACGTTGCGCGCATGACTAAGCGCGAGACAGTAACCGCCAGAGACACGTAGCGCCAGGGAAAGGCGATGAAATTAGGCAATTTTACGCCGGGAGCAGGAAATGGACAGGAAAATTGTCCGGAAGCATACGACCTGGTGTGGAAGGAGACGGACTGGAGGCAGGCTCAGCTGAAGAAGCACGAAGAGAAGTGGTCGAGTTCAGGTGAGTTGACTGGCGTGGGTGCAGCAAAATCCCGATCGTCGCCAAATATGTTAAGTAAGAAAGGCAGGAAACTTGCGTAGGTTGAAGCTTGTGTATTTATTTAAGCTTATTTCCAGATTCAAGCACCCACAGCCAGAGCCGTCCAGTCGTGAGGAAGCCAACGTCCAATCTGACGTGAAAGGAATCCTCACGACTGAAGAACTGAAATCCAGAATCATTAAAGAAAACTCTCGTGCTAGCAAGCACGAGAGAGCAAAGAAAGAAGAGTAATCTCTGAATATAACACACGCAGAGGCTTTGTTGTCTTATGTTGCGAATAGTATCGCTATGGCACCGCTAACATTGTTGCAGTCCTTGTGTGCAGATAAGAGTGCCCTTCCAATCCAAGCCATTAAAAAATGACATTATTAGCTTTGAATACATTTGTTATATGGCTTGATTCCTTAGGAATAGTGTCCTCCAATGTGGGGGTTGAATTGATTTTCTGACAATCCAATTATATGAAAGCTCTGACATAAATTAGTTAAGTCCTAAATAATTCACTCATTTTAAATAATGAAAGGAATCGAAAGAGCTTACAAAAGTCACTGAATTTCACAACACACAATGCAATATGTACAGAGGAAATTAAAATGGGACTTGAAAAACATGTATAAAACAATGAATCTGCACAAAACATTTGCATTTCAAACAAGTTACTTACCTTCAGTAATGCCCTTCTGGTGGGCACTGCAGGATTCCTTACCCTTAGAACATTCCACCAGCGCCAGACCGGCTTTGGAAACTTTTAGTTGGAATGCTCCTGACCCACTAGGTGGTGCTAAATGGTTCCGCGTGAGCTTTGTTCCCCGCCAGAAAAGTTAGAGTCCCATATAATCGCCAGCCCAGCACTCTGGCATCAGTTTCTTGCTCGACTCATCACGCGCCCCCTAGAACGCGAAGCACAAAAGAAATGTTGGTACCAGTGTTTAGATCACTTTTCAGGTGGTAAAAATAGACCACTCTACTGTACGGGGAGTTGAGAGAGTGGTGAGGAATCGGCAGTTAGCTAGACTATCCACTAGAACGATGATTACCAAAGATAAGTAGCTTGTGCTTCTGAAAGATAGTGTTACCAGCAGATTCCTCACCTTTACAATAGTCACCAAAGTAGTACCTCTCTAGGCAGAGAGTCTGAGGAGTGGACTTAGGCCAAAAAATCTTTCAGAACAGAGCAGCAGGCGTAATGTCCTTCCCGCCGGACCTGGCGGTCAAGAAAGTAGCACTTTTTGAACATGTGCACCAATACCCATGTTGCAATCTGGTAGACTCCATGTGCCCATGCAGTGGTAGCAGCAAAAGCCCTGTATGAGTAGAAGTTCAGGCCTACAGAAGGCCGTTTTTTAGCCCAAATGTAGCAGATCTTAATGCAGCGGAAATTCCACCTCAAAAGCGTCCTCTTTTGCACAGCCTTTACTTTCTTCACCCTAAAAAATTGCACAAAAATTGGATCGCTCACCTGATGGTCCTTTATATGATTGATGTAAAAGGTTAAAAGCTCTTTTGAGGTCCAAACAATGAAGCCTCTCCTTCTCTTTTAACTCTTTCCGTGCTGATGACGGAACTGCTCCGTCATCAGCCGCGGTGGCGCTGTGCTGAAGACGGAGCGGTTCCGTCATAGCCCGCCCGACGCGCCTGCGCGGCGCGGATTCCGCGCCTGCACTGGCCGTTCTATTGAGCGGGCGGGGCCATGACGGAACCGCTCCGTCATCAGCACAGCTCAACCGCGGCTGGTGACGGAGCAGTTCCGTCACCAGCATGTGCGCGCCGCGCCCCCCCCCCGCCCCCTTAGCGCTGCGGCGGAATAGCCTCCGCAGCGAAGGTGTTAAAGCCACCCAGGTGCTCAACACAAGTATGTCTGCAAAAAAACTAGTATACAACAGTTGTACCGATAGGGCCTGGAAGTCACTCCTGCGACCAGCTGAAGTAATCAAAATAACAGAGACAGTCGTTAAAGTTAGAAGACGCAATGAGCAGCTGTGCATTAGCTCGAACTGGAGTGCGCATGAGAAATGTTACAACCAGGTTAAGGTTCCACTGTATCGCCACAAACTGTTTGGGAGGTAACCTGTGAGAAAAACATTTAAGAAATCACTTCACAATTGGGGATTTACACAAGGACAGTTTCTCTGGCAAACGCAAAACACTGCTGCTCGCTGAGAGGTCGCTCCCCTAGTCTCCCTGGAGAGACCTGGTATCGTTGTATTGCCTGCATTTCTTTGTAGCGCTTCACCTCGCTTCCACGTGTTGCTTGTAACTGATTATTGTACTATAGCGCTTCGCCTCGCTTCCACGTGTTGCTTGTATTTGATTATTGTACTACAGCGCTTCGCCTCGCTTCCCCTGCATTAATTTCAATATTAGTTGCTTGTAATTGATTATTGTACTGCAGCGCTTCGCCTCGCTTCCCCTGCATTAATTTCAATATTAGAGCGCGTTTACCCCCCGGCGCTGTGCTCTGCCCTCCCCTCCGCTGCCATTTTTCTTACTGTTTCTTGTTGTTGTCCTCGTAAGCCCGCCCTGCCTCCCAGCTGAGACGCCCTCCCACTTAGTATTTACAGCGCTCCCGTACCTGGAAGCGCTGTGATCCCCTCACTGCTGCTCGCTGAGAGGTCGCTCCCCTAGTCTCCCTGGAGAGACCTGGTATCGTTGTATTGCCTGCATTTCTTTGTAGCGCTTCACCTCGCTTCCACGTGTTGCTTGTAACTGATTATTGTACTATAGCGCTTCGCCTCGCTTCCACGTGTTGCTTGTAATTGATTATTGTACTGCAGCGCTTCGCCTCGCTTCCCCTGCATTAATTTCAATATTAGTTGCTTGTAATTGATTATTGTACTGCAGCGCTTCGCCTCGCTTCCCCTGCATTCATTTCAATATTAGAGCGCGTTTACCCCCCAGCGCTGTGCTCTGCCCTCCCCTCCGCTGCCATTTTGCTTACTGTTTCTTGTTGTTGTCCTCGTAAGCCCGCCCCGCCTCCCAGCTGAGACGCCCTCCCACTTAGTATTTACAGCGCTCCCGTACCTGGAAGCGCTGTGATCCCCTCACTGCTGCTCGCTGAGAGGTCGCTCCCAAAGTCTCCCTGGAGAGACCTGGTATCGTTGTATTGCCTGCATTTCTTTGTAGCGCTTCACCTCGCTTCCACGTGTTGCTTGTAACTGATTATTGTACTATAGCGCTTCGCCTCGCTTCCACGTGTTGCTTGTAACTGATTATTGTACTGCAGCGCTTCGCCTCGCTTCCCCTGCATTCATTTCAATATTAGAGCGCGTTTACCCCCCGGCGCTGTGCTCTGCCCTCCCCTCCGCTGCCATTTTGCTTACTGTTTCTTGTTGTTGTCCTCGTAAGCCCGCCCCGCCTCCCAGCTGAGACGCCCTCGCCCCTCCCCCTTCCCACCATCCATATATGACAGTAGCCCATGCGCGCAGCGTCCACGCGCAGCGACCGCGCCCAATCCGCGCCGAAGGTGCGCCAAAGGTAAGCCCGTCTACGCCCGTCCGCGCCTGGACCGCGCCCAGCGCCAGACCCCCTGGCCCTCGTACCTCCCTCCATCCCCGCATTACTTATGATGCCACCACCCTCCTAGCCCTTAACCCCGGCCGTTCCCCCAACTGCGTCCAAGCCGCTCCTGGTCACACCCATGGACCCTTCTCATGCAACTCCTGCAAGTTCGACGGCACCAAACCCAACTCCTCATCCACCGAAACCAAGCAGAGACCCGACACCAACCACCTGAAATGCATCCTGCTCAACACCCGCTCAGTCCACAGACACGCCATCGAACTTTGGAATCTACTAGACACCATCTCTCCCGACGTCGCCTTCCTGACAGAAACATGGATGAACGCCTCCTCAGCCCCAGATATCACCATTGCCATCCCGGAAGGATACAAGATCATCCGTAAGGATCGCATCGACCAAACAGGAGGAGGCATCGCTATCGTCCATAAGAACTCCATCCGCATCTCAACCAGCTCAGACGTCAACCTAACTAGCGCCGAACACCTTCACTTCCAGATCCACACCGACCCCAAGACCACACTCAGAGGCACTCTCCTCTACAGACCTCCAGGACCCCGTGCAAAATTCAGCGACGTTATCACCGACTTCATCACCCCACACGCCCTCCCCTCCGGGGAATACATCCTACTGGGAGACCTCAACTTTCACCTGGAAAAGAGCAACGACAGCAACACCACCTCCCTTCGGGACAACCTTGCTAACCTCGGGCTCAAACAACTTGTCTCTACGTCCACCCACATCGCAGGTCACACACTCGACCCCATCTTCACCTCCAGCAAACATGTCTCCTTCAGTCACACCACTACCCTCCAGTGGACGGACCACAGCTGCGTACACTTTTTCTACAATAAAACCACCACTCACAACCGACTCCAACCCACTCTACGAAGAAACTAGAACAAAATCACCATCGACCAGATCTCCTCATCGCTTCTTCAAAACCCACCTGCCTACTCCTCAAACCCTGACCAAGCAGCGTTCAACCTCACCCAATGGCTATCCAACAGCGCCGACATCCTAGCACCACCGAAAAAACGTCAAATCAAACTTGGCAGCAAAAACGCCTCCTGGTTCAATGATGACCTTAAGAAATCCAAGAAACTCTGTCGCTCCCTGGAGAAAACCTGGAAAAAAGACCCAAACACCAGCACCAGGAACGCCTTCAAAAACGCCACCCGCATACACCACCAACTGATCCGGACTGCCAAGAAAACCGCATTCAAAGACCGACTAGACAACAACGCCCACAACAGCAAGGAACTATTCAACATCGTCAAATAATTCACCAACCCCTCAGCCAACTCCAACGACATCACCCCCTCGCAAGCCCTCTGCGACTCCCTAGCCTCATTCTTCCACAACAAAATTGCAGACATCCACAACAGCTTCGACATCCAACCCGGAGACCATCCCACCCAATCCTCTGCCGTACCTGCCCCCCCCCTCGAACATCCTTAACTACTGGAACCCAATCTCCACCGACGACACCATCCGCCTGATGAACTCCATCCACTCAGGATCCCCCACAGACCCATGTCCTCACCACATTTTCAACAAAGAAGACTCCATCATAGCACCACACCTCCGAGACGTCATCAACTGCTCCCTCAACTCCGCCACCTTCCCGGAAAGCTGGAAACACGCCGAACTCAGCGCCCTTCTGAAAAAACCCACAGCGGATCCCACCGAACTCAAAAACTACCGCCCCATCTCACTCCTACCATTCCCGGCCAAAGTCATCGAGAAAGCCGTCAATAACCCGCTCGCCGCCTTCCTCGAAAGCAACAAATCCCTCGACTCCTCACAGTCCGGCTTCCGAGCCAAACACAGCACGGAGACCGCTCTCATCGCAGCAACAGACGACATTCGAACTCTACTAGACAACGGAGACACAGTCGCCCTCATCCTCCTCGACCTCTCCGCAGCCTTCGACACAGTCTGCCATAGCACTCTCCTACAGCGCCTCAATAACATCGGGATCCAAGGAAAAGCACTGGAGTGGATCACCTCATTCCTCACCGGAAGAACCCAGAGAGTCCGCCTCCCACCTTTCAAGTCCGAGGCCACTGAAGTCATCTGCGGCGTACCCCAAGGTTCCTCACTCAGCCCCACCCTCTTCAACGTATACATGAGCCCCCTCGCGACCATCGCTCGCCAACACAACCTCAACATCATCTCCTATGCAGACGACACCCAACTGATCCTATCACTCACCAAAGACCCCAACACCGCCAAAACCAACCTACATGAAGGCATGAAAGAAGTAGCAGAGTGGATGAAGCACAGCCGTCTGAAACTGAACTCAGACAAAACAGAAGTCCTTATCTTAGGCACCTCCCCCTCCGCTTGGGACGACTCTTGGTGGCCAGAGGCCCTTGGAAAAGCACCCATCCCGACGGACCACGCACGAAACCTGGGCGTCATCCTGGACTCCTCTCTCTCGATGAACAGACAAGTCAACGCAGTCTCATCTTCATGCTTCAACATCCTCCGCATGCTCAAAAAAACATTTCGCTGGATCCCCACCGAAACCAGAAAGACAGTCACCCATGCACTGGTTACAAGTCGCCTGGACTACGGAAACACCCTATACGCCGGTATCACCGCAAAACTCCAGAAAAAACTCCAACGCATCCAGAACGCATCAGCCAGACTCAAACTAGACATCCCACGCAAAGACCATATCTCTAACCACCTGAAAAACCTCCACTGGCTCCCCGTCAATAAGAGGATTACCTTCCGACTCCTAACCCACGCCCACAAAGCACTCTACAAACTTGGACCCGAATGCCTCAACACACGACTTTCCTTTTACACCCCCCCTCGCCAGCTACGATCTTCCAACCAAGCCCTTGCTACCATTCCTCGCATCAATAAAACCACCATGGGAGGTCGATCCTTCTCCTACCTCGCAGCTAAAACCTGGAACTCACTCCCCACCCACCTACGCCTCACACAGAACCACCTAGCATTCAGAAAGCAACTTAAAACCTGGATATTCGACAAGTAACTCCCCTCCCCTCCTCAAGCGCCTTGAGACCCTCTGGGTATGTAGCGCGCTATATAAATTTCTGACTTGACTTGACTAATAACCTTTAATAGTGCCCATTACAAGGCCTTGCTGGGCCAAGCACAAAAACCATAACACATTCCAAAACTTTGGATTGCAAAGTTTTTACTTTGCAGATTCCATATCAGGCAACAAATGTGTCCCAGCACCCGTCGTAAATGGACGTTATACGTAATTTAACGTAAATTGGTATTTGTACAGAGCTAACTGCCACTCCGTAAGGAGCATCCTGGAGCTGGTTGGTTGGAGGTGAGAGGGGCCCTAGAAGTGCTAAATGAGTGAAAGGCAAACTTTGTCTGGGGTACCATATATCCAAGTCTTCAGAGCCTTCCTAAATTGAGTTTCTGTTTTTTGAAGTCTTAGATGTTCCAGGCTTTGGTGCCCAGGGCGGCCACTGTTTTTCCTCCTTTTGTTTTACATCTAAAAATGGGTGGTTTAAGGAGGTTGGCTGATGAGAACCTGAGAGTCATGGTTGTGATGTAGGGGGAGAACCGTGCCAAAAGGTACCTAGGTCCTGATTTAAGCGTGGCTCTATAGGTGATTAGAAGGTTTTTAAAGAGGATTCTGTTATACAGCGGCAGCCAATGGAGAACGTTTAACCTCTTCCGTGTGGCGCACGTTCAGTGGACGTCGTGTGCACTACCTCGGTAGTGCTGCGCACGTCCGCTGAACGTTCCGGCCCCGCCCGCTTAATAGAACGTTCCGCACTGGGGCGGAGCGTTCGGCACAGCGGAGGGGCTAATGCTGCCGATGCTGAAGATCTTCGTGTGAGTTGTAAAACTAGACGCACCGCAGCGTTTTGGACAACTTGTAGCTTTTTTAGTGTTGATTTGTTGGCTCCTACAAAAAGGCTGTTGCAGTAGTCCAGGCGCGAGAGAATCAAGGCCACTGCCACTGATTTCCTTGCGGAGAGTGGAATTATAGCTCAGTCTTCGCACATTAAAAGTGTAGATTGCACTAGTTTGTGTGCAGAATCCTGCCCTGCTGCTTCAACAGGAGATCCAAACAGGGTGGCAAGCTGGTTGTGGGAAGAAGCTCATGTCCAGAAGCTCTGGGGACCACACTCCCCTGGCCGAATCCAGAGCCAATAATAGGACTTGGGCCGGTCGTTCCTGAGCACCTTCTAAACTATGGACAGAAGAGGCAACAGCTTGAGGGTGCACAGGAGTCCTATTGTGGATTCCACCTGGAATGCATCACCTAGCAAGAGTTTATGTAGGAACTCCAACATGCAAAAGTTTTGACAATGCACTTTCTGGACGAAGGCGAAAGGATCTAGCCAGGGTACCCCACACTGTCAGAAGATGCCCTGCGTGACTGAGATGCAGCTGTCATTTGTGGTCAGCCAGGCATCAACAGTAGATCTCATCTGCCCTGGCGTTCAAAGATCACACCAGGTGTTCAAAATTAAGGATATGTCCTTAGGTTCTATCCAACTTCAGAGGCAGAGCTTCCTGGCATAGTCACAAAACCCGTCTGCCCTGTTTTTTACATACCCACACGGGGGTGGTGTTGTCCGGGACAATCTATAGCAGCCTCCCTTGATGGACAGCAAAAATGTGTTTAACTCCAGTAGACTGACAAGGAGCCGGGCTTCCTCTAGAGACAGAGTCCTATCATCTTTACATCCCCAAGATAACCTCCCAAATCCAGTAATGACACATCCATTACTACTTTCAATCCTGAGTGGCGAAAGGAGAGGGGTCTGCCTTTGGTCCAACTAGTAAAACAGCCCCCACTGAAGATCGTTGCAGTTATCTCTGAAACCTGGACGGTATCAGAAAATGTCCATTGCAGAATACGCATAGTCCACATGGCATAGTCGACAAACAGGCTGCAGGAGGCAAAGAAGTATCAGAGTTGCATTCACCAAGATTTAGGACAGAGGCTGAAACATCGGGATCATAGCCTTAATGTTCTGGACTTGTTGCAATGGAGGGAAGGCCTTAAACTGCACCATTTCCAAGACAGCTTCTATCAAAAGGAAGCCTCAGCGAAGGAGTCCGAACTGACTCTGGTTTGTTGATCATGAACCCCAACAATGTCAGGTGGTTCACTGTTGACTAGAGGTGGCCTACCTGCATTCAACAAAAAGATGTTGAGGTAGGAGAAAACCGTTATCCCTGACCTCCGAAGATTGGTCGCAACCACTGCTATCCCTTAGTGAACACCAGAGGGGAACTGGGAGAAAGGCAAATTAAAAACACTACTGGAGTCCCATAACAAGCAGGTGTAGGGCAGGTATATGAAAAGGAGTGCCCTGCCGATTCAAGGACATCATCCAGTCACCCGGGTCGAGGGCAGACAGACTCTGGGCCAGCGTAAGCATTTTGAATTTGTCCTTCCGTTGGAAGGCATTCAAAGGCCGGAGATCTAAGAAGGGCTGAAGCCCTCCATCCTTATTTGGCACAAAGAAACAGCAAGAGCAGCAATCATCCATATTTCTAAGTCCAGAACCTTCTCTTTTTTTATTGAGTTTATCTTTGTTTTGCTCCCTAACATACACCTTGAACACCAATCAATATTGCTGCTAAGGCATCAAAAGCATAAGGTATTGACAGTCCTGCTAAACAAAGGAGAATAGAAATAGCACCACAATAGATAATATAACAGTCAGTAGTATTACTATTTAACTGAATAACCAGGGCTGTCGAGCTACTCAAAAAGAAAAGGTTACATATCTTTATATACATATCATAGATAATTGATACATTACTGTCTTATTTCATTTCATTAGAAAAAGAAAAAAAAGCAAATAAACTATCCAGAGATTGAGATATAAGGGCAGCAGAGAAATACACATATCACTCTCAATGCTTTAACTAACTAGGTCTGCAATGGGAGCCCAAATACGCGGTCCCTGCGCCTTCTTCCTACGTCCTCTTAGTTTATATATTGACGATTCGATAATATATATAGCAAATAATTTTGCACACCAGTTATAAAAAGTTGGAGGATCAGGACTGATCCATTGGGAAGTAATACACAAACAAGCAATGTCCATAGCTGTAAAAATAAGACCTGTCTCAGATCTTACCCTACTATCTGTTTCAGTATTGTTCCCTACTCCCAAGATGAGAAGAGTCGGTGTGACAGAGATTGATATCACCAAAACCGTAACCAAGAATGTTTCTACGTCATGTATAAAAGTAGCTAGTTTTGGACAAAAATAAAACATGTGAACTGTATCCATTGCCTGGAGATCACATCTATTGCATTTATCTCCTCTCGATCCCTTCCATTTGGCAATCTTCGAAGGAGTATAATACAAATAAAAGACTGACAAAGTATTGGCTCCTAAGGCTCCCAGTAATTAAGATCTGGCTAGCTAGCATGAGGGATTCCTCCATATCTATTGCTCCCTCCCCACATCATCTGGAAAAGAGTCAAGCAGGATATGATAGATCTTTCCTAAGACTGGACTTCTTTTGAGCAGCTTCCACCAAGGGTATTTTCCCAAAATTTGGCGCCGTTCTGCGCACATTTTCCCCCTAAGACGCTCCTTATCTGCAGATATTTTTTTAAAAATCACCCCTGGAGAGACCATATTTTTCCTGCAATTTTGCAAATGTTACCAGTTGCCCATCTTTATGAAGGTCCCCAGCGAACAGATACTTTTATCTGCCCATTCAAAGGTAACCCGATCCCGAAATATTGATGAGAGTAACCTTGTAGCTGCAAATGGAGTACGTGTATTAAGATTGGAGATCTTAAATTTCCTACCAATCTGTTTCCACAATATTGATGAGAGTAACCTTGTAGCTGCAAATGGAGTACGTGTATTAAGATTGGAGATCTTAAATTTCCTACCAATCTGTTTCCACACTTTATATGCTGCTTTCACAATTTTAAATCTGGTCTTTTAATAGTAGCTAGGCTCGAGGATCGACAACAAGCAACCATTAGCTTGACTTTACAATCCAAATTCATACATAGACGGGTTATTTTCTATAGATATATCAGCCTTGGCTCCAACTAATAGAACACACATATGTTATAGAATGGCGGGCCAATAGTACAGTAGAAAACTGGGAATAGCCAGACCCCCACATTGTCTTGGAAGAATCATACTTTTGGCCGCTCTTCTGGACCTGCAATAACCCCACAGAAACCTAGAGCATACCCTTTCTAACTTTATAAAACAAGAATGTGGAAACTCAGGAGGAATAGTCCTAAAAAGGTACAAAAATCGGCCTCTTGATGACATTGCTTGGCCCATAAAGTGAAATATGTAGGTGGTCCAATCTCTCTAGTTTCTTATTAGCACTTTCAATTATTGGGCACATACTGAAATCAGGTATTCTTTTGACCGTGGCTGTAATTGTAATACCAAAATGGGTGGCTGTTGAAACAACTGGAAAATCCGTGGAGCAGATTAACCCTGAGATCATGATTTGGGTCTTGTCCACATTTAGCTTGTACCCTGACAGGGCGCCGAACTGAGCTGCTAGGTCTTTCACCACTGGGAAGGCAGAGACAACATCACTCGTAAGAACCGCAATGTCGTATGCATATGCCAGTGCCCTGAACTCGATCTCCCCAATCCTAACTGATTTAATATGGGTACATGGCTCCAATTTTCTTAAAAAGAACCTATATACAGGTAAAAAGCAGGGGTGAGCAAGGACACCCCTGCCTTGTGTCTCTGCTAATAGTAAGTGGCTTGGATTCCTGCCCTGCAATCCGGATTACCGCCTCTGGAGATAAATACATTGCCTTAACTGCTTGTACAAAACCCCTACCTAACCCTTTCCAGCATAGGACAGACCCTATCGCCAGGAGACCCTATCGAACACTTTTTAGGCGTCCAAGAGGTGAACCCCCAGCGGTGACCCCGTGGCCTGTGCCCAGTCCAGAAGGGCAATCACCCTGCGGACATGATCTGCTGTGTCCCTTCCTGGGATAAATCGATGTTGGCGTAGCGATACCAGAGGGGTAATGACACTTCCCAGTCTTACTGCTAAGAGTTTCAAATAGATTTTACTGTTGCAGTTGATCAAAGTGATAGGCCTATAAGAAGCTGGATTAAGTTCTGGTTTCTTTTTTTTCCTAAAGACAACAATTGTCGTCGTACGTCAGGAATCCGGAATAAGATTATTTTCCCGTGCCTGTCAAATAAGAGTAGAATATTATGTTTAAGTACTTGTCAGAATGTTCTATAGAATTCCAGAGGAATACCGTCTGGTACGGTAGCTTTACCCATGGCTAAAGATGTTATTGCCAAGTCTATCTCCTCCCATGTGAACTGGGCTTCAAGTATCTCATTTTGATCCTGCGTGACTTTTGCTGTTTCCAGGCCATTCAAAACAACCTTCCTGGGGATCTGTTTCTGTCACATCCTGTCCCTCAGCATATAATGGACTATAGAATGTCTGAAAAACATTCAGAATTCCTGCCAAAGAGTCCTGGACCTGCCCTGCATGATCCTCAATTTTAGCTATCTCACGCCGGTGCAGACGTTTAGCTAAAACCCTAGCTGTGTTTTCTCCCAATTCGTATGACTCGATCCTCTGCTGCATATATTTGGCTGCCACCTCCGAACCAAAATGGCGATGAATTTTAGATTTTATAATGGCAATATGCTGGTGTCATTCCTTTATGCTTGTACCCCTCTGAATACTGCTCATTAATTCATACTCTGCTATCTTTAATTGTTCTACCAAGTTTCTAATTTCTTTCTGTAATGTTTTTTGGCGAGTTATGGAAAAGCTCAAAGTTTCCCCTTGAACAGCTGCTTTAAAAGCGTCCCACACAATGCCGAATGAGTCTGTATTATTATTAATAGAAAAAAATTCCTCTAGCCATATGGGTACAATATGCTTCGTCAAACAAAAGTTTCCTTTCAAAGGTCCAGGGCCGCTGGACCCTTGACATACCACTTAGAGGAATTTTAATCATTAAAGCATTGTGATCTGATATGATTCTTGGGAAAAACTCAATCTGACTTGTCTCAGCCAAATGATTAGACAGAAAAAATTGTCTAGCCGAACTAGATTATTGTGGGGAGCTGAATAAAACGTGAACCCAGGATCAGGTGATCTAAGTTTATGCCAACAGTCTAATCCAAATTCCTTCATCATACCTTGAAGTGCTTTGAAAACTCTGACTTTCCAGCCTTGATATGGAAGAGTATCATATACAGCAAATTTACAGTCTATATGAATATTAAAGTCACCGCAGCATTATATAGGGTGCGGCCATAGAGCAAGTTTGACACTTAGAAAGAATAAAATATCAGGGTAAATTAGATCCATAGATTGAGTAAAGTGTCATAGCGATATTTTCCACTATGATTTTGGCAATAGTCCGCCAACCCAGATTATCTGCTTTAGTTTGTTTACATAAACTCACCCCTTGCCTAGCTAAAATAGCCACCTCCCTAATTGCTGTCCCCTACTGGGTACAAACCAACACTTCCATCCCGAGATCCCTCAGCCACCCCCGCTTACTCCATGGTATATGGGTCTCCTGAATACATAGCAAATCAATCTGCATATATCGGATCTGTTTAGCTAGCATGCCCCGCTTTCTCCTGTCATTGAGAGCAAATCCACAAGCTACCCATCATCCTTGTAGTTTATGTACTCCGAATTACACATTACACAATAGCACAGACTGTTAGACACAATGATAGAACATGCTTCAAGTTTCCATACATCAGCAAAATAGCAAAAGCAAGCGAAGACAAAACAAAGCCCCCATACCACTCCACCTCCCCTACCCCCCCATACCCTTAACCCCTGACCTTCCTCCCCTCCACCAAAACCCCTCCCTTCCACCCATCTCATGAGGCGTAAGGACCATTGGTCCTCTGTGATGGAGAGCTGACTACACCCCCCCCCTCTCCCCTGAATTCTCTCCCCCCCATTGCAAAAAGTAACAAAGAATCACATTTGTTACTGTGGATCAAGACCCAGTGTGAAAAGGGGTTCCATTAAACCATTATAAGCTTAAACCAACATCAGTATAAATTTAAGTAAATCAGAGTAGACCCCCTGCCTACCCTATAGTGTGTTCAAAAATTCCTTTTCAGACAAAAAAAAATGTGCCTCCCCCTTAACCACTACTTTCAGCTTAGCAGGATTGAGCAAAAACACCTGAACCCCTTTTTCCTGGAATAGTGGAATTAATTGGCGAGATTGCCATCTTTCCTCAACTGTTGCTGGGCAATAATCAGGTCTCACAAAAAAAAAATCACATCCTTTCCCTACCCTTTTCCTGTCTGGTCTAACTCAATCATACAGCGCCTCACAGGCCAGAAAGTTGTTAAGACAAATAAAAATAGCACAGGGTTTTTCAACAGCCAGACCAGTCTTTTTACGTTGATTTAACCCCTTCGCTGCTGATGACGAGCTCAGCTCGTCATCAGCCACGGGTGGCGTGTGCTGATGACGAGCTGAGCTCGTCATGTAATGCGGTAAAATGAAAAAAGCCGCACAGCGCAAAAATCGCCGCAGCAGCGATGCGGCTAACAAGAACCGGTAGGCTATCTGGAGTTCAGTTTTCCAGTCCCATTGCTTCAATTCGGGAAATGCTTCAGTAAAGAGTTCTGTGACAAACTGACGAGCATCTGTGCCTTCTGGGATACCCAGTATCCGGAGGTTATTTCCGCTTGACCGATTCTAAAGGTCAGTCAGTTTCCATAGTGTATCCGCTTTCTGGGCTTCCAAGGAGTAAGTAATGCCCTTTTGTGTTGTTAATTCATCCTTCGAGGTGGAAATTGTAGTTTCGGCTTCTCTGACTCTGGTAGCAAAATCAGAGCAGGTCTTAGCTACTCTGCATATTGAGTAATGTAATTTCCGGTATGCCCCTTGGGTATGTGAACTTTCCACAGGGTCTCCTCCCTATGGGCAAGGATGCTCTGGTAAATAGTAGAAAGAGTTATTTCTATAGGCATGGTTTGATCTGAGCTCGAGGCTCCTAAACCAGACGCTCCATTGCTCACGCCATTTCCACCAATTGAGAGGAAAAAGAATAGTCCCGAATCATTGAACCGGCTAAATCGGAAGCCTTATCTGGACCAGAAGTGCAATGTTCTCTTTTTTGGAAGGTTGCAGAGATATGGAGAGGATTCTCCCCCAGCTCCCCCTCGCCCAAGTGGATACTGCTTGTATCACTCTCATCCTCAGCACAGTCCTGTCTAAGGCTTTTGTCCCCTGAAGAAATAGATGGGTCAGACAGAGTAAAATTTGTCCCCTGAATCGCCCTCCTTCACAGGGCCCACAGATCCAACTTCTTCGTCTTGGGGATCGGAGAGAGGTTTCTTTGCTGTTGGATCTGAACTTAATCCATTTAGAGCATTCCCCTGGCTGCCACTTGGAAGGACTACATTACCCATAAGGCATTGTTCCTGCATTCTAACTCTTATGCCAGCAGTTCCTAGCTCGTTATTCGTGACCAAACCAACATGACTTGTTTCAGATCCAGCAGATTTAGATCCGTCAAGTACTTCACCCTGCCTTGTGGCCCCCCCACCAATGTTATCTGTGGTTAAATAGCTGAATTCTGTCCCGTCAGCGATCAAAATACATTTGCTCAGCGCTTCATCTGGTAGCTCCAATGTTTCTGCCGGTAAGACAGGGGGCGTGACTTGTTTTGCTAAGGATTAATCTCCAGAAAGCGTATCTTCAATACTTTTATTTTTTTGACTATGTGCCTTGAACATTGAAGAAACTGTTTGACGGGCGCATGCAGAGGTGTCTCCTCTGCCCGTTCGGCCCGTGGCCCTATCTGCTGTTTCTCCCGTTCCCATACAGCCAAATGTTGTCCCTGTGGCTGACTGGGCTGTCTCTGCATCCATATTGGCTTTTCCAGGACTTCCAGCGCCCGCCGGGGCGCTTTGGGTCTTCGATCCCTTTCCCATAGTTTAAGGTGCTATCGGGACTATCATACAGCGCCGAGTCGCACCCACCACTGCACAGAAAAGCGGACTGCCAAAAGCCAAGCGTGAAGGTTCTGGCAGCTCAAGACACCACAACCACGAGCTCCAGATCATACCACAGGTACAGCGATTCTTTCTCTTCTGTTATCTCGCCGCCTCAAGCTGTTGGAGCGTTGGTCAAGAGAGCACGGAGAGTCAGCTCACTTGGCCAGCAGCGTGGCCGCCATCTTGCCCCGAGTCCAGAGCCTTCTCAATGTCTCTTTTGGAGAGTAAAGCTTGCACCTACTGCATTAGAATGGACAGGTGCTCCTCAGAGAGTTAGTCTAGTGTGGGAGGAAGGTGTGATGAGGCAGAAAGAAACGGTAGGGCATAACTCTGCTCAACGATCTTGCGGACCCATCTGTCAGATGAGACAGATCGCAACCCTGGGAGAGAGCACTGGATTCTGCCTTCAACAAGGTGGTTGTGAGTAGCTGAAGGCTTGCTGGAGGTTGCCACAGGGGAGGGCTACTGGGAGGACTGATGCCCCAGATGACCTATGCACTGCCTGCCTGATATACACTCTGGCCACAAAAGGACTGGGGAGTCTGGTGCTGCCTGTACCCCAAACACCTGAAGTAGCCTCTGAATTTACTGAACTGAGAGAGCTGTCTGGCAAGGATTGAAATTCTCAGAGCGTGTGGCGGCCCTAATCTCCGTAGTGTGTACTATGGCAGAATCAGCTTTGTCACCAAATAGACGTAAGCCATCAAAAAGCATATCCATAGAGGAGGCCTGTACGCATCCTGAGAAACGTGGATCTCATCCACTCATGGACCAGAGCACCACATAGGTGCCAGATGCGCATAAGTAGTGGATTCAAGCAAGCCGGGCTGAAGACGGCTGGAATGCCAGAAACCGGTCCTCGGAAGCTTGTTTCCGGTCCAGGGAAGACATGGCTTGGCAGTTCGGGCTGGACTGTTCCCATGAGGCACAGGGTCAGACTGATTTGCATATAGCCATGTCTGAACTGGGGTGGCAGAGTGGGCTAAAGAACGGTGATGGATTAAACCCAGATCTTTTGACTGGGTGTGAGTGTTTGATTGATTCAGATGCTCCGTCCATCACCACCCCCTTTTGTACCGCATAAGTAGTATCATGGGTAGCACAAATAACATATTTTGTCCCATCTTGACCGTCTTTAATGGTTTTTGCAAAGGAAGCCTTATGTTTTTCCAGAGTCACCAGCAATATCTCACTGGCCATTTCCCAGGAGGCATGCGTATATCAGAACAATAAACAAACAGCACTGCTTGACATCAATGCTAGGCTGGTGGAGGTGAACATGTTCCCTTAACGCCTCAATCCTCTGATTCCCTGTCCAGCAGGGGGGAGTGGGGAAGGGACGTCACAGGGTATGAACTGAGGGCCACCAGGCGCTCCGGTGTAGGATGCTAGCTGAGGCAAGCAGGGTCGCCAGCCCACTAAGGTATCAGGAAGGCCCACTTAAAGACCTAAGCAATCTGAAAACTTTACAGCTATGTCCTTTCCTCTGGCCATACAAAGCAAAACCCTAACATCAATTTTTAATCTGACAACTCGACTATTTGATGGGTTCTGGAGTAGCCTGCAATTGACCATAAAGCACTTCAACACTCACTTGACGTAAAGCGCCTGAATGCCTTGTCAGGGGTAGTAAGAGGTATATAAGTGGAAGTACTTAATTGGCACTATTTATTAGTGTTATTCAGCATGTTATGCACAATGGGATTGTTGTGTTTTACAGTTGCTTCGCATTCTCAAAGAGATCTATAGTACGTTCATACCATCTAAAGTGTGAGCTGAAGAAAGTAAGCTGTGATTAACTTTGGCTCGGTGAACTCGTCCTCAGCATGAGTTCAAAAAATGTCTTATTGGCTCCATCGTAACCATCTTGACCTGCCGGTATGAAATGCCCAGAATGGAAAGCTTATTACCTAAATTATATAGCAACTGTTGATGAAGAAGGAAAAATGTCACTAGCACAGAAAATAATTCTTACATTCCGTTGGTCTGGAGGGTTTAAAGTTTTTTGAACAAGTGACCAGAGATGCTCGAGTGGAGGGAGTGTTTTTGATAATACTATTGCTGATTTTGACTGTTATTTTTCATACAAGGTATGCATAGGTATTGTAAGATAAAAAAGGTTTTAAAAGGAAACAGAATTCGGGTGAAACTGTTGATGATTACGTAGCAGCTCTTAGGTCATTGTCTTTAGATTGTAATTTTGGAAATTTGCAGGAAGATTCAATTGGGGATTAGGTAGTGATGCACGTAAATGACCACGCAATTCAAGAAAGACTGAGTTAATGGAGACGCTAGCTTGAAAGACATCCTGGTGATTGTTAGGAAGGAAGAGGTATTGAGTAGGAGTGCTAAGGTGGTAAAGACAGAAGTAAAAGAGAGAAAAAATGAATGTGTGATTACAATTACGAATAAACCATCTCCGAAAAAAAAGTTAGTAAACAAAAATTAGATTTTACATATCCTGAAAAAAAACAGAAATATTGACAAAAATAGAGAAGGTTTAAGATGTTACTGCTGCAATAGTAAGTATAATCTTGCATTTAGCAAATATTGTACAACTGTAAAACAAAAATGTCCCAATCGTGGTGTTATTGGGCACTTTCCTAAAGATTTGCAAAGGAGAGAAATGAAAAGGTAAAGTGTTTAGAGGAGGATAAATCTATTGAGGAAGACTGCTATCAGGAAGAAAGTGTAGGTAAGTTTGGTTTTAAAATTAGTGATGGTGTCCCAAATGTGTTAAAATATCGATAACCAAAAAGTTAAAGATAAAAAGCTTAGTGATACGAAGATGGGAGGAGTAAGCATCCAAATGTATGCAGCTTTGGGCTATCCATATACCATTTGTAATGTAGAATGAAAAAGGATTGACTGTAGAGTTTTCTAAGTTCAAATTTGCTGTGGAGTCAGTTACTTATTTAGGTCATGTTTCCGGGAAGGATGGTGTAAAACCCAAACCTGAATAGGTAGAGGCCATCTAACTTGAGCTAGCATCTGTAAGGATGATGTGAGATCATTCCTTGGTCTCATGGAGTTATACTTTAAATATGTGCAACATTTCTCAACCAGAGCATTTAATATCCACCAGTTAGTTAAGAACAAGAGCAAATTATAGAGGAGCAAGGACTGTCCAAGGGAATTTACAGATGTAAAACTGCCATTTCTAGTGTTGCAGCTTTGAGTGGTTTTGATCCCAACCTAGTGAGCGTAATTACCACCAATGCTAGTTGCATTGGAATAGGTGCTGTGTTGTCTCAGGTAACAGAGAAGGGAAAAGAAGTCATAGTGTATGCCTCGAGATCTTTTACACCTTCTGAAGTTAAATACTTGGTCACGGAGAGAGAAACTCTAGCTTGCATGTGGGCGTTTGAGCATTACAGAACATTTGTGTGGGAACAGTAATGTTTGTTAAAAAGTGACCACTTACTACAGAAGGTATGATAAACGCACCTGCACGTATTGAAAAAATGTCTATGAGACTTCAAGATTTCATGTACAAAATTACTAACGTGCCACACAAGTATAACTTAACTACGGATTTCTTGTCTAGAATACCTTTGCAAATTAAGGAGGATATGACTGCTAAATGGGACGAGTATCGTGGGGCATGAGTACATGATCAGGGTATTCCCATGGTTGACAAAGAGTTGTGGATGAAAGAGTACAATGGAGATAAATTATTACAAGAGGTGTTTGTATACTTGGTGAGTGGCTGACCCAAGAAGGGAGCATTGAAGTCTGAGATGAGAAGTCTTTGGGAGATTACGAATGAGCTGACCTCTGGGGATGGTATGATTTGAGGATTAAAATTACCAAGCAAGGTCATGAAGGCCATGGTGGGATAGTGAGAACAAAGCCAACAGTTAAAAAAAAAATATATATATATATTGTGGGTCAGGAACTGACATTTTTAGGTCTCGCACCTGCGATGCAGGGCGAAGCCCGGTCGCAGCGAGACCTATTGTCGGCGGCTGTGCTTACAAGGAGACAAGAGATGGGCACGCGCAGCATGCCGGAATCGAATCAGGTCGCACGCGTGAACACGCGCTCCGATTCCGGCATGCTGTTCCCAGGCACAATGGATCAGGACGTGCGCATGCACACACACACACATGTGCGCTCACACACACAGACAGACACACGCGCACACTCACACACAAACACCCCCCCCCCCCCCCCCCCCTCACCGGGCTCTTTTCACGTGTCCCGCTCTCCCTCGGCAGCCAGCGGGTCAGTCTCGGCAATAGGTGGGGCTCTCCACAAGCACAGGAGTCCCGCTAGCTCACACGCAAATCTTCCGGCTGGCTTCAAGGGCAAAGGAGTGCGGGGTAGGCTCCCGTCTGCTTCCTGTATTTTTGCGGCCCCGCCCCCGTCCCAACACAGGTTGCCTGGCTTCCTGTCCAAGCCCGGATGTGGTGGTGAGTTTCTAAATACCCGACTTTTTTTTTCTGCTGCTGGCATCGGCTGAAGTAGGACACTTGTGTTTAATGTCTTTTTAATCCCTCCGTCTTGAGAGTCATTCTAATAAGCACATGTTCTACTCTCTGCAGTTGAGAAAATCGAAAGCATTGCCTTGAGGTACCATCGACGGCCTGTGTTTCGAGCGGATACCTAATGCCCCGTTTGTTTCTGCTCTGATCACTTCTTCTCTCCCCCCGGATTGTTTTTCCTGTGCACGCGCTCACCCCTTTGCACTCATATTTGTGCGCGGGGGTTCGGCGCCTGCCTGTGTCACATGTGTGCAGAAGTGACCTCTTGCAGAGACGGCTTTGGGGTAAGGGTTAGTTTGTGTCTCCGGTCACACACAAAACATTTCAGGCACGCTTTATTGTGCGTTGCTTTATCGTACTCTGCGTTTGGAGAGAGGGTGGACTGTGCCGGCCTGTGACGACCCTGGTAGGGTTCACCGAGCCACGCATACCTGGTTTGGGGGGTAGGGGGGATATCTATCAGGTATACGGGGCACGCACACCTCTTCTCCATATGCGCAGAGAGAGGCCGCTGCTTCTTTCAGACCACAGGCACACGCACGGCACAGGCTGGCTCCGGCTGGTGCCAGGCGCTGGCAGTACTCACCTTTGGCTCACATGGCTCGCAGCTCGCTGGTGCTGCACTGCTCCCTGCAGCCGGTGAGCGCTGCGTCCCCTCTCTCGGGCCCGGGGGACTGCGGCGGTGCTGGGGCCGCTGCTGGAGGTGTGTGGAGTCTAAAGTCAGAGTGGGGAGACCCCAGAGTGAGGCTGCCGGAGCAGCAGACAGCCCCGCTCAATGGCAGTCCGTGCAGCAGGCAGAGCAGGGCTGGGAGGGACCGTCACCTCCCCCTCTCCCAGTGCCAAGACGGACTGCGGGCACAGAGAGAGCCCAGCGCTTACCAGGAGCCTGTGTGTGTCGTATATTATTATAAACGTGTGCGTGCAGGTGTCTGTCTTGACTACACGTGCCTACAGGAGTTTGTGTGTGCAAGCACATGCGATAGCGTGAACGTTTACCTGTGTGCATGTTTGTGAATGTGTGTTAACAGGTGTCCATGTCTGTGATTGCGATATCGGTGCTTCTGTTATATGTGCTAACATATAAGCATACATATAACTACATCTTTCCATGTGCTTGTATTTGTGAGTGCACTTTTGTATCTCTGCTTCTGAACATGGGTACATGTCCTGGTGTTCGTGACCTTATATGTATGTGTACTTTAGTTTTATGTCTGTATACGCCCCAGAGTGTGTGCGTGTGTATGTGCTGTTTAGAAGACACATTTTTTGTTAGTCTGTTTGTGTTCGTTTCTCTGTGCGTACATGCCTGCTTTCCGTTGTTTTTGCATGCTCCTCTGTGTGTGATGAGTGAGCCTGTCTGAGTGACTGCAAAACTGAGAGACAGAGTGTGATGGAGTGTGCCTCTGTGTGTCCTATTGGGGATACGTGTGATTTGTCTATATATACATTTCCATGGCACTGTGTGGCTACATGTGCTTGCAGTGTGAGTATGGGTCAACTGCTCAGCACTCACAACTGCTCCTGCTGAAAAGTGGACTGTCTGCTCCTACAAAGGTTCGCTTACCATGGCCCACGCTATTTACTTTGATTCATTTGGTACAGGACCACTGGCGTCTCGTTACCTTTTAAAACTTTCAGTTGCGTTGTCTTGTTTGTAATCTGTGTAATGAAGAGTCATGCTGGCTATTATCACTCAACTGGGCAGTTACAAAATTTGGAAATATACTGAGCGGAGCCCCCTAAAAGCGGTATTGGCCCCGTGGCCCTTGGAAGCGCACACAGCTGTAACTAAAATATACGGAACTACTGATGTAGTGGCCGCGAGGACAGGGGACAAAAAGAGCATACTGTGTATAAAAGAACTATAATCATCTGTTCCATTCACAACATCCACAGTGCTTCTGAGCTGCTCTGACACATGTGCCCAAGGTAGAGGAGATATGAGGTTCAGTACCTAAGCTGAGTATGAGAATGAAAATACCGCCTTTATTTAAATCCTAGATTCGGTACATGCCCAAATTGTGTGATCCTGCTCAAATCATTTCATTTTGATAACTTTATTTCAGTCAAAGACCATAAAAGCACAGATAAAATATGTACATAGATAATAAAAATATAAATAGAGTTTTTAAGATAAGACATTATTAAATTGGAAGTTATCAAGAAATGGCCATCACAGTAAAAAAAGAATAAAAAAAAGACAGTTAGTTAAGCAAAGAAGTCCTTCTTCGCCACATTCCATGTAAAAAGCGGGAAACCGAGAAGACAATGGCGGGAGAGGTGTCATAGGTTAGGATCCTGCAGGCCTGGGCACATTGGCTTAATCCCAAGTTTTTACACAACGGTACCAACCAGCGTCTACGTATACTGCTATACGCCGGGCAAAAGAACAGAATGTGAACAATGTCCTCTTTAGTACAATTGCATGCTGGGCAGGAACCATCCTCTTTCCCTGACCAAGAGAGAGTCAGTGCCCCGATGGGTAAGCAGCCGTGCCTTAATTGGGTGTATAGTTTCCTCACTAGCGGTGGCTATATTAGGTTTAAGAATTCTTCCCTCTGAGGCGCCAGCTTGACCTGTAAGAACTCTTTCGTAAGCCTTCCCATAACTGTTGCACTACACAGTAGACTTAGGTTAAAATGTCTCACAATGGCCACCAGTTCTTTCCTCTGGACCGCCGCACAGCTCACCTCAGGGGACTCCCACAATTGGGGGAGGCCAATTTGTTGGGCTAGAGTTTTGATGTGCTGTAACCACGGTATACGCTTGCCTTTCAGGGTAGCCCAGACCATTGAGAATTCCGCTCTGTAGTCCTCGAGCTCTGGGACAGTCCAGAGCCTTCTCCAGTACAGAAGCGGACGTGCTGAGAGTAGTTCAGTGATGGGCTCGATTTCCATGTCCAATCGCAAGGGTATCAATGGAGTGCTCTGGGGGAGACCCATCAAGTTCCTCATAAAGGCCTGCTCCACTTTCAGTAGGCTATGTGTGTTCGTATGGCCCCAGAGCTCCGCTCAGTATGTTGCAGCAGGTCTTGCCTGGACCCCATAGATCTCAAGAGCAGGGGAAACTGGTCTGAAGATGGTGGACTTATGGAACTTGCAAATACCCCCAGTGATCTGCGAAAGTCTCAGGGTGGAACTAGCAACCTGGGGGCCCCAGGTGAAGTCTTCGTTTAGGGTGATGCCCAAATAAACAAAAGTTTTCACTCGTTCAAGCGGTGTCCCATTTAGAGTGGGGACCGGACGGGTGCGCCTCGGGGGTCCAAAGATCATAAACTTGGTCTTACCCAGGTTGATCTCTAGGCCACGCGAGGCGCAGAATGTCACAAACCCGTCCAGAACTCGCTGGATGCCCGTTGATGTTCGCGAAAGCAACAAAGTGTCGTCAGCGAACATCAGAGCGGGCACCCGGCCAGTGGACAACCGGGGGACATCACTATCCCTGACCTTGAGTAAATCCCCCACCAGGCCGTTAATGTACAGGCTGAAGAGCGTCGGGGCTAAGACGCAGCCCTGCCGTACACCTCTCCTGACTGGAAAGCGGGGGGGATAAATCTCCGTTCCTGCCACACCTCACTTGGGCGTAATTCCCCACATGCAGGCGTGTCAAGACATCTAAGAGGTAGGGTGGGAGGCCAAGACATTTCAGAACCCTCCACAGACTCTCCCTGGGCACAAGGTCGAAAGCGGCCCGCAGGTCCACGAAGACGAGGTAGAGGCTGCCACCCTCCACCTGGACAGTCTTCCAAAAGAGGACCTGGAGCCTAAATATTTGGTCCAGGGTCGAGATTCCGGTTCTGAAGCCTGCCTGGAGGGTAGTTAAGATTTTAAGGTCCTCCATCCACCCTTGCAACCGATCTAGCAGGACTCGGCCCATTCGTTTCTGTGAGGTGTCCAAAAGGCTAATTGGCCTATAATTAGCTGGGGCTAGGGGGCAACCCTTTTTAAAAATGGGGACAATCTCGGCACCAACCCAGGTGTCAGGGGGGTTAGCTCCATCAAGGACTGCATTAAACAGAACAGTGAGGTATGGGGCCCAGATTTTAGGCTGTGAGCGAAATAAATCGCCAGGCAGCCTTTCCAGGCCGGGGGCCTTGTTCGGTAGCAGCCTAGCTATCGCTGATTCTACCTCTTTGATGGTATTGGTCTCAGTATTTCCCTGGCCTAGCTCTAACAAAAATCCCTCCCCTTCCCAATCAATGTATTTGCACCAGCAGCGCGCCTCTTATGAAAGATGTTTGTGAGAAGCTTCAGGCGCCTCATTTCCGCTCACTTGAGCAAATATTGGCCTGAGTGGAAGAGACTTATATCGCGCATATGAACATTGAATTCTAAGGAGATGGAGATGTTTCCGTTCAAAAGTCAGTCACTCTCTCGAAGTCGCTCATGTAGGATGCACCTCCCTGTACCCAGGCCTGGTTCCTATGGGCTTTATCTTTTCTACTCTCCACACCTCACCCTTTTTTCTCTGTCTCACCTTCCTCTCTCGCAACTTCACCCTCCTTTCTCTCCACTTCAACTTGCTGCCCCACCCACTTCACCCTTCCACCGACTCAATTACAATAACTTTTACTTAAGTATTAATTATTAAAAAAACAATAAAAGCCATTGTTATTTGTAATATCAATACATTTAGGTCATGTAAATACAACACATATTGCATTACAAATGCTATAGGTTTCATATTTGCAAAATGTATAACTATTGGCATTGTCATACACAATGCCAATAACACAAACTTTAATGCTGCGAGACCTATTGCATTGTAAATGCTTGTTATTGAAAAGATAGGAAGCGTGTAAGTTGTGCAAATGCTGACAAGTTTTGAAAAACCTTGAGGCCCAATATGAGTGAACCCTACATTTCCAAAGAACCATGGCATTCTGTAGCTGTACGATTTAGAAAAGGGGGTGGTGATGAACAGAGTGTCTGAGTTAAACAGACCACTCTTACCCAGTCCAAAGATCAGGGCTTGATCCATCACCGTTATTTATCTCACTGCCCCATCCCAGCTCAGAACCTGGCTATATGCAAATCAGTCTGTCCCTGGCCCAGTGCATCATGGGAACAGGGCAGACTAAACTACCAAGCCAATTCTTCACCAGAAAGGAGACAAGCTACCGGGGACCGGTTTCTGGCATTTCAGCCTTCTTCGGCCCGGCTTGCTTGAATCCTGATGGAGCAGTGAGAAAGGGACTCATGTCTGAGTATACCCTGCCACACCTATAGTGGCCAAATACGATTTAGAAAAGGGGGTGGTGATGAACAGAGTGTCTGAGTTAAACAGACCACTCTTACCCAGTCCAAAGATCAGGGCTTGATACATCACCGTTATTTATCTCACTGCCCCATCCCAGCTCAGAACCTGGCTATATGCAAATCAGTCTGTCCCTGGCCCAGTGCATCATGGGAACAGGGCAGACTAAACTACCAAGCCAATTCTTCACCAGAAAGGAGACAAGCTACCGGGGACCGGTTTCTGGCATTTCAGCCTTCTTCGACCCGGCTTGCTTGAATCCTGATGGAGCAGTGAGAAAGGGACTCATGTCTGAGTATACCCTGCCACACCTATAGTGGCCAAATACGATTTAGAAAAGGGGGTGGTGATGAACAGAGTGTCTGAGTTAAACAGACCACTCTTACCCAGTCCAAAGATCAGGGCTTGATCCATCACCGTTATTTATCTCACTGCCCCATCCCAGCTCAGAACCTGGCTATATGCAAATCAGTCTGTCCCTGGCCCAGTGCATCATGGGAACAGGGCAGACTAAACTACCAAGCCAATTCTTCACCAGAAAGGAGACAAGCTACCGGGGACCGGTTTCTGGCATTTCAGCCTTCTTCGGCCCGGCTTGCTTGAATCCTGATGGAGCAGTGAGAAAGGGACTCATGTCTGAGTATACCCTGCCACACCTATAGTGGCCAAATACGATTTAGAAAAGGGGGTGGTGATGAACAGAGTGTCTGAGTTAAACAGACCACTCTTACCCAGTCCAAAGATCAGGGCTTGATCCATCACCATTATTTATCTCACTGCCCCATCCCAGCTCAGAACCTGGCTATATGCAAATCAGTCTGTCCCTGGCCCAGTGCATCATGGGAACAGGGCAGACTAAACTACCAAGCCAATTCTTCACCAGAAAGGAGACAAGCTACCGGGGACCGGTTTCTGGCATTTCAGCCTTCTTCGGCCCGGCTTGCTTGAATCCTGATGGAGCAGTGAGAAAGGGACTCATGTCTGAGTATACCCTGCCACACCTATAGTTGCCAAATACGATTTAGAAAAGGGGGTGGTGATGAACAGAGTGTCTGAGGAGCTTGTTTCCTTCCCAGTGTAAGAATTGGCTTTTGTAGTTTGGTTTGCCCTGTTCCCTTCATGCACTGGGACAGGAACAGACTAATTTGCATACAGCCAGGTTCTGAAACTGGGATGGTGCAGTGAGCTAAAAAATGGTGTTGGATCTAGCCCTGATCTCTTGACTGGGTGAGAGCTGTCTGCTTAATTCAGAGACTCTGTCCCTCACCACCCCTTGTTGTAAATATTTTTGTCCACCCTAAGCGTGGAAGGGTATTCTCAGATGTGAGACCCTTGCTCATTGCACCATCAGGATTCAAACAAACCGGGCCGAAGACGGCTGTAATGCCAGAAACCGGTCCCCGGGAGCTTGTTTCCTTCCCAGTGTAAGAATTGGCTTTTGTAGTTTGGTTTGCCCTGTTCCCTTCATGCACTGGGACAGGAACAGACTAATTTGCATACAGCCAGGTTCTGAAACTGGGATGGTGCAGTGAGCTAAAAAACGGTGTTGGATCTAGCCCTGATCTCTTGACTGGGTGAGAGCTTTCTGCTTAATTCAGAGACTCTGTCCCTCACCACCCCTTGTTGTAAATATACTGTAGTTGTAAGCATTATGAGTCCTATTGGTACGCAATCCAAGTACATCATCGCGATCATCGATGTTTTATCAAGATGGCCTGAAGTGAAGGTCCTGGAGAAAGAGGACACTGACACGGTTTTGAGTTTCCTCAATAGGGTGTTCACACTAGAAGAATCAATCACCTGTTACCATCATCACTGATAACGGTGTACAATTTGTTTGGGGCAAAGTCAAGGATTATTTTAAAAGGGTTGGAATCAAAAACTTTACCACTTCTCTTTGTAAACCAAGTGGTAATGACATGATTGAAAGGTTGAATAGAGTGCTTAAGGGTGCTATGCAGACGGCAGAGTGATAGGGAAGATTGGGAGTTACAAATGCGTAAGACTGTATGATGTATAACGTTACTGCCAATGACATGACAAAATATTCTTAGTTTGAAATTATGGGAGATCATGCTCCAAGAACCAAAAGTAATCCTGCATGGCTGGTGAAGTCTACTTCTTAGAAGGTTGATTTGGAAATTGTTAGCAAACTATTCAGGATACCCATAAGAAATACAAAGGAAAGATGATAAAAAAAGGGTCAGTGTCTGGAGGTTCAGATATTGATTTTGAAATGTTGGTTAAAGTTTAATAAAAATGGACGCGAGAAGGAGTAAAAGTCAATTTTTCAGGTTCTTTGAATGGGAGACAGGTTTTGAAAAACGCTGTAAGACTTAGTGATGGGTAGGTATGGAATTGTAAAAGTATTGCAGAACTTAATAGTGAAATAAATGTATGTAGGAAGGAGGTTCCTGATGGAGTGAGTAAGAAATTGGGTGGAGTGTTGAGGGAAGAAGAAGAGACTCCTGGTGGAATATAGAATAATTGGAGTCCTGAAACAATGGTGGATAACTCGTTTTGGAAAAGAGATGGCAATTCTCAATCTGAAGATTTTAGGGATAAAGGCGTACAGGTACCAGTGAAAGAGAAAAAGCTACGTAGAAATCCTGTGTGGATGTCTGATTATGTAAGTGAGGGAAAATAGTTGAAGTAGCCTTCTTTCTCCAATTTTTTAAAGGTTAATTTTTAAGACTATGAGAACATATGTTTTTTATTTTAGAAGAGTTTCTTGCTTTTGTTAGGTGTTCTAAATGTTCCTGGTCAGTCATGGATATGCTGTTATTAGTATGGTTGTAATATTTAAAGGGAGGGAAGGTGTTGCGTTGTGAGTGATTTGCTATCACGGCGCAAGCTACCGTTCTGCAATGGAGCTCAGGGTTAGCCACTGTGACAGTTGCAGGGAAGAATCCTACGAAGAAGGACCCCTCCTGCTGGAGGAGTTAAGTTATGTATTATTTCATTTCTGATCAGGTAAGTCTCTTGTGGTTGACTTAACACTGGGACTCCACTTTCCAACTAGAGCTGTCCATTAGATCACTGACACTACCTCAAAACAGTATAATGCGGTCCTAAAAATGGTACCTGTTCATATCTTGAACTGTATATTTAGGATTGGTGTAATCTTTGATGTTTTTGTAAAGTGTTAGCTCTATTCTAAAGCGCGCTAACACTTCCATGTAAAGACCGCGTTATATAAAATTGCATAAATAAATTAGCTGCTCGCCCCTATTACAGCCCAATGAAAAGTTAGAGTACTTTGAGAAATTAAGAGGGGGTAAGGAGGCAGCTAAATGCTAAGCCCTGTTGAGAGTTCTAAAAGGGACACTCGCCGACCCCTCCCTCCCGTGTAATTTCCCGTTGCCCCCGGCCTCGCGTACCTGCTGCGCTGATCCACCTATCTTCGGTTCCGTTTCAATCACAGTCGCCAGTCACTCCAAAACCATTTCAAATCCAGGGCGCGCAACGGCTCACTCGATGACGTCGGAAGCATGAGAGATGGCTATGCGCTCTCTAGCAAACCCCGGCAGCTAGCGAGGAAAGGCGTTTGCAAACATATAACAACGTTGCGTTATATTTCTCGTGGAAACGCGCCATAGCCTTGCGTTTTAACGTCATGCAAACTCAATATACACAATACAGTATTCTATGAGTGATGTTTACTTAATGTTTACTCCTTAACACCATTTGCAACCGAAACAAGATCTGTTAGTCGTTTTATTTCCTAGCAGCACTATACCTCTACCTTTCTATAATTGAACGTGGAAATGTTGCAGTCTTTAAATGGCGAAACGTACTTAGCTCGAACTCGCTTGCTTTATTAGTCTATCTTCTATGTCAAATACACTTCGTCACTCTGCCCCGCCTCCTTTGTTTATTTGGCTCTTTAAAAAAGAAATCGGCACGGCTGTTTGAGAGTAAAAATATTTCCCTTTCGGTTCAAATGACGTTCTGATATCTGTTCTTCGACGGCTGTCTACTGAGCTTGGCCTAACCGGGCAGTGTGTTTTCTTTAGCCACACAATGCCCGGTTAACAGTAGCATTTTACTGCTGGAGACAGGTTAAACGTTGTTTCGACTCTGCGAATCATTTCAAACCGAGGCTTGGCACGCAGGAGAGGCGCATCTAAACGTACAGGAGCTGTTCCTGTGCCCTTTACGTGTTTCTGTTGCGGTTTTAGCGCCAACCAGAGTTTCCGGCGGTGGTTTTCTCTGTGTTCTTCTGCTTGTTGTGGATCCATGGCGGGTATCCCACCAGATTCATGGCAACCGCCCAACGTGGTGTTAGAAACCAGGTGAGATTAGCACCACCCTGCTGTTTAACGCCATGAAATACCCATGAGTAGAGTGACCACCATTTTCACTGGACGCAACATGTCCATACCCCGCATTTCACTTTATTTAATAGGGAATTCTGAACGTCGTGTCCTTGTGTTATCTGAGTAGATAGTATTGATTTGCAAAAGGAACGCCTGGGCTGCCTTAGACTGTATCCAAGTGATAGTAATTTGCAAACCACACCCACGTGGGATGTTTTGGGAGAGAAACATCAGCCGCGTTTCAGTTGTGTTGTTATTACGTTTGTATAGGAAACATTTTACCAAGCATTTATAAGGCTATATTTTATTTGGCTTTTGTATAAGGCACACGGGCTGGGAAGGAATACCTACACCCTGGCCAATACCTTCATTTGTTGTCGAAAGATACATCTTTAAGCCAGACCAGAATGTTCTAGGCTTGGAATGTTATATATGCCAGCCTTTGGTGGTCTACTCGAGGCAGTTGAGATTCAGCTGACCCCCAGGAGACACCACAGGTCCCTTGTCAGAATAAATTAGCTATGGATTGCATACCAGATGTCTGTGGTGGGTAATGCAACAAGCTACTTATTGTGGATAGTGCCAGAGCGTACAACGGGCTGTGGCCACCCCCATTGTTTACTTTGGGTTGGCTTTATTGTTAATATAATTTCCTGCTTCTTATTCGATAACTTTACTTCCTTTTCGTGGGCTTGTTCTGTCCAGAGCGGTTTCTTTACCGTCCTTTTGATTGGGGAACTTTAATTCCACTGCTCATATTCAGGCGATTACATTTTTTAGGTTGATCCTGTGACAGCGCAGGCACTTTCGCTTGGAAGACTATTGTTTTCAGTATTGGGCTTGGAGCCTGCCCTTTGCATACCATTTGTTGGCTTTAGTGCCCCTCTTCTTAGCTGCATCCTGATTGGCCAGTGCAGGCCAAGTGTCACCTCCGTTCCTTTCAGTGGAGCATGGACTAAGCATAGCTTGATTCAGCTTAATTGATGTCCGTCTGCTACTAGCGCTGTGATTGAGGTACTAAGGGGCATATTAACGGCCAGTGATAATTATCGCTGGCCGTGCTTAGCGATAATTAGATTATCGCAGGCTATCTCTGCTTTTTATCGCCCTAGTAGCGCATAATTAATAACGCGTTACTCCAGGGCGATGACAATTCCAGAGATAGCGAGGTTATCTCCCTTTTGTGGTAGCGCATAATTGACTACGAGTTACTCCAGGGCGATAACAATTCCAGAGATAGCGAGGTTATCTCCCTTTTGCAGGGAACATCGCTGGTTTTCCAGCGATGTTCCCTGCAAAAGGGCGATAACCTTGCTGATACGAACCACAGGGTCGTATCAGCACAATCCACTCCTTATGTCAGGGGTGGCTAAGTCAAGAATTTAGCAGACGTTAGTTTTTGGAGAAAACCACAGTTTTCTCCAAAAAATAACGTCTGCTAAAATGCTAGGGCATCCTTGCTGATAGCGCAAAGCCGCGCTATTGATGTCCTGACATGTAGTGTATGTCAGGAACGCCCACTTTGCAACTCATTAGAGATGCAAAGGTAGGCGTAGTGCAAAAGGGTGCTAACATGCGATTATGTGTGTTAGCACCCTTTTGTATATAGGACAATATTTGTATCTCCGCTTTTTAAGCCAAAAAAGTGGAGATAAAGCCCTTGTAAATATGCCCCTAAGTGTTCTTGTTCAACTCTCTGACTCCCCAACCTATCTGGTGTGCCCTCCTGCCGCATTTTGACATCACCATAGCCCCTCCACCTTATTTTGAGCCACAAGCTTTCAAATGATATTAAAACAAACCAGTGTGTTTTAATTATATCCTCCACTCTGTTACTTTGGAAATACTTTGAACTACAGAAGAATGGTGTCCAGGGCAGCATACATTGTGTTTTGCCTGCCACATTAAATATTAGCACTGTAGTTATTTCCTTTAGGAAAGTGAATCTTTTAGAAGGCTTCAAATAAGAGAACTTTTATCAAGTGCTAATCATCTTACAGTCTTGCTGTTCCTCAGATGGCTGATATGGTTCTCGTACATAGGAACGATCTCCAGCAGTGTTGCATGGATTCCCTATTCACGCGGGCAGGCTCTCCTATGCCGGTCACCATGGGGCTCTCCCTCACTCCTGGGAGCCCCGTGGGAGGCGCCGGCAGCGGGCTTCTTCTCTCTCCTTCCCGCACCGGAGCGCGGGGTGGGCTCCCGTCTGCTTCCGGGTCGTCGCAGGCATGCATTACGGCGGCCCGGAGGGGGAGGGGAGAACGACTCGCGGCGGCAATCCGGTATGGTAGAACCTTCCCTGACCTTTAGGAGTCTGGGTGAACTCGATGAAGAAGCATGACACTACTAGAGTGTGTGAGGGTTATTTAACAAAAAGGAATTGCTTCCTTTCCCGCACTTTCGGCGGTTCGTGCCTCTGGAGTTTAGATTGATGCCCAACTGCCTCCAGTCTAAGTGGTATATCTCTGTTTGGTTGAAGCTTGATTTGGCAGGACGTATCCCCTCTAGGAACCCCTCTCTATCATTCCGGCCTAGGTGAAGGTCTCTTCTCCTATTGGCCATAGTTTAATAGTGATACAATTGACCCTATAAACTGTGTCCAATTAAAATTCCTTAAATGCTATAAGATGCAATGTCTGTTGGATCTCAATATGAGCGGAATAAAACTGATCTAATTTCCCGCGTGAGTGAAGAAGTCTTGTGGAGTTGGTTGTTGATGAGGCAAATTTTGATTTAGCCAGTTAAATTTACTTATTATTTAAAATTCAATCTGGAAACTAGCCTAACCATAATCCATTCTTGGGATTTTAGCTGACAAGAAAAAAGGAGCTTTTCCACCATTTCAGTATAAGACAATTAACAAAAAAGGAGGCAGAAAATTACAGTATTTTCCCTTCCACCAAAGGATTCAGATCCTTTCGAGGAACAACATAGCATGAGAGAATTTAACTAAGATTAGTAACTGCACCTTTGTTAATAAGTGACGTGCAACAAGATGCTATATGCATATGCTTGCCTCTTTACACAAAATAACTACTAAAAAAGGTGGTAACTTAAAAAGTAATGAAGAGCTGCTATCTACTTCTGAATGGCCATGTCTCTAAATCAACCATGGATTATGCCATTGTTGGGTATGAACTTTTTAAAGCATGTGTTTACCACAAATCAAAGCAATGATAATATATCATGAAAACCATTGACATTATGCCTGTTATCTCATGAATGGAATCTATTAGCGAAAATAGGTTCAAGTCAAATTCTTCATTATAATACTTCCAGTGAAATAAATGTTTATCAATTGTAACCATGGCTAAGTCGGTTAGTAGTGGTAGATGCAAGATTGAAACTCAAATATTGGGCAGACAAACACAAAAAAAGATTTGACAATTATATTGACTGCCTCTAACATCTTACGGTTCGAGCTAATGATGTCCGAATAGCTGAATAAATTCCAATAAAAGCTCTATAGTTCAATTTCGATGAAAGCTAATGTTGTGTTTAAATATAACGGAATAGGACTATTAATTGCCAATCATCAGTAAAGAAATCAATCAGCACTGCAATTCTTTATGGGGCCCTGGGCCGGGATGGCGTTCAGATAGTGATAGTAATCAAGGAGTCAGAGCTGTGGAGTACTATACACACCTCACTGTTAAAAATGCATTGAATCTGAGACATTACCTAAAGACTAGTATGGTAGCATATTGAGCTACATGTATAAGAAGATTATAAGTATTCCTTACAATGATTGCTAGTTGTTAATAAGAAACTTTTATGCAAGCATTTGGTGAGGTTTTTACAGGTTTGCACAGCCTGATTTCCTGGTTGTTATTTTAGTATACTAAACAATTTGCACAATCTGTTTCTAGCCCACATCCTAGAGGCCCCTAGAAAAAAACATGTAAAAAGAAATTTAGAGGGGAACTCGGTATGCCTCATGAGTAGATAGCCCATTCATCAACTTTTGATAAACTGAACTAATGTGGAGGAAAATGCTGAATTTAATGGTTGTCGGAGGAATGGTCGGAAGCAGACGCGAGGAGGCCATATGTGTTCAATATTGGGGTTTATTGAAAATAAATGCCAGAGTTTGGAAACACACGGATAGTCGGGGTAAACAGTTCTTGGGTTGAAAAGGGTTCAAAAGGAAGAGATGGGTAGAATGATCTCTGGTTTCCCAGGACTGGAACAGGTGGAGGCTTTTTCTTTCCTATGGGTTTCTGCAGCTCCGCTGGGTTCAAGAAACCTATTACGGGTTTCTGCAGCGCGGCTGGGGTAAAGAAACCGATTACGGGTTTCTGCAGCTCCGCTGGGGTCCCGAAATAAACTCCCAAAAGAGAAAGAAAGGTAGCAGTCAATATGGGGTTCTTTAAGTATGTAGGTACCGTCACCAAAACCCCACGTGGAAAGGAAGGAGGGATAGCTGTGACTGGCGGTGTCAGGAAAAGCTAGCCGGGAAGTCTTGTAAGAGGAGTGCAGGAGGGGAGGCAAAAACAGGCGATAGGCTTGAGTGGTATCAAAACCTGGGGTACAATAGGGGTGGCTGAGCTTTTGATTTAGGTCTCTTAGGGTGCCCTTTCGCTCTGCCCAAACACCCATATCTGGCCCCTGCCCTCGATTACAACTCCCCACCCCATCCCTCAGTCCCCTGACCCGTTCACGTACCGCTGTGAGTTGTGGTGGCTCGTACGTCCTCTGGGACCCACCACTCCTGGCTCCACGCCTCGAAGGTTTCGGTTTCCCCTTCTCCGGTGTCGGCACTGCTCCTGGACTGTGTCTCCATCTCTCGGTCGTCTGGTCCTGGATTCTCCTCAGCTGACGCGCCTTCCGTGCTGTTTCCTCCCTTTTTCTGCTGGTCTTGACCTTCTATCAGCATTCCTGATTGGATCATGCGGCTTCCCATCCTGCCTTCCAGATGGTAGACTACATCCGGGTTACTTCCGGCGTTCTGCGGGAGGAGGGGAGTGGCATCCATTAGCGCATCGTTCCGGGGATGTCCTAGTCTCCTGTATAGTAAGGGCTCCATAGAGTATTGCGGTGGGGTTCTCCTGTCATTGGCAGGGCTGGCCCCGGGGACCCCCTCACATGGTCAATTATGATCTCCTAAAACATTTTTTTCGTATATATAAACAAGGTGGACTTGTCTGCCGAAACGCGTCTGGTCGTCTTTCTTGTTAATAAATACCCTTGATTATGAATCCCACGGAGTCGGTGCCTGCTTTCTGAAAGGCTTTTGAACACAGGATTGGATATATATATATATATATATATATATATATATATATATATATATATATATAAAAAATTTTCTCTCATTAAAAAAAGGTTACAGGCAAGTTATAGTTGGGAAATAACGTAAAATAACAGAAATTCGCAAAAAAAAACAAAGGTTACACAGAAATTATAGTTAGAAATTAGAATATTTTAAAACCGCAATTCACTGAAATAACAAGGGTTACAGGGACGTTGGGTTCAGATTTCACTCGTACAAAACCATTGAAATTCAGCAGTTAGTTACTTGAGTTAAGTATAGCTTACGCCCCGCAATGCACTCCTGATGACCTCACATATTACATAACTTAATGACATGTTCAGCGACATAACTGATGACATCTCAAATCACATCACTGATGACATCATCCAGTGAGTGTTAGTATTTTCTAAGAGTTTCACAGCTAAAAACATATAAACTAAGCTACTGCAAAAGTTAAATTTCTATACTAGGTGTACTATTGAGTGATACTACTTCTAACATATATTATGTGAGTAATTATATTTCCATGTGCGAGTGTCTGAGTGGGTATGTGAGTGGCTGTATAGGTGAGTGGGTGAGAGTGGCTGTATTGGTGAGTGAGTGGGCGTGTCAGTGGCTGTATGGGTGGATGAGGGACTGTATTGGTAAGTGGGTTGTCTCGGTGGCTGTATGAGTGAGCAGATGTGGGAGGACTTGTGTGAATGGGTATGTATATAAGTGAGTGGGTGTGTTATTGACTGTAGGTGAATACGTGGGTGTGTGAGTACTTGTATGGGTTTGTGAATGGATATGTGGGAGTATGATGGGTTGTATAGAGGTGTGAGTGGTACTGTGGGTGATGTCATCAGTGATGTCGTATGTGAGATCATAAAAAGTGCATTGGGATGCAAGTTATAATTAGCTCAGGTAACTATAACTGCTGCATTTCAATGGTTTTGTACGGATGAAATATGAGTATAACTATAACGTCCCTGTAACCTTTGTTTTTTTCACTGAATTTCTAAGGTTTTTTCATTCTCATTCCTAAATATAACTCTGTGTAACCTCTGGATTTTTTCAGTGAATTTCTATGGGGGGTTTAATGTTCTTTCCTAACTATAACGTCCCTGTAACCTTTAAAAAACTTTTTTTTTTATTTAATAAAAAAAAATGTAAATGTTATTTCCTAACTGTAACCTCCATGCATCCTTTGTTGTTTTATTAAAAAGTGAATTTCTAAGGTTTTTAAAATATTATTTCCTAACTGTAACCTGAAACCTTTGAGTGTGTGTGTGAGCGAGTGTATGTGTCTCAATAGGTGAGGGCCTCAGTGTCTGGGTGCCTGGGTTCCGTGTCTGGGTGCCTGGGTGCGTGCGTGTCTGGGTGCGTTCATGTGTGTCTGGGTGAGTGTGTTGTGAGGGAGTCTGAGTGGGTTTGTGAGTGCCTCCATGAGTGTGTGTCCGTGTGAGTGGTTACCTAAGTCTCAGTGGGTCTCTGAGTAAGTGCATGAGTCTGTGAGTGGGTGTGTGTCTCTGATCGGGTCTGAGTCTGTACATAAGTTTCTCTGTAGGTCTGTGACGGTATGAGTTGTTCTGTAAGGGGGTGCATGAGTGTGAGTAGGTCTGTTAGTGGGTGTACGTGTCTAAGTGGTTCAGGGAGGAGGTGCATGAGTGGGTCTGAGTGTGTGTGAGAATGTCTGAATGGGTCTGTGAGTGTGTGCTCAAGTGCCTGATTGGGTCAGTGAATGGGTATGAAAGAGTACGAGTGTTGAGTGGGCGCATGTGTAACTGAGTCGGTCTGAGTGCATGTGAGAGTGTCTGGGTAGGTCTGTTAGTGGGTCTGTGATTAGGTCTGTGAATGGGTGTACCAGTGTCTGTGTGAGTGTGGCAGTGTCTGGCCACAATGGACCCGCCCCTTTATTGAAAAATGGTCCACAGTTTTTGCACAAAATATCTACCCAAGTTGAGTACTCTACTGGTTAATTACTAAGTGCTACTTCCTTGGGTAAATGTCCAGTACGTTTTCTATGCTACAGCTGTGTGATGGAGGACGAGGAAATGTCACCAGTGACCTTGTGTGC